>NC_081409.1:83612191-84812191 GCF_030272615.1 Cryptomeria japonica
GGGGTATGGAGGAAGGGAGAGGTAGAGAGGGAAGGAGGGAGAGGGAGAGAAGAGTGGGTGAAGGGAGAGAGAGGGAGAGGGAGAGAGAGAGAGAGAGAGAGAGAGAGAGAGAGGGAGAGAGAGAGAGAGAAGGATAGAGGGATAGAGAGGGGGAGAGAGAGAGAGAGAGAGAGAGAGAGGGATGGAGAGGGAGAGAGAGAGAGAGGGAGAGAGAGAGAAGGATGGAGAGGGAGAGAGGGAGAGAAGAGGGAAGATGGTGGGAGAGAAGAAGGGGTATGCAAGAAAGGAGAGAGAGAGAGAGAGAGAGAGAGAGAGAGAGAGAGAGAGAGAGAGGGGGGGTGGGAGAGAAGAAGGGGTATGGAGGAAGGGAGAGGGAGAGAGGGAAGGAGGGAGAGGGAGAGAGAGGGAGAGAAGAGTGGGTGAAGGGAGAGAGAGGGAGAGAGAGAGGGAGAGAGAGAGAGAGAGAGAGGGAGGCACGAAGGGAAGGAGAGAGGGAGGGAGAGGGAGGGAGAGGAGAGAGAGGGAGAGAAGAGAGGGAAGGAGGGAGAGGGAGAGAGAGGGAGAGAAGAGTATGTGAAGGGAGAGAGAGGGAGAGGGAGAGAGAGAGAGAGAGAGAGAGAGAGAGGGAGGGAGGCACGAAGGGAAGGAGGGAGGGAGGGAGAGGGAGGGAGAGGAGAGAGAGAGGGAGAGAAGAGAGAGGGGGGAGGGAGAGGGAGAGAGAGAGAGGGTGAGGGAGAGGGAGGGAGAGCAAAGGGGAGAGGGAGAGAGAGGGAGAGAGGGAGAGAAGAGGGGGGGAAGGGAGAGGTAGAGGGAGGGAGAGAGGGAGAGAAGAGGGGGGAGGGGAGGTAGAGAGAGGGAGAGAGCTAGAGGGAGGGAGAGAGAGAGAGAAGAGGGGGGTGGGAGAGAAGAAGGGGTATGGAGGAAGGGAGAGGGAGAGAGGGATGGAGGGAGAGGGAGGGAGAGGGAGAGAGGGAAGGAGAGAGAGAGAGAGAGAGAGAGAGAGAGAGAGAGAGAGAGAGAGAGAGAGAGAGATAGAGAGAGAGAGAGAGAGATAGAGAGAGAGAGAGGAGGGAAGGTAGAGAGAGGTAGAGAGGGAGAGGGAGGAGAGGGAGGGAGAGAGAGGGAGAGGGGGGAGAGTAGGGGGAAGGGAAAGAGGAGGAGTCTTAAGGGGTCACCGGATACCATATGACCTCCTAGGAAACAATACGACCTCTAATGACACCTAAGGGGTCATATGGTGGGATAATAAAATGATATATTAAATTTAAAGTTATGAATAGAACATCGTACAATGAGACTCCAAGCGAACAAACAATGAGGCTTCACTAAAAAGCAAGTTTGAGAGCTTGACCTAACCCTAAGAGTACTGCCTAAGTTCTAAAACATATGATGCTATTAAATTTGCAAGGTTACAAGAGTGATCTCGATTGTGACTATAGGAATTACACACTTGATTTCTTTCATGGGTATGTATCATTCCGAGTTGTTTGACAAGTGATGATCATCATATACTACCACTACCATGCATACAACAAACTTTAATTTCTTTAGGTGATAGGCATTGTGTAACAACTTGGGAACTCTCGCATACCCACCACTATCATTCTACAGGACATCATCTATGTTACTCTCTCTCTTTCTCTTCCTACCTGTTGTTTTCTTCTGAAAAACATATTGCAGGTACTCTGACTCATCATGTTGCTTTGTTGACACTATTTTCCACATCTTCTCTGCTCATTAAAAACACATTTGAGAAGAATATTGCTACAGGTTTCCTTGTTTGTCACGATAATACACCCGTGGTTCAATTTCAAAACCTATTCCTCCTATTCAATATACACACACAAATCCATCAGTCAATTTTTTTAGGAGAGGATACATGATAAAAATCAAAGAGGAAGTTGCAGACAAGAAATAAATTCACTTACTTCTATATAAGTGCAGACACAGTTGCAGTGGGGTATGGAGGGAGGGAGGGATAGAAGAAGAGAAAGAGAGATGGGGTATGAAAGAAGGGAGAGAGAGAGAGAGAGAGAGAGAGACCTTGTATGCGTTTGAGAGGGGGAGACAATACACTTACATGTGTATATATATGTTTAATATATTATATATATACATATATTATATGTTTATAAACATATTATATATACAATATCATATTATACGCATATTATGTATTACATATATTATATGTATATACACATATTATATATAGAATATCATATTATACAATAGCACGTACGTGTTGCTTACACTATAAGTACCCCGTATGCATTTTTTAAACCATAAGTACCCCGTACATGCTTTTGACTATTTAGGCTTGGAAATAGGCCTGGATGACAAAACTACGAATTGGAAGTTTGATTTCCCTCCATTTCTCTCATTTTTGACGTGTTTTATTTTATCAACTTTGTCATCATCAAGTTTACACTTCATAAAGTGGGTATTTCTAAAATTGCCACCATATTTTCACCCATCTTCTGAGCTTTCTAACCATATAATATTTTTTTCAATCTGAACAACAATAACATATTATTATTGAATTTCTTTTACCAGTGTCTCCATAGTTCTCACAAACATAGGTGCACCATTTTTTGAATAACTTTTGATATACTTATCCAAATTTAAAAAAAATTATATATTATTGTAGTGCACTTGATTCTTTACAATTTTTTTTTTTAAAAATTGTATTTTTGATTTGTTTAGTGCAACTTATGTTTCGGGCATGAACAGGTGCCTAATTTTTAGGATGTGCTCAATTGGAAAAATAATAAAAAAAGTTACTAAAAAAAAAATTTCAAAAAATACGCATCTTCTAGTGTGCACTTGTAACTATCTTTCTACCAAAGGATTTGTAAAAATACTAAATCTAACTATGAATTTTTTGATGTGCACGTCAGACACTGTTATTTTTTTCAGAAAAAATTAGGGTCAGTTTTCCGTGCGCAAAAGATTTGACCCCCTTAATCTTATCCAATTTTGAAAAACTTTAGTAGTTTGGAAACTAGATTCAGAGTAATACAATATTTGTTCTTTGATTATCCTCATATCTTGAGTGGATGACTTTCAAATTTTTCCTCCAATTTCAGGTTCACCTGATTTCAGAAAAAAAAGTGTCAACTTATACCCCCCTTTTTGACCACCATCTTTTTGCACATACCCAGGAACTAGGAGAAAAGTGCCACGAGGACCATCATTGAGGAGCTTGGATACATAAACAAAAATATAATTGAGAAAAAGTTTGAGCTTATGGAGGCTCTTGGTTAGATTTTTGGTTGTTTTGTCACAATTTATCTATTGTATTTTGTTGGGCTTTGTGGGGTGTCTCCCCTGTTTCTGTCACCGTTTGGGTATTGGTACTTGTCTAGTTTGATACAATTTTGATTATTCTTCTTTTGGATTTGGGTTTTGACTCCCTATATAACTTGTTTTATCTTAATAAAAAATAGAGCGATACAATAACCATTCCAATATAAATTTGATGATGAATAACTAAATTTGAAAATGACATGAAAGTTTACTTTATTTTTGTTTGTATAGAAAGATAATTACAATAAAATCATTGTGTACTTTTATTCAAATTAATTTGGGTCAACCTCTACTAGGCCTAATCACTATTCTACTACTCTTGACACTCCTCCTTCATTAACATAAAACTTCCTCTTCCTCCTCTTATTGTCTTCTTTCCTAGAATAGGTTCTTAATCCCCCTAGTCACTCTTATTTCCTCAAGCATTGATGAATCAGTCTGCCATGATTTGATTTCCTCTACAAATATGCTTACAAACAAAACAACCTAAGTCCATGAACTTGTCTGATCTAATCAATCTCTTCTCATCAAACTAATATGGTTCTATTTTCATCAAAACTTGATCCCCTCCTTCCATGTTAGACAACTGTCTTGGAGTTCCTTCTGATTCTCTTCTCTTGTCCAAGAGACAATATCAGTTTTTCCCAAAATGACAACCTGTTTGGTCATCCTCCTCCCATTTACCACTTTCTCACTCAATGTTCAATTAGTTTTCTCCCTTTCCATCTGTTTCATCATTTTTCTTATGAACTATTTTTCCAATGGACAAAACTACCACTACTTGAATTGTGATCCAATGCTTGGGACTGCATTAAGATGCAATAAGCTAGACAAATGTACATTGGAAACTCCCTTTTATATATAGTAAATTTGAGTGAATGAGACAATGACAAGTGTCATTGTCTCATGGCATGATAACTAGATAGAAAATCTATCATCCCACCTAAGGTGGAAAAGTGATCACATGATAACATCACTAAGGGTGGATCACCCACCAAAGGTAGAAAAGTGCAACCACAAAAGGTGGATATGATAAAGTAATAACATGGTAAGTCCACCTAAAGTGGAGATGCTCCAACTATTCCTATGTAGTTCCCTAAGTAAGCTTAAGTAAAGTGTAATTAGGATGTAAGAAATAATAAACCAAGGTAAAATACCTTAATTACACCAACATACCTTGATAAAAATAACAATATTTGACACATGCGTGGCCATGATAAAAATAAAATTGACATGTTTGATTCCATAAAAAATGAGCCTTTACAATAGAATGTAAATATATATCAATAAATGGAACTTTCTTTGCACCTTAAAGATTCAAACCTCACACCTCTAATTCATCCATATGGCTGAAATTGTTGAAACAAATCACCCTTGACTTCAAGTTTGCTACATATTACTGAAAAGAGTCTCAAATACTTATATAAAACTTAAGACATGCAAATTTAAACTCTCTTAAATGATATACAACATTATGCCTTCTTCAAGTAACTAGAGAACACACATATATATATGTGTGTGTCAAGATAATGTTGCACATGATTTTTAGATGAGGTCTATTTACAGCAATCAAACTACTACACATGGTATGAACATTCATGGTGAGAATAAAGCCATGGTTGCACCCTAATCATGGCCAACCATATTTGTAGGTTTACCTACACACTAAGATGAAACTATGCTCCCATTCCAGTTGAAACTCTGCTCAACTCGTGTGTCTGATCTGTGCTCTTGTCTTGCTGAAATTAAATGGTGTTACTAATACATGCGCTTCTTGGTAGAGGATGTGGTTTCTTGTGAAATAAGCTTCTAACTTGAGTGCTAAACATCATAGATAAGCACTTTTGCCTTGTCTATCCGATGAATCACATAGCACTATATGAAGATCAATGGTTAATGCATCAGCATGACTCTAATAGATCTAACAGATTTGGAGCCCATGATTGACAACAGTCAATCTAGACTTTAGACAATGACAATAGGAATTTAGAAAATATTATGTACTAGGCATCCCTAAACCTTGTAACAATAAGCTCACCTAGCCATTCCAGTGGACCACAAAATAAGATGATCAAGGAATGAACTCAAAATTCATGGAAACGGCCTCCTGGACTCAACCGTGATGTCCAAATCACTGTATGATGCACCCAAAAATAGCACCTCCCTAGATCTAAAAATTGAAGCCTCCAAAAACGACTAATCAAAAAAGCCCTCAATACTCTGATACCATGTGAGATTTTACCAAGATCAAGAGGTCAATGAAAAGTACAATAGAGAGACAAAATAGATGATAGGAATAAACTGTATTCTATCAAGATGAAAATACTGATCAATTGGATCATCAAGCATTCAATCGTTACATACAATGAATATGAGTCTGCTTATATAGGCAAGGCTATATGGATATGGGACCACACAAAAATGACATGTGGCTCAATAAGAAACAAGGGTAGGTAGGGATAAGTAGGGGTAGGTATGAGAAAAAATATAATATTCTGCATGAGGTGGATCACCCACTGAAGGTGGAATGTAACAACAAGATAAGACCACAAAAGGTGGAAATTATCTTACACACACTATCCCAATGTGGCACAAACACCCAAATGTCTCATACCCAAACTACTATGAAATGCATGTACCTAGATAAACTTAAGTAACGTGTAATAATATCCAAGATGAATAATTAATTACACCAACACCCCCCCTTAAGTGCAACTTATGGGAATGCACTTAAGTCTACAATGCAACTAAGAAATGCAAGGTGGGTCCTTGCTACAAGGCCATGTTAGGTACTCATGTACAAATGCAAATACATGCAAACCAATGCAATGAAATCTCTCACAAAGCGGGGAAAGAGAGAAAAAACCAATGGGAAAAAACCCTCCCCCAAAAAAGAGATGAAAACTATACAAGAGAACTCTCAAAGAAGTGTGTGAGGAACAAAACCCCATGTGAGGAAAAATTTCCCCCCATATGAGAGAACAAGAAGAAGAGAGACAAGGTAGCTCCCCCCCAATGTAGAATCTGCACCAATGGTATAAGCTCAATGATAAATGAAGAAAGTGCTCCACAAACATCGAACAATGTTCCTCGCCTTAGGAAGAAACAAAACCAAAGGTGTATCCATGAAGTCTCCCCAATCATGAAGGGAAGATGTAGGAAAAAAACTCATGATGAATGACATCTCTGAAAACTGCTCAAGTGTCCCCATGTCGATGATGAAAGATACCCCCTCCAAAGGTGGTGAACTAATCCACATTGCTGAAAAAGGCACTCCAAGATCTAGTGGAGAAGAATGTAGAACAATATCCAAAGACTCACATATCTCCTCTAACGATAAAGTGGCCTCCTCCAACTGTTGTACAAAAGTATCCACAATCATTTCAACCTCGAAATAATGATCATGTAGAGAATGCACAAGAGGGTCATAGTGTTCCCTCCCAACAATCAAAGAAGGATCATCTTCATCAAACATAAAATGAATGTCATCAATAATGTCTCCCAAATCTACAATGTAGGACTCCACAAACAAACCTGCAATGTTTGTCAAGTAGTCATCCCAATGAACTAAAGCTAGAAGACAAGAGATATCCTATTACACTGAATCACAAGAAGGCAAAACTGTCGCACTACCTGCATCATTAGGTGCAATAGGTGGTGTGATATCAAGAGGAGGAGATGAAATACAAGGCTCAAGAATGGGGTCACATGTGAGAATCCCCAAGTTGAAGTACCCAAAGTTCTCCTCAAAGTATGAATCATCAAGTGAAGAATCAACCTCATCAATAGGAACAAAATGTGAAAAGGAGTACAACCGAGATGCATGATCAACCACTCAGTCGCAATGATAGCTCTATAGTCTACAAGTCTCTAGTGATAACCGAATCAGGTGTGAACTCCACAATTTTCTTAGTTGCCCCATGTGTGATTTGATACATGGAAAGAAGATTGTTTGTCAAGTGGGGTACACATAACACATCATTGAAGGATTTATCCCCAATGGAAATAAATACTTTTCTAATCACATCCATGTATGTATGATTGTCCATAAAAATTTGTGGCATATGGCAAGGCTCAAATGAAGAGAAAATAGACTGCAAAGATGCCATATGATGAGAAGCCCTTGAATCTAGAAGCCATCTCCCTGAATCATGACTTGTAGTAGCACAAAGAGTTTTTTCCTTTCCTTTATCTGTCCCAAAAGAGTGATCCTTTACTTTATCATTTTCCTTGGAAGCTGAAGTAGACATTCTAGAAGGTAGGTTCATTTTTTTCTTCTCAAGAAGATTCTTCAACTCATCAATATCCCTCTTGTAATAATGATGTTCATCATGTCCTGACTTCTTGCAATATGCACAAAAAAGTTTGTCCTTATATGATTTCCTCTTAGGTGAGAATGTAGAATCACCTTGTTGTGGAGACGATGATTGTGCTCAATCTTGTTGTGGTTTTGATTTAGGTTGCTTTTGATTCTTGTTTTTTCCTTGATTGCCTTGATTCCCCTTATTAGCCACCAAAGCTTGTGATTTTGAAGATTTAAGAATCCCCATCTTGGTCAACTTAGATTTCTCAAGTATCAATATCTTCGTGAATGCATCAAATGAGGGAGAAGTGTACGAGGAACCTTGAGCTAACCTATGGGTGTGAAAGCTAGATACAAAGGGTGCAAACTCTGAAGGAAGCTTGTCCAACAAATTGTAAACCAATTGAGCATCCTTTTTGTCAATTCCACAATCCTTTAGCTTTTCTCTTAGCTCATTTTATTTTTGTGACATAATCTTGGATTGTATCAAAATCCTTGGGATCCAAAGTTGTGAGTTCACTATATATCTTGTAGCCCTTAATCTCATCAACTTGACCATACAATTTCTCATAAATATCCCAAGCCTATTTAATTGTAGTACACTTATCAATGTGGAAAATGAGGTCATCTAATACATACTTTCTAAGAGTTCCAAGTGCCATATAATTCTTAGTGATCCATTCAATTTTAGCATTAGGATCAGCCTTAGGATCAGGTGGTGCTAGTATAGTTCCATTTACATAATGAGTGAGTCCTTTTTCCATTAGTTTACTCCAAGCCTTAATCTTCCATGAAGCATAATTATGAGGAGATTATGAGGAGTTAAAAGTGGAAATTTAGGAGAACCCATAGCACCAAAATGCAAAAATGACAAGATAGAAAGAGGCACAATCACACAAGACACCCCCCCAAATTACTCAATCAAGAAAGCCCCCCAAAAATGATGATTTGGCACTTTATACTTAGTGCGTATACAATGGGCCACTTGGAAAACAAGGCAATGTGGAATTCTGATTTTGATTTTACAAATTCTCAAAATGTGATATAAGAGACTTCAACAAATATTGCAAGTGATCTAATCTAAGATCCAAGCAAAATACAAGTACCAAATAGGCCAAAAATGACCAAATACTGAAAGTACAATTTATACTCAAAATCATTGTAAACTAATGGTAGATTATGAAAGTAGATAAAAAATTATGCACTTAGAAAAAAATGGCACCTGAAAAAGGAGGTCGTATGACCCCAAATGAAGCCTCTGAAGTTGCAAAATTTGGGATTAGATAGGTACAGTCATGAGAATCTACAAATTCTAAAAAAAATTTCCATCAAAATCAGAAAATTCCTCCCCCACTCTAGAGAGCACAAAATTCTATCCCATTTCAAATACAAATGCACCAAAAAAGGAGCAAAAATGAGCAATATATGGCCTTGCAAAGTTGAACTACAAAACGGAAAATCTCAATGAGAGGGGATCTTCAAATTTTCAAAAAATGTTGATGCAGGCTGATGCCAGCAACCTGGTAGCTTGAAATTGATGACCGTATGACTATCACTCCCCTATGATGACCGTACGAAAATGACACATGGTGGTCTGCAAATGATTTCATACCATACGGTATTCTGACGTGCAGTGTACAATTGATAATGTCAGCAATGACGTGGCAGAGAGGAAGATGTCATATGGTGGATCACCGGTGGGAGCAGGGAGCAAGGGCCGGCGAGCACGGGATCACCGGAGGAAGTGTAGAGGTCGTCGGTGGGACGGAGCATGACAGGGGCCCGGAAGATAGCACTGGTGGCCAGAAAGATGGAGAAGACTGTCGAAAATTCTATGGGTTGAGGGAGGTGGGAAGGCGGCCAGAAGTGCATAGCGAGTGCCCAAAGGAAGACTTGCCGCCAGGAGGAGTGGCAACTTGCAAATGGAGTACGATGGAGTGGTCGAAAGTTACAGCTACCCGGGTTGGAGGAGTCAGAGATGTAGGTGGGGGTCAGCTGGGGGATGGCTTCGGCTACCGTACGGTGGCCGACAAACAGTGCAAAAAATAATAAACATGATGGTACGGGTCTACGGGGGGGTGGGGGAAACCCCCCAAAAATATAATATGTTTTGATTTTTTTAATTAAACAAAAATTTTTACAAACCAAAAAAATAGTGCGAATTATTGCAAATATTTTTTTTGTTTTTGTAAAACCCATACAAATATAGCAAAATTGGCGAATTTTTTTCCCTCACCAAAATAGGCCAAGTTTATACTCAAAATTCATGGAAACGGCCTCCCGGACTTAACTGTGATGTCCAATTCACTGTATGATGTACCCAAAAATAGAACCTCCCCAGATCCAAAAATTCAAGCCTCCAAAAATGACTAATCAGAGAAGCCCTCAAGGCTCTGATACCATGTGAGATTTTGCGAAGATCAAGAGCTCAATGAAAAGTACAATAAAGAGACAAAATAGATGATAGGAATAAACCATATTCTATCAAGATGAAAATACTGATCAACTGGATCATCAAGCATTCAATCGTTACATACAATGAATATGAGCCTACTTATATAGGCAAGGCTATATGGATATGTGAGCACACAAACATGACATGTGGCTCAATAAGAAAAAAGTGTATGTAGGGATAAGTAGGGGTAGATAGGAGAAACAATATAATATTCCACATGAGGTTGATCACCCATCGAAGGTGGAATGTAACAACATGATAAGACCACAAAAGGTGGAAATTCTCCTATACACACTATCCCAATATGGCAGAAACACCCAAGTGTCTCATACCCAAAATACTATGAAATGCATGTACCTAAGTAAACTTAAGTAAGGTGTAATAATATCCAAGATGAATAATTAATTACACCAACAATACCAAGACAACTAACATGTGGCAACGAGATGTTTGGAATTTTCATTGAATTGGACATAAATCAAGACTAATGAAGACCATGAGTGGGTTAAATCCTACATTCATTTGGACATCCACCCAACCAAGGTGGCAAAGGATGACTAGTGGACTGCTTCAAGGGTTTGTCAAAGGTCAGACAATCCCTGTTGATTTTTTTAAGTCTGCAATTAAGCTCTTATGGTTTCTTTGGTATATGTCTGGGTAAGTTTAGGATTGTAGTAGATCCATTTTTGTTAGCTTAGATCTCTTTTTGGCTTGGTAAAATATATTTTATTGTGTCTCTTTTTCTGTTATATTCTAGGATCCCTTATATGTTTTATGGACTCTATTGAACTTTTTCAAATCAATATAATGGGAGTTGGCCCTTCCAACAATTTAACTACCAAAAAAAACAATGGTAAAAAGTGTGGAAAACAAGTTTTAACAAGTTTTCACTAAATTCTCTATCAAGCAAATCTATGTATTTTAACTATTTATTAGATGGATTTTATAATCAAATATCATTTTTTAAAATTTTTTTATTTGATAGATGTTTAATTAAACATTTAATATATATATAAATTATTATAGAGCATATTTGAAATATCAAAACATTAAATATTTAAATGTGTAATATTTTTCAAACATAATTATAGAATACAATAAGTAAAGTAAATATTAATTAGAATTAGAGTTATAATAATATTTGATTATAATATTTATTGTTATTTTATAATAATTTTCTATTTTCAAGTATTAATTAATAACTTATGTTCCATATTTCATATATGTTCCATTCCTAAAATTGAATAATTTTATCATTAATTATTTTGTATCTTTGATTCTAATATTAATTCTAATTAATTGTGTTAATCTTAAACTTAATCATTGTTAATTTTAATTCTAAATAAAATTATTTTTTCAACATAATAAAAAAATTAAAATAAAAAATCTAAGCACTAATGTAAAACATAAACCAAAAATCTTAAAAATAAATTATGAACATGCATTAAAATCATATCTTATTCATTGTTACCATACATTAAGTTTTGAGTAGACATTCTACCTAAGAATTCAAATCATTATATTTTTTATATGCATCTCAACAAACTATGAGTAGAATTAAGTTTTATCATAAAAATTTTAAAAAATAAAAATGATAGAATTAAATAATACTTTAAATATATATATATATATATACATTCACACATGAAGAATATACCTCAAAACTATTTTAATGTCCCATTCAAGTAGTTCGTGGAGTAAATTGACATTCTTGTAGATATATTGCAATTCTAACTAAGTGTTTTAGTGGAATTAGTTTGTTAGTATTTTCTTGACAACAATATAATAGCAATAAAATTAATCATGGCAAGGGCGACAATAATAATAATGGTATTAAAACAATAAATATATTATGATTTAGATTTATAGCTAATGGTATAGGTCTTTAAACAACTACATAATGATTAACAATTCTATATGTTTCTCATAGTCAAATTCTTAAGTTGCCTTGGGTCAACCAAATATTACAATATTTTAGGAATTTTGAAGATTTTTTGGGATGACCAAGGGACATCACTTGCCATCTCATTGTACCTAAATTGTCATTATAGATAAGAATAGGGGATTGAGGGTCAAGAATGTATCTCCATGAGTTAAATATGTTTATTGTTTCTTCTTCTAGAATTGATGCAAAAAAAATCACACAATCAAATCCAGAAGTAAGTGTCTCACAGATTGTGAAAACCTACTAACATTAGTTATATATGTTGTCAAAGTGTCATTGTATTTTGAATTTTTAAAGACATATGTTCATATGCATGTTCAACAAAAATAAAACTCAAATTAAAGTAAACAAAATAAAATACAAATAACTTATAATTAAATTTGGCTAATATAAATATAATCCATATATATATAATATTAACATAGAAAATAAGGATATATGGTTTAAGGTTAGTTTCTTTTTTATTATCTGTTGTTTAAGTTGCTATATGGATGAGATTGTTATCAATCCTTGGTTATTTTGGCAGCTTGTGTTGGTTATGCTCTCTCTGAGGCTTATTGTGTATTCTGGGTCAGCCCCCTTGTTTTGGCTGCTTTATTATCAAAAACATAGAAAATAAAATAGATTAAATAAAAAGAAAAGTAATTTGCATAGTTTGATCATTTAATAAATGTTAACTTTTCACATTGGCACACTACCGTGAACATTAATAATCAACGTTAATTTTTATTTAATAATAATGTAACATTAATTTTAATAATTTTTTTTTTTTTTTTAAATCTTTTCCTCTATTCTACCAGTCTCAGGTCCTGATCATTTTCCAATTTCCCTTTCAGTTATTGAGGATAGGGCTTCTTTTAAGTCTCCATTTAACTTTGAGCCCATGTGGTTTAGGGATTCTTCCTTTTTGCCTCTACTTATGAAATGGTGGAATTCTGCTCCTTTTTGTGCTGGGTCCTATATGTTTCAGATTGCTAAGAAGCTAAGTTATTTGAAATTGAATATTAGGGAATGTAATATCTCACATTTTAAGAACATTTTTCAAGAGAAACAAAGGATTCAAGATATGATTGAGTATCTTAATACTCATGTGCTTCAACATGGTATGCTACCACAAGTTTTTGATGAATTGAAGTCACTAAAATTACAACTTAAGGAGGTGTTAGCTAGAGAGGAAATCTATTGGAGACAAAAATCTAGAGAGTTATGGCTTTCAGATGGTGACAAGAACACAAAAAAATTTCATTCTTCAACTAAGATTTAAAGATGTAAGAATAGGATATCTTGTATTCAGTGTCAAAATGGGAATTTATTGACAGAGCCAGAGGACATTGCTTCAGAGGCGGTTAGGTTTTTTAAGTCATTATTATCTTCAGAAAATGGAAATCTCAGCAATGATATTATATCTAATATTCCTCCTTTAGTATCTTTGGAAGACAATAAGATGTTGATGTCTCCCTTTTCCTTAGAAGAAGTTAAGAGTGTTGTCTTTGCCATGAATCCATATAAAGCTTCGAGACCAGATGGTTTTACTCCTTTATTTTTTCAAAAATGTTTGGATTTTGTGGGAAATGATGTTTTATTGGCTCTCGAGGAAGCTAGGAGAAAGAGGTCTATTTTAAAAGAACTTAATACTACAATGATTGGAATTATTCCTAAAAAAGAGGATACTAATACTTTTTCTGACTTCCACCACATTGCTTTATGTAACACTTTGTATAAGATATTTACGAAGGCAATTTCCCTTAGGTTGGCAAAAATTCTACCTAGGATCATTTCATTGGAGCAAGGTAGTTTTGTTCCTGGAAGGCAAACGACAGAGGGTGCAATTGTAGCACATGAGGTGCTACATTCTATTTCCACCCAAAGAACCCTGACCATGATATTTAAACTAGACATGATGAAGGCTTATGATAGAGTAGAGTGGGGGGCTTTATGTGTTGTTCTTGAGAAGTTAGGTTTTTCCAAGGCCTGGGTCAAATGGATTCATGCATGTATTTCTTCTACAAGATTCTTAGTTTTAATTAATGGTTCACCTTGTGGTTTTTTCACTTCCTCTAGGGGTTTGAGACAGGGAGATCCCCTTTCTCCCTTTTTGTTTATTCTCCTAGTTGAAACCTTTAGTTGGGCTATTAGGGCTACTAAAGTAGGGGGGCTTTGGAAAGGTATCAGGATTCAGAATATTCCCAAAAGTATTTTTCATTGTCTCTTTGCAGATGATACTCTGTTATCTGGACATGCTTCGTTAGTTGAGGCAAAAGTGATTAAAGGAATGATACAAAATTATGCATCATTTTCTGGTTAGAAAGTGAATGGTGATAAATCAAATTTTTTTTTCCTTAATACATCATAACTGGTTCAACATAGGTTGCAATCCTTTTGGGGATTTGAGACTAGAAATCTTCCATGTACTTACCTTGGGATTCCTTTCTTTGTTAAACATGATAAGATTATTTCAGTCATTTCTAAAAGAACTCTATCATGGAATCATAGATGGTTAACTTTGGCGGGTAAAATTGTTCTCATCAAGTCTATTTTGAATGTTGTTCCCATTTATCTCATATCTGTTTTGAAGTCTCCAAAAGCAACTATTGTTAGTTTACAGGATACTCTTAGAGATTTTCTTTGGAACAATAATAAAGATGGCAAGAAGAAACTCCCTTTAGTTGCATGGGATAAGGTATGTTTGCCTAAGGAACTTGGGGGAACAAGAATTCAGAGTCTGGAGACTCAGAATTTAGCCTTAGGTGCTAAGTTGGTTTGGAAATTATATGACAATCCTAGCTCCTTATGGGAACATATTATGTTTTCCAAATATTTAAATAATGGGCCGAGAGAGTACATTTTTTAAGTCTCAAATTTGCTTTCGGGTTCTGCTATTTGGAATTTCCTTTGTAAATGTAGATCAGTTATTTTGCCTCGTCTCTCATGGATTGTTCATGATGGTAGAAAGGTTAGATTCTAGGATGAAGTATGGAATAGACACACACCTTTGGTGAATATTAGGGATTGCTCTCCTCTGCTCACTATTCTTTCCTCCCTTTGGGGTGTTTTTGTAGCAGATTATTTTAAAATTGTGACTAGTAGACCCCTTAAGCTAGCTAGATGGAAGTCGACTGATTTCTTAGATGTTGATCAAAGCATGAAATTAGATTTTGAGAAGATTTTGGGGGATAGAAATGTATTTATTTATGATTCTAAGGATGAACTTGTTTGGACAAACAATATTTCTAGTAAGTACACTGTTAAAGATGGTTACAACTCTCTTATGGTTGCTAAAAATTTATCATCTTGGCCTTATAAGTTGTTTTGGCATTTGGCTTGTCTTCCTAAAGCTAGAGCCTTTGCTTGGTTGGCAGTTCAGGACAAAGTCCTTACAGGTATGAGACTAGACAGGCTTGGTATTACTGTTGCTTTCCCTTGTGTCCTTTGTAACAAAAATTCAAAATCTTCTTCACACCTGTTCCTCCATTGTGATTATGCTTATGAATGTTGGTAGTGGTTGTTTGAGAAGTTAAATATATCCTTTGTTATTGGTAAGGATCTCATTTCCCATTTTAGATCTTGGCCCTTTATGTTTGCCTCATCTTTTTATGCATGCCTTTGGATCATATCTCCATCTATTGTGATTTGGAATGTTTGGCTAGAGAGAAACAATAGGATATTTAAAAAAACAAGGTCTCCTGTGTCTGAGGTTCTATTAAAATTGAGTCTTCAATCTTTGAGGTTGTTTTGTTGTTTATTTATAAGAATTTGGAAAATCTTACTTCTTTTTCGCACTGGTATAGTAGAGTTACTAGAGTTTGGAAGATGCTATCAATTTTACCCTCTCATGGTTCAATTTTAAAAAAGAATGATGCAATAGGTAAGAGATGCTCTGCTAGATGGAAACCTCCTCTACAGGGGCACTTTAAACTGAATTTTGATGGGGCCTCTCATGGTAACCCTGGGCCGACTGGGGTAGGCATGGTAATTTATGATCACAATGCAAATTTTATTCGAGCTAAGTGTCATGCTATTGGTTTTAAAACTAACAATTATGTGGAATTTCATGCTTTGTCTTTTGGATTGGATATGGCAATCTCTTTGGGAATTAAGGACTTAATAATTGAAGGTGATTCTATGGTGATTATTCAATGTGTTATGAAAAAGAAATCGAATTGTTGGAATTTGCAGTATATACTTGATCCCATTTTACAAAAATTAGAATTGTTTGAATCTTTCTTGGTATCCCATTGTTACAGAGAAGTTAATAAGATTGCAGATTATTTGGAAAATTTAGCCATTGATAGAAATGCTAATTAGCGAGAGGTGGGTTTTGAGGAAATTCCTTCTAGGGTATGGGAAGGTTTGCAGCAATAGTTATATGATTTTCTTAAGGTAATGTTGATGTAAAATTTTATGATGATAATTATTCCCGCTTTCCCCTTTCATTTCAAGTATTCATGTTCGTTGTGTAGAGGAGAGTTCGAGCTCATGGTATTTGATACAATAGTGTTTTTCCAAAGGTTTTTTTATACTTTCTTTTTTTGCAGGAAGGTTTTTGGCTCATGGGATTTGGCATAGGGCTTTGGAAAAAAATTTCTTCTTCCATTGATAGCAGCTATGGAGTCTACATTTGAAAATTATCCGATGGGTTTTTTTTGGCAAATTGTCATATGAGCTCTATGCAAAACTGATATTATATGTGTTGTGACCACATTTTGTATGCGGTTTTGGGCAGGGTGCATAAACTGATCTATTAGATACTATAGGTTTATTTTATGAGTTGTGACTAGAGGTTTTCTTCCTAGGGTTCTTTCCTCTAGTATGCTCTTTGAATCTTGTGTAAAAAATAAAAAATATTAATAAAAACATTTAGTGGGATAATCCACTTTTATTGAAAAATAAATAAATATTTTTTTATTTTTAACTCTGATTAACATTTATTAACTAATCAATGTTCATTTTTTAACTCTCATTAACATTTATTAAATAATAAACTCTAATTTTTAATCCCTATGCAAAATAATGAGAAGGGTTTCATGTGCAGAGTTAACATTTATTGATAATATCGTACTCCCGACATTAATTTTGATCCTTATACTCATAAATTGAGAAGAGGAAAACAATATGTACATGTTGTTGGGTATATGAAGCCCAACAATCACATGGCTATTTGTCCTCCCCAGAAGACTCTTCATTTCATATCTTAGATGCCTATATAAGTGACTATGTGCAGTCATGTATGTACTGTGTTTTCTTTGCTCATTTTTAAATCAACAATTGGTATCAGAGCTTAGGTGAAGTGATTGAGCAGAGATGGAAAGGTAGATAGATAAAGGATCGAAAATTCTTGAGAAGATGCAGAAGTTCAAAGTTAGAGAAATTAGTTGCTGGTATTGTGGCGAGCGAGGCCACGTAAAAAGAAATTGTTGGTTTCTTGAGAAGGCTAAAGGGTAGCCAAAAGATGAAGACACCGATTCAATCATCAAAGATTTTCTTGCAAATTTAGACTCAGTGGAGAGTAAAATTGTGCAAACAAAAGTTAAAACAAAATGCCATGTTCATTGGTGGGATGGTTGGAAAAAGGAAGAGACTCCAACTAAAGAAGAAGAGGGTTTCAAGTATTCATTGTTTTAAGATTTTCTTGATTCAACTGAAAAAGAGGATGCTAAAGAGGAGGACATTGAAGCGAGTGAGGATGAAGTTGAGGAAGTTGAGACCAAGACTCGAGAGGATTATGAAAAAAAAAAAATTATGAGGTTGAAGGAAGAGAATCTCCTACTCACCGACAAACTGATTTGTATGGACCAGAAGTTGATGGTTTTGTGTCGCATCATGAATATTGAAAAAGATAACTTTGAGAAAGAATGGGATTTTTCTAAAGAGACTGTATTTCAGTAAGAGGAAAGTGATGGGAAGCTCCTGAAAGAGGACTCTTTCCTCACAAACATGCATGCCTTGTTGATAGGAAAGCTTTTCTTTGGTGGAAAGAATCCATAAGAGGATTTGGGGTGCCCGAAGATTGAATATCCTAGGAGCGCAGGGATTATAGATCTCACAAAGGTGGGAGAAAGCCTCTGGCTCAATGCTACGCATGATCCAGAAGACTTCTAAAAGGCTGAGGATAAGGTCTTTGAGGAAAATGAATTTCAAAAAGAACAAAAGAGTGATGATTTATTGCTCCAGATTGTAGAAATAGAGGCGGAGTGGAATGCATTGATTGCAGGTACTGCACAATTTCCTACACAAAAGACAACAAATTCATTGGATATGAGCCCGTTGGTGCAAGTTGTGTGTGTGAAAAGTGGATCTGTATCTATATCTGGAATACACAACACTTCAATTAAGTCATTAGATGCATGGTGAATAAATCAATAATCAATGAATAATAAACCATTACAAAGCAACCTATTGCCTTCTAGTAGATGTGAGTTTAGATTGCTCTCAGATTTCTAAGCTATCCAATGACTAGACAACACCTAAATGAAGGATTTAATCTATATGAGCATGAATATGAGCTAAATGGATGGCAGATTTAAGCTAGATATGCAAGATTAACCTAACATGATTTAAGCAATATATGAATATTTAAGCTAAATGATTTAAGCAAAATGAAATAACTAATAAGCAATATCTCAATGCAAATTCTCAATGAACCTAGAGCAAAAACATCATAATAACTGTTGGCAATATTGCAATATAACAAACAATGAAAGATTGTTGGCATTTCAATAAGGATATTGAGAAGGTTGTTGATGATTATGGATATAACTGATTAAAGATGTTTTACTATCTTGATATTATTATTTTTTCATTGATGTCAAGAAATTGATTTTCTAATTTAGTATGATGTTGCCATATCTTGAGAAGTATGATATAAAGATTATAAAGATGTCAGTAAAAGACACAAGGAATAATATGATGAATAAGGGGATGAATAAGGTATTCAATGGGCAACTACTACCGAGTCAGACAATGATGAGATCATGATGTTTAAGATTGTTTTAACATCATACATAAGTCGCAAATTGCAAAGGATAATACTAAACTATGTTATCAAGCAAAGAACCTAGTCGGTAAACCCTAAGGCTATCACTATCGGTTAATGAAGGCGGAATGTCTACCGAGTGAAGTTTAGTATTTACCGAGTTGTTACTAAGTTGTAACCGAGCTATAACAGAATGCATTAAATGTTTACATCCGGTATTTAATGAAGGAAGCTGATGAGATGGAGTGGATTAAATGATTGGTGAGCCATGCATGAAGTTTGTTAATGGATCTAAGGCAATGGAAAGTCGGCATGAAGATCTACAGCTCAGATTGAACCGCAATACCCTGGTAGAAGTTCCAAGACTATTATGCAAGTTCCAAGGTGGGGTAAAACATTTTCAGATCGAAAGATGCATTGAACTTGGACAAGATTGAAGATCTGATGGCTATGATTGATCATGGGAAATGTGATCAAGGAGATTATGCGGTTATCTAATTGTTTATAAATAGGAAACTGTTGATAAACAATGAATGTGGGAAAGTGTATGCACAGGGATGCTACATAGTGATTACTGAGCACAGAAGCTTGAAGACCTATTAGAATAATAGAGTATAGAAGCCCAGCACATAGACAAGATTAGTTCTATATCTAGATTGTATTGAACAAATAGGAATCTGCTTTAGCATTTTAGATGTGAAGTTGCAGATAGATTTTTATTACTGTTATTTTGTGAAAGTGATAGAAAATATCTTAACCGAGTGGACTTAACAGTCTTATTTGTAAACCCTCTAGCAAGGTGACATTTTGATTGAGTGTTTGAAATCCTTTGACAAGGTCACTTCTAACAAAGTGGAGATCCTAATAGATCTAAGGGAAATCCCTTAACCGGGTCACATCTAGCAATGTGTTTGTACTCTTTAACATGATTTGCTTTTAACCAAGCATACTCTAGAAGAGTACATTTCTTAGTGGGTCCGAAATCCCACAGTGGTTTTTCCCTATTTGGGTTTCCATGTTAAATCTGGTGTTATGAAGTTTATGATGTTTATATGCTTTTGAGTTTGCATGTTTGACAGTTTTGGTTATATTATTGATATATATGTTGCTGAGGTTGAATCTGATGTTTTTATGGAAGATTATGTTTGTATGATTCACCCCCCCCCCCCATCTCATCTTGTTGGTTATTAGATCTGTACTTATATTTAGTATCAGAACTATCAATTGGTATCAAAGCTTTGGACTCTGAAAGAAAAGTTTAAAGGCACTTGAGTTAAAGATCCAAAGATGTATAAGAGGGATGCACTGAAGCTGAACAAGTCAAGTTTCTCTACATGGCAGAAAAGAATGAAGCTACATCTATTAGGAGTTGGAGAATATGCTATATACTATCTAGAGAATGATTTTGTTACACCAAGCACCTATCCATTGACTATGGAAGAGATAAAAGTGAAGCAAGAACATATTCAAGCAATGATTGAAATAACATCTGCATTGACCGATTTAGAGTTTAATGATCTAGAAGGCTGCAATGATGCAACGGGAATGTGGGATAAGCTCATATCAGTATATGGAGGAGATGAACATGTTCAAAGAGCAAAAGTAGACAGTCTAAGAGGACAACTTGAATCTATGAGGATGAATGAAGGTGAGAACATAACTTAGTACAGTACAAGACTAAAGGAGATTGTCAATCAAATAAAAGGAGCAAGTGGAACTATTGAAGAAAAGGACATAACAAGTAAGTTGTTGAGAACCCTTCTACCGGCTTATGCAATTCGAGTTTCTACAATCAATGAATTGAGGTTTGTACCTAATATGCCAGTTTCTTTAGATGCTACTATTGGTAAGCTACATGCATTTGAGTTAAGTAACTTTGATAACAGTGGATCTTCGGTAAATAAAGTTGAATCTACATTTAGTTCTTTTCATCTTGATGAATCTAATGATTAATATAAAAGAAAGTATAAGTACTCTGAAGGATATCATAGTGGAGCAAGTGAAAGATTTTGGAAGAACATGGAAGAAGTACACAAACTATATGAGGAAATCAGAAAGCAAGAAGAGTTTGAAGCACTATTAGCCAAAAGGTTACCAAGAGGCAAAGGTAAGTATAAAGGAAAACTACATTTGAAATGTTTCAATTGTGATAAGATAGGACATATGGCTTCTAACTGTCCTGACAAAGATTCTACTGAAAAGAGAGATTACCGAGATGATAGACAGAAATATAATCATTACAGAGGACACCGAGACTTCAGGAGAAGAGATAGAAAGACATGCTTAATAGTTGATGAGGAATCTAACAATGATAAATCATATGAGACTGATATAGAGGAAGTGGTTTATGTGGCTATCAAGGATGGATCAGATTAAGAAAGGTATGAAGAAAAAGCCCTAATATCTCACATAAACACTAATGATTCTTGGATTATAGATAGTGGATGCTCACATCATATGACAGGACATAAACACAAGTTTGTTACATTAGAAGATTATGATGGAGGCTATGTTAGATTTGGTAATGATGCACCATGTCCGGTAAGAGGTAAAGCATCTGTAACACTTCTTGATAATGCAAGATGGAATGATGTTTATTGGGTTGAAGGTTTGAAATACAATTTGTTGAGTGTAGCATAGCTAAACAACACAAGATACCGAATAGAATTTCGGAAAGGAATTGTCAAAGTTCATGACAAGAATGGAAAGTTAGCTACTACCGGGACACAAACAAAAGGTAATACATTTCACCTTGACTCAACTTGGAATAAGTGTTTGTATGCAAAGATAGATGATACCTGCTTATGGCATAAAAGGTTTTGTCATGTAAATTTTGATAATCTGATCAAAATAAGTATGAAGCATAGAGTAAGAGGTCTATCAAGTCTTGAAAAACCTGAGAATGCTATGTGTCGAGGATGCCAGATGGGTAAGATGACAAGATCAAGCTTTACAAGTAAGTCTTACACTTCTAAGGGAATTTTAGATCTTATGCACACTGATCTTTGTGGTCCTATGAAATTTCAAAGTTATTATGGTGATAAGTATTTCATATTATTTATGGATGACTATTCAAGGATGATGTCAGTTATGTTTTTAAAGGAAAAATCAGAAGCTTTTCAAATGTTTAAATGGTACAAGGCAAGAGTTGAAAATGAAACAGGAAGACAACTGAAATGTCTTAGATCAGATAGAGGAGGAGAGTTCACATCTGATGAGTTCAACTTATTTTGCAATGATCATGGTATTAAAAGACAAGTCTCTACACCGAGAACTCCACAACAGAATGGAATAGCTAAGAGAAGAAACATATCTATTGTGGATTGTGCTAGAACACTGATGATTGAAAAGAAGGTGCCACAAACATTTTGGAGAGAAGCAATAAGCACAGTTGTTTACACCTTGAACCGAGTTCAATTGAAGAAAGGTACTTTGAAGACACCATATGAAATATGGTATGATAAGAAACCTAATGTTAGTTATTTTAAAATCTTTGGAAGTAGATGCTATGTTCATAAAGATGATAGAAATGGCAAGTTTGATTAGAAAAGTGAAGAAGGAACATTTCTAGGTTATTCTTCTAGAAGTAAAGCATTTAAATGTCTGATCAAATCATCTAACAAAATAGTAGAAAGTGCAAATGTTAAAATTGATGAATTTGCAGAAAGAAATGATGAAGGAAATTCCAAGGAACCAGAAGACTATGATGAATTTGTCTATGTTCAACTGAGAAGTCCTATCGAGAAGACTATTGAAGAAAATGAAGAGAATATCTAGTTACCGAGTGATGAAGAAGATCATATAGAGCCTACCGAGCCTGTATTAGCCAAGTATGTCAGAAGACATCATGCACCAAGTTAGATTATAGGAGATAAGGATGATCCAGTGATGACAAGGAACAAACTAAGATAGAACACATGTTTGATATCTGAATTTGAACCGAGAATAGTGAAAGAGGCATTTAACAGTGAAGATTGGGTAAATGCTATGATAGAAGAGATTGATCAAATCAAGAAGAATGACACATGGACACTAATACCAAGATCAAAGGACAAAAATGTAATCGGTACAAAGTGGATTTTCATAAACAAGCTAAATGAAAAAGGAGAAGTCATTCGAAACAAAGCAAGACTAGTTTGCAAAGGTTATGCTCAAGAAGAAGGAATTGATTATGGTGAAACTTTTGCACCTGTTGCTAGACTTGGAGTAAGAACATTGTTGGCCTATGTTGCTTTCAAGAACTTCAAGGTATATCAAATGGATGCCAAATCTGCATTTCTGAATAGAATATTAGAAGAAGAAGTTTTCATTGAACACCCTGAAGGATTTGTTGAAGACAATAATAAAGATCAGGTATGCAAATTGAACAAAGCTGTATATGGTTTGAAACAAGCACCTAGAGCATGGTATGAAATATTGCACTCTTATTTGATTAAGATTGGTTTTATAAGGACAAGTGAGAATAACAATATATACATGAAGAATGATGAAAATGGAATACTGATCTCAGCCATATTTGGTGATGATATTATATTTTGTGGAAATGACTCTTTAAGCAAGAACTTTGGAAGTGAAATGAGCAAAGAATTCAAGATGTCATTAATCGGTGAGATAAAGTATTTTACAAGTTTATAGATACTGCAAATGAAAAATGAGATTTTCATTCCTCAATCAAAGTACATAAAGGAAATCTTGAAGAAATTTGGAATGGAGGATTCAAAACCAGTAAGTACTCCTATGACTACCAACTGTAAATTATCAAAGAATGATGAATCTGCATCTATTGATGAGACACTCTACCGATCCATGATTGGAAAGCTACAATATGTTGTTCATAGTAGACCAGACATAGCACATGCAGTAGGTATGGTTGCAAGATTCTTTGCAGATCCTAAGGAAACACACATGACAGCAATCAAAAGAATTTTTAGATACTTGAAAGGCACAGAGGATTATGGCTTAGTATATAAGAAAGGAAATGATTTTGATTTAAAAGTTTATATTGATGCTGATTGGGTAGGCAACATTGATGATAGAAAAAGCACATGTGGAGGAGCTTTCTTTTTAAGAGAAAGACTAGTGAGTTGGCTTAGGAAGAAATAAGGATGTGTTTCATAGTCAATAGCAAAAGCTGAATATGTTGCTGCAGCACTGAATTGTACCAACATTGCATGGATCAAACAACTGTTGGAAGGTATAAATGAGAAAGTTACCGAGCCAGTAACTATATTCTATGACAATACTAGTGCCATTAATATTTCAAAGAATCTTGTTATGCACTCTAAGACAAAGCACATATCTATCAAATATCATTATCTTAGAGAAGAAGCTCAAGAGAAAAAAGTGGTGTTGGAATATGTTAGCACAAAGGAGCAAATCACGGATATCTTCACCAAGCCACTACTAAAGGACACTTTTGAATATCTCAGAAGTAAGTTAGGGGTCCTACCCCTATCTTCTTTTCACTGACCGAGTTCGGTGAAAGCATCAATCCGATGACTCTATTGAATATCTTTTAGGAGTTGATGCTGATTTACACCCTTTAGGATGTTTTCTAAAGGTGTATAGGAAATAATATAGGGAACAGGAATTGAAGATAAATTCTCTGACTGAGACTCAGTTGATACACAACAACAGGGTATAACTTCTTATAGAAAGTAATTTTGTTTTAGTTCTTTACTTTTTGGCATTGTTGTCAAAGGGGGAGAAGACCTACCAAAGGGGGAGAAGACCAATATAGGGGAGAAAACCTATCAAGGGATAAAACTGAGTAGACTATAGAGTGGAAAGAAGAAAATAGAAGAGCGGTCTAATGTATGGGGGAGAGCATTTCAGCATTTTAGAATCATAGCAATCCGAATCTTTTAAGGTCAAATCAATTGGTTTTGCCATCAATGCCAAAGGGGGAGATTGTTGGCCATATTGCATTATAACAGACAATGAAAGATTGTTGGCATTTCAATAAGGATATTGAGAAGGTTGTTGATGATTATGGATATAACTGATTAAAGATGTTTTACTATCTTGATATTATTATTTTGTCATTAATGTCAAGAAATTGATTTTCTAATTCAGTATGATGTTGCCATATCTTGAGAAGTATGATATGAAGATTATAAAGATGTCGGTAAAAGACATAGGAAATAATATGATGAATAAGGGGATGAATAAGGTATTCAATGGGAAACTACTACCAAGTCAGACAATGATGAGATCATGATGTTTTAGATTGTGTTAACATCATACATAAGTTGTAAATTGTAAAGGATAATACTAAACTCTGTTATCAAGCAAAGAACCTAGTCGGTAAACCCTAAGGCTATCTATATCGGTTAATGAAGGCGGAATGTCTACCGGGTGAAGTTTAGTATTTACCAGTTGTTACCGAGTTGTAATCAAGCTAGAACAGAATGCATTAAATGTTTACATGCGGTATTTAAGGAAGGAAGCTGATGAGCTGGAGCAGATTAAATGATTGGTGAGCCGTGCATGAAGTTTGTTAACGGATCTAAGGCAATGGAAAGTCAGCGTGAAAATCTATAGCTTAGATTGAATAGCAATACCCTGGCACAAGTTCCAAGACTATTATGCAAGTTCCAAGGTAGGGTAAAACATTTTCAGATCGAAAGATGCATTGAACCTAAACAAGATTGAAGATCTGATGGCTATGATTGATCATGGGAAATGTGATCAAGGAGATTATGCGGTTATCTAATTGTTTATAAATAGGAAATTGTTGATAAACAATGAATGTGGGCAAGTGTATGCACAGGGATGCTACATAGTGATTACCGAGCACAGAAGCTTGAAGACCTGATAGAATAATAGAGTATAGAAGCCCAGCACATAGACAAGATTAGTTCTATATCTAGATTGTATTGAACAAATAGGAATCTGCTTTAGCATTTTAGATGTGAAGTTGCAGATAGATTTTTATTACTGTTATTTTGTGAAAGTGATAGAAAATATCTTAACCGAGTGGACTTAACAGTCTTATTTGTAAACCCTCTAGCAAGGTGACATTTTGATTGAGTGTTTGAAATCCTTTGACAAGGTCACTTCTAACAAAGTGGAGATCCTAACAGATCTAAGGGAAATCCCTTAACCGGGTCACATCTAGCAATGTGTTTGTACTCTTTAACATGATTTGCTTTTAACCAAGCATACTCTAGAACAGTATATTTCTTAGTGGGTCCGAAATCCCACAGTGGTTTTTCCCTATTTGGGTTTCCATGTTAAATCTGGTGTTATGAAGTTTATGATGTTTATATGCTTTTGAGTTTGCATGTTTGACAGTTTTGGTTATATTATTGATATATATGTTGCTGAGGTTGAATCTGATGTTTTTATGGAAGATTATGTTTGTATGATTCACCCCCCCCCCCCCATCTCATCTTGTTGGTTATTAGATCTGTACTTATATTTAGTATCATAACTAATATGAAATAACTAATAAGCAATATCTCAATGCAAATGCTCAATGAACCTAGAGCAAAAACAACATAATAACAATATATTCTCTAGGATTTTTGAATAAGAGATGAGGGCCTGAATTTATAGAAAATTCAGAAAGAAACCAACGGCTGAGATCAAATGATGATGAGCAGTCAATATTTTCCAAGAGGAAGCACAATCTAGGTGAATTGATGTGATTGGATGCTTTTCTCAATTTTAAAGGAAATTGAACTAAAATTAAGACAAAATCAGGAAAAAACTGATTTATTCTCTATTTCATTCAAATTTAATATTTAATTGCTTTCTTTGAGATTATTTATCAATTTTTAATTTGTTTTCCTTGATTATCTCCAATTGATTTCTTTTCTCAATTTTTAATTCTTTTTTTTGTCAATTAATTCATTTTTTGATGATTTAATGGCAAATTGATTTATTTAATTAAATATGTTAGGATATTCAATAAAATAAATAGGATAATTGTTTTAAAAAATGATTTACTTGGAATGATCAATTAATTAAATAAATTTTTAATTAATATTGAGTGATTATTTTTGCCATGTGGCATTGATGATTTTAGAAATTAATTGTGTGCTCAAGATTTATTTAATTGCCTTTGGTTAGGACCTTAGTGACATTGTCGAGATTAGGGGCTCATGGTTTAGATGACCATTTTTAGGGTATTACGTTTGCCCCTCTTTGAATTAATGTGCAAGCAGCGCATTGGTTCAAAGAAAATTTGATGTGTAGGAGATACCAGTTCTGAACTTAATTGATCATGGACCAGATGAAGAGTGAGGTACTCAGTTTGTTTTGAAGCGATGAAACTAAACAGAGCTGAGTAAAGCAATACTGATCCCAAATTTGATTGAACTAGGAACGATAGAGATCAAAGATACCAAACTTGAACTTGATTGATCAAGAAGCAGATCTTACTGATCTAGAACTTGATTGAACTAGATACAGTGAGCGACGATAAAATCGATCTTGAACTTGATTGATCAAGATACGATGAGTGAAGATAAATTGTCTAGCTTGATTTAATGCGATGAAGCTGAACACCTGCTTAGATTGAGTGTGTGATCGAAGATACTCCTTAAACCCTTGATTGAGTATAAACAAATAATCAGCTTGATGAAAAGTGATGAAATTGATTAATGTTAAGAGATTGATTCAGACAAAGACAATGCCAGCTTGATATGAAGTGATGAAACTGATGTACCCTTAGCGATTGATTTGATGAAGCTTAGCTTCTTGAAGATTTGAAAATTTTCTCGACATTTGAAGATGTGAGGTCATAAGGTGATGAGTATGCCCCCTTAGGAGCAAAATCGAAAGATAATGAGGGTACATGATTATAGGCAATTGTTTAGTGATGATATTGATTTGAGCACAAAAAAAGATTTAGAGGAATTTTTTGAAAATTTTAGTGAGAAATTGAGTGCAAAGTTGATTTGAAGAATAAAATTGAGATTCAGCATTGATTTGGTAAAAATTGAGTGCAAATTGAAGAAAGAATGAGCTTTTTGATGAAAAGCGCTAAGTGGTCCAAATTTTATGAAATTGACTAGCAAAATGATCTTAGATTTTGATTTCAATCCCCAAAATGGAATCAGGACAGGCAAATTAGCTAAGGGTAAAATTTTCATGTCCATCGGACCAAGTTGAAAAATTAGGGTTTTGGCTATATAAGGGGTAAAAGTGTCATTTTCAATTCATTTTAACCCTCAAAGTTTGAAAATTCAAAAAGCCTTCTATGAAGAAAAATGGTGGTTCCCACTCATGAGCATCGATTCAAGTGCCAGAGATGACATAATCAACCTCAAAACTATGAGCTAGCGGTAAGTGATTGATCTTAAGCCTTTTAATCATTTCATTTTTGAATTTTTTTGTTGATTTTTTCAATTTTTATCTTGTTAATGTCGGTCATTTTCATTTTGTCGTGTGAGATAGGATCATGTCTCGTATGATAAACTGATTAAGTATGTTTTGTCATTTAAAGTGACCAGTTTTGTTGTACTAGGCCTACCCTTATGTCATCCTAGGGCTAGTCTTGTGTCATATGGGAGTATTTTGTCGTACTAGGCCTATTTCTGACTCGTACAAGTTTCTACCCCTGTGATGTTTTGTCGTTTGGAAAACAATGAACATTTTTTAAGGTGCAAACTTGAAATTTTGATTGTGCAATTTACGTAGTTGAATTTGCGTGATGTTTTACTTCTCTTATATGCTTACTTGAAATGTTTTCTGATGCTTCGTTGTTTGATTTTTGCAAGTTCAATTGCCTCATGTGTTGTTCAGATGTGTATATCCATCGATGATGACATTAGTGCGTCAATTGTCAGATGTTGACCAGGCACATATTGATTTGTGTGGATTGACCCACCTTCTTGATTTACCTGATACCCCTGTGAATCACGGTATGATGACTGCATTACTTGACAGATTCCACTCAGAGCATAAGACGTTCCATTTTCCAGTTGGGGAGATGACTATCACTTCCAAGGATGTTTATAGTATTCTCCGTATCCCTTTTGCTGGGGGTAAGGTTGATTATGATGCAGCGTAGCTTCCTGGGTTACTAGCTGTTAGACATGTTTTTAGGGATCCTGATATTCTGACACATTCTATCAGTTGGAACGTGATGATGGGTAGGTACAGTGAGAACTTTCCACTTGCTTGCATCTTGAAATGTTTTATCAACTATTTTCTGATGGCGGATAGGGGACAGTAGGGATTTTTGTGTGGATGGGGCAGGATGTTAGAGAGGCTTATTGAGACCCCTCAGAGATTATGCTAGGGTTCTTGTATATTGGCACACATGTATTGTGAGATGCATGAGATTGTATATAGGGAGGGGAATAGTATGGCTACAAAAGAGAGCAGCGTCAAGATAGGTCAGGCAGAGGAGAGAGGAGCAAGGGAGAGCCAGAGGCGGAGATGGAGGAGGAGATTGAGGTGGAGAGCTTGCGAGGGAGCAGGGGGGTGACACAACACGATCGATGAGAGTACACCTAGCAGGTTTGCAATCACAGCTGATAGTGGCACAAACTCAACTGGCGGAGCGAGACTGAAAACTAGTGGATCTTAGAGGGGAGAGAGACTCTTTGTGATAAGAGGTTCTTCATCAGACGAGTCAGGAAGCCTATTATGTTGTGGCTTACAACATAGCAGTTCTAGTAGCACAACAGGTTGTACCATATTCATAGTATATGGCTCGATCAGAGGGAGCTTGAGCACCTAGGTAGGATCTAGGTCAATAGGCTCTACCTCCTCCACCACCTGGAGATGAGGGAGAGGCAGAGAGCTAGATTTTCTTTTTGTAGCTCTAAGATTTTTTTTGTAGACACACCCATTTTTTCCAGCCCTTACAATTCTTGCTCCGATGGGAGTTTGTATTTGATAATTGACATTATTTTGTACCAATTATTATATATACGAGATATTGATTTGACTTCATTGTACTTGCGTCGATCGATATATGAGATTCTTTTCTATATGCATATCTATTCAGTATGGATGTATGTAATGCAAATGAATATGGATATTTATTTTTGTTTCTTTTTATGCAAATAAATGATGGTGCAAATGAATGAAGAGAATGAGCAATGAGTAGTGCGAATTTTATTTTTTTTAATTTTTCAATGCAATAAGATGAATGCAAATGAATGATAGTGAATGTATGAATCTATATAAAATACTTATGTATGCAGCTAAAACATCTCAATACACATGTACTCGATCGAAGAAATGATGATGAAAAAGAGACCACTTAGCTAAGAAATGACGAATGCTTCAAACTCTCATTCAGAAGATAAAGAGATCATTGTTACCATGCTGAAATCACTCTAAATTCACAAGATGCAGAATGAAATGCGAAATGAGATGCAACCTAAACCTAGTCACTGAATTTGAAAAGCTTAATTTTCATCATTGAGCGTTTTACAACCACAATAGGCGGATTAGAGTTCCTTGCTTTTCATGTGCAATATTAATCATCTTGTTCACAATGACCCTTTTTCATTCATATCCTTGGACAAATTTCACAGGGTCCTGGATTGCATGATAAATAAATTCCCTCAAAACAGACAAAGAAATGATGGGACCCTCCTTGTAGCATTCAAATAAGCAGAGTCGAGGTATGTGTGGTGATTTCACCTTGATGTGAAGGCTCTTATCACAGACACCCAGCTGATTAGATGTGTCTAGATCATCAGAATCATTCCTAAAAGCAGAAAACAAAGAAAATATTATGCCCCCAACCCTTGCTCCTCTTAGTCAAGATATACTTCCTCAAGTTACTCAGAGGGATAATAATAAAAAACCAATATAAAAGACAACACACAAAGAAAATTTCCACTTACTGTTTAGTGATTATGGACGACTAGGTTTTACTGACGTAAAGATGACTTGGTTGATACTGCTTAGGACATGTAAATTTCTCAGTCGATTACCCTAAGACTAGGACATTGATCAGTTTCAAGCCATGAGGGTTCAAAAAGAACCAGGTTGTCACGAAAGTGACTACAAGATATGTACAAGCAAAAACAAGAATTCATGAAAGCGAGAATGCCAACGTTGCGTTGAAAGATGGAGTGCTTGAGTACAAGAAGCGCCTGCTTGCCAAGTTTTCACATGCTTGGCAAAGATTCATTTTTTTTCTACCAAGGTGCCTGTTTACCAGGTTTTCACCAAGGCATTTTCTCTCTTTTTCCTTTTTTTTTTTTTCTTTTTTTTTGTTTGGATTTCTTCAGGACTTTTTTGATTTTTAGGATTTCTTTAGGACTGTTTTTGAGTTTTAGGATTTCTTCAGAACTTTTTTTTGATTTTTAGGATTTCTTTAGGACTTTTTCTAATTTTTAGGATTTCTTCAGGACTTTTTAAATTTATAGGATTTCTTCACGACTTTTTAGTTGCATAAGCCACTGGAGCAGAGAATATTCAGGTGAAGAATTTCTTCAAGTGGATGGTGTTGATCGGTTCATGGAGTTGTTCTCCTTCCGATGTTTTGAGTTGATAGGCACCAGAGCCAAACACTACAGTAAAAATGTAGGGACCCAGCCAGTTGGGTTCAAACTTCCCTTTGTTGTCTTGAAACTGTTAATTCTTAGGATTTTATCTTAGAACAAGGTCACCAACCTGAAATTCTCATTGTCGAACCTTTTAGTTATAACCTCTAGACATTCTCTTTTGATATGCTCTTAGATGATCAAACACCACTTACTGACGTTCATCCAACAATTCAAGTTCTTGCAATCTATCTATTCTGCAGTCTTCATCAATAACAAAACCTTGCAAAGAAACTCTTACAGATGGTATTTCCACTTTAATAGGTAATACTGCTTCGAACCCATACACCAAAGAAAAAGGTGTAGCCCCAGTAGGTATTTTGATACTTGTTCTATAAGCCCACAGGGCAGGATTGAGCCGCAAATGCCAATCCTTTCCAGATTTATTTATTGTTCTATGTAAGATAGTCAATAGATTCTTATTAGATGCTTCGGCTTGTCCATTACCTCGAGGGTAGTACACAGATGACCAGTGTTGTTTTATTTTGAATTTTTCATAGAGTTCACTTAGATATTTGTTCTTGAACTATCCACCATTATCAGTTATAATGGATGAAGGTAAACCATACCTACAGATGATATAATTAAGAATGAACAGGGCTACTTGTTTACCAGTTGCTTTGATGAGCGGAACTGCTTGTACCCACTTAGTAAAGTACTCAGTGACAAATATAATAAACTTGTGTCTGTTAGATGATGCAAGATATATTTGGCCAATTAGATCAAATGCCCATTGTTGAAAGGGCCAGTGTGTAACAAAGGGTATGAGATCCCTTGCTGGAGCATGTATAAAGTGCCCATGTAGCTGACACTTTTTGTAGGCTTTAGGAAATTTAATAGCTTCTTTATCCATGTCTGGCTAGTATTAGCTAGCCCTTAGTAGTTTTTGTGCTAAAGTTAGACCATTCGAATGGGATCCACAAACACCTTCATGGACTTCGGATAATGCGCATTGAGACTCCTCAGTTTTCTAGACATATAAGCAAAGTACGATCTAAACCTCACCTAAATAGGTCATTAGCAATGATGACCTACCATGACATGTTTTGAATTAGGTTCCTTTTTTCATTTCGGGAAAGATTAACAGGAACAACTTGGTCATGTAGGTAAGAGTAAATGTGACTATAGCGAGATGAGTCATGTCCAATAATAGAATAGACCATTTGGGACTTGGGAGAATCATAGGCAGGATAATGTAACTCTTCAACCAGGAATTCAAAGTGAAAATTAGATTCCTATAGCTGTGGTATAGACACCAAGGTGGCCATTGCATCCGCTACTCTATTTACTGACCTGCGGATCTACTGAAAGGATACAATGGTAAAATATTTATTGAGATCATCCACCATTCTTTTGTAAGGCATCAATTTCTCATCTCTTGTTTGATATAGATCATTGATTTGGTTGATAATGAATTGAGAATCTCCATAGATGTGTAATTTAACAATCTTCCACTCAATGGCTAGCTTGATTCCATTTACCAAAGCTTCATATTCTATAATGTTGTTTGTGCAAGGGAAGAGAATATTGTAAGCTTTTGGGATTGAATATTTTTTAGGAGTAATAAAAAGTATTCCGGCACCAGAACCATGTTGAGTGAAAGACCCATCAAATAACATCTTCCTTGATTGTTGAGTAAGGTGCATGATTGATTCATCCAGAAATTCTATATGCAAAGGTTGATTGTCTTCAAGTGGAGAATCAAAAAGTTGGTCTACAAAACCTGTCCTTTGATGGCTTTACATTCCACGTATTCAATATCAAATTCTATAAGAACCATGACCCATTTAGCCAGTCTTCCTATGAGTGTTTCTTTGCTGAGAAGATATTTGAGTGGATCAATCTTAGCTACCAGCTTAATAGAGTGTGCTAACATATAGTGCCTTAATTTTTGTGATGAAAAGACCAATGCCAAGCATGCTTTCTCTATTATAGTGTAGTTCATTTCATAAGACACCAAGGTTCTACTGATATCATATATAGCTCTCTCTTTTTTATTTTCATCATGTTGTGCCAGAAGTGCCCCTAGTGAAGTATCTGTTGCTAATATGTATAGAATCAATAGCTTACCTTGAATCGGTGGCATTAATATGGGTGGATTAGAAATATAATCTTTGATTTGTTTTAAATGTTGTTCACAATATTTATCCCAGTTGTATTGAACTCCTTTCCTTAATACCTTTGTGAAGGGTTGAGCTTTTTCTGCTAGCTGAGATATAAAGCGCCTTATTGACTAAAGATGGCCCTGTAAACTTCAAATTTGACTGATATTCTTGGGCAGAGGCATTTCCATTATAGCTTGGACCTTTCCAGGGTCAACCACGATTCCTTTCTTTGAAATTATGTAACCAAGTAGTTTTCTTGATGTTACTCCAAATGTACAGTTTTTAGGAATTAATCAGAGCTTGAATCTTTCCAGTATGAGGCCTAGTTATTGAATATGCATAGATCTCTTCATGGTTTTTACTAGGGTGTCATCAACATAATCTTCCATGTTTTTATACATCATATCGTGGAAGATAGTGGTTACTTCTCTTTGGTAAGTTGCTCCTGCATTCTTTAGTCCAAATGGCATAACATTCCAGCAAAAGGTGCCCCATGCACATGTGAAGGTTGTCTTTTCTTGATCCGTAGGAGCTATTTTGATCTGATTGTAACCAGAGAATCCATCCATTAAATAATACATCTCATATCTAGTAGTCATATCCACTATCATATGAATGTTGGGTAATCGAATATCATCTTTCAGACATGCTTTGTTGAGATCCTTGAAGTTTGTGCAAACTCTAATAGATTTGTCTACCTTTGATACAAGTACTATGTTTGATATCCATTCTGCATAGTCTATAGCTCTGATAAATCTAACTTTTAGCAGTTTTTCTAGTTCAGCCTTGAGTAGCAATGCCACATGAGGATGCATCTTACGGAGTTTTTGGTTGACTGGTTTAACTCCTGGTGTGATAGAAAGATGGTGCATGATAAGATCAGGATCGTGGCCTGACATATCAGAGTACGTCCATGCAAAATTGATCTTCTTTTCTGAAAAGAGATGAGTGAAATCTTTCAATTCTTTGGCTGATAATGATTAAGCTACATGAATGATGTGTGGTGTCTCTTGACTCCCAATGTTCACTGGCTGAATTGGCTCGATCAGTATGGAAGACCTTTCCTGAAAATGACTTGGCAGCATATCAAGTATCTCACCTTTAGGTGCCTCAGAGAGGTTTTCATCCTTAGGTACATCCTTTATTTTCTCTTTTTTAGATTCTGATACCGCCACAATGTGGTTTTCACCATCAGATCTTTTATTTTTATTTTTTATTTTTGTGACTAAGATACTTGATATCTGTTTCAATCATGTTTTCACTCTGTTCACTGGTGGAAGAGTCCATAGGTTCAACTGCATTGAGGTAATAGGCTAGTGTATAGTCATTGGCAAAAATAGGTATATTAATGGGTTGGTCTTGTAAAGTACAATCAATTAGTTCTGGATGTACTAAGGATAAAGTTTGAACTAGTTCAAGGGAGTTGACGGTACTATCATCATGACTTCAAACCGACAATCGAGTTCCAAAAGGCTACCTTGCATATGTGTCTCGAGACCAGGAAGAGTTACAACATGGTTATCGAAATTCATGTTAGTATTTATTGGACCTAACCCAACCAACCTAATTCTAGCATCGTCACCTACTTCAAACTAGACTACATACCGTGGTGTGATAGTAACAGGGTCAGCAGACAACATCTCAACATTCATGACAGAGTAGTCATAATGTGTTGTTGAATAGTTTCTATAAATAGAGCTCCTATCTAAGTTATCAGAGTCATAAGATGAAGTTTCTGACTTGTCTTCAAGTGGTTCAGTAAAAGTATATATAGTATCAATACCTACATCTTTGATGCTGCAAGTTCCTCTGTGATTTGGTTCATTGATCACTTGTATTTGACACACTTGTGGACATAACCTTGATGGTTCTATTCCATTTAGCTTCCTCTGGACTGATGATTGGTTCTACTTCTGTAGCTTCTAATTCTTCTTTTGTAGTTCCATACCCGATTTGTCCTATTTCATTAGGGGAAGAGTTAGTAGGTGAAGAAATTGCTTGTGTCCTTTCTTCCTTCAACTGTTGTTCATAGTCTTCTTATCCTTTTAGTCTAATTTCTTATATTTCCTTTTACATCTTTAAGCATACCAACTCTTGTGCGTCATTTGCGATATCACTAGATTCTTTGGGGGTTCCTATAGTAGATGTATCTGAGAGATTGTCTGGACCCCATTCATACTCATTTGAATCAGTTTCTGAATCACCGACTTGTTGTCTGCCAGTATATGTGACCTGAATGTTCAGTGGTGCAAACAATTCTCTGATTCTGTATACTTCTTCTCTCATATTCTCCAGGACTTCTACTTCCTATGGTATTATAGCTGATACAATCAAAACTTGATTACCATCTGTTTCCCCTCTCGGGGTTGGCAATTCTTCTCATTCATCATCGCACTCTTCTTGAGTTTGTTGAGTATTAATTTCCTATGATGTTAAAGGTAGTACCTTTTTCTTCCACTTAAATTGATGGTGAGACATGTGTTTATGATCTGATGACTTTCTTGGATCGTATCCTAGTCCATCTTTATCATTGGCAGACTTAGTTTGTAACTGAATAGGTTCAACAATACCTTATTGACGCTTGCCTAGAGGACTAGTACCTGAATATCCCATGCGTTGAAGAATCTTATAGCCTAGACCATATTGTGTAAGGGAAATTTCACAATGCCGTATTTCTTCATTTGCACAATCTTCTTTGAAAAGCCATTTGAGAGAAACATCCTCTTCTATTTCATCTGCAAGGGAAGTAGAGGATTGTATAAAAAGACCATCATAAATGACTTTTGGAGTTGAAATTTGTGCCTTCATATCCTCTGATGGTTTTCCCGACTGTCTTGGTGATGGAGGAAGAGACATTAACGAGAGTACAAGCTCTATCTTGTAGCCATCCATGCGAGTATTTGTGATTTTCAATTTCTTCCCTAAATATTTTAGTAAAGATTCTAAACTTTCAGTTGTAGAGGCTGCTCTAGTATGAGGAACAAAAGCATCAACACTCTGTGTTAATGCATTGCAGGTATAGCTTGTATCAGCAGGAATACTGACTTCAACTCCATTTGAAGGGAATTTCAAGCACTGATGATACGTAGATGGTACTACTTTCATTTCATTAATCCATGGCCTGCCTAGTAAGATGTTGTATGAAAGAGGAAGATCAAGGACCTGAAAAATTACATCTCTTTCTATAGGTCCTTCCCTGATTGGTAATAGTACCAGACCCTTAAAGGTTCTTTCTTCTTTATCATAAGCTTTGATTGTTATTTTCTTTGTTGGATCAATAACATTTTCAAAAAATCCCAGCTGTGTCAGTAGACTGTAGGTACAAATATTCAACCCAGTGCCTCCATCTATCAAAACACATTTAACTCAGTGTTTATGGATCATAGCTTCAATATGTAATGGCTAGTTATGTGGGTGATTCAGTGAGTTATCATCTTCTTCAGAGAAAGTGAGGTAATGAGGTGAAGCCAGGTGACCCACCATAGATTGAAACTGATCTACGTCTAAATCTTTAGGGACACTAGTGGTGAGCAAAGCCTTGTCCAGGATCTCTCTATGAGCATAAGAGATCTTAAGCAATTCCAAAATAGAGTTTCAAGCATTGGTTCTTTTCAATTGTTCAACAATACTATAACCAAGAGAGGATGATGAAGCCAGCTATTTCGATTTGGCTGTGATTGTGTCTGTTTGTCTATTTGGAGGAGTTGGTAGGTTTGATGTTGTTTGATCGAAAATTAAGGAACTAGCTCCTTGGAGAGTAACTTTTTTTTGAGCATGGGTCACAACATTAGCAGCTTGTGCTTGATTTTGTTTATCTTTGATTATGATCACATTGAAATATTTAGGTTGGGAAGATTCAATCATGTTGATCACGTTATCGTTGTTAGTGTAGGTATAATTGACTCTAGCACCTCCCTTGGATTTTGAGGAATCTCCTTGTTCATAAGTCGGTAAGGGATCTTTAAAGGCCTTATGATCAACATTAGTCGTGTGATTTCCAGCAATGATTTTGCCAGCGTCGATGAGATCTTGAAATTCATGTCAGAGTTTCATGTAGTTGTTTATGTTATGTCCCTTGTTTTGATGGTAGTCATAGTATTTGTTTTCTCTCCACCATTTGGGTTTAATTTTTGGGTCGTATGGTCTAGAATTGTCTGGCAATGTTATCAGATCATTCGCCAATAAAGTTTTCAAAGCTAATTCATACTATTCATCTAGAGGAGTAAAATCACCCTTAGGCTTTGAAACCCAAGGTTTCTCTTTAAACCATTCTCTTGCTTTCTTCGAAGGATTTTCTGCCGCAGTTTCAGCTGCCTTGAGTGCTTGCATGCCACTAGCCAAGTTAAATATTGTGGATTTTGTCTTTTCTTTAACATTGTCTACAGAGATTACTTTAGTGGTGAATATTCGCCAATGGCAAATTTTTCACGTCAGCCATGTTGAAAATGGCGAACATTTTGTACCAACTGGGGGTGGCCATGTCGCAAGAACATTATCAATTTCTATCAAAGTCACAACCCGATCGCCATATGTTTTATGCAATTAAATGTTTCTATGTGATGATTTTGCCAATACAATATATAGTGGACACAAGGTAAATTTAATTGTTTCGCCTACACTCTCTGAGGTTGCCTTAATAGATGACCTTAATTTACCTATAGGCATGTGAAGATTTGTTAGCTAGGGGGACCCAATTCACCCGACATCTTGCCAATGCGTGTCTCCACTCACCCCAACTTTTGCCAACTATATTTTATTTGCCTATTATTTGGATGACCTATAATCACCCCGAAAATTACATAAGTCATATTTGGATGACCTATAATCACCTCAAATATTACATAAGTCATGTTATAGTTATGCGGGATTCGCCAAATGTTTTTATACCATATAAAATTCTCGCGGAATTCACCATATAAGGATTGGTATAAAATTTAAATGCATGCAAAGATCAGATCTATCTCAACACAATTTGGTGGGTTCTAGGCTCTAAATTCTGATCAATAGAGAAGTTTCAAACCAAGGAAAATCATTTTTGTTGACTACATTGGTGACCTCTAGTGACCTAAAGCCTAAAGGTGAGCGATCATATTTTTGAAGTGGTATATTATACATTATAGTCTATTATTGCTTCTTCAACAAATTGATATTTTTTTGGCAACCTTTATTTCATTGGAGATGTTGAATAGGAAGAGGGGTAGGAAACCTAAATGTGGGGAAGGCCGGGACAGGCCAACAAAAAGAAGAACGTTGTCTTCATACTTTGGAATTGGAAAAGATTGTGGTGAAAATCAGGAAGGTACATCATCACAAGTACAAGTACAAAATTCACCACCTACACCGCATGTTGAAGATGGCGGCGAAACTGATATCTCAGATCAAGATGATCTTGAAGAAGATTATCTGGTAGATACCCAAGTTAGCTAGAATGATATAATCAACTTGGGTGATAATGCCATTGATGATAATGCAGGGAAGGGGAAAAGAAAAGCCATATCAAAAAAGGATCGGGAGTGGGATATGCCAGTGAGGAATTTTCAAATTAATTGGGCATCAAAGTATCCATTCATTGAACTAGTGGAGAATTCAATTGAAGGTGAGCCTCCAATAGAATGCAGGTGTAATATTTGCACTTGAAAACATAACAAAGAAAATTAGGTTGCAGCTAAAATTTTACACCATAGAAAAGCATATGGGTAAAGTTTATGAAAAACAAATGATAGACGGGGTTGAAAAATTAGTGATAAGATGGAAAACAAAGGAGAAGTGTAAGCATGCAAGGAATGCCGAAGAGTATTATTTTCATGGGAAATTACAGACGAGGCCTACTGAAGTTAAAGGTTCTGTTAAAGTTGTTTTTGGAAAAGCAATGCAAATAGAACATCTAGGAAAAGCTATTCAGTTAAGCGTTGTTTTTCATATTTTGAGTAGAGGGCGTGCTATGACAGATTTCCCATCAATTAGTGGTTTATTACACTTTTTGAAAGTTCCTAACTATCCTAATAGACATTGGTCAGTAAACAGTGGATGGGAATGGGCAAGTTGTCTTGCTAAGGTTGAAAAAGAAGATGTATAGGAAAAAATAAGAGAGTAAAACTTCATTGCATTTTCTTTAGACGAAGTTGTGGTAGTAAACAATACTTCATGGGTATGCATGCATGTTTATACTGTAGAAAATCATACCTGCCAACCTCATCTACTATTTGTTGCTAGAATGAAGGAGAGTGTGATAGCGAAAAATTTATTTCAACTAGTAAAGAGAAGTTTAATTGAATATGGAGGTATGGATGACATGACGGTAGCCAAAAAATTGGTTTGTGTTGGAGCAGATGGAGCTTCAGTAATGCAAGGTCATAGGAACGGTCTTTGTACAAAGATTGAAACTTCATTTGCACCATACATTACTACAATTCACTGCATGGCTCACATAATGAATCTAGCTTTTGGAATTGTGAGTAAGTTTGCTTCGGTTAAAAAAATTGAAATTTTAATCAGAGAGCTCTACTCACACTTCTGTCAAAGTCCCAAGCGATTTATGGAATTTCAACACTTTGCTGATGGATTAACTGATGGGAACAAGCTTCTCAAGGATAATGATACCAGATGGATCTCTTTGGATGGTCCAGTGCATTGAGTGTTTTTCAGAATATCCATCCTTGATTGGACTATTTCACACAACTCGTGACGAATCAAATCAACCAAAATTTCCTGAACTTCTTGGCAAGTTAAGTAATTTAGAGACACTCTTAACTTTAGCATCTCTTCTGCCCATGCTAGAGGAAATGAGGAATATTATGAAGGCTGCCCAGAATAGAGCTTTGTATATTGCAGAATATGCTACGCTGCATAAGATGACATGCATGACCCGCGACAATCTCTATCAAAATCAACCAACACTATCTGATGAAAAATTTGTTAAGTGGCGAACACTCACTGATTTGAACAATCCTGATAACTTTTTACAAATTGGAACAGACAAGGAGGTATGCGCCAATGTATGAGGAGTTGAGATACCAATGCACTTCTATGCCATAGTCAACCCCGAGGAACCAAGAAAGCGCCCTAGGAAGAAACTAGCAAGAGTTAAAAAGGAAGATTTTGACAAGATTGTTGAGACTATAACTACTTTTGTGAAGAAAATTGCATATGATCTTTCCTCACAAATTAGAAGCAGATTCCCTCCCAACAACCTACTCAAAGCCATGTCTATTGTGTTTTCTCATTATTGGAGCCTCAACAATGCATCTTATTTTCGAAGTAAGCTACTGACTTTCAAAAAACAATTTTGCATATCCGGAGAATTGAATGGAGTAACTATAAATGGAATATTAGATGGAACTTATCTTCAAGATCAATCATCTCATTTTGCATACACTATGAAAGAACAATATGCCAAAATGAAGAACCCCCACAAAGAGGGATCAGTAACAAGGCTTTGGAAATATATAGCTGAGAACACAACCTTGCATGATTCAATGCTAGAATATGTGAAGCTTTCTGATTTATATCTTACCATGATATTGGGTTCGGTGGAAGATGAGAGAGTTTTTAGTGCTTTGGGGTTCCTAAAATCAAAGCTAAGAAACAAACTAGACAAAAATTTGGAAAATTGCTTGAGGCTCTATACATCTAGGTATGATGTCCACACTTTTCCTTACGATAGGGCACTGCAAATCTGGAGGTCCAAATGTGAAAGATGAGGTTTGGGAAACACTTCAAACCAAAGTGCCAGTGGGACTACTAGACCTACTGGTAGCATTGAGATGTTGTTCGGCGAAGATATGCAGACTCAGACTCAGAGTGAAGAAACCACAGACGAGAATCAAGAAAGCATTGAATTTGATGAGGATGAATGGCAACTGTAAGAGATTGGTATTTATTAATCTTATTACTGTATCTCATCATTCATATTACAAAAGCATATTACTTTTTGCAATTAGAATTTAATACTGATTTGTAATTGTATTTTTCAACTTTCTATTTCTAGATTTAAAATAGCATAATAAAAAAAAACCATAATGTGTTTATTGATACAAAGATGTTTATTGTTTATTTATACATGTTTGAGTCTCAAATCTATGTGATACATTTCAGAACCATATGATACAATTCATTCAATAGTAATACACATGTTGAGAACTTAGATTTTCATTAATTCTTTCAAAATATAGCCATATGATACAATTCATTCAATAGTAATACACCAATCTGTGTGATTCTCCATGCCAATTGCAAAAGTGAATACAAAGTTTCAGAACCCTTTGCAAATGACCTTGAATTCCCTTTTATAGAAACAAGAGAGCAACAACAACTCCTGTGTGATTCTCCAATGTCCATGCAAAAGTGAATACAAAGTTTCAGAACCCTTTGCAAAATTGCAAATGACCCCGAATCCCCTTTTATAGAAACAAGGGAGCAACAACAGTTTGAGGTTGAATTGCAAGTTTGCAACATGTGAACACTGAACATCAAAATCACAAACTTAGCACAAATTTATATGGCCATCACAGGTCACATTAGCAATTTAACATCTGCTACATGTTTGATGTCTCCTGTTCAAAAAACAGAGTTCAAAATTAAATATTAATTCATGCCATGACAAATTAAACATAGATAATAGCAGTGCCTAAAACCTACTAATCATAAATAGAGAAATGCATAAAATGTTAAAGCAAGGGAGAATTTGAGAATACAAATTTACTAGCTGAAGTTTTGCACTGTGCATCATAGATTCATAGGCTGGATTAGCAAAATAGCAATAGCGAGTGCTATTTTTTTCCTATTCATAAAATAGATTCATAGGCTGGATTAGCAAACTAGCAATAGCGAGTGCTATTTTTTTCCTATTCATAAAATAGATTCATAGGCTAGATTAGCAAAATAGCAATAGCGAGTGCATCATAGATTCATAGGCTGGATTAGCAAAATAGCAAACATAAAAAACATAAAACCTTGAAATTAAGAATAAAAGAAGAAAATTGTGCAATACATACTATGATTCTTAGGAATTTTGTGCCAGTTTTTGTAGGGTGCTCCACTCTTCGTCTGATGGAAGGTCAATATTCTGTAAACTATGGAAAGTCAACTCCAACTTTGTCAACATTCCATATTTAGAAGATTTACTTGACATCACTGTTTCATCCAATACCAAATTTAGAATTTTAAATGGTTGGATGAATTCTAGAAAGCTTTTCAGAGTTGTGTCCTTTGGAAGCAAGTCTAAATCAGACTTCATTTTTATCTCCATGCTTTTTTTGTAAGCTTCTTCTCCAATGAATTTATTTGATGTGTCAACAGGCTTAGGCAAACCAAGTTTAATAAAATTATTTTTCTTTTCTTGTAGCTTCACTATCTTTTTTCCACAACTTTCCATAACTTTTGATGTTTCCCTTAGCTTCTGGCATTTTTGAATGATAGATGATGTCTTAACTGTGGCATCAATGCGGCTCTTAATTCCCTTGGATGCCAAGTAGTTGTCACTGGAACTATAGACTACTTTTAGAATCTTTTTTGCCATTTCCTCTTTTGAATAAACATGTATGCTCTTCTCATAGTGCCCTTTGATTTTTATAAAAATTAGTCTCATACTTTCAGTCAATTGAAACCATTCACACAACTTCTCACTCCTCTGCATTATTTGCCACCAAATGTTTTCTTGTATATACTTCGTTGTATTTTTCATATTATCTTTCAATCTATCCTCCAAAGTTTTTATTTTATCGTTTGCATTGTGCAGGTCTTCTTTCATTTGTGCACATTTTTTTCTTTCTTCCTCTACTTCCTCTTGCAAATGTTTTTCTTTTTCCTTCCCATGATCCAATAGGTCCTATAATTTTCTCATTTCGGTAGCAGCAAACTCATAACTTTTGTATAATTTTTGAAAACTAGTTTTTTTCTCAACAATTGTTTTACTGCTTTTAGCCAGTTTTTCTATCAGGTCGTTCAATTCTGCATCCTTCTTTTCCTGCTCCGCAATTTCTACTGCAGAGCCCAAATTTTTTATCCTTTTCTATAAATCATTGCACTTGCTATCTGCTGCTTTCCTCCTTGATTTTTTCGTTTTCCAGGTTTGCTTGTAACTTTTCTATTTGTTTCTCCAGTTTATTTTTTTCTCTCTCCACCTTTAGCAGTGAAGTGTAGACCACTTCGTTAGTCCTTTTTGACACACTAATTTTGTCCACATTATGTACTTTGGAAAAATCCATTTGGAGGGTGCTAACTTGAAATTGAGAGGGATCTATCTAACTGTGTGGTGGATTTTTTATCTTTAGATGGGGCAAGGGGAATAACCATGAACTCCATCATATCTTTCTGTGGGTCATATGTTGGAAATACCCTGTTCCTTGCAGGCTATTCATTTAAAACTTCAGACACAGAAACCCTATGAAATGATTTCTTTCTTTCTTTATTTGCTTTTGTTGTGTGTTCATATTTTTCATAGTAATCATGAAATTGAAAATTTGGGCTTGCTAAAGCAATTGAATGTTTGAAAGGTGACATAGGAATACCATAGGCTCTAGTTCCACTTATTCCTATGGTTCTAACTAATTATTGACCAGGATTACCAACAATAGTTCTTGATGCAGTCCCACTCCCACTAACACTTTCATGTGTAGTTTTCATAGTCTTTTGAGGTGTGTGATCTGAAGCTGCAAATGATTGATTTGTAGTGTCAATGGCACTTGATATAGGATTCTCAATAGTATGAGATTGAGTATCTACCTCTAGTGGCCTCTTGCGAGAGATATTTTGTTGTTGCCCTTGTCCAACACCAAGACAACTAGTATCAATAGTAGTACCCATGCCAACATCACCAATCACAGCTGCACTTGACTAAACAATAATAGGAATACTATCCCCAGATTCCCCACTAGTGGCAGTGGCACTTGATTCACCACCAATGGGAATACCATGATGTGGTGGTGGTTGTGGATTTGAACCTAAAACAAATGTAGGTGGATTCTGAGGGTAATGAGTAGTACCTATTGGTGATAAATCCGAAGAATCAAGTCCAATGATTGGTTTATAAGGACCTTTTGATTTTGACCTTGATGGAATTTGTACCTGAAGTGGATACCAAATGCCCTCTCCTCTAGGACCTAGAGCACCACCTTCAAATCCCATTTTTTCCACAATGCTTGCCCCTTTGCTATATTTGTCTTTCATTGCCTCATGGACTGCACCTAATATTTTAGGGACTATAGTAGTTTTTTGAGTGGGCTCAACCTCGGGCTCATACTGATCAACATCTTCACTCCTATCATATGATGTTGTGGGATGCTCCATATTCCACAATTTTCTAGACTATGCATCCTCGTCGATGCTCTCAAATTTTGCACTTGTCTTTGGTTCACCGAGATTCCTCCTCATAGTCCAAAAATCATTTATTTTGGTTTGAGTTCAATAATTCTCTTTACATTCATGCAGAATTGATTTGGGAATAGTTTTCTTAGATGGATTAGCAGATTTTAGGTAGAAATTGTAGAAACTCCTATTTTGGATGCCTTGGCCCTCCTCTATTGTCCTCTATGTGTGCAATGTCATAATTTGTGATGAAATTTCTTCTATTGAAATGTTATTGTCAGCTACAATTTTCTCCATCTCTTTTTTAACCTCATCCCAAGAGTCCTTGTTTCTAAGATTTTCTAGCAATGGTTTACTTTCATGTTGACATAACGCTGAAGAGTTCCCATTTTTCTTAAGCCTTGCTTGAACTACACCGATTGGATCATACTGCCAGAGACCCTCATCATCAAAGTTAAAAACTGTCAAAAAATCATGTGCCACATTGACTGCTTTTCTCTCAAATGTGAACCCTCCACATGAGAAAGGCAAGGAAGGAAATATTCTCTTCTTTTGTTGACCATGGAAGTGCCTATCTATGCTCTCCAATTGCCGTACATACTCTAATGCAAATACCCTCTCTGTCACATGTATTGGAAGTCTGTATCATTTTACTGTCGATCCATAAAACATTAACATAGTGAATTCTTCCATGAAGAACTAGTCAGCCATTTCTATTTGACTTTTGAGTTGAATGCAATCTCTACAAGACACAGGCAACCTAGGCATTGGAGTGCTTGTAATTTCATTATACATTGGTGCCAAAAAGAAGTCTACAAAATGGTTGTAGTTGTTGGGAATATGCCTTGAATTCTCCTGACCATGTTTGGGTTGATCGGAGTAGCCTACACCGATGGAGCAACAGAGTGTTACCTTCTTGGTTGTTGAACACTTTCTAATCGGTGTGACTTAGGCCGATCAGAACAACTCTGGCTGATGAACTCGACTTCTCGGATTCGGTATCGGCTATCGGGAGAGGTTGTTATTGGTTACACCGAAGTCCCGATGGGTTAGTTGTCTTCCGGCTGGAATGCTTCTCATATCAAAATAGTAGGTTTGAAGTTGTTCCAATGACTTGACGAAGTTGACTTCGGTCATCGAGGTAACTTAGGCTATCGAAATAGGAGATTGGAAGTTAGGCCGATGCCCAAAGGAGTCGCCGTTTGGCATTCAGGTCGCATATCGGCTATTAGGTTGACATTCTAAATGTCATGTCGATGTCCCGATGAGTCCGCTCTACCTGGTCTCAGAGTGTTTCACTTATCGACATAGTATTCTTCTTTGTGTTCTGATGACCTGATGAAATTGTCTTATGCTATCGAGCTAGCAGTTTTGGATTCGGTCTGATGAGCCGATGAGTCCGTGCTCTTGGTATCGGTGATTGGGATAGTAATTGTGTTCTTGTTCTGATGTCCTGATGGAGACTACTCTGAGTCATCAGAGATTGGAATGACTTGTGTAGTGATATGCTGATGGTCTAGTGGGGTCGCTATGGTATGATCGAGATAGCTCGGGAATAGTCTCGTCGATGGCCCGATGGAAGCGTCTTAGGATATCAGAGATTGGGATAGCTCAGAAGATGTCTCACCAATGGCCCGATAGAGTCATCAAAGATCGAAATAATTTGTGAAGTGATATGCCGATGGTCTGGTGAGGTCGCTGTGGTATGATCAGGGTAACATCACAGTGTTGGTTCCGATGGGTTGATGAGATCAGGATAACTTTTCATGTGTCTTGTCGATGACCCATTGGAGTTGCCTTTGGTGATCGGGTATCATCGGGCGATCGGCTCTACCGGTTGAAAGCTATATCGATGGCCGATGGAGCAGAGACCGACTGTGGATGTGCAGTCAAACCAGAGTCCAAAAGGCTAACACTTGGACACTGAAGATGATCTTGTCAGTATATATGAAGATGAACCAACGCGACTTCTTGGTGCATGTGGGATATTGTATTTCTCATGAATGCAGACCGACGGTTAGACTTCCTGGTGGTTGGAGCGACTAACTGTCAGAGTGGCCAGTGGAAACTGAAACATAGTTGGACGGATGGAAGACCGTTGGATTCCATAATGGTTATGCTTAACCGACACATTGCAATCTTGGCTAATAAATATGTTGCCAGAAATGTAACCGAAATATAGAGTGACAGTGTGATGAGTGAGAAGCTCAGAGTTGCACAGAGCAGAAGGCATGGAATGTCATTAAAGAATGATAGGAATTCTGAGATGCCTGGTCTTGCTCGATGTGTGAGCAGTGACAAAGGTTGATCTATGGTTAAGCACAGAATGGAGTGACTACGAAGGGATGCAGAGAGGCTATGTTGTTGTAGTTTTGGTATGTCTGTAGTCTTGTATGTTTTGCATGATGTGATAGAAAAGTTCTAAGAACAGAGTCCATAAAAGAGGATCTGAGTACTTTATTGTAATTATGTTGTTTACTGAATAAAGGGATCTCTTTTTGGTGGTGGGTTTTTTACCCTTAAGGGTTTTCCCACGTATATCTGATGTCTTTCTCTAGTGTTATTATGCCTAGTTAATCCTAATCTTTTGTCTGTGTTTATCTTAATGTATGGCAAAAAGAATTAAAATACTTCCTTGCTTGCAAATCCCCTTAGAATTGACGATAGGAGAGTGTTTTCCGTGCACTTCTTTCCTTACAGTAGTTCTTTCTGTTATCATGCATCCTTATCTTTGGGGTCTAATCATATATTGGACACTCTATTGTCTTCCCAGTCTTCTCATCAATCTTATAGCTCACAATTTGAAACTTGTTGGTCTCGAATATTGCATGATACATGGATAGAAGGAGATAGCACAAGTAGGATGAGAACCTAAATGTCTTACAGGAACCTATTTTGATCATTAGTAATTGTTTTTGCATGGATTTTACAATGTGCTCAATAAAATTATATCTTACTGGCTGACCTGCACAATGGATATTATAAATCATTTCAAGAAGGATTGCACCCACTTCCCTATCATTTTCCAATCCCAAGCAAAATGACAGCAAAGAAAATAGTTCCCCCAACCCATGGAACAAAAATGTTAGAATCATAAGGAGACTTATGATTTTGATCCAACACAATACCAGTACCAATCTTTATTAGAGCTTTGATAAATTAATCTCTGCGACTTGGATCGAGAGTCTCATAATTCCCTGCCAGCTTTTCAAGGTCAATTTGGACATTTGAGTTTTGGGCTTCAAATCCTAGGTTCAACAAATGAGCAAATTCTCCCTCGTTTATGGATAGAATTTCCTCTTTTGTATTTTTATTGACAATTTCTTTTTTATCTTCATCATAATTTTTGGTGCAAACCATGACAAAATTAGGGCAAGGGAATACTTCAAGTAACACCATGCTTCCCAATCCAACATCCCACGATGCGATTTTATTTGTTTTTTGTTTTAACATTGGGTTGAAAACAGTAAATTTTGCCCTGGATGCATCTGTCGCCTTACTAGACAATGTATATCTAATATCTATGATATGCTTTTTACCATGGATAGCAGGGTCATAAATATCATGGTATTCATCAGTGAAACCTAGTGTTTTAACCAATTCAGTTAGGTACATTTTGTTTTTCACTTGGCTTCTTGTTGAACTACTGCTTCCCATTTTCCCCATCACTATTATTATTAATAATTCAAAAGAATGATAGATAAAAACCTGAAAATGCTAACCCTCAAATTGGACCACGAGATTATGAAAAGCAATAAAGGCGAGATGTAGGTGTTCTAAATTTTACCCGAAAATTGGAATTTCTATTTCACTAGATTGGCGCAGACAGTCTCTGTGGCAACTTTCATTCCTCAATCTAGTAGATGTTTCTAAATCTCCCTCGATTTACAGGTTTGTCCAAGAAATGAAAGATGATTATGATTTACGAGTCTCTTATTTTGAAAACTCTGAAAAGTAGAAAAGTAAAACCTAAAGGGCAAAATATCTAGAATCATGTTGTAATTTCATTAATTACTATTAATAACTATTCGATGCCGAAGGACAAAACATTCATTACTTCAGTATAAATTCTGAGGAGATTAAGTATCATGTTGTAATTTTATTAATTATTATTAATAACTATTTGATGTCGAAGGACAAAACATTCACTACTTCAGTATAAATTCTGAGGACATTAAATGTAATACGTTCAATTCTGGGCGAAGTTCTCCCAAATGTGTTCACTTCCCACATTCGAGCCGAAATCTACCCTAAGTCGTTGATCTTTTCTCATCCACCGAATGAGGGACCAAGGTACTTGTTGTGACTTTACGGGTCTGTTTTTTAAGTCTGTTTAATAATTTTAAATTTCCGCCTAAAAAAGTGCTTTATAGACTTACTTATATTTAATGAAATTTAAAATGTTTCAATTCCGGGTGAAGTTCTCCCAAATGTGTTCACTTCCCACATTTGGGCTGAAATCCACCCTAAGTCATTGATATTTTCTCATCCAACGAACGAGGGACCAAGGTACCTGTTGTGACTTTACGGGTCTATTTTTTAAGTCTGTTTAATAATTTTAAACTTCCGCCCGAAAAATGCTTTAATGACTTAATTATATTTAATTAAATTTAAAACGTTTCAATTCTAGGTGAAGTTCTCCCAAATGTGTTCACTTCCCACATTCGAGCCGAATTCCACCCTAAGTCGTTGATCTTTGCTCATCCAACGGACGATGGTACCTATTGTCAGTTGTCGTGGGTCCCATGACTTCTGCCAGTTTTCAGGCACGTCAGAATACTCGTGTCACTTTTTCGGGCAAAGTTCTTAGAAATCTATTCATTTCCCACATTCACCCCGAAATCCACCCTAAGCCATTGATCTTTGTTCATCCGACGGTCGATGGTACCTATTTTAAGATGTAGTGGGTCCCATGACTTCTGCCATTTTTTTGGCACGTCACCATTCTCGTGTCACTTTTCAAGTTTGATTTTTAGTCTATTTAATCATTTTAAACCTCCGCCTGAAAAAAAGCTTTATAGACTTAATTATATTTAATTAAATTTAAAATGTCCAATTCCAGGCGAAGTTCTCAGAAAGGTGTTCACTTCCCACATTCAGGCCAAAATCCACCCTAGCCGTTGATCTTTGTTCATCCAACGATCGATGGTAGCTATTTTAAGATGAAGTGGGTCCCATGACTTCTGCCCTTTTTTTGGCACATCACCATACTCGTGTCACTTTTCAGGTCTGTTTTTAAAGTCTATTTAATCATTTTAAAATTCTGCCCAAAAAAGAGATTTATAGTCTATAGACTATAGACTTAATTCTATTTAACTAAATTTAAAATGTTCAATTCCGGGCAATAGTTTGAGATAACTATTAAATATAATATTAATATTATTTGTAATTAAAGATGTGCAATAGTTTGAGATAACTATTAAATATAATGTTAATATTATGTGTAAAAATTTGAAATTTAAAAATAGATAAAACATGAAACTTAGTTTCTAGAATAAAACAAATAACTAAATAAAAATATAAATTTTGATATACAATTTGAAAGGTAAAAGTTTAATATTAAAAAGAAAACATTCAATATTAAATCTAAAATATTAATTTAAAGTTTAACAAAATTCTTTGAAAATATGTTTACGAAATATAATTTTAAAAAATAGTTTAAAAATATATATAAAAGTTCAACATAAATTGAGTGTATTAATTTAAAAAAATGTGCAACTGTAGTCCTCAACCTATTAAGGCGAGCAAATTTGGAAAGTGCAAATGCCAAGGTGGCAATTAATTGTTGTAGAAGGAGTTGTCTGCGACATGTCGCATGAATAGAGGAAGGGGAGGATGGCAGGAAATCTTTTTCCTAATCTCGTGGCATTAATGCCTTATCATGCACATTCATTACTTGACCTATAAGACGGAGGCAAAATTTATTACCTTTTGATCTGTGTACCAGTTTTTGCTTTGAAGCAGAACAAATCTGTAGTTCGTAGAATCGTACCTTCTGTAAGACATTTTTTGTAGGAAGTGATTTTGAAATTGCAGGTGACCATGGAGGTCAATTTCACACTTCGAACAGACAAGAAGTTGGTGCCCTTTTTGGGCAAAGTATCTAATAAACGAATGCAAGGACTATTCAGGTTTAAGGAGGAGAAGTTGTGGGCAACAGCTCGACTGATGCTTGCGGAGGAGGTGGCACATATCAGTCACTAGTATCGAACTAACATGGAGGTTTATTCTCTAATTCTGGCATGGGCCTGTGAATTCAAACCGGAGGTGGAAAAGGTAAAACTCTCATTGGTCAAATTGATTGATGGGGAGTTTTTGATTAACCCAGATTCAATCTTGGAGTAGGTGGTGTCGAGAGTTGGCATTCGAATTAAGGAAGGGGATGACCAAGAGGAATTGCTTCCTTTTATTCATGGCCCAGAGGATGAAATAAAATACCAGTGCCGTGAACGAGCCCGAGTGGGGTGGGAAGTGATGAAACTCTTTGTGAAATTAATGAGGGTGGATGAAGTCCTGAAGGCTTTGCATGTGGTGGCAAGGATGGAGGTTAGTAGGGAATTAAGAGATAGGGCTGAAGAAGGAAGGGCCATACAACTACTGGCAAGCTTGGAGGGTGGCCCCAACTTTGGGTGTCTAAACTGCATTCCAAAAATGAAAGTTGAAGCAGAAAAAGGGAAAGCCAAAGCATCGACCTCTGAGGAGGGAAGGGACTGGGAGGAGGTGACCCAGGGGGATAGTGAGATTGAGTGAGCGGCCTATCGGCAATGAACTAGTTTTTTTGTCTGCTTGCTATAAGTTGTGGGCAGTATGGTTTTCCCTCTGTCTGCATTTAAGTATGAATGACTGCAAATTTTGTATCTTGAAACTTTTGAATTAATAGAATGAAAAAACATTTACCGATAAACTTTTGTATCTTGAAACTTTTGAAATTTTGTATTTTGAATGACTATATAGTATATATTTATAAAATCATAATCAACCATAATCAATGCACAAATAATTAATGGAACGAATTGATTTTTTTTTTTATAGCATTACATTAAAAAGATCACGGTATTAAATTTATTTCCATTGTTTAACAAATAATTGAAATAACATAGCTCATATACAAAAAGCATTTGAAAGAAATTAATTAATAAAAATGAAATAGAATTATAGAAAGCATTTTTATATCCATAAGACTATAAGAGGCAAACTGAAACAAACTGGAATTTGAAAAATTATCATTAATATTTATGCTTTTGAAATTTACAATATTTTCGTCTAAGACTTGAGTCCCCCAAAAACTTAAAAGCCAAAATGAGTGAGCCACTGGCACTCAGCCTGTTAGGTTTTAAGGACATAGGAAAAAAAAAACTACAGGGGGGCGGGGCTAGGGCACAGGTAGTGGAATTGTTTACAATTTTTCCCTAAGAATTTGGCCCTCCTTCCATGTAGAATTCTTCAGACAACATAAGCTGAGAGAATTCTTCAAGCTACATGTAGTTTGGAAAGTCATCTAGGAGGAACCATTTCCGAAGGAAGTCCCTGCCAATCCACGCCCATTTTCTGTGATGCGTCAGCTGCTCTGCATTCAGGTTTAGGAGAAACGGTTGCCTGGCCACTAGCAGTGTCTGGTCAGGGAGGAGAAGCTTGGATAAATCACTCACCCAAGGGATCCCCACTGATACTTCTGCAAGAACGACAAGAGTAATGTCATCTTGGAGGAAGTCTTCCTTAAAAACTTTCCTCAACAGCATCAACATATCCACCTTGTCTCCTCCCAGGTCCAGAAGAGATGCTAAGAAGCGGGATGTAAGGTCCGTGTTAACACGGTACCTATTTTTGTTTCGCAGAAATTCTCTACCCCTGGTACCATCCGCACAGCCTCATTGGTGAATGACCCAACCTCCTTGCAAACTGATTGGAGGGTTGGGTCTCTAACGGAGCCTAAAAAAGCCCTTCGGTCCTCTGCAGAAATGCTTCTCAAGCGGATGGGAGTGTCCATCTTGAGAAAACAAATTAACGAATTAAACAACTTGAGCAGTGAGCCTATAAACCTAAAATACCATGAGCTCCGACGATTTATCTACCAATTGGCAAAGGCTAATTGAAGATGAAAGAAGCAAAGATCGTATATAAATTGTTGAAGCTCTTGATTGTAATAATTACTTCTTTAACAGTATTAACTGCTATAATTTTTTTTAAATCTTTTGTATCTCTGCAAATCTTTCCCATAAATGCACTATTGTGTGAAAATGGAAACAACTATGAACCAGTACCAAATTGGCAAGTATCACATTGGAAGTCATGGGGACAGAGTGAATTGTCGTAAATGAATAGATATATATTAAATGAATGAAATTATTGATCGTGATTCGTGACATTTGATACGTGTCTATTGAATCCAATTCCATTCTGGGCACTTTTTGGTGAGCTATGTTCTCTTCAGAAAATTGGGCTGAAATTAAACTTCCGCCATTGATCTACGATCATCGAACGGTTTAAAATCATCGATAGATTTTAGGTAAGTGTCACCCTTTACATGTCAAAGAGGCCGCACTTATTGATACATCGTGTAGAGTCTGGACTCAATGTATTATGTGACGTGATGTACTGATGTGATGTGATGTTCCTTGTCTATTAATGACAATGAATTCATGAAATCGCCAATGAATTATATATTGTACCATAAATAACAAAATATTCATCAAAACAAATCAAATAATTGTCAAGCAGTGGATAAAATTCGCCAATACATTTAAATAATTTTCAAGCGGTGGATAAAAATCGCCAATACATTTAAATTATTTTTCCTTCAGAGTAAAATTTTTCGCTCATACAATTATATATTTGTTCCTTTTAAAAAAAATTATTCACCTCCCACAATAAATATTTTTAACATTATCACACCTTCCTTAAATGTCACATCCAACACCACCAATTAAAACAAATTAAAATATTTCATAAAACTATTTGCACCTTTAAATAAATAAATAAAAATCACCATAGAAGTTAAATTATTTATGCAATAATTAAAGGAGGGCGTCGCTAAAGGACGCGGCTAAATGGGTAACCTGGTTTTAGAGCAAGTTTAGCCACGTCCATTAAAGAATCGGTAATGTCAATGCAATCACCGTGATCCATTAACTGCTTTAGTGAAACAAAAGTCATGGTGGGAAAAAAATAAAACAACAGCTCATCCATTTGTGAGGTGCATATCTGTTGCCATTTCATTTAATGTCACTCTATCATTTTATATAAAATTGTGATTGTTAAAGAAAAAAATTATTTTATATTTATTTTAACCAATTAAAAACAAATAAAATAACATTTTAAAATTATTGAAAATAAAAATTAAAAATAAATTATAATATTTTTTGAAAATTTTTAGTTCTTTAAAATGGTTGATTGAACTAATTAAAAAATAAAATAAAATAAATTTTATATTTTTAAATGAAATACAACTACAACGTCCGACTCTTTCAACACCCATGTGTGGCAAACCTTTTTCCCAAGGCAACACCACGGTCCCCCATGTGCCCTACCTGTAAAATATATTATATTTTTAAATGAAATACAACTACAGCGTCTCAGACTCTGGGAACACCCATGTGGGCAAACCTTTTTCCCGAGGCAACACCACGGTCCCCCATGTGCCTTGCCTATAAAATATATTGTCATATTCTTGGGTTATTAATAATTGATTTTTACTGACCTAAACAGAGGCGAGTCCATGTGAGATGTGTTGTTTTTAAAAAACAACACATCCCTCGATTTTGGGACTTCAACATATATTACATCCTTCTCTATCGCCTTTGCCAACATCTCATTTTACTTTACACTCACGTTTATCTTAAAAATTAAATATATTGATATTATTATTTATCGATAGAATAAAATATTCAATTATTATTTTTTATAATGATATTTTAAATTCAATTATATGGTAGGTTAAATGTATATGAATGGAGTGATTCTCTTAATCAATTCAATTTCCATCAGCATTTCAGTAACTTCGAATTAAAATAATCATGTTATCAGTTTGAAATTTGAACTGACATAATTCTAAATTAAAGTAATGGTACAAACTTTTGATTAATTAAAACAATGAAAAGAATCTTCATGGATTTAAATATTTTAATAATTTCAAATTAAAATAATCATGTCTAGTTGTTAACTTAAATAACTTAAAATTTAAGTCATGTCATAAATTTCTCTCCATCAATTTGAAGATTTTTAATAACGTTAAATTAAAATAATCACACTCTATTGTGAACTTAAATAACTCCAAATTAAAATTATGACATAAACATTTGATTAACTAAAAGAAAGGATCACCTCAGTGACTTACCTACCTACCATCCATATATATATATACATATACATGTATATGTATATATATATATATATACATATACATGTATATGTATATATATATAAATATATATACATGTATATACATATACATGTATATCTACATACATGTATATGTATATATACATGTATATATATATACATGTATATATATATACATGTATATGTATATACATGTATGTATATATATATATGTGTGTGTGTGTGTGTGTGTGTGTGTGTGTGTGTGTGTGTGTGTGTGTGTGTGTGTGTGTGTATGGTGCCTGCCCCTCCTCCAAGTATAGTTGACCTTCCCCGCTACTTATGATGCTACTGCTTATATATATATATATATGTGTGTGTGTGTGTGTGTGTGTGTGTGTGTGTGTGTGTGTGTACGTGTAAATGTATATGTATATATACATATACATATGTGTGTGTGTGTGTCTATGTATATGTGTGTATATATATATATATATATAGTAACCCCCTATGAAGATGACCCTTCCATTCCAAAAAACCATTTCTCATTCATGCCTATTAATGAAATACTTGAGCAAAGTAATAATTCAATCATCGATGTTATTGGTGTTGTTATCTGTGTAGAACCAAGCTCTACAATTAGAAGAAGAGATGGAACAGAGGTTATAAGGCATACCATAAAGCTATTGGATATGTCTCGAACCACAATAGAAGTTACGATATGGGGAGCACCATCTGAGAAAGAAGGTGTCCAACTGCAACAAAAATACTACCTTCAAGAGACAACAATCCTAGCAATCAAGAATGGATGTTTTTGTGAATATAATGGAAAGGTATTGAGTACATCAAGCAATACACATCTAATTCTAAACCTAGAGATATTAGAAGTTGATAAATTGAGAACCTGGTTTGACCAAAATGTAAGTGACACACATGAATCTTTGGTTAAGTATGCTAGCTTACCTCCACCAATTACACAAATGACAATCAACGACATCCAATGACAAGCAAAGCATATGGGACAACCTCATCATTGCATACCGAAGGTTATTCAACGTGGGCATTGCCCGCTGAGATTGTCTCATGCATCCCGTAATCCAAGAAATTTGCCACCGGGGTTGTCTGACGCATCCCACAAAAAGGAATTCAGATCAGTGGTAAAATATTATTTCACACACACTGACGCGTGCGTAGTTTCCAGGAAATTTGACAGCAGCTGTAAAATGAAAGGCTGCAACATTGTATTTACCCTAACATTGATCTCTAATACCACCAACACCTATTTACGTGTTGAGTTAAACTTTAACGTGCGTTTAATAGTATATGCTAAAAAAACCTACTGTTGGCCACCCCATTGCTCTCCTTCCATCAATTCTAATCTATTTTCCGCCCACCACTCTCCTGATGCTTAAATAGGCCTGCCTGGAGGAGAACAAAGTCAGATCAACAAATAGGCTACCGTACAAAATAAGCTAAGGTGAGTTTTTTTATTTTGTTAAATTCCATAGTGATGGAGGGGAAGAGTCGTCCGTTGCATCCGTTCGGAGAATAGGCGATGCACGGGGGAGGAAGGAGGTCGGATATTGACTCCTAGTGGCGCATATCCCCGAATCCGAGGACCCCCCTCAACCGGCATCGATGGAGGGCACAGCGTCTACTGTTTCCCCCCCACCCCCTTGATGTCGGGTCGACGTAGGTTCTCCTACTAATGAGTCCCTTGCCGGCCCGGGAGAACGCAAGCAACCGACCTTCAATCAAGTCATAGCTTGGGATTTTGCTGGTCAATCCCCTTTTCGCACCCCCGGGACAGGGATCCAGTCTATCGAAATGGGAGATAGATTGAAGCAACTCACAAAGATGTAAAATATTTGATGGTTTAAAGATATTAAAAATAGAGATTGAGATCCACATTTGAATGATGAATCCAGGGTTCAAAATTATTTACAGTTGCCACTGACGGAGAAACAAAGAATTTGAGCAATAATCAGGTATTTATCATATCATCTATCGCTACCTCTTTGTTTTTGTTATATTATGTCTAGACATTTAAATATCAACAATCTTATTTTATCTCGCTGAAACTTTACCAAACTGTAAAAATATATATTCCCAAAGGACAGTCCAACATAGAAAACATTACACCATACATAGCATACAAAATTCAAGCCCAATGTACCCAGCAATAACCAAATCTAGAAATACGCCTAAAACTTCAGGCCACAAACAAGCAGCCTCAAATCAAATTAAAGTACAGAACTTTAGGCCACGATAATGGACAAACTTCTCCCACCCATGTCAGAATTACAGATTACTATTTGTTCCCAATAATTATAATACATATGAAATTAAAAGAAAAGATACATTGGGTGATTGTTGTTTTCATTTTTTTTATTTCTCCAATACATTTATGGAATGCAAATTGTTTCAAGAGAATTACCCTAAAATGTCATTGTTGCGGACATTTAAATATCAATAGTCTTATTTTATCTCACTGAAACTTTACCAAATTGTAAAAATATATACGCCCAAAGGACAGTCCAACATAGAAAACATTACACCATACATAGCATACAAAATTCAAGCCCAATGTACCTAGCAGTAAAAAAATCAAGGAACTTACAAATTTAATGAGCATTCGTGGAGTTAACTCTTTCTTACCAAGAACATTAGATTTTCTTTTCCTCCTTTGTTTTTCGGACACTGCTTCAGCTGTATACAAAATCTCCCAAGTGCAATCCACAATAATGGACAAACTTCTCCCACCCATGTCGGAATTACAGATTACTGTTTGTTCCCAATAATTATAATACATATGAAATTAAAAGAAAAGATACATTGGGTGATTGTTGTTTTCATTCTTTTTATTTCTGCAAGACATTTTTGGTAACCTTAAAAACTGAAGAGAAAACACAATTGATCTTTTCTAATCTTATAGAATAACAGTAATGGTAATTTCTTTTTTTGCTGCTATGGAATGGAAATTGTTTCAAGATAATTACCCTAAGCCCTAAGAAATGATATTTAAAATCCTTTAAGCTCTACAGGAATTACCATTACTTAGATCACACAGAAAATGTGGCATTGGCTATGACCCACACGCTACTGTAAACAGATCCTGCTCTAGCATGTGTATGAACTGTGTTCAGTTATAACTTTTCAAACAATTTTAAATCATAAACTGTGAGTTATCTGGCTGACAATGGAAAAATTATATAAATATTACCATGTGGCTTGAAATTTCTATTTTGCGATATTTATAAGAGAAATAAATGTTGTTTTCTGCATGTTTTTTCTCAATATCTATAGTGGTATGCCCACTTTTACTATTTTTATTATGTTTAGATTCTCCTTTATAAAATGATAGCTGCTAGGTTGTTTGATTTTAGATTGAAGGCAGACCAACACATTCAACTTCAGATTTTTCTGGCAAATTATGCTATTTATTTTCTTCCATCAAATTCAAAGAAAAAAAATGGCAAAAAGGAACTGTTTCATAGTGCATAATTTAATCAATCTATTTTTAAGCTTGATATATCTACATGCTCATGAGCAGTCTTACAAGCACCATTGTAATCGCTATATGTTCGGTGAAATCTGTAATTTTTATAGAGACAGTTAAGAAGGTTGTAATTTTTTAAATTGGATTATGGAACAATTTTAATTGTTACAGGATTTCGTATTGTTTATTTAAGCTTTTGACATGAGTTTTTTTTATGGAACAATTTTAATTTTTACAGGGTTTCGTATTTTTTAATTAAACTATTTACATGAGTTTTTTTTAGAATTTAGGGCATAGTTAAACTAAGATTTATTTACTTTTAACCATAACTTAATTCGTTTAGGTGTGGCAATGATATAAGACCTGAATTTTAATTTTTACGGAATTTCGTATTTTTTATTTAAGCTATTTTGATGAATTTTACTACATGTTAATTTACTACATGTTATCAGATCTGTTGGTCACCAAATCTGGTTAACCCAAGTTCACTTGCAAATCAAGCTATGAGAAAGCCAATCTCAATCAGTCAAACACTTCAGGGCTTGGACAACATAACATAGGATCCATGATCCTCCTACACTTCAGGTTCTGCTAGACCTAGGGGGGACACCCTTTGATGCATTGAATCAGACTCATTTACCCACATATGACAACATCAATAAAAGCAGAGAGATCTCATAAAAGGTTCAAAAAACAAAGAGGGTACTGCAGATGGGCTAGATCTACACTTACAACTCAACAACATTTTGAAACATGAGATGGATGGACACTACCATAGAACAGAAAATGAAAGATATTCTGATTTTGGATTTAAAAATTATCTCTGATAATTCCCAGAATTGCAAGACCAACGCCTTATCCAAGGGCAACAAAGTCATACATCAAACTGCAAATGAAAACACTCATTGCAACTCCATCTTTATCACGAAATATTCTTGCATTAATGCCATGCATAAATGCATTACTAAGCTTATCCACAGAAAATATCAGATCCAGAAACATGAAGCCTATTTTATTAATGTTTGCTCACAGAGTTTAAAATCTTCCTTGACGATTACCTACAAACAAGCATTACACTCACAGACACAGCTGCTCATGACCAACTTGATCCTCCTTAAGAATCAGATTTAATAAAATGAGAATACATTTTAGAGATAAATTCTATGTGAATTTGTGCATGCCTTATATACACAAGAACCACCAACTAAGAACACCTACAATAAGAATTGAACTCCATTACTGAAAGAAAAGCCCTGCCCTATACAATCTTGAAGAAAACTCAGAATTGGAAATGATGAAAATCTAGAGCATTTCTCCAAATTTCTGGAACCATTACAATTGAGAAGAAGTGGGAATATTAAGGAGAGGGAAAAAGATTAGATCTGCATAACACACTGCCAAGTGTCCCCTTTCTCCAACTGAATATTTTCCTTTTTCCTTCCTGTAGAAACTTCTCTCAAAATATGTCACATTTGTTGAAACAAACTTCATGACTAGATTCCTTGTTCCGAGAGCTTTCCAGTGATATATAATACTTGCATATTTGGCCAAAAAATACCCCTCAGGCGAATTAATCACTCAAATGGATCCATTAGTTAGATTTTTTAATTTCTTATATAATTGGAACTATATATTTAATTTTAATTTTTTGCCTGATTTTTGACCTGACGCCCTGCCATGTGGCAGCCTGCAATTCGCTAGGAGGGTCCACTGGGATGACACCTGGGATTGGCCACTTGGACTGCCATGTGTATACCACATCATCACCACCTCTATGCCACTGGACTGCCACCTGTTCGCCACCTCATTGCCACGTCAACGAGACCCACAAGCTAGACCTCCACTTGGACCTGCCACATCACCTTTCGCCATTTCGTGATGGGTAACAAGCGTGCATCTTCAGCTCATGAAACAATGCCAGTCGTGGATCTTCAATGAACTTGCACAATCTTTAACCATCTCCTTTTGCACACGTACTTTTCGCCATTTCATGATGGTTAAGTTTCGCACATCTTCCCTTCATGAGATCACATGCACCGTCAGATTTCCTGCAACCTACTCACCAGTTAAGTCGCCCTTTCATTGCAAAATTTGCCGCAAGAACCGTGCCCGCGTGGGGTCCATCTGGTCACCACTTGGCCTCCTAAGTCACCTCAGGAAACGTGCTTGCACGTGTGGGGTCCGCCTGGTCGCCCAACCAGCACCTTGTGTCAAAATCCCTTGAGGCTTTGACACTATGAATGAGTAGAGATTTATATTTAAATACAAAAATATCCCCCTCCACAGTCAATGTGGGATATATGCATCTACCTAGGAATGCATTTTTGAAAGTTTCTGAGTGTTTTCATGCTTGAAACCTTCTGTAGCCTTCTTCAAAACACCACACAGGGAGCATATTGCTTTGTTTGAAAGTTTCAGCCTTTGCCAAAGCCACGCAGGAGGAGAGGATTTTGTTTGGAGCCTATTACATTTTCCTTGGAGACTTCACATGGAGGGAGGGTTTGGCTGGGAGCCTGCCCAAAATGCATTTGCTTCAAAAACTTCCATTTCCCTCCATCTCTCGCCATGGGGACTAATAGAAGTCGGTGGATTGACATTTACATCTACCAACTTCATTAGTCTAAAATTTCTAAGCCTTCTAACATGCTACGTGGGAGGAGGTTGACTTCAAGCTTGCCAATTCTAATTTGCCTAGAGGTTTCCATGATGCTTTAACCAACAGCCACGCAAGGAAGGAAATAGTCTGCCAAACACCTACCAATAGCATCTGCTTGAAAATTTTATGATGCCCTTTTCAACGCCATCTAACTCACAGGAAAGAATTACCATGTTTTAAAAACTGGTGATGCATTTGTTTCAAACTATTAATGTCGGCCCCTTTAAACACCATGTGCTTGGGAAGGGAGGACGTGAGCACATGTATGGAACATGGCTCATACCTGTCAATGGCATTTGAAGTAGAAGTTTTAAATGTTGCTTTAGCAGCGTCTTTGATTTCAGGCCATTTACCACACACTTTGCATTTGGTACAGTTTTACGCAACTTTCTGTGTTGGTGAAAACCAAAAGAACAGTGTACTACTAAACAACAGAGAGCGGAGAAAGGCCAGAGAAGAAATGGAAGTCTAAAACTCCCCCAATCACTCTATATGTCAAATAGTTACCCCCATATTCAACATCCATAATATTTCTATTCAGCAAAAAGAAATCCATGAGCAACACCCCCATTCCATAATCTCAAAAGAAGGCACATGATCGCAGTTGCAATGTATTATTCAAGTTTAAAACTTTAATGTCCATAAAATTATGTGGATCTTGTGGATGCTGTTGCCAATTTCATTTGTCTAAAATTTCTAAGCCTCTCCAAACACCATAGTAGGGGAAAAGAGTTTGGCTGGAGTCATTGGAGCTACTTTTACACCTGACAATTACATTTGCCTGAAGGTTTTGATGTCCGCCACGCTTTACACTTGCTACTCTCTTAGGCATCTTAGTAACAAGTATTAAGAAAACTGAATCTCCATTTCATAATGGCCCATGCAATAACACCTCTTAGCCCACCAAGTTGCCAATAAAAAATAATGCACGAGAATGAGCCAGGTCGGGCCCCAAAGTGGGTCTGACTAAAAAAAAATTCATTTTCATGCAACTGACCTTTGAAATGACTCACGAACCTTAAACATACCTTTGGAATCAATCGGCACCATTTTCGGATTATCAAACTGAGTTTTGCAACTTTCAGGCGCTTGCGCCACATTTTCACATTTAATCGCAAAGATGTAATTTTCAAACTGGTCAAAACACCTTTCTGGACCTTGCAAACTGACAGACGTATACTCTGATATACAAACATGAACTCTTCCAAGTGGTTTCTCAAGAAGAATCTTGAGTGAAGAAATATTAATGGTCAAAGATGACCAACTGGCTTTGTCGACACTGTGGACTTGATGAAGTCAATGCGCAGGCAACTTATGATGCCTTTCTTAAAAATATCAAATGATCTCTGTAGACCCTCAAATCTGAGGCATAGGTACTATGAAGTACATATCAAAACTTGGAATGCTCAGTTCGACCAAAAGGTTGACTGGATAGAAATTGTGCGCTCATGAAAATAGCTACTTTAATTGATGCGGCAATGAAAGTACGGAACACTGAATAAGGTGGCTCAAGAAACCCTTTTGAAAACTGATCAAACGGATTGGCAGGAGCTTGAAATTTGAAGTAGCTTGCCTTTTATACCAGTAGTAGCCTGGAACAAACATTCTAACATGACATTCACTGGGGCAACTTTTACACGTGCAAAGTAGAGCTCCGACTAGCTGCTGAAATAGGGATTTGTGCAAACCACAAACTACAAACGGATTGAGCTTTCCAAACTGAGCAAATGGATTCATAAAGACTTGAAAGTTTGCACGGAGGCACACTTTTATGCATAGAATTCAATCCACTTTGAATTTCATCATGGCAATCATTTGGTCAAGAGTTATAGGCGCTCAAAGTAGGCTACTCAATAAAATCTACATTTACACCTATGATGCACTTTCAGCTCACCCCTTGAAATGGGTACCTGATAAACTGATCCAAACTGAAATATGAAAGTTGCAAGACACTTCATAGGCCAAACGAAAGGTGTAGGACACATTTCCCAAGCCTTACCCTTTGAAAATCAACTGGCTCCATTTTACCCTCTCTCTAACTAGGCCATTCAAACTGACTCATTTTATGATCATTTGGAAATGCAAAGCAAAATTTTGAAATGGGCCTCTCAAATTCACTCAAATTTAATGAGTCCCAACAGTGACTCTGACTAGGGATGGTTGATTGCAGGATCAACACAAGAATCCAGAATCTATGGTAGAGCAAACCACACAAAAATGGAAAACACTTCTCTTCTCAAAAACAAAGGGTTCCTTATTGTAGTACCCCTACTCGTTTGAACTTATTAGACTCATATTTTATTATTGTTTACTTTCAATGGATACATTACCATGATGTGTTATTCAAACTTATATGACATTATTTCATGCTTTATCTGGATAGTAGATGCATAATTTATTTGCAGTATTTCAGTACTTGTGATTTATGGCATTTTATGGATTATTGCTATGTACTGACACTTTAATTTATCTATGCAATGTGTAATTATATGTTGTATGTCTGTGAGTGTATTGGATGCAAGGGGACGATTTTCCTTCACTCATTTTGCCGAGACAAGGAACGTCGCGATTCTCCTTCATTGGTGTGTTTGCCATGTTTTCTATATTGTATATATACATGTGTGGTTCGGTGATGCAGGATTTTGCAGGTACAAGTACTGGGTAGGTACGGGGTATCGTCTCCACCTAGCTTCACAGGTCTGAGCATGCCTTATATTTTTCAATGGAAGTGGAGGAGGTAGTAGTTGATCCTATTTTAACCAGTTACACTCTTATGAGTGTCGTCAGTTGGTCGTCCTGTCAGTTTGTTCGACCTTCGTGTATTGTCGTTTGATTTTTTCTGAGTCTTTGCTTGGGGTTTGTTCAGTTTGTGTGGCTTAGTGGATTTAATTAATTAATTAAATTTATGGAGTTATCTCATAGTTGGTATTTTTGAATTATGTATTTATGCATTGAGATTATAAAATTAATTAATTAAAAGAAATTATTAAATTAAGTTGCAAGCTGCATGATATTAGAAATATATTTTATTTAAATTTTAGTGGAAAATAAATTGGATTAATTTCATTTATTGTTTCCTAGAATTTCAAATAAATAAATGAATAAAAGAATTAATTAGAATTGAAGTATTACTTTAATTTCTTTATTTAGAAAATTAAATAATTTGCATGAGAAAAGAAAAGAAAGAAAAATGATTTTTAATTATTGCATGTTAACTTATCCTTTGTTAGAAAATTTGAAAAGAAAATAAAATTGCTTTTATTACTAAAATTAAATATTAGGGTTTTGGGAAAAAGATATGCAACCTAGAATTTTAGTTTAAAAGGGGAATAGGTCTTTTATTTTGGGGAATCATAGGAAACAGGTCAGGGATTTAGGTGAAGAGAAATTTATTTGGAAGCATGTTGAAGGATTGGTTATCTTCTACAAATTTCTTTCAGGAAAGCTATACCAGGTTGGGTGGCTTCTTTTGATTGTTTGTTTTAAAGAAAATATTTTAATTTTTTCTTCTTTCTGAATGATGTGTGTGTTAAGATGTTTGTCAAATCTAAAATCCTGTCTGATTATTTCTTGTTCTTGGTTTAAGTCCATTCCTGAATTTAATTTCTAGTTTATGGAAAGAAGTTATTTCTTGGGTGTTTTTAGATTAAAATTTTGAGAAGATTGGGAAAAGTTAATGTGGCGAATTTTGCCAAGATTTTTATTGTGCATGGAAATTGCAAGATTTGGGAGGAATGTGATTTACCAGAGAAAATATTCCCTCTTGTTTGATTTTTGTTTCGATATTTGGCTATGGTAGTCCTTTTTAATATTTGTGTATCTCTGTGAAATTATTTAGTTACTATAGAAATAAATTTAATTATTAATTAAATTTATTGGGTTATTAAAAGTAAGGGAAAATTATTTTACTATATTATTTTTCGAGAAAATATGTATTAATTAAATTTCCTTGAAATAAATTTTATTGGAAATAAATTTAGTTGGAAATAAATTTTATTGAAAATAAAATTTAATGTTTTAGGTTATTGAACTTTTTATAAAAAGAAATTTAATTTAAAAAAAATTAAAAAAAGTTTTAAAAATTAAAAAAAAATTAAAAAAATTAATAAATCTTTCGGTAGTTACTACCAACAGTAGTACAGCTATCGGCGGTAGCAGTGCTACCTACGGCAGTGCTACCGCAAGGTACCATGTACTACCTACAATAGTACTTGCTACCGTATGGTAGCAGGGGAGGGAAAAGTTATTTTAATTTGTTATTTTAATTTGCCATTTCCTAGGTTAAATTTTGTGCAGGGTTTGGTACATTCGGTTTTTGTGACAGTGCTATGAAATTTGGTTTTTTAATTAATTTATATTTATATATATATATATAGTATTTTCTATGGTTTTATATTATGTTATTTTAGGAATAAAGTTGTTTTTTAATTATTGGAAATGAAAGTTATTGCAAAATTAAATCTTCATTTTATTATATATATTTTTAATTTGAAAATTTAATTTAGATTATGGATATAAGCTATTCCAAATTATTTGTAAATTAATCATGAACATATAATTAGGAGATTAATTTTTATGTGATTTTATTTAACCTTATTGGACAAATGACAATATTGATCTCTTTGTATTAATATGGGTGTATTTTCTTACTTTCTGGAAAACCTTTAATTGCAAGTATTTTATGCTTTTGGTTGTTTAAAGAAAATATTGCCTGTATTAGGATCTTGTGTAAATGGTGTTTGTTGTCAAGCTTAATTTCGTTGCAATTCTGGTTGAGTTGTCATTATGTCATATGTTGTTATATCTCCTTGGTCAGGTGTTGTTGTGTAACCTTGTTGATATGAGCCATTGTGTGATTTGTTCCTGTAGCGTCCTAAAATTGTGACACTTGCAATTTCAACTACATTTTGGTCTTCACGATGGCGACACAACACGGAACCTGAATGGAGACCCCAAAACTCGCTTGCGACACCCAAAACTGCATTTTCTTGCACCCTGGCCTGATCCTCCTTGCACCCTGCTGTTCTGGGAGGTGGGACCAGAGCGCCCAACGCCCTGGTCCTTCAGGACCAGGGCGCCTAGCGCCCTGGTCCTCCAGGACCATGGTGCCCAGCGCCCTGGTCCCTGGGTCCTATTTTGGGCCCGGTCTCTTTTGGGCATCGGGTCTTTATGTTTGCAAATTGGAAAATAAACTTTCCTTGTCGGCCCAAGGTCAGAAAAATCAGTCTATCAGCCCTAATTGACAAGTATATAAACTACATTTTCCTCTCCCATTTGGGGGTAAGTAGAAGAAAGAGGAAAAAGGCGTGGAAACGATACTCAAACATTCAAGCATTCAAGCATTCCTTCAAGCAATTGAGCATTCTAAGTCTCCATTCAAGGCTAAGTGTTGCATTCAAGACAAGGATTCAACCATTGAAGAGGAGATCACATACTACATACTACTTACAACATACAACAACATCTATACCTTCGCACATAAGGATACAAACATCCTTACAACAAGGTACTAGTACTTGTTTTACATTACAAACATTTACATTTACAACATTTCTCATTTCTTGGTTAATTCCAAAACCGGGGTTTGACCTAAGGGCAAACACCTAATCCCTAACCCCCCAATCGTCTTCACTTTTCTGTGTGTAGCTTACAGGTACGCGGCTGAAATTGAAGATCTGGAATCCTTGTGCAGAGACGAACAGATCCCCCTTTGTTTCGCGGATTTTTCGGAGGACCGTGTGCACGTCGGGCGCCATCGTCCTGTCAACTTTTGCTCAAATTTGCAGGACAGCACTGTATCGACATTTTACTGCTAATTCTAGGTCCACAACTTCATCCCATATTCCTATCTCTGTTTATAAGCGAATCTTTGTCACTTTCCATGCATTCCTAGCTTAATCTTTCTATCCACATTTCTTTACAAAAGAGGGTAGCCTTGTTGTCTAAACCCTTGAAACTCATTTAGAATCCAATCCTGCATTGTGTGGGATTGGATGTTGTGGGTTTCAACCCCTCTTTTGAATGTAAAGTCTTCCCCAAGTGAAAACCGTCGATCCTAGTGACCTCCCTTCTCTCTCCTCGGAGTTGGAAGAGGGGAGAGCAACCAGGGTTCGATTTTCCGCTTTACATTTTGGTGAACCTGACGTGAACATCCTTTCTGATTATTCATGGTTAGATCTAAAAATTGGATTCCTTAATTGCATTTCCCTATTTGATCTTTTACAAATTTTAGAGGTTAATTGCATGAAAACCCTAAAATTTCTTTTTAGTAATTAAGCTTGCGAAATGCCTAAATGTTAATGCTTGTTTCAGATGTACTCTTCTATTGCAAATTATCAATTCATATTTGTGCTTTAATTCTGAAAATTAAGTGGTTAAGTGTCAAAACCCTAATTTTTAAAACCCTCTTGATTCAACCTTAGACCGACAATTTCACTAATCAAAACACCTCCAAATCAGCTGTAATTTTGGATTCCGCAACAAAATCATAAAATCTTCCATCCCTGAAAATTTGGAAAAAAGTTGCGAGGACCATGTGCACCCCGAGCGCCATCGTCCCCGACATTTTTTCCAAAATTTCGGGAGTTGGATCTTACTGTATTTTTCTGCTAAAATCCAGAATTTTGGCTGATTTTATCAATTATAACACTTTCAAAATTAAAGTCAAAGTTGGTCTAGGGATTGCTTGGATTAAGGCTTCTAATCATTCAAAAATTGTTGAAACTAAAATTCATGTCAAAATTGTGTTTCTTATTGTCCTAAATCTGAAAAGTGTGTTGGCATTCATTCAAAATTTCAGTGCTTTATTCAAATTTTTGCAATTTGTGGCTTTTGAAATTAAGTGTTTAATCGCAACAACTTTGGTTTCCACTTTCAAAATTGAATTTTGCATAACATTGAGTCAACTTTTAAAATTTCAAAGCTTGCATTGCTCTTAGTATTCCCTCTAAAATCATAAAATTCAAAATTTCAGTTTCCCTCTCTTTTTCAAAATTCAAATTTTGCATTTTTCAACAATCTTGGTAGGGTTCAATTTTGAGATTGCAACTTTAATTTGGCCTATCTACAGATCGTAAAATCACTCAATTTTTTCAGATTAGCTTTAGAATCATCATAACTTTTATCCCTGAAAATTTTGAAAAAAGTTGCGAGGACCGTGTGCACCCCGAGCGCCACGGTCCCTGACATTTTTTCTGAAATTTCGGGAGAATGTCATGATTGCATTTAACAGCTTAAATCTAGGAGATTGGCTGATTTTATTGAAATTTGCTATCTCTAAATTCGAAAATAAATTCAAAATCTTCTCTCTCTCTCTAGTGCGTGAGTTTTACAACAATAAGCCCTACTTACACTATTTCCGTTAGACGAAGCCTTAGAATTAAGTCTATCCAAGGTTTAATTACCGAGGAGATGGAACCTAATTTGAATAGCCTTTTTAACGAGGACACGGGAAATTCCTCTAATCCTCCTAATGATGAAGAAGCTCTCCTTGAGGTTTCTGTAGAAAAACTTTCGAAATTGGATAACCAATTTCATGATTTTCAGAAATGGATGTCTCAAGAGTATCCCGATAGTCAAGCTCTTTCATTAATTGAGGGTCTAAAATGCATGGTTCAAAGTGATAAGAATGGAATTGATATTTTGCGTGGTATTGCACACATTATGGATTCGAATGTGATGTCTATGAAGAGTTGTGCTGAAACTTTGGGTTATACACAACCTCCTACTCAAGTCAATCATTCTATTCCTTTGACAACTTCTATTGCTAGCATACCTACCTTTACATCAAACATAATGACTACTTCTACACAAGACATTCCCCCTGTGATCACCAGTCATGGGGGCAATCCTTCCTCTTCAATTAATCCTCTTCCTTCGTTCAATCCAACTTCTTCATTCATTCCTTCAATAAGTGTTCCTATTATGAACATGGCACAAGGGGGCAATTCATTTAACCATTCCATTCCTCCTTGTAGTGCTCCTCTTCTCCAATCATCTCCTATGACTAACTATCATAGTGTCCCACCACCTTACTCTCAATCAATGCCTTCTTTCAATAACATAACACCTCCATCACAATCTAACACGTCTAATATGAACTCTTCGACTGAAGCGACCATTAACAATCTTGCACAAACTGTCTCTTCTTTATAGCAACAAATTGCCTCTATGAATCAATCTAAGTTTAGTGTGCCCACATTTGATGTTGCGAGCCCACTTTCTTTTGACATGGTTCGAGCTATCCCTCCTAAGCATGTTGAAATCCCGCATTTGGAGCTTTATAATGGGAAAGGTGATCCTCTAACACATGTTAAGACTTTTCAAACAATATGTACTGATTTTGCTTATGACCAAAGGTTGCTTGCAAAACTGTTTACTAGGACATTAAGAGAAAGCCCTACAATGGTATTTCTCATTGCCTTCTTATTCTATTACTTCTTTCGAACAACTTGCAAATGCTTTTATTCAACAATTTCAAAACAATATAAGTCCTAAGGTTACTTTGATTGATTTAATGCATTGTGAACAAGGTGTTAAAGAAAAAGTGACTGATTTCATTGGTAGATATAAACATTTATATGCTCAAATTTATTTTCCAGTGCTTGACAATGCTATTCAAAGAATCTTTATTTCTAATTTACAAAAAGATATTCGAGACAAACTTCTGTTTTCTGAGTTTACTTCTTTCCAACAGTTGTGTGCAACTCTTCACAATTATCAACTGACTGTGAGTCAAATGGAACAATCACATCCTATGGCTCCGAGTGATAAGGGTGATAGCAGTCAACAACCATTTGGGAAGTTTAAACTAAACAGAAATTCTATCAAATTCAATGAAAACATCATCAACAACAATGTGAATGCAGCATCAGGTGTGCCTCCTATTTCTAAATTTTTCAAGAAAGAAAGAAAGTATACTCCTTTGAATGAATCATTGCATAGTATTATGAATAAGTTATTGGAACAAAATGTACTTACTATTCCTCCTATAAGGCAAATAGATACTGCAAAGATTAATTCACCCTATTTTAATAACAAATCTTTTTGTCAATTTCATCGTCAACCTGGGCATGATACTGAAAAATGTTTTGCTTTAAAGGGTAAAATTCAAGATTTGATTGATAATAATACTATCTCTGTTTCTGGTGTGAATGATAAAGGCAACACATCTGTAGTTCCTCCTAACCAAAATCTTCAGATTTTTACTGATCCATTACCTTCTCATACCTCTAATGCAATTGATACCAATGAGTCCTTTGTCTCACCTGAGGATCTTGTGTCTATGACTCTGAATGTGATTAACTTTGTAGAGCAGCAGACACTCCCTAAAGAACCTTCCATCACATTTGATTCCACTGAAACTATCAGAGCACTTGATGGTCCTTTATATATAGTTGCAAAAGTCAAGAATACACCTTGTCGTGGAGTGCTTATTGATCCTTCTTGCATGGTTAATGTTATTACTGAAGAATTTCTTTTTACTTTGCAATTGAATCAAGTGATCTATGACAAAACAAATGTGGTTGTGAAATTATTTGATGCATTTTCTTCTCCTGCAATTGGTTCTATTACATTACCTATTGAGGTCCATAACAAATCCCTTGATGTGAACTTTGCTATTATTCCTTCATCCGAACAATTTCGTGTGAAGCTAGGCTATCCTTGGCTATCTTCCATGAAAGCTATTGCTTCTCCTATTCATAAGTGTTTGAAATTTCCCCATAATGGTGAAGTTGTTACTGTCAATCATAGTCTCTTTAAACCAACTGAAAGAACTTCTAGTGTTCCTATTGATTATTTTTGGCCTAAACAATTCCAATCTCTTCCACCGCGAAGTGATCATCTGTTCAAATTTTATCAAAAGTGGAGAACAGATATGATCCTATGTTTAAGTGAACCTAGAACACCTAAACTTGATATTCCTATCATTATTGAGAAGGAAGTTCTTCCTTTGAAAGATAAAACTAATGTCTTTCCTCAAGAAGATTCCCAACCCATTCCTATGGATGTGACTATGTCTATATCTAATAAACTTTCCAAAAGTAGACCTATACCTCCTCGTCATGATGGACTTGGTCTCCTTCCTAAACCAAATATTCCTCCTTTATATGGAGCAGTTCCTCCTCCTTCCTTCTATAGAGAGAAGAGACCTTCTTCTTCTCCTATTATCCAACCTAAGAGACCACAACCTAAACACCCAACTGATAAGGATGAGAACATTCCTCCTCCTCAATCTTCTCCACTTCCTACTAAGACTAGACGAAATCATTCTGCGCGCGAACGCCGATGAAAGCGTCGTCTTAGAGCTCAGGCAGCTACTTCTCAAACTTTGCAATCTCCAAAAACACCTTCAGCTAGTATTATTCCATTTTCTCCTCAACCAGAAATTGAGCCAAAATCTCCTAAACATAAGATGCATGATGGTCTTGATCCTGTGCGAGTTAAAGATCCTATTTTTATAAATCTTGATGATGATATAGATCAAAATGTTATTCATGATGAAAATACTACTTCTCTTGCTTCTGACAGTGAATATGAATTTGTTGATATTGATAACCATTTATCTAACGAATTTTCTAAAGCACTTATCCTAGCTCCTAGACAAGAACAACGTGGCTTGGAACATGAACATAGCCCTTGTTTGGATCTTGTGATAGCTCCATCTGCTGTGTTGAATGTTCTTCCTCTAGCATGTTCCCTGCCTTCCCGAAATATTGATCAGCAAGATCGGGGGGTAGATGACGTGCTAGACTAGTTTCATTAGCATAGCAGATTCTCTCCTCCTCTCTTTTTACTTCTTCTATGTGTTATTCTCATTCTTCTATTTGTTGTCCTTAGTGTTGTCTACTTAAGGACGATGCAAAGCATTGAGATCTCTTTTGGTCTCTCTCATGTTGACTCAAAAGACACGTGTTCCCTTCTTCTAGGTGACCTTCCTTGATTGGGGAATGAAGAACAATTATGCATACATACATATGATATACATGAATTATCATACAGCATACTAACTCTGAGGAAAGTGAAGTCACCTCGTGCTTTGTGTTTTGTGTCTATTATCCTTGGGTTTATCTCACACTTGGGGGCTAAATCTTTGCGATAACGTGCTCCTTTCCCTTCTCATTTCTTATGTGTATCACTACCTTAAAGCAATCACCCCCCGTTGAGGCATGTGTGATCGCTTTAACGTAGGGGGGCATACACCTCGTCTATCTCTTCAAGATACTTAAAAGTTTCCTGGCGAACTTAGCTTGGCCTTGAAAATTTTTGATATCTTTTCTTGCATGACTCATAGTGAGGGAAGCTTACTACTGATAGTCATGGTTCTCCCTCGTGATCTTCCCTTTTACTTTGTCAATCGAAGTCGTAAGATCCTTAGTCCACTGGGGGCTTGGTGTATCTTGCCTCCTTGACGTGGTGAAAGTCTTTCAATGTTGTTTCCTTATACTTTACCGGAAGTATGAGCATACGCTTATACTCCCGCTAAAGTGGGGGCTAAATGTAGCGTCCTAAAATTGCGACACTTGCAATTTCGACTGCATTTTGGTCTTCACGATGGTGACGCAACACGAAACCTGAATGGAGACCCCAAAACTCGCTTGCGACACCCAAAACTGCATTTTCTTGCACCCTGGCCTGATCCTCCTTGCACCCTACTGTTCCAGGAGGTGGGACCAGAGCGTTCAGTGCCCTGGTCCTTCAGGACTAGGGCGCCCAGCGCCCTGGTCCTCCAGGACCAGGGCGCCCAACGCCCTGGTCCTCCAGGACTAGGGCGCCTAGCGCCCTGGTCCCTGGGTCCTATTTTGGGCCCGCCCCGGTCTCTTTTGGGCATCGGGTCTTTATGTTTGCAAATTGGAAAATAAACTTTCCTTGTCAGCCCAAGGTCGGAAAAATCAGTCTATCATCCCTAATTGACAAGTATATAAACTACATTTTCCTCTCCCATTTGGGGGTAAGTAGAAGAAAGTTGAAAAAGGCGTGGAAACGATACTCAAACATTCAAGCATTCAAGCATTCAAGCATTCCTTCAAGCAATTGAGCATTCTAAGTCTCCATTCAAGGCTAAGTGTTGCATTCAAGACAAGGATTCAACCATTGAAGAGGAGATCACATACTACATACTACTTACAACATACAACAACATCTATACCTTCGCACATAAGGATACAAACATCCTTACAACAAGGTACTAGTACTTGTTTTACATTACAAACATTTACATTTACAACATTTCTCATTTCTTGGTTAATTCCAAAACCGGGGTTTGACCTAAGGGCAAACCCCTAATCCCTAACTCCCCAATCGTCTTCTCTTTTCTGTGTGTAGGTTGTAGGTACGCAGCTGAAATTGAAGATCTAGAATCCTAGTGCAGAGACGAACAGATCCCCCTTCGTTTCGCGGATTTTTCGGAGGACCGTGTGCATGCCGGGCGCCATCGTCCTGTCAACTTTTGCTCAAATTTGCAGGACAGTGCCGTATCAACATTTTACTACTAATTCCAGGTCCACAGCTTCATCCCATATTCCTATCTCTGTTTATAAGCGAATCTTTGTCACTTTCCATGCATTCCTAGCTTAATCTTTCTATCCACATTTCTTTACAAAAGAGGGTAGCCTTGCTGTCTAAACCCTTGAAACTCATTTAGAATCCAATCCTGCATTGTGTGGGATTGGATCTTGTGGGTTTCAACCCCTCTTTTGAATGTAAAGTCTTCCCCAAGTGAAAACCGCCAATCCTAGTGACCTCCCTTCTCTCTCCTCGGAGTTGGAAGAGGGGAGAGCAACCAGGGTTCGATTTTCCGCTTTACAGTTCCAAATGGTCAATCTTGGGTTAGTGATTGTGTATCCTTCAGCTGTAGTTTGTTAGGATTAGATATGGTTGTCTATTTCGCCATAGAGTTCTCATAGAGAGACCTTTCCTATTAGTGTCCTATGAGAGAGAGTGGCTTTTGAGCGGGGGCCACGCCCGAAGTGGATGGCAGGATAACCCGTCGAAAGTAAGTTAAGAAGTGATAACCTAATAATTGATTAGGGGGTGGGTAGAATAAATATTAATTAAGATAATGTACCTCGTGCATAGCTGAGTGCTAGTACAGGGCTCATAATGTTGCGAGAAGGCTTGGAATGGCAATCTTACCACCTTGTCTTCACGAAAGGATTGGTAGGGTCCGCATGTGACTTAGATGGAGCCGAAGGTTTGGGAGAGGTTATCAGGATAACCCAAGATGGGGGTCGGGACCTATGGAGGCCTATCAAGGTAACCACCGTAAGCTATGCAATGACACTCTCTCCTTAGAGTCACTAGTGTTTGTGAGTTGAGTCACATGGATGTTTGCAGAGTCATGTAGTTCTTTTGTACTTGTCTTATTTTGCTTGCTTGAGGGTTTGCTTCTATCTCCTAGCATAGTGGGGTGGTTCCATTTCGGGATCACATGGTCGGGTGGTAGTGCCACTTCCCATCGGATGTTCTGGATTGTATCTTCGGGCGAGGAAAGGCTTCGCTGGTGTTTCTTGGTTCGTGGTTCATGTACCAGCTCATGTTCGTGATCTTTGTTCAGTTGAGACCTTGTGGTCATTGTATCAGACTTTTATGTAATCCTTGATATTGTAACTTTGTAATCCGTGGTATTATAGGAAGCCATGTATTTATGGATATTGTAATATTATGTCAGTGAAATGTATGTTAATTCAATTGCTTTTATCTTTTGTATAAATGGTTTATGGATGAATAAATGCATTGGATTACTTTAATTCTTTTATTATGGAATTTAGATGTATGTGTAGGTTTATTCTCAAGCATTTAATTTACCTAATTAAAATGGACAATTGGATTAACCATGGTGTTAATATAATATGCGAATTAATCTTCATTGGTAACCCTTAAGAAACCATGTATTAGACTTTTGTTTTGTTATTAAATGTGCAATGGTTTTAATTAATGTACTTAATCTTTAAAAAAAAAATTATTTCACCCTTTAGTTGCCTAGTTGTGTTGTTTTCCTTTAGGGTTCCTGGTGAGGCATTACACTTATTCTACCCAAACAACAGGGCACTTTATTGAAAACCACACAACTGAAATAAAAGCGACTATACAAAATATACAACTTATAAATGGCCCCAGGCCATCAAAACTAAAATCAATTCTTATCTCTATCAAACACATGATTTTCATTTCCACAAATCAAAGGTAAGCTAAAATCATCATTCACATCTGCCTGATCTGAAACATTTCTACTTATAATCAGCTGATCACATAAAACATAATCAACAACATGTTCATAATCATAGAATCTTTGAAAACCAAACAAATGCTGAAAGGGTTGGTCACTAGGTGACATAAGAGTACCATATTCTTTACCATTCTTTCCCAGCTGAAATGAAAAGTGGCCTAACTTATTCTAAAAGTTGAGAACATCAAGCACATCTCTATTGCTAGTTTGCTCAAATGATGAACACTCTTCCACAATGATGGATTGCAAACTAGAGAGGAATAATTCATCATAACATGACTGCAATTCATCTTCATGCTGATCACAATTTCTATCAGCACTTTACAAAAGTTGTATGGTGAAAAAGTGGGCTTATAAAACTTAAAATGTGAAAATTTCGTTAGAAAGTAGTCCACACACACACACAGGACTTCTTGGTGCAAGCTATGGAGTAACATAATATTACTCAACTTCCCAAGGAGGGTCCCATGGTTCTCTATCTCACAATGTCCCTCAAACCAATGTTTTTGCTCTCAGATTACTGAGCAAAATGGTTTAGGGATGGCAAATATGAGAACGAGAGATGCTTTGATAAATTTTAATATGAAATGGATGCTAAGCTATGTATGATCTTAGAAATGCAATAAACTAAATGATAAGATGAAAAGATTTAGTATGAATACTATCCTAGCATACTATATTTAGTCTATGATTGAGCTAAAATGATAAAGAAATTACTCTAAACATGCATATTTAGTCTACTTCCTGATTTAAAGAGAGGCTAAATGATAAGCATATATGAAATGAAAGCTTGAATATATTTGAGCATAAGTGTGATGCTACAAATTTGAAGGATGATTGTTTTTAAAATGGAGGAATGAGAGCTCTATTTATAGCACAAATAGGGCAATGGATGGTCAGGATTGAAAGGCTTAGTCAAGGGCCAAGTTTGAAAGTTGGGGATCCATGTGCATAATTTGCACCAATGAAATGGTGACAAATGTCAACATAAGATTGGGTTGAAAGAAGAGGTTGGAGGCATTAAAGGCCTGAGAAGACCTCATGGTTATCTAAAGGCTAAGGGTCAAGTCTAAATTAGGTTTACCTACTGGGTTAGGAGTTAATCCAAGGATAAACCTTTGTGCAAATGATTAAGAGATAATCATGGTCAAAGCATTAATGGCCTGATAAGACCTTTGGGTTGGGTAGAGGTTGAGTCAAAACAAATGTTTTAACCATGTGGGAGGGTTTGAATTAACCATTAATGGTTATTGGAGACTTTGGGGATTAAGTGGTTGAAGGTTGGAAGCCTTCAATGGTTTTCAAAGACTTTAAGGGTTTTGGTGGTTGAAGGTTGAAAACCTTTCATGGTTATCCAAGACTTCGGGCTATTTGAGAATTGACTTCTCTTTACTTAGGGATGTGACAAAGTTTAGAGGAGGATTAGGTTAATTAGAAGTGTTTAGAAGATTCTAGAAGGGATTAGGAAGGGGTTTGGGATTTTGCAATTGGATGGAGGGATAATAGGATTTAATTGATTTAAATGATTTAATTCAATTTGGTTGCAATTTGGGGAAATTGAATAAATTAGATTTATTCAATTTAGGATAACTATTTAATTAAATTTGAATTTAATTAAAAGTGGCTAGGGGGATTTAATTGAATAAAATGATTTATTCATTAAATGGGTATAATGAATTTTATTTAAATAAATTGAGTAATTTACTTAATAAAATAGAAGAATGTGGATAATTTAATTAAATAGGGAAATGAATATAAAATATTCATTTAGGAATGTGGTCATTTTTATATGTCTACATTTTGCCCCTCTTTGAAGTGACGTGTGTGCACATGTTATTTCAAAGAAAATGATGTCCTATCATAATTTATGATTAAATGCAATTTTTGTGTCGCTCTTTTGATTTGTTAGTCGTGCCCCAGATTTGATGTGATGCCCTAGATTTGATATTTGATGATGATGCCCCAGATTCGATATTTGATGATGATGCCCCCTCGGGAGATGAATCAATTTTTTTGGAAAATTATTGATTTAAATTGATGAAGTTCATATGATGTGTATGATTTCGTGTATGTAAAAAGTGTGTAGATTGATTCATCTCCCGATAAGTTATAACTATTTTGGTATAGGGGAGACCGCGACCATATTACAGGTCCAGTTGGCTAACCCTAATTTCATTTTCCTCTTATAAAAGGGGAAAAGGGGTTGATTTAAAGTCATTTGTGCTTTGTTGACTTTGAAGAAAAGAGAATTTGCTCTGGAGAGAAAATGCATATTCCTTATCATAGACACTGTTTTGAGCACGTTCGGAGGTATCGGAGACCAATAGCGTGTGGACCACCAGTAAGTCAACATTTTTGACCCCTTTTGGATTTTTCATTTTGTCATTTTTAGGTGTTTTTTTGAATTTTAAAGTTCAAGCTTTTTGGTTTAGTGCGTTTAGGGCTTAATTTAGCGCATACGCAGTGTGAAGTAGTGCATCAAGTTCAAATTTAGGGTTCGCGTCTGAAAATGTTGGTTAGCGCATAGAATTTTTAGGTTAGCGCGTGAACAGAAAATAGCGCATGTAAAGGTTTCGGTAGAGTGTCTAGTCAATAGGTTAGCGCGTAGGTATGACCTAGCGCATAGGGGCCGCAGGAGGTCGCATAGGGAAGGGGGTTTAGCGCGTAGGTCTAACCTAGCGCATAGGGCTGAAAGGGTAGCGCTTAGGAACGGTAGATTAGCGCATAGGACTAACCTAGCGCATAGGATGAAAAGGGGAGTGCTTAGGAAGGGTAGATTAGTGCGTAGGAAGAGTCTAGTGCATCAGGTTAAAAGGGTAGCGCCTAAGGAGGGTAGATTAGCGCGTAGGAAGAGTCTAGCGCATAGGGAGGGTATATTAGCGCATTGGGTGAAAGGTTTAGCGCGTAGACAGAGTCTAGCGCATAGATTAGATAGAATAGCACGTAGGAAAGGCAGCCTAGCGCGTGGGGGTTTTCTAGCACATTGAAGGTCTGTTTTAGTGCATCCGAAAAATTTTGTAGTGTTGGCCGATTTGAAAATTTAAGTTTCTTTGCCTGTCGTGTTGTTGATGAATTTATCCAAGATGAGTATTTGTATAACTTGTTTTGATGTGCAATTTTCCAAGTTATGTATAGATATCAAGCTGTTGTATTAATCAGAATATGATCTATTTGTGTGGTCTGTTTCAAGTTCAATGTGTGGGAAAGCTTGAGTTGTTTTACAAGCCGATATGGGTTGGAAACTTGAGTTGTTTTTCAAGCTGATATGGGTGGGAAACTTGAGTTGTTTTACAAGTTTATGTGATTTTGGTACTTGAGTTGTTTTATAAGTTTTGATATGGTTTTTGAGAACTTGAGTTGTTTTACAAGTTGATATGAAATGATAGGATTTTGAACTTTGATAGTAGATGAGCAAATTGTTTCATTTTGTTGATGTAAGTTGGATTTTGATATCTTTGTTTTGATGTGGAAACTGATATTGGATATGTTTGGTATTGTTGACAGGAGCGATTGGGTATTATGCAGTCGAGGGAGAGATTCCCGAGACCATGGAAATTGATACCACATCTGTCACAGGCAGATTTGGATATCATAGAGAGATGTGGATTGACTTCCCTTCTGGATATGCCTCGGTTCACTATGAACCGGGGACTTTTGACAGCATTGGCAGAGAGGTGGCATAGCGACACCAACACCTTTCATTTTCCCACTGGGGAGATGACCGTGACACCGGAGGACTGCTATCGGATTCTACGCATTCCTGTGGTAGGGGCACTGCTACCTTATGAGAAGTCAGAGGAGGGCGGCACAGAGGCACTGCGCCGCATTTTTCATGATGAGACTGTCTGTGGATATGAGATCCCATGGCAGGAGTTTTTGGACTTAGACTATGCACCGCTACCATCTGTACTGGCAGGATTCATTGGGGGATTCCTTTGTCCTGATTGTAGGTCAAAGGGATTTTCAGTGGGATGGGGGCTGGTTCTAGAGCAGATGGTCACACAGGGTCGGATATTTTTATGGGGGTCAGTGATGCTGGCCCATCATTACAGGAACCTACATGAGGTAGTATACCTCGGATATGGTAGTTTATCAGCGGGTGTGACCTTATTACATGTATGGTGCTGGGAGCACATTCCAGCAGCTAGGCCACTAGCAAACAGGGACAGGCCCGTAGGTGCTGCATATGCCTATGGATATAGAGGCCTAGTTGTCCAGCGTAAGCTAGGCAAACTAGAGCATTGGAGGAGGGTGTTTGATGATATAGATACGGTCACCTGGAGACCGTATACAGGCTGCGAGGTATGGGCCGAGGATGGGATAGAGATGCCTTTCGTTTTCATGACTAGGCATCTGATTGGGAGGACCCCATTCATTATTGAGCGATTTTTGGTGACCCGAGTTTTGCGACAGTTCGGGCGGCAGTAGGGGATTCCGCAGGGAGCATGCTTGTATGCACAGCGGCAGCAGGATGTGGCCGATTGGGGGCTGACTATTGATAGTGTTGTGGCCGTAGAGGAGTTTACAGGGCTGGCAGGGCAGATCTGGAACTATGCCCCAGAGATACAAGATGCAGGTATGACAGACGAATTCGCCCGTTTGTTTGCTGCTCGGGCTGTGGCGAGGATCTCAGATCCAGAGGAGATGAGGCCAGCATTTGATTCGGATGGAGAGGAGGGGGGAGATGATGGGGATGATGGAGATGACGGAGATGATGGAGGGGGTAGAGGAGCCAGAGGGAGGCGGGGTGGTAGAGGTGTGCAGAGAGTGGTACGACAGGGTAGGATTGAGAGGGGGAGAGGAGGATTGGCTATTGGAGCCGGGAGAGAGGGGAGAGTGACGGAGGTACTAGCTGTAGTGGGGGGTGAGGAGGAGGTGGTTAGACTAGCACAGAGGAGGAGGGTAGATATACTCCCACCTCCAGTACCTAGGATAGGCCGAGTGGGAGGGGTGGCACCAGCACAGGTACCACTGCGGGTTCGAGTGCCGGGTCATGTAGAGGATGCACAGATCCGGACCCTGCAGATTACTGTGCAGCAGCTGCAGGTACAGATTTTGACCTATCAGCGGCAGATTTCTCAGTTGACCACTGAGAGAGATACTGAGATAGAGCGGCGGGGTCGAGCAGAGGAGGTGTTGGCGACTATGCAGAGAGCAGCGGCGGGTGGTCCATTGAGAGACACCCTTAGAGAGCTGACGCGGAGAGTACAGGAGGTAGAGTATTACAGGCGGCATTATGAGGCTGCAGTACCCAGAGATCGACGAGTGGAGAGCTTTGCACAGTCGAGATCGAGTCGATCTTGGACTACTGGGACATGATCTAAGAGCCGAGGTGTGACGGGGCCGACGAGACAAGACCCTCCTGGAGATCCAGGGGCAAGTGCATCTGGAGCTAGACAGGACCCTCCTGGAGATCTAGGGGCGGGCGCATCTGGAGCTAGACCATCTCCGTCAGGAGATAGTCATACTTGAGAGACGTGGTCTCTATTGTATTTTTGAGCATTGTATTTGTACTGGACACAGTTTTGGCATTTTTTGTACATTTGGATCATTTTTGAGATATCTATATGGATGGCACCATTTTTTATCATGTGATGTGTATATGGATGTTTGTTTTATGAGCGAATTTCTTTTTCATACGATGATGTAATGTTTATATAGATGATGTAATGTATGATTCAAGATGTATGCTTTTATATGCTGTGAGATGTATCTTGAAAATGAGATGTATGTTCTAATATGCAACTAATTGTGATGTAATAATGATGCAAAATGATGTGTAATGATGCAAAATGATATGCGACTAATTGTAAATGATATGCAACTAATTGTAAAATGATATGCAACTAATTGTTTGTGGAGCATCTCTCATTCTATATTTGCCATCCGATATAACCATTTATTTGTTTTCTTTGTAAATATCATCATGGAGCATTTATTGATTTTTGGATATGTTGAAAATTTATACAAGCATAATGGTATAATTGAACCATAATGACCTGAGTAAAATTTACATGATATTTGATTTTGCAAGATAACACAAGCGTCAAGGTATAATTGAACCAGGACGACCTGAGTGCGTATTGCGTAAACAGACAAGAGTAGATCAGTTATATGCGTGAAATGGAATCAGGCCTTCAGTGATATGTAATGTATCACGTCTCAAGGCAAATATTCACATAGTACAAGTGATCACCTCCCAGATAGAAGACTAAGAAGATATTGGAAGTTCCTCATGATCTCTAGCTTTGAAGCCCTTTTTTATGAGATAAGGAGAAGATTCCAACAATGAAAAAGTTCAAAATGCAAAACAATCAGGACTTTTATGCTATAATGCAACATTTAGTACTTCAGAAAATCATCCATCCTTGAGATTCTTATGTTTTGTTTTTGTTTTGGTTGTTGTGATGAAGCGCAGTTGTGTTTGTTGGATGTCATGTTTCCGATTTGTGCGATTTTCTGTGATGTTTGGAATGTCTTGAATTTTTTTAAGTGTTTGAACAGTTTAATGCCCCTAGATGAGTGTACCGCTGGATATGATATGTACAGTGATTTCCAAGCCATGGTGGAATGTGGTAAGAGGATATATACAAATGGATAACTCAGGATAGTGACTACGCTAAGTATGTCCTGAATGGATATATACTAAGTGTCGAGCGATGGCTGATAGTGTTTTGATGGATAAAATGGCATGGATATAGATAAAGGAGCCGGTCTTTCACAAAGGCGCCTATTTACCAGGTTTTCACCATTTCTTTTTATTGTACTTTGTATTTTTGTTTTTTCTGGATTTTTTGATTTTTTTGTTTGTTTTTGGCTTTTTTTGTGCACTAGGCTACCTTAAGTATAGTACTTCTTCAGATGAATGTTGTTAGTTGGATCATCGAGCACATCTCCTTCAGAATTCATTAGCTGATAGGCACCTGATCCATAGACTGATATGATGACATAGGGACCCAACCAGTTAGGTTCAAATTTCCCTTTCTTTTCTCTATCTTGCTGATTTCTTGGATTTTCTTTGAGGACTAGATCACCAACCTTGAAGTTGCAGGGAATGACCTTGTGATTGTAGCTTCTGCACATGCGTTGTTGATATGCTTTGAGATGAGTATAATCATGTTGACGTCTTTCATCTAATAGTTCCAGTTCTTGCAGTCGGTTAACTCGATACTCTTCATCAGGGATTAAACCTTTCAAAGAGACTCTAAGAGATGGAATTTCTACCTCCAAGGGTAAAATGGCCTCTGATCCATATACCAATGAATATGGTGTTGCTCCTGTAGGTGTGTGGATGCTGGTCCTGTATGCCCAAAGTGCTGGATTGAGTTGTACGTGCCAATCTTTGCCTGCATCATTTACTATTTTCTTGAGGATTTTTAGGATTGTCTTGTTAGATGCTTCTGCTTGACCATTGCCCTGTGGGTAGTATGGTGTAGAAAACCGATGTTGGATTTTGAATTTTTCACATAGTTCCTGTACATCTTGGTTTTTGAAAGGTCGTCCATTATCTGTGACGATAGAACTTGGGATACCATATCTACATATCAGATAATTTAGAATAAAAGAGGCAATTTGTTTCCCGGTCACTGTGGTCATGGGAACTGCTTCAATCCATTTGGTAAAGTACTCGGTTGCTGTTATAATGAACTTGTGTCCATTGGAAGATGAAGGATGAATTTTGCCAACCAAGTTTAGTCCCCACTGACAAAAGGGCCAGGATGTTGTAAATGGCTGTAGTTCCTGTGTTGGAGCATGTATCAGATTGCCATGGATCTGGCATTTAGGACATTTCTTGGCAAAGTGATATGAGTCTTTCTCCATTGTAGGCCAGTAGTATCCCATCTGTAGAAGCTTTTTAGCAAGAGTAGTGCCACTGGAATGTGTACCACAAATACCCTCATGAAGCTCGTGTAAAGCCGAATCGGAATCATTACGATCAAGACAACGAAGAAGAGTACCATCTAGACCTTGATGATATAAGGTATCAGCGGTAAGGGTGTAACGGGTAGCTTGTCGGATAAAGTTACGTTTTTGGTTACGGGATTGGTCAATGGGTAAGATATTATGCTTGAGGTAGTCATATATTGGTCCATATAACGGAGAATCGGAACCGGTCAAGGCATATTTAACCTGGGATTCATGCTCTACCAGGAACTCATAATGACTCTGTTGTTCTGGAATTTGTAGTAATGAAGCGATCGTAGCCATTGCATCGGCTGCTTTGTTGTTCAACCGTGGTATTTGCTCAAAGGTGATGTATACAAAATACTGTTTGAAGTCATCCACCATCCGTTTGTAGGGTAGTAGCTTGTCATCCTTGGTCTGATAGTTGTTGTTGATTTGATTGATGACCAGTTGTGAGTCTGCATAGACTTGTAATTCTATGATTTTCCATTCGACGACCATTTTGATGCCTATGACCAATGCTTCATATTTAGCCACATTATTTGTACATGGGAACATAAGTCTATATGATCGTGGCATAGTGTGTCCTTCAGGAGTGATGAATAGAATGCCAGCCCCTGAACCATGTTGTGTATAGGATCCATCAAAGTATAGGGTCCATTGTTTGGAAGAAAGAGCAAGAACGTCCCTGTCTGGAAATTCGATCTCCATGGTTTGTTTTCCTGGTAGTGGTGCATCAGCCAGCTGATCTGCAATTGCTTGTCCTTTGATGGCTCGTCTTTCTGTGTAGTGGATGTCAAATTCACTGAGAATCATGACCCATTTAGCCAATCGGCCTGTGAGAGCTGCCTTGCTGAGTAAATACTTGAGAGGATCAATTTTTGCCACTAGCTTTATAATGTGTGCCAGCATATAATGTCGGAACTTCTGAGATGCAAAAACCACTATTAGGCAAGCCTTTTCAATGAATGTATAGTTGAGCTCATAGCCATTCAATGTTCTACTGATGTAATATATGGCACTTTCCTTGCCTTGTTGATCTTCTTGTGCCAATAGTGCCCCCAGTGAAATATCTGTTGTCGAGATATATAGTATAAGAGGCTTTCCTGCAATTGGTGGTACTAGAACTGGTGGATTCATCAGGTACTGTTTAATTTGGTAAAAAGATTCTACACACTTAGTCTCCCATCTGAACGGTACATTTTTGTGTAGCAAGTGGTTAAATGGCAGACTTTTATCTGCTAGTTGAGCAATGAATCGCCTGATTGATTGAAGTTGTCCTTGTAGAGATCTAAGTTGACTGATATTCTTTGGTGGTGGCATGTCTGTGATGGCTTGTACCTTTGCTGGATCAACTTCAATACCTTTAGCTGAGACTATGTAGCCTAGTAGCTTGCCTGATGTAACCCCGAAGACACACTTCTTAGGGTTGAGTCGGACTTGGAATTTCTGCAATCGATCAAAGATCTTTGTTAGGATGCCGAGATGTTTAGCTCTGGTGAAGGATTTTGCTAGTAAATCATCCACGTAATCTTCCATAAATGTGTGCATCATATCATGGAATATTGTTGTCATTGCTTTTTGATAAGTGGCTCCCTAATTCTTTAAGCCAAAAGGCATAACATTCCAAAGTACATTCCCCAAGGACAGGTGAATGCTGTTTTGTCTTGATCTTCAGGAGCTATTTTGATTTGATTATAGCCTAAGAAACCGTCCATTAATGAGAGCATTGCATTGCCTGCTGTGAGATCTACAATTATATCAATACTTGGCAGAGGAAAATCATCTTTTGGACAAGCTTTATTGACATCTCTGAAGTCAGTACATATTCTGATACTACCATCGGGTTTTGACACTGGAACAATATTGGAAATCCATTCTGCATAGTCAATGGGTCGAATGAATCCGACATCTAATAATTTATTCAATTCAGTTTTGACCATGAGTGCCACCTGTGGATTCATCTTTTGTAGCTTTTGTTTGACTGGCTTGAGTCCTATAGAGATGGACAAGTGATGCATGATTAAGTGTGGATCAACTCCAAGCATATCAGCATATGACCAGGCAAAGTTAATTTGTTTTCCTTTAAAGAAGATGATGAATGCCGATCTTTCCTCCTCTGTTAGAGATTCTGCAAGGTGAATGTTTCTGATTGCCTCTATGGTACCAATGTTGATTGATTGAGTGGGCTCAATCAATATGGGTGATCGCTCATGAAAATTTTTAGGAAGAGTGTCAAGTCTCCCATCGTTAGGTGCCTTAAAAAGGTTTTCACCCTCAGATGCGTCCTTTATTTTTACTTTTTTGGGATCTAGAGCTGCCATTGACTGGTTTTTAGCATCAGATTCTTTATTTGGTTCATTTTTGCGACTGAGAGACTTGGCACTCCCTGATTGACAGACATCGTCATTTTGTTTACTGGTAGAGCCTGTTTCAGGATTCACGGTACATAGGTAATGGATAATAGATTCATCATCTGGGAAAATTGGTATATCATGGGTCTCAGGTTCATTCCAGTCGATGAGATCAGGGAAGACAAGCGGTAAGGAATCGTTGGGTGGGTCAAGTTCGACTACTATAAGTGTTAGGATAGAGTTGTTATCGTGATGGGTTTTGGTTTTAAAGAAGTCTAGGGTTTCATCAAGATCTTCGATGGTATCATCTTCTACATAGACTTGTTCGTAATATTTCTATTTGCTTTCCTGAACGTCATAGATATGTTGTGGTCCAAATTCAAGAGGTCTATCTTCTGCGTTATGTTCTTCTTGAGAAATGGATACGAACTCAGTATCATTTGGGATATTTGTAGTAATATCGGAGCAGGTACCCCATTCATATTCATTGGAATCTGTCTCATAGGCATCATCCCAAATTCTATCTGTGCTGCAAACAGGTATATGGCGAAAACAAATCTTTGATGATGGATACTATTTTGATATTTTGTGTTGATTCTGTATCCGATCCGTCTTCTATGGTCTGGATTTGTTCATAAATTGTGCTTCCTCGGGGAGGAATGACGGTTTCTTGTGATGACATGATTTGTTCTTGAGCCATTGGTGTGTGAATATGAGCCACTGCTGCAGATATGGCCTTCTTATGACTTAGAAGCTTTTCTTGATGCAACTTCTGATCTTGACGTTCTCGTGCCTTGTGGATTGTTTCTGCTGATTCAAAGAGTGCTTCCTACCAGGATTCTTCCTTGTATTTCTTCTTTTCCTTCCATTGAGGTTTTGCATTTGTGTGTGGCGGCCGTTTCAATAGGAAGGTGAATTTAGAACCTAATCCTGCTTTATTTCTACTAGGTTGTGATGGAAGATCTATAGGTTCAGTGACTCCTTCTTTGCATTTCCCAATAGGTCCTTTACCGCCATATCCCATTTGTTTCATGATTAAGTAGCCTTTTCCATACAGGTGCGTTGGTAGAACAATGTCCAGAGCAGCTGCTCTATTATCTTCTTCTTCATCTTTGTATAGCCAACTAAGAACGTCCTTATCCTCTGATTCATGTGCTAGAGTACCCAATTCGATGAAGGTACCATCAAATTTAGTGATGGGCTGAGTTGCCAGATGTGTTGATACAGTAGGTAAGCCATGCGATCTAGGTGATGTTGGCAATCTGGTCAAACATAAAGGCTCCATAGAATATTCGCCCATGCCCTGGTCTTTGACTTGCATTTTCTGTTTGAAATCTCCCCATAAGGAGTTGGATTTTGCTGTTGGTGGATCGGATGTTGAAGATCACTGCTTTTCTCTGTTATAAGGAACCAAACTGTCTTGGGCTGCCCCCATTGCATTGCAATGTTGAAATGGATTGTGATCTGCTGATATGGAGATTTCCTGTCCATCATAAGGAAACTTGACACACTGGTGATATGTAGAAGGTACTGCTTGCATTTCATGTATCCAGGGTCATCCTAATAAGATATTGTAGGTGAGATCAATATCTAAGACCTGACATATAGTATCCTTTTGTACTGGCCCCACTTGAATAGGTAATATCATTGTTCCTTTAGAGGACCTTTCCTCGTCATCATATGCTTTAATGGTAATCTTTTTGCAAGGATCAATAGACTCTTCTGAGAAGCCTAGTGCACGGATAAGCTTTAAAGTACATATATTAAGTCCGGCTCCTCCATCTATTAAGACTCTTTTGACGCGGTGTTTGCAAACAATGACTTCAATATGTAGAGGAGTATTATGCGGATGACTCAACGAAGTATTATCATGTTCGGAGAAGGTGAGGTTATGAGATTCTGTCATATGAGCGACCATGGCTTGAAATCTGTCTGTATCCAGATTTTGAGGTACATTTGTTTCCAATAGCGCTTGCTCCAATATGTCTTTGTGTTTTGGAGACAGTTTCAACAATTCTAGGATAGATATCTGAGCCGGAGTCTTGCATAGTTGGTTAACCAAGTCGTATTGGATCTTTGGTGTGGCAGTTGGAGGTGCAGTATGTCCCTTTAAGACATATTTCTGAGTCCGAGTTGTGACATTGACAGATTCATTATCATGCCGATCTCGAATAGTTATGACATTGACTTGATGGTCTTTAGCTGATATGTGGTTGATTGTGTTGTTGTAGATGTGATTAATACGAGCTCCGCGTGTATCATTTGAAGTTGATGCTCCATCTTTGTTGTAATTTGGGAGAGGATCTTTGAAGGCTTCGTGATCATTATTTGTTTTGAGGCCATCCACCGTTAAGTCACCTCGATCACCGTTAAGTCACCTCGATCAATCATGTCCTGGATTATGTGTTTCAATCTCATGCACTCGTTTGTTCTATGACCCTTGTTGCGATGGAAATCACAATAGTGTGAATCATTCCACCAAGGTGGTTTGATTGGGGGTTCATAATTGTTGATTGGAGGTAAAGAAAGAATCTTGTTTGCCAACAGTTCTCTGAATGCGGATTCTAATGATTGGCCCAATGGTGTGAAGATACATTTTTGGAAATTGTTAGTGTTGTTGCGTGAGTTGTTGTTAGGCCTTGGATTCAGGTTTTTGTTTTGATTATCGTTGACGTTGTTGGTGTTGGGTTGTCCTTGATAATTGTTTGGTGCGTATGTGTTAGCACTGGGAGTAGCATTTTTAGGATTTTTCATATTTTGAGTATTTCCTGATAAGGCAAGCACTAGTTGTTTCGATTTAGGATCATATGGTTCATTGGTGCCTTCGTTTCACGTCCAAAATCGAGATTTATCCAGATTGGTGTTGTTTTGATTATTGTAGTTTGATGAGTTCGTTCCTTCCTTGTAGAACTTGAGTGTTCCCTTTTTGACACAAGCTTCCTCTACTTGAATGCCATTTTCAATCAATTTGGCGAAAGATGGTATGCATTGAAGTTTGAGTCTGTAACTCATTTCGCCATTTAAGTTATCAATGAAGATTTCCATTTTTTCTTTTTCAAGAATATCTCGAGGATATCTTGATACCATGCGTCGCCAACGCTGAAGGAATAACATGAATGTTTCATTGTTCTTTTGTTTGGTGTTGCAAACATCTAGCATGGTGATGGCATGTTGGATGTTGTAAGAGTAGTGGGTGATGAATTTGTTAACCAATTCGTCAAATGATCTAACAGGTGGTGTAATCTTGGATAACCATTCCATTGTTTGTCCTCCCAGGCTTCTTGGGAACAACCTCATCAGATATGTGTCGTCATGAGCAAATTCAAGACTCATGGTGCAAAATTCTCGAACATGATCCCGAGGATCACTTTTCCCATCATATTTATCAAATTTGGGAACGTCTGAGTTTGGAGGAAAAGGTACCATGTTTAATCTTCTGTCAAATGGATAAGACAGATTTCGTTTATAGAATACCGCACTGTTGTCCCTTGTTGCATATCTTGCATTTGTCTTTGTAACATTTGCATTTGTTGAGTAAGAGCAACCAAGGGCGCATTATCTTGCCGAGGGAAGAGTTCTTCTCTCGTAGTTGTTCTTAACTGAAAAGGTGTAGTAAATGGTATGTGTTGTTTAGGAGTTTCAAACTCAGGCACGCGCATTTCTGGTATACGTTGCTCTAGAATATGTTGCTCAGGAATGCGAGTTTCTTCTTCTCTTTCTTGATATGTATATTGTTGAGACCCGATTTGAAAGATGTTTGCGTCGAAATCTTCAGGAAGTTTAACGCCTTTACTCGTAAGCATGAGCAGATATTTTTCTTTGTCATTTTCTATGAGTTTTTCGATGAGTTTTTGGAATGAAGGATTTTCTTGACATTCCCGAAGAATTGTGCCAATAATTTCAGGCTCTTCCGAAGATGGAACTTCAAAAGGATTTGATAATCTGCGATTCATACTTGAATCTATGGGTGTCTCACTTTGTTTGTTTCTTTGAGAGCGAGTAACAGGCATTTTAATAGAAACTTTCAGTGATGAAAGGAACAAAGTCCTCTTCGATGTGTCGTTCGGGCGTTGGTGGTTCTGGTCGAGATGTGTTAAATGTGATGCACTCGTCGGGCAGGAATGCTGGATTGATCTTTCCTCCGCAGTTTATCTTTTGATTAAAAGCAGAATTTTGATAGTATGCTCTTGTTTTCAGGGGTTCTTTGTCAAATTCACTAGATTTGTTTTGGATATTTCGTTTGACGTGATGAAGAAATACCCGATGAGATTTGAAGAGTTGACAATTGATATATAAAAACTTGTTTCTCTTGATGAATTTGGAAAAGCTAGGTTGTTGTTTCTTCAACGTAATGTTACGATAAAGGTTCTTTCTTCTCAAAATAAGGGGATTACTCATGCATGAGTGATCAATGATTTCCTTTGATTTGTTTGGATTCAGTTATTCTTGTTTTGAAAATTTTCAAATCTTACTTTATCAGAATGAAGGTTTAAATGCCCCTTCACGATAAAGCGTGTCAAATGATATGGATAAAAAGTTTCCCGATCTGGAAACTAGATTGGACAATTTGAAAATTTGAGACAAGTGTTTGGGAGATAAAAATTCGTAAGATGTTTAAAGGATTTGATTGATACTGATGATGAAAATTTTCCGGATTATGATAGGAGAGACGTCCTCTATTATGCGATTCATTTTAGACTCTGACAACTTTGTTTTACACAAATTTAGCTTGAGAAAAGTTTTCAACGGTTTGTTTTTGTCACTCTGGTTTGATAAAAGATGATTTTTGATGAAAAAGTCTTCTAAAATGTTTTTGAAATTTTCAAAAATTTTCCAATTTGAACTCTCTGTTTTTCGGCTTCTGATCACGCGCTAGAACAGAGGTTGTATGTGCTACTGAAATTCTCTGATGCGCTAAAATACTAATCCCACGCGCTAATCTGCCCCTAGACACGCGCTAAAATTTGGATTTTGGAAAATTTTTGTTTTTCACAGGTGAAAAATCCACGCGCTATAATGAGCTTAATATGCGCTAACTGGTTCAATGGATGCGCTATAACTATGCTTCAAAGCGCTAAGATGTTTCTTTCACGCGCTAAATCCGGGATGTTAAAATTGCTTCTCAAGTTTGTTTGGAAAAGAGACGCGCTATACTGGGTTTTCCATGCGCTAACTGTTTTGGTAAATGCGCTAATATATCTATTCTACACGCTAAGATGTTCCTTCCATGCGCTAAAATTAGGCCTGTGAAAAATGTTGTGGAATTTGTTCGTAAAACCTATGCGCTACACTAGGCGTGTTATGCGCTAACTGTTTTGTTTTATGCGTTAACTGTGGGCACCTATGCGCTAAGATGTTTCTGCAACGCGCTAGACTATGTTTTGGATGCGCTAAAGGATTTTGCCTAACTGTGAAATGCTGTTGTTTTAACTGCACGCGCTAATTTTTGGTTTGGATGCGCTAATAGAAGTGTTCTACATGCTAAGATGTTGCTCTTATGCGCTAGACTGCCCTGATTTTTTTTTTTTTTTGTGATTTTTTGTGAAGATTTTGAATTTTTTTGAGAAATTTTCAAATGTGATGGATGATTTGCTGAAATAACAAATGTAAGCACGGCACACAAAGTACAATCATTTTACCTAATCTAACAGAAAGTGTATGTTCTTGCGAGGATGTGTTCAAATCCCCAATGTTTTAACAGGTTTGGATACAAGTAAGATACTTCAGAAAGACTCTTTATTCAAGGGTCATAAGTAACATCATAGCCCACTAGTCTCGATACTCCGTCAACTCAAACAGCCATGTCACCCCCTAGAGGGCGCCCTTTTTTTGCCTTTTGCCAGAAGTTAACCCAAAGTGAATTGCTTCACAGTTGAGTAGTTATCTTGGGAGATATATGGTGAGTAATCTTGGGGGCGGATTCTTCCCCACCCTTGCACTATGATGTTATAAATGTTTAGTTACTGACTCGGCTCAAAGCTTCTAATTCTATGGTTCGTAATCAGGCTTCTTGTTCGGCCGTCAGTGATAAACTCCTTCAGGAGGCTTCCCAACCTTTAGAACAAAGGCTTTACGTATCTCGAGGATACTGGGGGAAGGCTAATCGTTGCACGCAACCGTTGAAAAGGACTTTCGTCACTTTCCACATTTGATTATAGTGGGTTGGAATTCTTGGCGTCAAAGTCGTTCCCCACTTAGGTCATTCCCTTCACACCGGCCATAAATGGCTTTAAGAGTTGATTGCAACTCCTCGGGAAGGCAGACCTGCTAAAGGTTGTAAATGCTTCGAAATAACTAAAAGCGATAAGAGTGGTCTGGATTTTTGATCACCCAGTTAAGGGGAGAGCATATTCCTTCCACTTTCGAGACAAAGCAAACAAAGATTCTTTTTAAGCCTCCAATTCAGTGATTTGCTAACCTATGTAGAGATGTTGCTCCACAAAAATATGATGTTCTTTTTAATCTGAAAAGAAAGATTTGCTGATCTATAGAAATGGAAATGGTCAACAAAGCAAATATTTCATTATTGGAGGTCAACAAAAGAAATCATTTTTCTGTAAAAAGAAATTTCCTCGCTCTTCCTGCAAGAAACCATTAGAATCCTGCAAACAAACAAAAAGATAAAATTGTCAGGTGATTCGGGGGACTTTTACAAGTCTAAAATTTTAATTCGGTTACAACATTTTTTATTTTTTTTTGTTTTTGATGCGCTACAGAACAAACTGTACGCGCTACAATATGATCCAGATGCGCTAAACTTATATTTCTATGCACTATTCTGTTACTGGGATGCGCTACTCTGGGAGTTGAAAGCGCTACTCTGTGTTTTTCTTTTCCCGCGGTCAATTCTGCAGAAAAATTTTAAATCTGATGCGCTACTATTCGGGTTGTAAGCGCTGGATGATGTATTACATGCGCTAAACTAAGGGTCTGATGTGCTAATCTATCAGGTTGATGCGCTACTTTGTGTCTTGCCGGCGTCGATACCTATAGGAAATTTTTTTTTAAATAATATCATGCACTAAGAAAAAGTCTTCACGTGCTAAGACAGAGAGCCCACGCGCTAAACAATAGGCTAGAAGCGCTAAACTGTTAGGCGGATGCGCTAATATGTTTTTTCGACGTGCTGATTCCTGTTTCCCGCAGACCTGCAAAAATGATCAATTTCAAAAACCGATGTGTTATTAAGGGTCAAGCCCCACGGTGGGCGCTAGAAATATATGGTGGAAAAGTGGGCTTATAAAACTTAAAATGTGAAAATTTCGTTAGAAACTAGTCCACACACACACACAGGACTTCTTGGTGCAAGCTATGGAGTAACGTAATATTACTCAGCTTCCCAAGGAGGGTCTCATGGTTCTCTATCTCACAATGTCCCTCAAACCAATGTTTTTGCTCTCAGATTACTGAGCAAAATGGTTTAGCGATGGCAAATATGAGAACGAGAGATGCTTTGATAAATTTTAATATTAAATGGATGCTAAGCTATGTATGATCTTAGAAATGCAATAAACTAAATGATAAGATGACAAGATTTAGTATGAATACTATCCTAGCATACTATATTTAGTCTATGATTGAGCTAAAATGATAAAGAAATTACTCTAAACATGCATATTTAGTCTACTTCCTGATTTAAAGAGAGGCTAAATGATGAGCATATATGAAATGAAAGCTTGAATATATTTGAGCATAAGTGTGATGCTACAAATTTGAAGGATGATTGTTTTTAAAATGGAGGAATGAGAGCTCTATTTATAGCACAAACAGGGCAATGGATGGTCAGGATTGAAAGGTTTAATCAAGGGCCAAGTTTGAAAGTTGGGGATCCATGTTCATAATTTGCACCAATGAAATGGTGACAAATGTCAACATAAGATTGGGTTGAAAGAAGAGGTTGGAGGCATTAAAGGCCTGAGAAGACCTCATGGTTATCTAAAGGCTAAGGGTCAAGTCTAAATTAGGTTTACCTACTGGATTAGGAGTTAATCCAAGGATAAACCTTTGTGCAAATGATTAAGAGATAATCATGGTCAAAGCATTAATGGCCTGATGAGACCTTTGGGTTGGGTAGAGGTTGAGTCAAAACAAATGTTTTAACCATGTGGGAGGGTTTGAATTAACCATTAATGGTTATTGGAGACTTTGGGGATTAAGTGGTTGAAGGTTGGAAGCCTTCAATGGTTTTCAAAGACTTTAAGGGTTTTGGTGGTTGAAGGTTGAAAACCTTTAATGGTTATCCAAGACTTTGGGCCATTTGAGAAGTGACTTCTCTTTACTTAGGGATGTGACAAAGTTTAGAGGAGGATTAGGTTAATTAGAAGTGTTTAGAAGATTCTAGAAGGGATTAGGAAGGGGTTTGGGATTTTGCAATTGGATGGAGGGATAATAGGATTTAATTGATTTAAATGATTTAATTCAATTTGGTTGCAATTTGGGGAAATTGAATAAATTAGATTTATTCAATTTAGGATAACTATTTAATTAAATTTGAATTTAATTAAAAGTGGCTAGGGGAATTTAATTGAATAAAATGATTTATTCATTAAATGGGTATAATGAATTTTATTTAAATAAATTGAGTAATTTACTTAATAAAATAGAAGAATGTGGATAATTTAATTAAATTAGATTTAATTAAATAGGGAAATGAACATAAAATATTCATTTAGGAATGTGGTCATTTTTATACGTCTACACAAGTAAAGACACATGATCATCACTTGACAATGGTTCATTCACCACTTGCAAATCAGAGAAAACTACTTCAGATTTGTCATTCTTTTTAACAGCAAGATCCACACAATGCATATCAAAATCTGAGTTCATATCAAAATATGAATCTACATTATCACACCTATCAACCGTATATGCATTTTCATTTTGTCCATCACTCAAATCAAATACAGGGAAAGAATCAACAACATATGTATCATACTTTACACCCTCAAAAACATCATCAATATCATAACATGTACTAGTTGGGTGTGAGAGATTGGGCACATTTTTTGATGCATACCTCTGAAAATCAATAGCTAAGAGCTCTGAGATTCGTTCACTACTTAGTGAACCTTCTCCTTCATTTTCATTTTCTTTGGCTTCATCTTCTATGCTGTAAACATTGTCCCAATCTGATAAAGATATTAAATTTGCAATGTTCATGTTTTTATGCACATTTATTTCATCATTACAACAACTTGCATCCACATCATAACCTTTATCATGCTGCTCATAAAGTGTTGCTATATGTTGCAACATAGTTTCATAACTTATGATTGCAAACATTTTGTGGATTGAACTTAACAATATTATCATTCATATTATTCAAATCTAAAAACTCTAAAGACTTACAATCATACACACTAGAACAACAATTTAGATTTTCATCATCCTCATACTCAGAACAAAATTATGTACTATCATGCTGATCATAAGAATCATTTTCAAAACCACAGGAGATATCCCTACTCACAAATTCATCTCCATTACTCTGGTATTCACGAATTTCACTGTCAGCATCAGTATACTCAATATCCTATGCATTTTCAAATTTATTTAGCTCAATCTCATCTATCCATTCTTTGATACATGCGACACTTTCTTCTCTCAAGGTTATAGACCAATTAACTGAGTCAGGCTCATCAAGCTCTAAAAATAACTCGATCAAAATAGACTCATGTGGTCTAGCATTAGCTGAAAGCTCATTCAATACAGTTATAAATCTTTCATAGAAAACATATCATGACTCTTCTTTTCTTTTCCCTACTTTCCTTCTTAAAAACCAGACAAATTTATCTTGGATCTCTTGAAGACATATTGCAATCTCTTTATCAATTTCTTTTAGATTTGACAAAGGATTTGGAGATCTAGGAACCACATCTAGTTCCATCAATTATAAAACATCTACTGAACCATTATCATGACCATGACCATTACCGCTTTATAATTATCTTTTCAAAACACACGCAGTCACCAATTTTCAGAACCACATACTTCTCCCATCACTTAATCAAAATTTATTTCAAAACATGAAGTATGCATACTGCAAATTTCTTTTCCTTTCTATGGTGACTGTTTCACCTTATAAGGAACATAATTATTTCATGAATACCTTGAGGAGTACCTGGAGAAAAAATTGTTGTTGTTGTTCACTTCACTTCTGAGTGAAGATTTGAAGAACTCCTCCAAATCTCAAGTTCATTCTTACAGAGTCGCCACCTCCCTGAAGAGGAATAAAATTTAAACCACTGATCTTCACTCTGAAGCACTTTCAGATTTTTGGGTCTCACCACACACAACAAAGTCACGTAATATTTTCAAATTTCTTAGCAACAAAATTTTCAGGTCACTTTTTCAAATTTGAAAATGATTTTTAGATTTCTAAACTTCTAAGACTCTTCCCCAAATGACTTTGGCCAGACTCATGGGTTTCACTTGATAGAAATTTTTACATCATTCTCCCCAACAAAGTCACCATTTTTGGTGGTCACCAAATCTGGTTAACCCAAGTTCACTTGCAAATCAATCTATGAGAAAACCAATCTCAATCAATGAAACACTTCAGGGCTTGGACAACATAACATAAGATCCTAATGATCCTCCTACACTTTAGTATCTGCTAGACCTAGGGGGGGCACCCTTTGATGTATTGAATTAGACTCATTTACCCACATATGATAGCATCAATAAAAGCAGAGAGATCTCATAAAAGGTTCAAAAAACAAGGAGGGTACTGTAGATGAGCTAGATCTACACTTACAACTCAACAATGTTTTGAAACATGAGATGGATGGACACTACCATAGAACTGAAAATGAAAGATATTCTAAGTTTGGATTTTAAAATGATCTCTGAGAATTCCCAGAATTGCAAGACTAGTGCCTTATCCAAGGGCAACAGAGTCATACATCAAACTGCAAATGAAAACACTCATTATTGAAACTCCATCTTTATCTCGAAATATTCTTGCATTAATGCCTTGCATAAATGCATTACTAAGCTTATCCATAGAAAATATCAGATCCAGAAACATGAACCCTATTTTATTAATGTTTGCTCATAGAGTTTAAAATCTTCCTTGAAGATTACCTACAAACAAGCATTACACTCGCAGACATAGCTGGCCATGACCAACTTGATCCTCCTTAAGAATCAGATTTGAATAAAATGAGAATACATTTCAAAGACAAATTTTGTGTGAATTTGTGCATGCCGTACATACACAAGAACCTGCAACTAAGAACACCTACAACAAGAATTGAACTCCATTACTGAAAGAAAAGCCCTGTCCTATACAATCTTGAAGAAAACTCAGAATTGAAAATCATGAAAATCTAGAGCATTTCTCCAAATTTCTAGAACCATTACAATTGAGAAGAAGTGGGAATATGAAGGAGAGGGAAAAATATTAGATCTGCATAACACACTGCCAAGTGTCCCCTTTCTCCAATTGAATATTTTCCTTTTTTTCTTCCCATGGAAACTACTCTCGAAATATCTCACATTTGTTGAAACAAACTTCATGACTTGATTCTTTGTTCTGAGAGCTTTCTGGTGATATATAATACTTGCATATTTGGCCAAAAAATACGTCCCAGGCGAATTAATCACTCAAATGGATCCATCATTTAAACTTTTCAATTTCTTATATAGTTGGAACTATATATTTAATTTTAATTTTTCACCTGATTTTTGGCCTAACACCCTGCCACGTGGCAACCTACGATTCACTAGGAGGGTGCACTGGGATGACACTTGGGATTGGCCACTTGGACTACCACATGTACGCCACATCATCGCCACATCATCGCCACTGGACTACCACCTGTATGCCACATCATTGCCACGTCAGTGGGACCTACGAGCTAGACCTCCACTTGGACATGCCACGTCACCTTTCACCATTTTGTGATGGGTAACGGGGGTGCATCTTCGGCTCACGAAACAACACCAGCTGTGGATCTTCAACGAACTTGCACGTTCTTTAACCATCTCCTTTTGCACACATGCTTTTTGCCATTTTGCGCTGGTTAAGTTTCGCACATCTTCCCTTCATGAGATCGCACACATCATCAGATCTCCTGCAACCTGCTCACTAGTTAAGTCGCCCTTTCACAGCAAAATTTACCTCAAGAACCATGCCCACGTGGGGTCCACCTGGTCAACACTTGGGCTCCTAAGTCACCTCGAGAAATGCACCCACACTTGTGGGGTCCGCCTGGTCGCCCAACCGACACCTTGTTTCAAAAGTCCTTGAGGCTTTGACACTATGAATGAGTGGATATTTATATATAAATACAAAAACATCCCCCTCCATAGTCAATGTGGGATATATGCATCTGCCTGGGAATGCATTTTTGAAAGTTTCTGAGTGTTTTCATGCTTGAAACCTTCTGTAGCCTTCTTAAAAACACAACACAGGGAGCATATTGCTTTGTTTCAAAGTTTCAGCCTTTGCCAAAGCCATGCAGGAGGAGAGGATTTTGTTTGGAGCCTATTACATTTTCCTTGGAGACTTCACATGGAGGGAGGGTTTGGTTGGGAGCCTGCCCAAAATGCATTTGCTTTAAAAACTTCCATTTCCATCCATCTCACGCCATGGGGACTGGTAGAAGTCGGTGGATTGGCATTTACACCTGCCAACTTCATTAGTCTAAAATTTCTAAGCCTTCTAACATGCTACGTGGGAGGAGGTTGGCTTCAAGCCTGCCAATTACAATTTGCCTGGAGGTTTCCATGATGCTTTAACCAGCAACCACGCAAGGGAGGAAATAGTCTGCCAAACAGCTACCAATAGCATCTGCCTGAAATTTTTATGATGCCCTTTTCAATGCCATCTAACTCACTTACAAGAAAGAATTACCATGTTTTAAAAACTGGCGATGCATTTGTTTGAAACTATTAATGTCACCCTCTTTAAACACCACGTGCTTGGGAAGGGAGGACGTGAGCACAGGTATGGAACATGGCTCATACCTGTCAATGGCATTTGAAGTAGAAGTTTTAAATGCTGCTTCGGCAGCGTCTTTGATTTCAGGCCATTTACCACGCACTTTGCATTTGGTGTAGTTTTATGCAACTTTTTGTGTTGGTGAAAACCAAAAGAACAGTGTACTGCTGAACAACAGAGAGGGGAGAAAGGCCAGAGAAGAAATGGAAGTCTAAAACTCCCCCAATCATTCTGTATGTCAAATAGTTACCCCCATATTCAACATCCATAATATTGCTATTCAACAAAAAGAAATCAATGAGAAACACCCCCATTCCATAATCTCGAAAGAAGGCACATGATCACAACTGCAATGTATTATTCAAGTTTGAAACTTTAATGTCCATAAAATTATGTGGATCTTGTGGATCCTGCTGCCAATTTTATTTTTCTTCTAAGCCTCTCCAAACACCACAGTAGGGGAAAAGAGTTTGGCTGGAGTCATTGGAGCTTCTTTTACACCTAACAATTACATTTGCCTGGAGGTTTTGATGTCCGCCACGCTTTACACCTGCTACTCTCTTAGGAATCTTAGTAACAAGTATTAAGAAAACAAAAACTCTATTTCACAATGGCCCATGCAATAACACCTCTTAGCCCACCAAGTCGCCAATAAAAAATAATGCACGAGCATGAGCCAGGTCGGGCCCCAAAGTGGGTCCGACTAAATTTTTTTTCGTTTTCATGCAACTGACCTTTGAAATACCTCACGAACCTTAAACATACCTCTGGAATCGATCGACACCATTTTCAGATCATCAAACTGAGTTTTGCAACTTTCAGGCGCTTGCACCACATTTTTCGCATTTAATCGCAAAGATGTAATTTTCAAATTAGTCAAAACACCTTTCTGGACCTTGCAAACTGGCAGGCGTGTACTCAGATATACATACATGAACTCTATCAAGCGGTTTCTCAAGACGAATCCCGAGTGAAGAAATATTAATGGTCAAAGATGACCAACTGGCTTTGTTGATACTGCGGACCTAATGAAATCAATGCGCAGGCAACTCATGATGCCTTTCTTAAAAATATCAAACAATCTCCATAGACCCTCAAATTTGTGGTATAGGTACCTTGAAGTACCTATCAAAACTTGGAATGCTTAGTTCGACCAAAAGGCTGATTGGGTGCAAATGGTGCATTCACGAAAATAGCTACTTTAACTGATGCGGCAATGAAAGTACGGAACATTGAATAAGGTGGCTCAAGAAACCCTTTTGAATTCTAATCAAACGGATTGGCAGGAGCTTTAAATTTGAAACATAGCTTCCCTTTTATACCAGTAGTAGCCCGAAACAAACATTCTGACATGACATTCACCAGGGCAACTTTTACACATGTGCAAACCAGGGCTCTGACTAGCTGCTGAAACAGGGATTTGTGCAAACCACAAACTACAAACAGATTAAGCTTGCCAAACTGAGTAAATGGATTCATAAAGACTTGAAATTTTGCACAGAGGCACACTTTTATGCATAGAATGCAATCCACTTTTAATTTCATCATGATAATTGTATGGTGGAAAAGTGGGCTAATAAAATTTAATATGTGAAAATTACGAGAGATACCAATCCACACACACACACAGGACTTCTTGATGCAAGCTATGGAGTAACGTGATGTTACTCAGCTTCCCAAGGAGGGTCCCATGGTTCTCTATCTCACAATGTCCCTCAAACCAATGTTTTTGCTCTCAGATTATGAGCAAAATGGTTTAGGGATGGCAAATATGAGAACGAGAGATGCTTTTTTTTTTAGATTTTAGTATGAAATGTGTTTGTAAGCTATGTATGATGCTAAAATGCAATAAGCTAAATGATAAGATGACAAGATTAGTATGAATACTATCCTAGCATACTATATTTAGTCTATGATTGAACTTAAATGGTAAAGAAAGTAATCTAAGCATGCATATTAGTCTAATTTATGATCTAAAAGAGGCTAAATGATGAGCATATATGAAATGAGAAAGCTTGGAAGAATTTGAGCATAAGTGTGATGCTTCAAATTTGAAAGATGATTGATAAAAATGGAGGAATGAGAGCTCTATTTATAGCATAAACAGGGCAATGGATGGTCAAGATTGAATGGTTTAATCAAGGGCCAAGTTTGAAAGTTGGGTATCCATGTGCACAATTGGCACCAATGAAATGGTGACAAATGTCCACACAGGATTGGGTTGAGAGAAGAGGTTGGAGGCATTAAAGGCCTGAGAAGACCTCATGGTTATCTAAAGGCTAAGAGTCAAGTCTAAGTTAGGATTACCCACTAGATTAGGAGTTAATCCAAAGATAAACCTTTGTGCAAATGATTAAGAGATAATCATGGTTTAAGCATTAATGGCCTGATGAGACCTTTGGGTTGGGTAGAGGTTGAGTCAAAAAAAATGTTTTAACCATGTGGGAGGGTTTGAATTAACCATTAATGGTTATTGGAGACTTTGGGATTAAGTGGTTGAAGGTTGGAAGCCTTCAATGGTTTTCAAAGACTTTGGGGGTTTTGGTGGTTGAAGGTTGAAAACCTTTAATGGTTATCCAAGACTTTGGGCCATTTGAGAAGTGACTTCCCTTTGCTTAGGGATGTGACAAAGTTTAGAGGGGGTTTAGGTTAATTAGAATCGATTAGAAGATTCTAGAAGGAATTAGGAAGGGGTTTGCGATTTTGCAAGTGGATGGGGGATAATAGGATTTAATTGAATTAATTGATTTTCATTCAATTTGGTTGTAATTAAATAAATTTGATTTATTCAATTTAGGATAACTATTTAATTAAATTTGAATTTAATTAAAAGTGGCTAGGGGGATTTAATTGAATAAACTGATTTATTCATTAAATGGTATAGTGAATTTTATTTAAATAAATTGAGTAATTTACTTAATAAAATAGAAGAATGTGGATAATTTAATTAAATTTAATTTAATTAAATAGAGAAATGAACATAAAATATTCATTTAGGAATATGGTCATTTTTATACGTCTACAATAATCATTTGGTCAAGAGTTATAGGTGCTCAAAGTAGGCTACTCAATAAAATCTGCATTTACACCTATGATGCACTTTCAGCTCACCCCTTGAAATGGGCACCTGATAAACTGATCCAAACTAAAATCTGAAAGTTGCAAGACACTTCATAGGCCAAATGAAAGGTGTAGGACACATTTCCCAAGCCTTACCCTTTGAAAATCAACTGGCTCCATTTTACCCTCTATCTAACTAGGCCATTCAAACTGACTCATTTTATGATCATTTGGAAATGCAGAGCAAAATTTTGAAATCGGTCTCTCAAATTCACTCAAATTTAATGAGTCCCAACAAGATCATGGCATGATTAAATGAATCAATTTATGATAAAAAATAATGATTTCTATATAATAGAATTTTAGTACATGTTAATTTCTATACAATATAATTTTACTATGTGTTATCAGATCATGGTACGATTAAATGAAGCTATTGATGTAATCACGATTTCAAGTGATTTACCTGAACAACAATTGTTGCCCTCAAAATGAGAAGACGCTACTGCTTCATGATCTGCCTCAAACTTCGTTGACTGGAACGGAAACAATGAAAGTGAAATTGAGATGCTTGCAAAGAACATTAGTGCAAGTTTCCATGAAATTATCGAAGACCTAAGGTGGACATGTGGCCAGGCGGAGCACCTCCAAAATGATGAGATTGAATTGGTTGAGGGTGCTATGCAAACAGTTAAAACAACCTATGACATACTTCAGGCATACTATGAATCGATCCGAGAAATGTGATACAAAGAGTTTCATGGAATAAATGATATAACAACACCAAAGCATAACTTCCATGAATTTGTTAGACATGTATGGCCCCCTGAATAGTATGGAAATTGGAAAATAGAATTTTTTTGTTGTCTCTATTGATTTTGAATACGTGTAATATATGTAACCTTTGAGAAAAATTATGAGCAACTACATGTACAATCCAATTTCCCTTTGTAATAAGATAACCACAATGTTAGTTTTCTTCCTTCCATAAATAAAGCTAAGGCATTTAAAATATTAAGGATAAACTTCAAGATTTACAGTTCAACTAACTCTTATGGAATAACTGATTTAACAACAGCAAAGCATAACTCCCATGAATTTATTAGAGATTTCCATGAATCTATTAGTTGTGTATGGCCCCCTGAATAGTATGATAATTGGAAAATGGAAGTTTTGTTTTTTTTTTTGGTAAAAGTGGAAAATCCACTAAACTTATATATTATTAATAAAATATTTACAGTGGGTTCAAAAAAGGCATACCGGCAGGAAAGAACCCGCAGGAAAACCTCTGGTTGTAGCCTTCAAAAAAATAAAAAAACTAGGCACTACCCTTACATCATTTGTTGCTATCCAGTCAGATCCCCCAACTGCCTACCTCTAATATTTTTACAAGGGTCCTAAAGGACAAATACAAAAAAAATAGACTACCACCAAATGAGGGGCTAAACAAAATGCTATGAAGGACCACCAAGGAGATACTAGAGATGTATAAGTTCCTGCCAAAGCCATAGATAAACATCTGAGCATAATAGAAGCCAAAGAACCTCCAAATCTGCAAAAAATCATTCCACCAACTCCAAAAAATAGTTAGATATCCAAAAACCAAGAGCTAGTGCTCTCCTTCAGAGGTTCATGAGTTGAGATCGAAGGAGGAATAACCCTTAGAGGAAGAGCCAAACAAGTAGGAGTAGAGAACAAAAAGGCCAAAGTGATCAATGAATGCAATGCCTCAAAGATGACCCAAGCTTTATCCACATACTGATTAGGAGCTAGATACAACAGAAAGTCTATGGAAGCCCGAGTGTCTGCCATGGAATCACATATGCAGAAGAAACAAAGGCCCAATTACATACTGTTGAAAAAATGAATGTGGAAACCAAGAGGTGGACCAAATCCTCATCAAGTAAAACATCATAACAAATAGTAACAAAGTGAGACAGAAGCTCAGCATAAGAAACATGAGGGGAAACTTTCAGCTGTCGACACCCCATAAGTGTATGGAATTCAAAATCCACCGCAGGAGTAAAACAAATTAAAAACCTTACCAAGCTTGACAAAATTGTCCTTATTTTCTTCTTCCACTATTTGGGCTTCCAAAACCACTCTGTATGCCCCAATGGACAGAGAAGAAGACATTTGCAAGAGTAAGAGCTCTGAAAAATCCACAGAAACATAAACATAAAAAGTTGCTTAACAAGATAATATAAATGAGAAAACCGCCCTTAACTTCCCATAATGGCAATGCAAAATATCCATTGCAACCTTACTTGATTTGAACATTTCACACGGATTAACAACCCTTACACTGACATCCATAAATGAATAACTAGCAGGAGAGGATGCTACCCTCAACAATGATTATCACATAAAACCAATTCTGTCAAGGCCGAAAACACACACAAGGTGGCCAGCGAAATAGTACAAATACTTTAACAAGTAATAAAAGCCTAGGAACATACTGCACATTCAAAAATTACAAGCATGTCACAACCTATGAAGACTGAAAACAAAAACTGCTCAAAACACACATGCCGCCACCCTATAAGTGACTTTATCAATGACTGATACGTAAAGTAAAAATGTGATTTCTACATTAGATAGAGGGCCTATACAAGGCATCCTATTGCCTTACTCATAGCCTTGAGGAATATCCCTTACCTCGATGGTATTTCAATTTTTCTTTAGAATAAAATGCATATTCGGCAAAAACTGCATTTACCTGCTAACCATACCTCATGGGATATACACCCCATCCTAGAAGCAAATTTTAAGAACACACCATATGTAAATAATAGCATAATATATCCTATCATCCTCCTATCTACACATGTGGTGCAAATAAAATCCGAGAACCCATACCTCAACAAAATATAAATTGATCTTTAGCATGATAACCACACCTCATGAGATATACACATCAACATCTAGCCCAAATATAGAATTGTAAGAATACACCAGATGTAAAAAGAAACAAAATAGAGCCTATCATTCTCCTATCTATACATGTGGTACAAATACAATCTGATCAAGTAAAGGATAATATGAATACCTCAAGAGATAATGGAAAGAAGTAGCCCAAAACAATTACCTTAAAACCTTAGGATTAGATCAAATGCCCGAGAAGAATGTCTTGAGAAATATCACTAGCCTCCACAAACTTAAGTTGAGCATTGATGTCAATTGCCATGTTAGCCAGAAAATCTGCAAGCCTATTCAACTCTCTAAAACAATGAGATAACAAGAATGTATCAAAGAATGACAATTTCTCCAAAATATGATCTAAAATGTACTTCAAGTGCCAACAATTACTCTTACAGCTCAAAACACTTTGAATGATGACCATTGAATCCCTCTGAATCAATAGGTTTTTATCCCTAAAGAAATAGCCAAATCAATCCCAAGGAACAAAGCTTGGCATTCAACAAAATTGTTTTACTGGGAACCAAGGGCATGACACTGAGCAGCTATTAAGACAACATTGTGGTCAAAAATAGCCGTACCAGCCCTAGCCAACCTTGGGTTACCCCTTGAAGCACCATCAAAGTGAAGCTTGAAATGGCCTAGAGGACGAGGATCCCATCTAGTAGCAAGTCTCTTATTGCTAGTAAACCAATCCTTTTAGCAATAGACCCATGAGAAGGGATGGCAGAGAGATTTCCATGTCCTTGTAATCCTGCCATCCCAATGAGAGAAGGATGTCAGATTTTCTAAATTCTTATGAATGTATGACAAAGCCACCTCCGAGATAGAAGCCTCTATCTTGACTAATATGTCAGAGAGCGAAGCTGATAGCTTTCTAAAAATCCTATTATTTCTTTCTAACCATATGTTCCAAATGATAATCGAAGGAGAGATGAGCCAGAGACAAGCATAAAAGGATGAGGAAAACAAGATGGGCCAGGCTCTAAAGTGGGAGAGAAGGTCATAGCCAATAACAAAGGACATACCTAGTTTCTCAAATAGCCATTGCCAACATCCAAAGGCAAAATCACAATGAAGAAATAGGTGAGAGGATGATTCCAAATTCTTTTTACACAAAACACAAGGGAAAACAATAGACAAACCCATCCTATCCAATCTCATCCCTGTAAGAACCGTGTCTTGTATAGCAAGCCAAGAAAATGCACCTGCCTTCGGAAGGCAAGCCGAATGCCAGAATAATTTGAAAGGCCGAGAAGAAAAGTCCTTAGCCGGCATAAGGGAATTATATCCATCTTTCACAGAGTATTTGCCAGATGCACTCTTAGTCCAAATAAGCTCATCTTCCTTCTCAGACAAGATGATAACTCTTTCTTTGAGGATAGTACAAAATTCTACTTTCAAACCGGGATTAACATTCAGATAGTCAATTGATTTCCATTTAGCCATCTTCACTTGCCCATTATGTACATTATCAAAATAATCAGATGAAAAAATCCCCCCTCTGTCCGAAAGGATTGATTTTAATGGGGTCTAGTCCCTAATGGAATCCAAAGGACATTAACCATTCCAAGCATCATCCCAAAATCTAGCTTTACTACCATTGTGCACAACCCAAGAAAGATGAGGCAACAAGACACTTCTACATTTCACCAAAAAATTCCAAATAGCCAACCCCTAGGGCAAACTCGAGGCATGAAAAATAGACTCTCTAACTTCATTATTAAAATACTTGGCAAACATGATCTTAGCCCAAAGGAAATCTGGTTTATCATACAATTTCCACACTAGCTTAGCCCCCAGAGACAGATTCTGATTCTCCAAACTTCTAATTCCTGACCCTCCAAGTTCTTTAGGAAGACAGACCTTATCCTAGGCTAGAAAGGGGATCCTAGATTTCCCATCCTTACTATTATTCCAAAGAAAGGATCTTAAAGTATCCTTTAAACTGACAAGGACAGACTTGGGAGCTTTAAGAATTGACATTAAGTAAATTGGCACCGCATTCAACACAAACTTAATCAGAACAATTTTCCTTTCCATGGTAAGCCATTTATGGTTCCAAGACAAGATTTTCTTTGAAAGCTCTATAAATACTTTGTCCCAAAATCTCACCTTGTCCTTTTTAACAAAAAAGGGGATCCCAAGGTAGCTGCAAGGAAAATCCCCAAGTTGGAAACCCCAAAAATTCTGGAGCCTATCCTGAATCAAAGAGTGAGTGTTTAAGAAGAATATCTTAGACTTGTCCTTATTGACCTTTTGACCAAAAAATGAAACATAATTCTTAACCACTTGATCAATAATTCTAGCCTCCTTCAAAGATGCACTACCAAACAAAAGGGTGTCATCGGCAAAAAGGAAATGGGAAATCCTCTAGTCAAAGTTTTGAATTTTGATACCCCTCCATAGACCACTCAATCGAATTTCTCTGATTGCCCAACTCAAAGTCTCAGCTAGTAATATAAATAAGAAAGGGGACAAGGGATCTCCTTGCCTCAAACCCCTAAAAGAATGAAAGAAACCACAAGGAGACCCATTAACAAGAACTAAGAATCTAGTCGAGGAGATGCAAGACATGATCCATTTTATCCAAGCCAATGAAAAACCAGCCTTGACAAAACAACTTTTAACGCATTCCATTCAACCTTGCCATAGGCCTTCATCATATCTAGCTTAAAGATCATGGCAGGACATTTCTGAACTGAAATCAAATGTAAAACCTCATGAGCAACTATTACCCCCTCAGAAGTTTCCCTTTTGGAACAAAACCTCCTTGCTCTAAGGAAATATTTTTTGGCAAAAGTTTAGCCAATATCATAGAAATCACTTTTACAAAGATCTTGTCGAGGGTATTACATAAAGCTATAGGGCAAAAATCTGCAAAAGTTTTTGGGTCCTCCTTCTTAGGTAGAATGACTATCAAGGTAGTATTTGTTTCCTTAAGGATTGACCTATTACACCTAGCTTCCTCAAGAGCCAAAAGAACATCCGATCCCACAAAATACCAACATTTCGTAAAGAATAAAGGCATGAATCCATCAGGCCCGGGTGCCTTGTCTAGATTCATAGCAAAAACAACCCCCCTAACCTCTTCCAATGAAAAAGGAGACATTGACATTCTATTTTCATCAGGGGAAATTAGAGAGGGAATGTGAGATGAGATATTGCTAGAGACATCATTACTCTCAGATGAAAGTAGATTCTTAAAAAACTTTACTGCTTCACTAGAAATGTCCCCTGACTCAGAAAGAATATTCCCATGACAGTCCTGAATACAAGTAATTCTACTCCTAGCCCTTTTCATTTTAGTGGTAGAATGGAAAAATTTTGTATTTTTATCCCCATCAGCTAACCATAGCTCCCTAGATTTTTGTCTCCAATATACCTCCTCTCTTGCCAAAATTTCTTCTAACTCACTCCTAAGAGACTTAATTTCATCAAACACCCTAGAAACCATACCATGCAGAATCGCATGCCTATTCAATACATCAATCATATCCAAGATCCTTTGCTTTTCTTCAAAGATATTCTTAAAATGCAAAGAATTCCACTCCCTAATATTTTTCTTTAAAAATATGATCTTTTTGACAATCTGAAACATTCTAGATCCTCTAATGAATGGAGCCTCACCCCACCATTGTCGTAGGAGGGTAAGGAAAGAAGGATCCCTAAACCACATGGGTTCAAACTTAAAAGGCAATTTGTGGGAAGATCTATCTTTTAAAATGGAGAGGAAAACATGAAAGTGATCTGACCTTGTCAAGGGAAGGATAGAAGAAAAAAACTCAATATCTGAATCAAACCAATTGGAAGAAAGTAAAAAGCTATCCAATCTTTCCGCTATTTGAGAAAAATTCTTCCTTATGTTTGTCCATGTGAAAAGACCATTATTTGGCTTACAATAAAAAAGAGACATATCATAAATGAATGCATTAAAGTCATCCATAGATTTCTTATTATGACAAATACCCCCTGTTTTTTCATCCAAATCTAGAATTGCATTGAAATCCCCCCAAAAATAATAAAAGAATGATCCCTAAGGGGGATGAAACCCTTATGAGTTCTCGCCAAAGGCTGTATTTAGCCAAGACACCTGAGGGGGCATAAATATTAAATAACCATACTTTAAACCTAGAATTTTTGTAAGACACTAATGATAACATCCAATTTGGAGCAGAAGCAACCAATTTGACATCAACCACAAAATCATTCCATAACAAGGCCAAACCCCCTGATGCCCCAAAAGCTGGGCATGACAAGAATTTCCACCTCTTCCAAGAGGAAAAACCAAATTCATTTTTTTCCAAAGAGAGCTTAGTCTCTTGGAGCATACCTATATCCCACTTAACCAAGTCTAATTGAGACTTGATCAAGCATCTCTTGTTAGGGGAATTTAAGCCCCTAACATTCCATGAAATGATCCTCATTTACCTCGAGGGGAGGTCGACACTCCCCTCTTTTCATCCTTAGGGGAAGAAATATTCTCCCCAAAGCTTTTATGTAAGCTCCTCTTAACCACCACAGATCTAGTGACCAGAGGACTAATTAAGTACTTCTTTTTCTTTTTGATGGAGCTCAAGCAATGACCAATGTTTTTCCCCTTGCCCAAAGACAAGGTTGAGACCTTCTTAACCCCGAGAGAAGCAGACAAAACTTGCTAAATGCCTACATCAATTTCCAATTGAGTTTTGCAGTTTTTTGTAGGTCTACCCCTTCCCGGAGACACAACAGGGATAGGGAATTTCATCTCAACTTGGGAAATAGGAAGGCCTATAGGAGTTTTAACTGAAGGTGACCGAGGAGAAGACACCAATCCCTGGGGTTCCACTCAATTTGAAGCATCCTGGGTAACATTATTGTTAAGGACCTCAAAAGGATTAAAGGAAGGGGAAAGAGGAAAACTTTTATGAATTAAATTCAAATCATTCTCAATAAAACACACAATCTTATCCAAGACATCCTCCTCTAACTGATCCTTGTTAGAATTGAGCAAATGCTCAACTTGTTGAACCATATTTTCATCTGGAGAAATATCTAGAGACTCTTGAGGCTTGCCAAACTCCTGATTAGGCTTACCATGTGCTAACACTTTTACCTTTTGAATTAGGAAAGCATCATCATGAATTAAGGGAATAGAATCAACAGGGGCATTATCCCTTGCACCTCCAATATTGTGAGGAATATTCATCTGACCAGCCAACCCTTCTAAAGAACCAGAAACCTTATCACCTATAGTGCCATCTAGCCCACCCTCCTGAGCAGAAATAGAATGATTGGCACCTTGGGGGGAGGGAGAATTTATAGCATTGCCACCCTGATCCTGACAATCAGGCTTAGAATTAATAAAACTTCCAAACCAGCCAAATTTAAAGTGTTCAAAGCATTCTCCAATTTGTCAATGGAGAGATTGATCAACATTTTTCCCTTGGGGACCCTCCTTTGGCTGATAATAAGAATCAATAGGGACATGAATAGAAGGGGCTTTAACAGGAACAGGGTTCACAAGAACATCAAAGCCATCCTTATTGTTTGTACCAGATTTGGAATTATTATTGCAAAAATCCAAGAACAAAGGGGCATCCACAACAATCAAATTTTGAGTAAGGTCATTGTCCAACTTATCAATAGATTGTTTCCAAATACCCTCATTCGACTTGATATTACATGAAATCGGGCACACAGAAGTGGGGGAAACCAACACACAAATTTTTACCAGAACCTTCCCTTCCTCAAAGTCAAATTTAGATGTCAAAAATTTCCCAAAATTATCTCCTATCAATTTCAAAACTTCTGGGTCCATGAATTCGAAGGGAAGTTTAGGCAATCCAAACCAAACCAAGAAAGTTTTAGGCTTGACCCATTCTGGGACAAAAAAGGGCTTCCAAGCAGAAACCCTAATCAAATTATTGCCAAACCAATGAAACGGATTTGCAAGAACACCATCCCTAAAATGGGGGGAGTCAAAGACAAATACACAGGAATTCGCTAATAATAACTGAAAACAAATTAGTGCAGGCCAACATTTTCTCAATTTAGAATGCAACTTAAACAAATTGGTTTGAGGACCCCAAAATTCCCCCAAGAGTGCAACAGAGTGTAACCTCAAAGCCCTTTCTGCCACAAAAGAACCTCTATAATCAAAACACGGGAGCAGGAACCATACCTCTTTTGCTGGGGCTTCATCCACCTTTTTACCTTTTACCAGACCTGAAGCAGAATGGACTTTATAGGTTTGTTTGTGGAGTCCTACATGTTATATTTAAGAGGTATCACTGATGATATTCATCTTCTCTTTGATGGAGATGATCCTTCTTTAGTTGTTGCAAGGGAGCACTCTAATCCTCTTCTTCATTCTCTACATGATCATTCTTTCAATTTTGATGTGATTGTGGATACTTAAGTACAAAATTTGGAGGAGGTTTCTTTATCTTTACACAATACACTTGAGTCTTTGGATCATGTTTTACATTCATCTTCAATAGATCTTGGATTGTTTTTTTCTACAGCGTGACCTACTATACTTGATTTTGAAGGGACAACTTTCAACATTGACATGGAGACACTTGAGAAACTTTCAAAGACTGAATACATCTAGAGTATTCTTCCTACACCATCCTTTTAGTCTTGGGGAAACTTCATATATACACCTTTGGCTATGTTTCTTCCTAAGGGGGGGAATAATGTTCAACGCTCATGGAGTAGCTTCTACATCCATCTTGGAGAATCTACCATTGGTACACATTCTACATTGAGGGGGCATTAATTTTTCTCTCTTCTTCTATCTTATAGGGAGAATTTTTCCTCACATGGGGTTTTGTCTTTCTCATTGTTCTTTGAGAGTTCTTTTTTATTTTCATCTATATTTTTGGAGGAATTTTTTTCCCATTGGACTTTATCCCTATCTTCATTTGTGATTAGATTGTATTACATTTGTTCATGGATACCTAACATGGCCTAGTAGCTAGGACCCATCTCACATTGCTAGATTTTGTGTACATTCTCCCTAAGGTACACTTAAGCAGGGCTTTTGGTGTAATAAAGATATTTTACCTAGGTAAAAGTACAAAATTGTGTCACACTGTTATAAAGGAAATGGTCGATGCTGATTCAACTTTTTAAATTAAATCAATAGAAAGTGAAAAATAAGTTTTGAATTTTGAAATGATTTAAACTAATAAAATTTATATTTTTTTGTCTATTTTATGTTTGTAATTTTAATTATGTTTTTTATTTTAAAAAAAAAAAATTAAAAATTATTTGAATGCAGGTTTTTATAAAGTTGTTGGTAAACAGATTTGTCACTGTGAATTCTCCTTTAAAATTGACCCTATTTGCCCAAAGAGAAGTGACAATTGTTTCAACAGTTGGAGAGATTGCAATCAATCTGCAATCTTCCTCTGCATTTGAGAGGGGTATCTGATATTTTTGTGTCCTTTTAACCTAAAAGTACATAAAGGAGAAAACATAGAACTAAAGAAATATAAAGAACAAAAACCCCAACAATAGACATACGAATACCAATTGAGATTTCACAATAGATAACAATTACAAAGGGGGATTTAAGCACAATATAATTTTGACACACAAATATCTCAACATACGAAGAGATGGGTAACTCTAGCACATCCAAACCAAGATACCAAAGCTTGATTGTGTTTCATTACATCAATTGCATGAATTGTAAGCATTCCAATAGATGACAAATGATTTACACATAGACAAAAGATATCACCAATTTGACATATGAAAGATTAGTAATAATAACTTAAGAAGCACATCTAGCACATACAAGCTAAATACATCCTTCATTATCTTCATGAAATTATACAATCTCAAGAACTCTTCTATACAAAGTGCAAACACAAAATTCATCAAACTACTTCTCTAAGAGTTTCTCCATAGTCTCCCCTCTGTCCGAGTATCTCCTTTAAAATTGATTTGGCCTTGTATTTATAGGCATCCTGCAATAACTACCTTAATAACCAACTCATAACTACTTCTAGTAACCACTTGATCTAACCATTCGTGTAACTATTTAGAAAAAAATCCTAAATAGCCACTTAAGACAACTAACTTTTGATAACCATTTAGGATAACTACTTGGCTAACTACTTAAAATAACTACCCTTGTAGAAATGATTTAGGATATATATTTCTTCGGGAGAAGTTAGGATAACTAACTTTTACAAGAATTGAGTCCAAATTCTAACCTATAGTTACATGAGTAACATAGCCACTTCTTCAAAAGAACATCTTGAAACTTTCAAGTTAGGATTGGAGTGAGGTGCTTATCCATCTTCATGTGCACCTTTGGTCTTTGTAATGATCTCATCATGAATTCTTTGTTCGCACTGCGGAGAGAATATCCACACCTTTGGAACCAATGCATTGATGAACTTTAATCATTTGGTATCAAGATTTGAAATCAAAATCTTCTCTCCCATTGGGTTCTTCCAAATGACTCTTCAGTCCATCTTTTTTTAGAACATGAGTCGATGATTCTGCATCTCGCAAACCTATCTATGCCTTTATTCTGAAGTTGCAATACCGACATAGGTGCAGAGTATGCAAGGAAAGGATGTGGAATTTAGCTATACACCAACCAATTGCATTTGCTTCAAACTTTTGAATGTTCATACCTTGCAATCATCGCATTTGTATGATGACCTTCTTTAACTCATTTTTGTCAAAAGACTGGTTTTTCTTTGCTATGATTAGTCATTTTACAAGAATGTGCAATGAAACAAAACCAATATCTTTGTATCCATTGCTTTGATGCATGTCCATAACCTATTCAAGAGCACCCATTCTAACTCATGGGCAAGGAAGATGACAACATGACTGCATAATACGCCTTTACACCTGTGTTTTGCATTGCTTCGAAGTTTCTAAAGCATCTTTAAGGACTCCATTTTGTGCTTGGTCTGCAGTCAATTTCGATCACTGAGATGATATCTCTTTGGGGTATTGTTCGTCCATTTCTTGTAGACACCATGACTTACACTCATAGCACATTATGAGACCACATTTCTTCAATACATAATGTTGAACAACTCACATGCCTCGGCTATGCTTCCACATTTTACATGCATGTCGACCAGAGCATTTCCAACCATAATATATGACATAAATCTTCCTCCCATCGATATGGTTTGGTGGATGTTTACAACCTACTCCAAAGCTCCCATATTCGGTGCAGACACAAAAGAATGGTGGTAAAAGTTGTAGAGCTTGGCACTATTCGTGCAATTGCATTTGCTTGAAAGTTAGTAAGGTCTTTTCACCAAGTTCATTATATCCATAGCCATCAGTGCAGCTGAAAAGAATATCGACAAAGATCATAGAACACGGCTTTGAGGTCTGCAAATTGCACTTAAACATTTCTAAATCCATTTCAACAACTCCATTTTCTACATGTTTGGGATGACATCTCTTAGCAGCATTTTGTTAATCTATTATCGTGCTTTGTTTGTGCATCCACACATTACATTGCATGAGATGACATAATTTTGAAACCTTCTGTCCAAAAGATGTAGAAATCGGTTATACCCTTGCTGATTTTATTTACTTTGAAGTTTCTAAAACTTGCAAAATGAATACATCTTGTGTATTCCCTGTGATCATTGTATTTTATTTGTGCTTTGGGTAGTTATAATAACTACCTTCTTTCAGCCAATGGTGGTCCATATATTGGAAAGTTTGTTGAACAACATAAAACACCGACATTCATTCCATTTGAATTTTGTTTCTGCCGCAATTTTGGCATTCTTAGTGAGCACGGTGAAGATTCGTAACAATCTTCAAATCAATTATAATAACTGACTTTTCTACTATGGATTTATCGATATTTTCAAATACTCGGCCAACTTACCAATAATGATCCAAATTATGATGAGTTTGAAACTTCTTCACATCCTTGTTTATACCTGATCAATATTTGACTATATTTTATAAAGTATAATAACTTAAGATGTTATCCATGGATTGTGCTTTTGGTGTTTTTCTATACTCTGCAAAGTTGGCGAACTTGCCAATATTACTTCATCTATCCTTTGCATCTTCACTTCATTGGTAACTCTGGGAACTTTGTGAAATGAGCAATAAATATCATTTTGATATGCAATTTGATAAAAGCTTCATCTTTGGTGATTTATTAAAATGTAACAACTCATCGAAAATGCCTCAAGATTGAATACCTTGGCATCTTTGAAAACTTGGCCACATTATGAAAAACCTCACTAGGAAGGAACGTTGACACAAAAGTTTAAATTTTGACAAGTTTGAAGTTAGGGCTAACAAAAGTAAACACTATAATTTAGTTGTTGATAAAATGCGAAGTTGAAGTTACACAAGCTGCCACACTTTATTTAGTAAATTTTACCTTTTTTTCTTCAAATTTTTTATGTATATCAATAACTTAGAACTTTAGTGCATGGATATATTTTTTTATTATTTTTTAGTATAAATATATTATTTTCAATAAATTTGAAAAGTTGTGTGTCCTCAAATATAACTCTTTCCAATTCCCACCACTTTTTTTCTTAACTATTTATCCAAATTAGAAAATAGTTATATCATCTTGACATAGATTCTTTTCTCTACAACATCATATTTTTTCCAAAAAAATTAATTAAATTTTAGTATTTCTCCTTAACAAGATAATCAACCTTATATCTTAGTACCAATGACCTACTTTTAATAAAAATAAAATATAAAATATAAAAACTAATTAAAATATTAAAAGATATATATTTTGGAAAATTCACTTATAGATCTATAAAAGGGTATTTTTACATTTTAAAAAATATATTATTTATAAAAGGAGTTGTTGAAACATCAAGTTTTTTGGGGGGGGTAATTAGACCCAAAGTGGTATAAAATATACATTTAGTAGACATTTCCAATTTGAAATGTTGTGCCCCATATATAACTTAGCTGAAATGAATCTATATAGACCATATGTTTGACTAAAATTAATTTTTAGTTAGAATTACTTAAATTCACTTGTGTTGATAAATTGGCTTGACACGTGACACAATTTTGTGCTTTTACCCACCTTGGTTTATTATTTCCCAACTCCTAATTACACTTTAAATAAGCTTACTAAGGAAAATTTATAAGAGTAGCTGTGAGTATCTCAACTTAGGTGGACTTATCATGTTATTAGTGAAGGAACACAATGGATCGCTGAGAGGGGGGTGAATTGGTGGTAATTAAAGAAAACTTTAACAATCTAAATAAACAAAACTTTAATCACAAGAGTCAATAAACTATGACTAGATATATTAAAATTATTTGCACACACACACGCACAAGGAGAACTCATAACACCAAATATACGAGGAAAACCCAAAGTGAGAAAAAACTCAATGAGGAATGCTGCTGGAGTCTAGCACTCCAATCCAGCCTCACAAGAAAATCTGATTACAATGTTTAGGACACCAACCCAAGGAGTACCAACCCCTAAAGTTTATGGGGAGAAACCCTTCGATTTATGGGCACAAACCAAAAGGAGAACCAACCCATAGCTCTAAGCACCCATTCAGAGAAATAAAAAGATACAAACAACTGATACATTGTAAAAACCTTGTTACAAATGAGCTTTGTAACACACAAATGTTCTTCTCTTGAGATTGATTTGACTCACTTCTTCTCTCTGATCTTTAGTCCTCAATCGAAACTCTCTTATCTCTATCTTTTTCCTTTTTTCCTCTTCTCTTCTCTGCAACCAACTCTCCACTTTTTGCTTGGCTCAATCCTCTTTCTCTACCTCTCATAATGTATATAACCCAATGTGTTATCTACCTCGGCTCTTCACACTTTTGGTCACTAGTCTTTACTGCTCTCCTCCTCTATTTTTTAGGTTCTTTACTTTCCACTCTCTTCTTGGACTCTTAGTTTCTTTTTGTCTCTTCCAAAAATCTAAACATTCTTTATGCAGTATCTTCTTACCTTTTTAGGTCTGCACTGGCATCATGTTATTGACACCTACCTGAGCTGCTTCTCTACACCCTCTCAGTTTTGTAACCTTTACTTTAACAGAGCTGCTTATCTTTCATGTCAACCACATTCTCTCTCCTTCATAGCTGATCATAATACCTGCAATCTCTTACTGCAGAGTAATGCTTACTATTGAGTCGTGTTATTGACACTTGTAGAAAATCCTTCTTCGTGGCTTTCTTCTATTTTGTTTATGCAATGACATCTATTTTTCTTGTAGAGAAAATTCACCTGCACTTATCCCTTGCTTACTCAACTATGAACACTTTTTCTCTTCTTACACTTCTTCATTTTTAGTCATCCACACAACCCTAGGAATTCCCCCCCAAATAGTAATTTGAAATCTTCTCCTTATCTCTACTGCACCTTTTTCTCTGTATTCTATCTTCTCTATACTCTGTCTTTCTTCTTCTATGTCGTCTACTTCTTCTCTTGGTGGAAATTCACACTCTCCTCCAACTTTTCTTCTATAACAACTCTTCATAACTACATTCTACTGCATCATCTCACACACACGTAGTTCAACAAAAAATTTCTATGTCCTCCTCTAACTTTGTCTCATCTAAAGAACTGTCTCTAATAAGCAATAACTTCTCTAACTAATCAAAGAGTTTTTTCCCCTCCAAATACAACATTTAAAAATTAGTTCTTTTGTTTCTCAGTGATCACCACTATATCAGATTGGATTTTTTATCTTAGATCGACTACCTGCAATAAATGCGTCTCCTTTATTCTCTGACTATTCTCTACACTTGAATTGTTATATTTAGCAAACTCTATCTTTCTAACATATCTAATTTTGCCTCCATCAATCACTTTGAGCCCTGCAACCATCTGCAATAGATTCACTATTAATCAAATCTACATCTTCTTGTATAGATCTAAGAGACCACAACTACCCTCATTAATGAAACATTTAGATGGAGATCAGATCTTCAGAACAAAGTTGACAACCAACCTTGACATTCATCTGAATCATTTTTTCATTCTTTTATGTGCAAACAATGAGCTACATGATGCCAAAATGATCTTCCAATCAGTCAATCAACCATTGGCCAACTACCATGTTGATTATCTTCTCTATCGACATGTAAATGTGTCATTCAAATTGCTCAGTCAACTTCGGTCAACAATCTATGTGAGTTGTTTATCTATCGAGTTGCATACGTGGCACCAAAATCTACCTTAAAAAACATGCGGTCAACTATAGTCAACCTACCTTTGATTCATTCTGTACATGCCATGTTCTTGTGTCAAACTCGGTCAATGCTCATCTATGATCCCATCTTATCCATGTGAGATAAGGTTCTTCATTTACTTTTCTTATCCCACACAACACTCGGTGTGACCTCTTAATCCATGCGAGATAAGATATTTCATTATTTCTTTTGTTCTTACTTACCCCGCATTGTCATTTGTATGCCCATTTAACTCATGTGGGATAAGGGCTCCCTTGTATCTCGCAACATCACACTATCCCACATTGTCATTTATGTGTCTAACTTACTCGTACAGGATAAACAACTTTAAGTGAATTCAAACATTCTTGCTAGGCTACACACCACTTTGGAGGAATTCTAGACTCATGTGGGATAAGAGACTCCTTTTCTCTTCATTGTATGTCTTTACTCTTTTTAGTCTGCATGGCTCTTTGTGTAGCTTCTTAACCTGTGCACAATAAGGGGATCTGCAATCTTGCCCTTAGATTCGTATCCTACATGCTCAATTACTTTGGTTAACTAGCGATGTGGGATAAGGGGAGGCTGCCTTGTTCCACATACATTATGTTACCTCGTACAACCTATTTCACTATGGTGTGCATGATGCAGGATAGTGTGTAACACTATTTTCTTTGCTTAAGCATTATCTTGCATGACCATCAATCATTCACTTCTCATGCCATAGGATAGTGAAGAACATAACGTGTCGTGTTACTGGTAATTGTTGATGCATAACTAATATGACTAACACATCATGTTATTAACACTTGCATTCATAAATCCATCATGTTATTGACCTCTCTAGTCACATAACCATCATGTTATTGACAACTCCTATGGCATAACCTATGTGTTATTGACGTCTCTGGTTGTTTTCAGTAGTCTCAAGAATGCAATAACTTGCATGTTATACACAACTGCAGTTAAATTTTTCCGTGTCATGCCAGATTGCACAATACCTTAACAATTCAATTATTGGTGACTTATTTGTCCATTTTTATGTCCCAAAGGAATATTTCATGCACTCCTTCTGTATATCCTTGTGTGTATAACATGGTGTGTTATATGATATGTCATTTTATATGGTGTTCCAATAATACTTATGCTCTTGGACAAACTTGTTTACTCCATGCAATCATAGCACCATGGCCTTGCTCCTTTAATCACCTACAAGTGTAATATCTGGCTTCATGTAGCCTCCATGCATACTCATACAACCTAGAAAACTCTACTTTCTTGATGAAACACCCTATGAGCTAATCTGATCTTCCTCTAAGACCTTATCATCCTTTTTGCGTCACTATCAAGTGGGTGTCCAACTACTCTTTCTCTCTAGGGAACTTCATCTTAGTTGTTGACATCAATCAACTCTGCATGCCTTTTCATATCTGACAAATCTGTTATCTTTTGCATCTTCATTCTACATATAACACCTCATTATTTGATACATCAACTCAACTATTGACATCAATGACAACCTAATGCCAACAATTAGCTTACTATATATCCACTTTTTGTGGTTGAACTTTTTCACCTTCCGTGGACGATCAACCTTTCCAGTGGTCTTATCATGTGATCACTTTTCAACTTTATGTGGGATGATAGATTTTCACTCTACTTATTATGTCATGAGACAACAACACTTTTTATTTTCTCTTTCACTCACCTTGGCTATATACACAAGGGATTCTACCAACTACATATGCATCTATCCTATTGCATCATTGATGAGAATACAATTTGTTCTTGTCTCTATTGTTCTCTCTTCTTATTGTGCTATTTAATAAGACTCTAGATCTTGGGTTGCTATAGTCATAGATAATTCTTACAAGGTATTTTATGCTATATTTACTAGTTATTTCAATGCAATATCAGATGTGAAATAAGATGAATATAGTGTAACACCTAGTCAATATCAAAGGTCGGAGGTCTTCTATCATCCCAACCTAGCTTCTCATTTAGGGATGACTCATTTCATGAGGAGAATTGTATTTGTGTCCCAAAAGAGAAAAAAGAGGGCCCAACATTATGTGTTCCTTCAAAGAGAAAGGGGGGTCAAAATTTATTGTGGGTGCAGTAGGTGTATTAACATTTTGGTTGGTAATTTTTACAACACTTTAGGATGTATTAGACATACTTGCAAGAGATGTGGACTTTCAAAGGAAAGGTGTGGAAGTGTAGATGTTTGTTTAGTGATTTGTACAATAGAGGAGTGATTATTTATACACCATTTGAGGAGGCATTAGACACAGTCAGAGAAGATGTGGAATCTTGGAGGAAAGGTGTCTCATTTGTAGCACTAGAGGAGGCATTAAACACACTCAAAGGAGATGTGAAATTTTTGAAGAAATATGTAAATCATTCTACCTACAGGTTTGAAAATCTTTTATGTTCTCTCATATTATGTAGATGGTTACAGGTTCTCTAGTTAGGAGATTCACTAATCTAGTCATTTTGGTGTTTCTTGGGTGAGGAAAGAAGATTAGTGAGGGCACTTCATCAAAGTCTCTAGAAGGGTTTTGTTCAACCCTTTCAATGTTCCACTCTTGTTTAAGTTAATTTAATAAGGGGGAAGAGGGGGATGTTAGAGAATATTACATTAATGTAGTTTATTTTGTAGTTTTATAGTTTAGAGTAATAGTTTAACTAAATAAATTATTAGTTATTGGGAAGTTACTTTCCAGCAAAGGAGTTTTTATGGGAAAACAATGGCTTTATATATCCAATGCACACCAATGTAAAATTAATTCTATTGAATCCAATAAAATATAAAATATATTATTTATTCATGTTTCTATAATCTTGTTAAACTTTTCAAAGTTAAAAAATTTTAGGATATAGAATCGATCAAAAAGAAGTCAAAAGAGACTCATACAAGGATTTATGATTATTACAAGTAATTTTCTAGTCTTCGGATATTTTGCTAAAAGAATGATGTTCCCCTAGAGCGTGAACCAATTAAGACTTCCAATATGTGAACTTACATCAACTCTTTTCAAAAAAATTCAAGAATGGAAGAGATGGCTTGGCCAAAACAATACGCGTGGATAGGAGGAGGTCAATAAGGTTTCTCACCACTATAGTGTCAAAAATTACACACCCCTTTGTAATTTGACCTACATCTTTTGTAACCACTTTGGTGTCCCTTCCCCCTAGAACCTGAGTAAGCTTACTTCAACCCTTGCATTAGGCTTTTCCCTCTCAGGATACTTAAGATAACCCCTTTTTGGAAGCTCCCTTGTGGTGTTAGTCTTGTTAGTCGTGTGCCTACCTTGTCTCCTGCCACTTTAGAGCATGATTCATTTGGACACTAGTGCGTTGCGCGGACTCCATGTGCCACACATTCATCCTATGAAATCTCAATGTTTGAATATTGGTTCTGAGCCTGCCTTTCCACTTGTCACCTGCACATGTAGGTGGAAATAGATTAGGATCCTCTAGATGGCTCACTGAGCTCTTCTTTTCACTCATCTTCTCTCTTTTTAAATATATATTTTCTCTCCTTTCAATCTCTCTAGTTCATCCATACAATCTCTCTTATTCTTTGGGCTATCACAACTTTATCTTCCTACAACAATCTCTAGTTTTCTACAACACTCTCAAGCTCTCATGATAATCTTTTGTAACTTTCTTGGCTTTCTAAAGCGTCTTTCATAATACCTTTCTATCATTCTATTTATCCTATCTTTAAGTATCTTGGAATTCATCACATCCCTTATCCATCAAATCATTTATCATTTATCATTTATCTTATCTCGTATTTATTTTATTTATCTATCTATCTATTTGGTTGTCTGTGGAGTTGGTAACACCAGAATAGGTATTTGGCTAAGGAAAGTCCCAAAGCAGCCGTAAACATTTTTCCTTTCCGATTTGTGTGTAGGTTGCATTAGAGAAGATTTATCTAGTTGGAGGCTTCAATCAAGGACTAGTTGTAAGCTTCCTCTAACTTTCCCTCACCATCTTTTAACTTTTAAAATTTTATCTTTTATTTTATTTATCATAACGTTGTTAATTTAGTAGAATTATTGGATTTGCATCCGTTGTACGGTCTTTGTAATCTGTCCGTATAGGACCATAGCGCGCCACGCTAGTGTTCCAATTCTACTTGTTCATCCTAGAGACAGAGGCTTCACAATATTGTTCAGAGATCTTCTCTGTGGCATGATTGTCTAGTTTTGTTGTTTGTATCCCTTGGCTCACCCTTAGTGCCAGTTTGAGTGAGGTAGCAATGAATAGTTTGTTCTCTGGTAACAAATTCCATCCTCTACATTTTGGTGAACCCGACGTGAACACATCTTTTATATTATTTTCAAATCAGTCTTTATCATTTCTTCAAGCATTAAGCATCACCCCCTAAAAAAAAGGATAGTTCTAAATCTTTTCGTTTCTTCCAAATTGTTTTTTTGTGGTGCTGCCCAAAACCCCATTTAATGGGTTGACCACCTTTAGCTGACTTGCTTATGTATTCTCTCTTAAGTTTATTAATTTCAAAATAAATATGTTATCTTCTTTTGTTAACTCGGTTTCTATCTTTAATCAAATTGCTAATAATGTTCTTTTTCATGCTTATGATGGTGACTTAGTAGATCTTCCTATGTCACTCTATTCCTTTGATCCCTCTCGTAATATATATTTTGTTTCAGAGGATATTTTGTTACAAGAGGATGAAACCATTGGTGCCTTTCTTAATGTTACGCTACCATCTCTTCATTCTAGTGCATTCTCTTCTAGAGATGATGCATTAGTGAAAGATGAGTCTCGACTCATATCTAATTTTCCAAAGGTCGATGTTGAGAAAATTCCTTCATCTAAATCTTCTTCATATCATGAGATATATATGTGTAGAAGGTGTAGATTATTATCATATATTAAAACTGAAAATGTTCTAGTAAGTACACAGACGCAAAAGCATGCAAAAGCCACAACCTATTTAATAGAATGCCTAGAAGAAATTGTCTTCCTTTCTCTCTTTTGCAGTATGGTCGTAGCTCATGCACATAATGGACATTGTGCGTGGGATTGAAGTGATCAATTTTTATCAATGTCTTTAGGTGCAAAATCTCTGGAATTGTACAAAATAGATTTGTTGAAGTTAATTTAGAAACTCAAACAAATTCAATCAATTGTTCGAAAGCTTTGCCGTGATAATGGAAAATGTCTTAAATCGACTTGTGAAAATATCTTTATAACTTCCAAGAAAATGCAATCCATTCAAGTTAATGAAGCCATGTCACAAATCTCAAAGAGACATGTTAGACACTTACCCACAATCTCCCTTTTAGTATTATCTGAGGGGATTTGTGTTAATTTTAAACAAGCAGAGAAAACGTATAAACAACTAAACTAGAATGAAAACAAACAAAAAATAAACACATAATATAGTACACAGTGAATTACATGGTTCACCATAACTGGCTATATCCACAGGAAAATAGATAATAACTTCTATTAATCGATACACCAATACATCAGTACATGGACTGCACACATGTATTTATGATTCATATTCAGCTATAAATTGAAGAGTTGAGAAGGCAAATGGTCATGTGACTATCGGGCTTCACATTCTCAACAATCTCCCCCATGAAGTCTAACCGGTACAGCCATACACTGTTCAATCCCCCACATTTCCAATTATAATTACAACCAGGCTCATCGAAGATTTTAACTTCACCAAAATATGTTCACGGTCACTTCAAATTAATCTTCTCCATACCAAATCAAACTTAATAGTTCTTTTGTCAAAAATATCTTCAAATGATACCTTTTCAAACTTGTATATTAAACCAAAATGAAGAATAGAACTTTCTATAGGTTCAAGAACCACTCCATCCACAGAAGAACCCTTATACGCATACACAATACATTCACCTTTTAGTGTGCTCCCCCTGAACAAATAAACTTAAGGACTATCATCTGTCTCAGACACCATGAGGTCTACCTTATCTTGCAGAAGACCAACAACCGAAAGAGCCCTATTTGGCATGAGAATTGCACAGCCAAGCTCAAGTTTGTCCTTGTCAACAAAAGTCAAAATCCCCACATAATACTCATAAAAGTATGCCTTGTCTTCAGACAACTCGTGCAGTACTTTTAAGTCACTGATCATTGTTGCTAAGAATAAAACGGATTGTCGTTCTTTATGTAAATACTAAAATATTGTCTTATGTTCATCCTTAAAGCTCACATCCAACACACAATCTAATTTATCCAAAACAAGAAACTTGGCCCTCAAAAGGATATTAGGGACATCAGGATTTTCCGTTAGCAAAGACTTCATACGGCATGATGTGGCACTAACAACATGGGGCCACTCCATCAAGGCCTGGGTCTGAGTGATCAAATTTGGTCCACAACTACAACGAAAACCGTTTCATTAACCTTTTAATCGTATCTTCCTTCCTGAACCTTAGAGGTTATGTCTTTGATACTTGCTTGGACTACATGAACAATAGACTATGCAACAACTACAGAAAAATGACCAATTCCTTGAGAGGCTACAAAACGGTGTCATTTAGAATATTATTTTGATTTGCCACAAAAGGAGAAGGGTAGCTGCTAGCACCAACATACTTCCCATGCTCTTTACTAGCTTGAGCATTTTCTTCCAACCTATATAAGCCCTTGAAATTCACCATCAGCAATTTTTATTGGTTATCCATGGAACGATTTTCATTCCTCTCCAAAAAGACCAGGCGATTCTTGGTGGGCCTATAGGGATTATGGCGAGGACTCCCTCTAATATCACAAATAGGGCTCAAACTCTACCCATATGTAGTGACATCTTGATCACAAATATCTGAAATGAATGGCTCATGATCAATCTCCTTGTGATTGAGAGCAGGAATGGGTTCAATGTTCCTCTTATCAATGGTAACAATGAGATTATAATCAAAATCATAGTCAATGAGTCCTACATCGACTCCGTTGGCGGTATCATAAACCTCCCATTCCTTCAATTGCGCCTCAACATTTTTCAGCTTGGCCTGAAGCTCAATTTCTCTGAAAAGAGCATTTTGCAGAAAATGCAAATCTTCCTGAGGAGCAAATAATTTGGCCTTCGAATTGGTATAATTATTTTCAAGAGTTTTTACATGGTTCTGAAGCTCAAGATGCCTATCGGTTGATATACTTTTAAGGCTACCAATATTTACTTTTGGTTCATTTAAGCTTTCCATCAATTTTTTTTCCCTTAGACTTGACATAGCCTCAATCTTCAAAATTCTTGCCAAGAAATCCTCCATAAAATACAATATATCCTTGAGAAACAAATTTTACTCCTTTAGTCTAACAATTTGGTCCTCTTGGTAGCTTTCGGCATCATATGCCTCATCTTCACTTGCCTCAATGTCTTCTTCTTTAGTCAAATCCTCATTTTTCCAGCCATTCCACCAATGTACATGGTGTTTCGTTTCAACATTCACATGCACAACACCAGTATCTAAATTGCCAAGAGATTCTTCGATGACTGAATCAACTTCATCATCTTCTTCCATCTCTACTTTGATACTGATTGTTAATTTTAAAAGAACAGAGAAAACATATAAACAACTAAACTAAAATGAAAACAAACAGAAAATAAACACAACATAGTACACATCGAATTACGTGGTTCACCATAACTGACTACATCTACGGGAAAGCATGAAACAACTTCTATTAACCAATACACCAATACATCGGTACATGGATTATACAAATCTATTTATGCATTCATATTCAGCTATGAATCAAAGAGTTGAGAAGGTGAATGGTCATGTGACCGTTAGACTTCACATTCTCAACAGTTTGAATTTGCATTTGAACCTGTGACCCAGTCTGATACTACTTATAGAAAGTGAACTAGCCATTTATTCCAAAGGATGCATCTGTACATAAAAAAACTGATACCATCCCACTTAAAGGTTATGCTAGACAATGTCTACTAAGCATGAAAAGCAAAATGTGAAGTTCTAATCTGCCCATGATCATTTATCAAAGATTGAAAGAAGGCAGATTTTTATTCGATAATATGGTCCAAAAGAGTGCTGGCAGACAAAGCTCATGAATGTTTGAGATAATCTTCGAAAGAGACTTCATATCACGGGTTTGTGATCTTTGGATATGCACGAAACAGATTTGATGAAAGTAACCTTAGAAACCTTCAAGAAAATGCAATGTGCGAGCAAAGAATGGAAGCATCGACAAGGCACAGAAACGGTTTATTAAATGCCTCAATGAGAGGTTGCACAGATAATTATTTTACTGAAATGGCTTTGGAAATTTTCAAGCAAATGCAATTGTCCCGTGTAAAGCCAACTTCAACAACCTCTCTCAACAACATTACTGTCCGCGCTTGCTTAATTGACGACACACCGAACTTTTTTAATATAATGCCACTTAAACTTGCGGTGGACATATGGACGTGTCTTGTTTACAAATAAAGGCAGCCAGGTGTTTCCAGATTTAAGTATATACGCATGCAAAATGATAAAACAAGTCATGGTCATCCTTCGAAGCATAATGGTGGAGATATTTTTGTTATATATTATAATTGAAGGTTCTCCATAGACATGTAAACAAAAAGCAAAAGCATACAGAAGGTACATGAACTGTTTGACAGTGCGTCTCAAAGAAGCACCATCACCATGGCCGCAAATATGCACAAAATGAATTTGCTTAAACAAATAGCTTTGGAAAGATTCGACCAAATTTCATTTTTTGCGGTTGTGATTCATCCTTTCCATTTGCGCAAGAATTGATAATTTAGAGTAGCAAATGGACATCTATCGAAGCCAGAGATAGATGAATTTTGTTAGATGTAATAGCTACTAAAACTCAATGAATATAATGGTAAATGCAGCAGCACAGACAAGGTGTGTGAAGCGATTAGCTAAAGGCAACAAAGACAGCATCGTCCCATTGGTTATCATTCCGGGATATATATATACACAAATTAGATTTCTTGAATGACTTTTAAACTTTAAAGCAAAATATGGAAGCATAGACAAGGCCAAGCCGTTTGATAGAGTGCCTCACATGATGTCATCTCATGGGAAGTAACGATTGCAGCAGAAATGCTATGAATGTGTAATATAAAAGCATATGATAGGCTCGATAAGATGTCTCGAATTCCGAAAACTATTTGGCACTTTGAAAGATTCGGAACACCAGTAAATGTGGGGATCTTGCAGGTTTAAAAAGGCATAGACTACACATTGCTGATGAACTTAGCTACGAAATTATCATGCAGTCACACAGCAGGGGTATGACATGTTTATTTAAATTTTTCATTTTTTCGTGGAATGAGTGCAAGCCGACTATGACTTAGTTATTCTTTAAAATTCTCAGTGACATGTTAAGATATAAGAGAATATTCTAAAAAAAATACAGATTTCTAGAAATGAGAAATTGCTAGAAGTTGTTCTTTAGAATTCTAGAAGCTTCTAAATTCAGTTATAAATATGAAGTTGTGCAATGCAATGTAATGGAACATACACAGTGTATTGAGGTGTATTGGAACATACACACAATGTGTTGTGGATGTATGTTGTTGGATCAAATAAATAAAAGATAGAGTGTTTTTTTTCAGTCATTTCTTTCTTATCGGTGTCTTGTTTTGCCTTGTTTATTGTTGTTATTTCAGTTTATAACTATATTGTTTTGTGGGCCTGTTTTTACATGGTATCAAAGCTAGAGTTAATTTAGAAATCATTCAACAGGGCTAAAGTATTGTTGAATTGATATTTATTTGAAAGATAATTTTGCTGCTAATATGGGCTCTTCAAATGAAGTTTAGCCCATCTTTGATGGAAGTGCTTTTTCAGATTGGAAGATTGCAGTCAAGAACACTTTAAGAGAAAAAGCCTTATGGAGGATAGTGAACAAAGAAATTGGAGAACCACAATCCGGAAAAGAAAAGGAGCTATGGAAGTCCAAGTTGGAGCACGCTAGAGGTATCATAAAAAGAGCTATAGAAGTGCAAGTTAGAGCAAGCTAGAGGTATCATTGGCAGTGATGATGAAGAAGAAGACATTTCAACTAGACAAAAAGACAAGGAGTATTGAAGAAATCTATAGTCAAGGCCTTGAAAACCAAGAAATGGTAGCGTTCTTATGGACAAAGTATTACAGGTGCATGCCTCAAACTCATGTGAAGAAGCTAGAGGGAAGAAAGAATGGAAGCAAGCTACATGAAAGAGGAATGTTTGGTATGCTAGAGGAAGCAAGCTAGAGGAATGCTAGAGTAAGTAAGCTAGAGGAATGTTTGGTATGCTAGAGTTGAACATTAAGGGGGGATGATGTTATAATGTTCCCCTCTTCTTATTATCCCCTTCGTATCTTCTTTGTAATATTCTAGCCAATATTAAGGGGGTTATGTTTACGTATAAGATTGTCTAGAATGTTCTAAAGAAATAGAGCTTTATAGAAATAAGAAATTGCTAAAAGTTGTTTAGGAAAAATAACTTTATGATTATAGAATTCTCCAGAATTGTAGAAGCTCCTAAGTTGAGCTATAAATATGAAGTTGTGCAATGCAATGCAATGTAAGGGAACATACACAATGTATTGTGATCTATTGGAACATACACACAATATGTTGTTGATGTATGTTGTCGAATCAAATAAATAAAAGATAAATTATTATACTTCAGTCATTTCTCTCTTATTAGTACCCTGTTTTGCCTTGTTTACTGTTGTTATTTCTGTTTATAACTATATTTTGGGTCTGTTTTTTACATGACAATTAAAATGTTCACCTTCGTTACACCTTGTGATTCGAAGATGAATCCATTTCTAAAGCAAAGATAAAAGAATGAGATGTGAATAAATAATAGGATGGTAAGTTTCGAGAGGACATAATTTATGTATATAATGAAAGCTAGTTCACTCTTGGCCTATACTTGAACCCAAGCTTTAGAACAAGAATATTCTACAATGAAGAATCACCTACCAAGAAAATAGAATAAAAGAGTCAATACATGATGAGATGACCGGGGATGTTACATGGGTGATGTTGTCCTCTATTGACATTTTTTGAAGTGAGATGCACAAAAGTGTACTTTGGGATATCTTCTATGTTAATTTAAAAATATTTGTGATATCTTCTATGTTAATTTAAAAATATTATGTGTACAAATATTTTTAAGCATGAATAGATAGACCATAAGATTATCCTTTGGTTTTTCAGATAAGCTACTTGAACATATATAACTTGGTCCAAATAAAATGATCGTAATTCATTGCATAATGCTTCCTCAAGCTAGTGTTAAAGTTACATTGTTGGTTATTGTCAACAATGTCAATGGACATGAATAATGCTAGAGAATAGATGAAATGAATGCTACAAAACATGACAATTTACAAATGAAAAAGTTGGCCATGACGAGAACAAAGAAATACATACATAAGAATGATAGCAGGTTGCAGGCAAAGATGCTGAATGGGAGAATGGTAGTTTTCTCTATGACAACTATCTTTATTTGGCAACTTCACATTGACCGGTTGAAAATTTATTTGTATTTGTTCCTACAGGGCTTACCAAGATTGATGAATTGAAACTCACGATTCAAAGAAGTGGGTGTGGGGAAATTCATGGATACATTAGTAGAAGAGAATTTCTATCAAACACTTTCATTGGGAACATTCTCATGGACATTATATATGGATAGGACAAGGAAACTCTTCCAATATTTGATATAATGTTCAAATCTATCACAAGGTCAAATGGTCTCACATTTATTTGTGCTTTCATTACACATTGTCATACAAAGCTAGTCAATAGTGAAAATCAATGCTTTCATTTGATGAGTGAAACTCTTTCTTTGTCCCTATAAATGGCTCATTATGTGTTAATTGTTGACTTTGTACTTATGGTTTGATCAAGTGTACTTACATGTTTGAAGGAAATGTAACATCCTTAATTATGAGGGTGATCGTATGGATCTGTGTCGCACTTTAGGCTAACAATGCCTATTTCGGCCAGAAGGGTTTTGGCCAGAAGCATTCTGGTTGGAAGTGTTCTGGCCGAACCAATTTGGCCCCATTCGGTAGCCACGTTGTGCTCTCGTGGCAAGGGGTTTCCGGCCAGAACCATTCTGGCCGGAAACCCCTTGCCCTATATAGGTGCCAAAATCTGCCCAAGCCGCTCATTTTGCATTGAGCGGCTTGTAGTTAAGCAGGAGGGTGCAAAAAGTCTCAGAGATCCGGTCGGAAGGGTTTTGGTAGTAAGTACCTTTTTTTTTTATGTATTTATTTTAACATATTAATTTATATTATTATATTTTAAAATCGGTTTTCATAGAAAATTTGTTTTTTTTGAGTTTTTAAAAAATATATTCTTTTTGTATATATTCTATCATATTAGTTTAGAATATTAGAAAATAAATACACACATACATATGTAAATACATACACATACATAAATATATACAAACCTACATACATACATACACCTACATAGACATACATACAAACCTACATACAAACCTACATACAAACATACATACCTACCTACATACATGTACATACATATATATAAAATAATTATATGTACACCTTAGGACATACACATACATAAAAATACATACACATACATACATACACACATACATGTACATACACATACATAAATACATTCGTGCATACATACATAATACACATACAATAATTATATATGCCTTAGGACATACATACACCTACATAGACATACATACAAACCTACATACAAACCTACATACAAACATACATACCTACCTACATACATGTACATACATATATATAAAATAATTATATGTACACCTTAGGACATACACATACATAAAAATACATACACATACATACATACACACATACATGTACATACACATACATAAATACATTCGTGCATACATACATAATACACATAAAATAATTATATATGCCTTAGGACATACATACACCTCAAGACATGTTATGAGGGGTGGTGTGTGGTCCTGATGGGTCACACATGTGTGTGGCCCCTCAAGACCACACATCACCCCTCATAGCATGTGTGTGACCCCTCAAGACCACACACCACCCCTCATAGCATGTCTTGAGGTTTATGTATGTATGTATGTATATGTATGTATACATCCTAAGGAGTATATAATTATTTTATATGACCCCTTAGGACCACTAAAGGCCCCTTGCTACACATGTGCACCCCTTAGGACCTATTATGACCACATAAGACAAAATGGTTTCGCAAGGGGTCATATGTGATCCTAAGGAGTCACGCATATGTTCTAACACACGTGTGGCCCCTTAGGACCACTTAAGGCCCCTCGTGACACATGTCCACCCCTTAGGACCTATTAGGACCACATAGGATCAAATGTTGTCACAAGGGGTCATATGTGGTCCTAAGGGGTCACACATGTGTTAGAATAAATGTGTGACCCCTTTGGACCACTTAAGTCCCCTTGCGACACATGTGCACCCCTTAGGGTCTAATAGGACCACAAAAGACCAAATGTTGTCGCAAGGGGTCATATGTGGTCGTAAGGGGTCATGCATGTGTTAGAATACATGCATGACCCCTTCGGACCACTTAAGTCCCCTTGCAACACATGTGCACCCCTTAGGACCACAAAAGACCAAATGTTGTCACAAGGGGTCATATATGGTCCTAAGGCCCGTTGCGACACATGTGCACCCCTTAGGACCTCAAAAGACCAAAGGTTGTTGCAAGGGGTCATATGTGGTCCTAAGGGGCCATGCATGTGTTCTAACACATGCATGACACCTTAGGACCACTTAAGGCCCCTTGCGACACATGTGCACCCCTTAGGACCTATTACGACCAGATGGTTTTGCAAGGGGTCATATGTGGTCCTAAAGAATCACACATGTGTTCTAACACGTGTGACCCCTTAGGACCACTTAAGGCCCCTTGCAACAAATGTGCACCCCTTAGGACCAGTTAAGGCCCCTTGCGACAAATGTGCACCTCTTAGGACCTATTAGGACAACACAGGACAAAATATTGTCGCAAGGGGTCATATGTGGTCCTAAGGGGACACACATGTGTGACCCCTTACGACCACTTACGGCCCCTTGCGACACATGTGCACCCCTTAGGACCTATTAGCACCACAAAAGACCAAATTTTGTCGCAAGGGGTCATATGTGGTCCTAAGGGGTCATGCATGCGTTCTAACACATGCATGACCCCTTAGGACCACTTAAGGCCCCTTGCGACACATGTGCACCCCTTAGGATCTATTAGGACCAAATGGTTTCGCAAGGGGTCATATGTGGTACTAAGAGGTCACGCATGTGTTCTAACACATGCATGACCTCTTAGGACCCTTGCAACACATGTGCACCCCTTAGGACCTATTAGGACCAAATGGTTTTGCAAGGCATCATTTGTAGTCCTAAGGGGTCACGCATGTGTTCTAACACATGCATGACACCTTAGGACCACTTAAGGCCCCTTGCGACAGGTGTGTACCCCTTAGGACCTATTAGGACTACAAAAGACCAAATATTGTCGCAAGAGGTCATATGTGGTCCTAAGGGGTCATGCATGTGTTCTAACACATGCATGACCCCTTAGGACCACTTAAGGCCCCTTGTGACACATGTGCACCCCTTAGGACCTCAAAAGACCAAATGTTGTTGCAAGGGGTCATATGTGGTCCTAAGTGGTCACGCATGTGTTCTATCACATGTGTGGCCCCTTAGGACCACTTAAGGCCCCCTGCGACACATGTGCACCCGTTAGGACCTATTGGGACCAAATGGTTTCGGAAAGGGTCATATATGGTCCTAAGGGGTCATGCATGTGTTCTAACACATGCGTGACCCCTTAGGACCACTTAAGCCCCTTGCAACACATGTGCACCCCTTAGGACCTATTAGGACCACATGAGACCAAATATTGTTGCCAGGGGTCATATGTGGTCCTAGGGGGTCACGCATGTGTTCTAACACATGTGTGACCCCTTAGGACAACTTAAGGCCCCTTGCGACACATGTGCACCCCTTAGGACCTATTACGACCACATAGAACCAAATGTTGTTGCAAGGGGTCATATGTGGTCCTAAGGGTTCACGCATGTGTTCTAACACGTGTGACCCCTTAGGACCACTTAAGGCCCCTTGCAGCATATGTGCACCCCTTAGGACCTATTAGGACCACAAAAGACCAAATGTTGTAGCAAGGGGTCATATGTGGTCCTAAGGGGTCATGCATGTGTTCTAACACATGCATGACCCCTTAGGACCACTTAAGGCCCCTTACGACATATGTGCACCCCTTAGGACCTATTAGGACCACAAAAGACCAAATGGTGTCACAAGGTGCCTTAAGTGGTCCTAAGGGGTCACACATGTGTTCTGACACATGCATGACCCCTTAGGACCACTTGAAGCCCCTTGTGACACATGTGCACCCCTTAGGACCTATTAGGATCACATAGGACTAGATGGTGTCAGAAGGGGTCATATGTGGTCCTAAGGGATCACGCATGTGTTAGAACACATGTGTGACCCCTTAGGACCACTTACAGCCCCTTGCAATACATAAAGAGTATGCAATACAAACAAACAATGTCTGGGTTGTGTGATGTGGTCTCTAATTTATGTCCGAAGGGACTAACCGGTTTTGGAGTTGGACGGGGAAACTTATTGGGCCACGCTTAGATGAAATCATTATGTTCATGCAAGGGCCACCTTTTTTCTATTATGGGAATGATGATTTTGCACCGAAGGATATTTGGAAGACAATTCCCAAAATTTGATATGGTGTGAAACCAGAGTTGGTGGACTCAAAGTACACTTTTCAGCGTCTTAGAAGATCAAGAGGCTATGTACACAATCTCCCAATAGAAGGGTGATTTTCAAAGCATAATTCTCTGGTCTTCTGGAAGTTGAATTTAGTACTTTGACAAGTCCACCAACTTTGGTTCCACACCATAGAAATTTTTGGTTATTGTCTTCCAAATATCCTTCGGTGCAAAAGCATCATTCTCATAATAGAAAAAAGGTGGCCCTTGCATGAACACAGTGATTTCCTCCATGCGTGGCCCAATAGGTTTCCCCATCCAACTCCAAAACCAGTTAGTCCCTCGAGACATAAATTAGAGACCACATCACACACTCCAAACATTGTTTGTTTGTATTGCATACTGTCTATACATGTATTTAGATCACCCTAAAAAAAATTTCCTCTGCTTTTCTCCAATTGCTCTCTTCTAGGTAGCTAATGAGCTTGTTTCTACGTCATTCAAGATAATGCAGAATTGATTGGTTTCTTTTACGAAATTTACTTGCACCCCAAGTACAACCTATTAGGACCACATAAGACCAAATTAGGACATATTAATTAATTTGTACATATGCAAAATTGTGAATTAATTGTAAATTAATTTTACTTAATTGTAAATTAATTTTACTTAACTCGGGGTCTTAATTTGACTTAATTTGACTAATTTTCAAATTAATTATTGTATATGCAAATATATGTAATTGTAAATTAGACATAGATTGAAATTTAAAATTAAATTTATAGTTGTTTAAATTTCTTTTGTGCATAGATCTCTAGAAATTTATCTTAAATTTGTCTTTATATCTAGAAAATTTTAACTAGATTGAGTATGCATTTATGACGTTCAAATTTCTTTAAAATGTATATATCTAGTTTCTTTAAAATACATGTTGTTAAATATTTTTAAAATAGTTTAAATGTACATGTACACACATTTTTAATTATTGTTTAGTGTGTACTACATTCATGCACATGTGCAGATATATATATCTAGATCTACATTATCCACTAAACATCATGTCTAACAAGCCTGGATCACATAATACGAGTACTTCCAAGCCTAGTGTTCATCCTCGTGGGAGTGAGCAGATGTCACATAGGTTTGCAACAACTCCACATGAGAGACAACAGCTCTACAATCAGATTGTTGAGGCACTCCAACGTGCCTTAGATCATTTAAATATCACTTTGGGAAACATGCATGATCACACAAATTAACAATAGGGGTGAGACTATTAGACATGAGCTAGTTCATATGATTGACCTCGTCAACAATTATAATCCATATGATGAGGTCAATGCAGAGGAATTCTATAGATCCCTTTCACATAGTGTACATGGTACTGGGAATTGGGATACGGTGAATGATAGGGTTTCCACAGTTGATGTGAAAACCATGTTTCCTCATTATCAGGCCTTTGGTAGGGTGAAAGGCTATATGTCTACCAGGTGCACGGATGTACTAGTAGCACCATTTATCTATCCTAGATAGTTAGCCACTCATCATAGGTGGCCCCAAAAGGATGAGTTGCCCCTTTATTTCTACAAACAATTATTTCCAGAGTTTCATTTGTTGGATGATGTTGATTACACCGATTATTTGAAACATGTTGGGCAAGGGAAGGGCAGATTTTCAGATAAGTTTAGACAACCGGGTGCACCCCCGCCTGTTAATAAACAAGAATTGATTGGTCCAAACCTTGTGGTTCTTTCCAAGAGTGTGGACCTAGCACATGTTGCAGATAGTGTGCCAGATGACACTCGACAGTCCATATTTTCTAGTATTGCTACTATATCCACACAGGTGAATGAGATGACATCAGATTGGGTGGGTAGACATTTGTTGCGCTCTCATACTAGCATTCATGATGCATCAGTGAGTGATGATACATATGTTCGAGTAGACATACCATCGTCAATGGATGTTGCACGCATGCATGGCATAGATCCTTTACGAAAGATGAGTGCATGCTTTTCCAGTGATCTCTTGGATGCATATCAGGTCATTTCTATGGATCATGGGATCCCACTATAGGATGCCCCATCATTTTTTAGGAGTGCACTTAGTAGATTGGGTGCATCTAGCCGTGGTTGTGAGCATACAAATTCTTAGCCTACTGCCCCGCCCCAGCATACAGCAATTGGTAAAGATACACCTCCTCCTCTAGTTTATACATCAATTGTTCGAGCCACAGTACCTAATACTGGATTTTTTGGGGATATTCACTACCATGCTTATGGAGCCAAACAGTGAGGGCGATCATGTTGCAATGGGCTCCTTGCATGATTCTGACATCAACAGGATCAAATGAGCCTTACATGCTACAAGAGAGGTATGAATTATATAATATATAATTTACTAATTTAAATTTTGATATTGTATATAGCTACTTGATTATACACATGAACTGCATAGATTAAATTAATTAAATATATATATCGGATTGTATTTTTTGAACTATATAGGGTATCACATTAGGGTCAATGTATGGAGATTTGGATGTTGCCACTGACCCAGTTGTTCATCAGGAGACAGAGGTATATATAAAGTTTAAATTATTATTTTTTTATTTTTAAGATCTATTTAAATGGATATCTAGGTGTTGATTAAATAATTTCTTGAGTGATTTAAATTACATCTATATCAAACAAAATGTGTGCATTGTCTAGGATGAGCGAGCTTTGCGCAGGATGAGACATTCATCCTGCAAATGTTTTAGAGTCTAGCATGCACACGATGGAGGTGTTAGAGACCCCGAGGTATGTTTATCTAGACAAACTCCTGTAGATGTACATGTTCAAGTAGATTAGATTTAAATAATAATGAATTTGTTTAAATAATGTACATTTTCAAGTTCATGTGTCATTTATATTGTAGGCGTAGGGGGCGATGTTTGAGAATTTGCACATTGCCACCGACCCTGTTCATCATGAGACACTGGTACATACATTATAACTTTAAATTAATTGAATCTTAAATATTTAAGTTCTATTTTTAAAGAGTTAGTTTACAAGTTATAAATATATGTGTACACATGGATGCACCACTATCACGCAGATTGAGCTCCTCATCACATAGACGTCCTAGAATCTTGTATGCACATGGTGGTGATGTTAGAGACTCTTCATAGGTATGTTTTTCGATGTACAAATGCTCATAATCTATGTTACTTTAAAAAAATTACTTTAGTACATTCAAATTAAATGTTTAATGTATGGTTTTATGCATGCATACTCTATTGCAGGTGCATGGATCAGGATATGCTTCAGGATAGGGCCCCGAGTGACCCATTCTTTATATATATATATATATATCTGTGTGTGTGTGTGTGTGTATGTGCACACATTTTATAGACATTCATATATATCTGTACAAGTGTACTAGACATTTCATACTACTTTGCACATTTATATATAGATAGATTACGTTTTTTAAAGTTAAGTGTTTAAATGATAGAATCTCTAAGTCATTTGAATTTAGTTAAGTGTTCTAGTTAATTGTACATGTGTATGTGAAAGTTAAGTTTTTATGTCTATTTTAACTTTGTTCATTGTTAAACAAAATTAGTCGTTAAAATTTAATTTAGTTGTTCATTTTAGTTAAGTGTTTATGTACATGTTTAATGAACTTACTTTAAAACTTTAATATCCCCTTAAATCCCCTTAAGACCACTTAAAACACCTTAGGACAATATAATTAGATGAATCCAAACAACATAATTAAATGAAATAATATATATGTAGATATAAATGAAATAAATGTACATAGATGAATAAAATGAATCCATGCATGTGTAAAAATATAAAAGAATCAATCCCCTTAAGACCACTTAAAACACCTTAGGACAACATAATTAGATGAATCCAAACAACATAATTAAATGAAACAATATATGTATAAATATAAATGAAATGAATGTACATAGATGAATAAAACGAATCCATCCATGTGTAAAAATATAAAAGAATCAATCCCCTTAAATATCCCCTTAAATCCCCTTAAGACCACTTAAAACACCTTAGGACAACATAATTAGATGAATCCAAACAACATAATTAAATGAAACAATATATGTATAAATATAAATGAAGTGAATGTACATAGATGAATAAAACGAATCCATGCATGTGTAAAAATATAAAAGAATCAATCCCCTTAAATATCCCCTTAAATCCACTTAAGACCACTTAAAACACCTTAAGACAACAAAATTAGTTGCTCATTTTAGTGAAACTATATATGCACGTGTAACTATATATACAACTGTTAATTAAATGAAACTATAAATGTGTAAATCAAAATTAAATGAATACATAGATGAATAAAACATGTAAAATTAACGTATAAAACAAAAATAAATGCATCAACAAAACTAAATTTCCACAAGTTATCCAAATTGCTACACATCTAGAAATATCTAAATATATATGAGTTTATCAAAATAAGACCTATCTAATATATTTTACTTGTGCAAACATGACAAGTGAACTTAAAGCTCATGGTACATATTATCTGGATCGTCCCTATCTTTTATAATTTCTAAAAAAAAATTACGATCTTCAATAGGCAACCTCCACTTTTGGTTGCCATGTCCTCTTTTTGGCAATGTCTCCAACTACAATCTTGTCGCTATTACTAAGTGACTGTAGTGTAGAACTTTTTGGCCAAGCATATAATCAATGAATGTTACACCATTTGTATCTATCTTTATTTGTTGATAATAGGTGCCTTCAACAACAACTGAACCAGTGGGATTTTGTTGCCCATTATCATCACTGACTGATTCCAATAACTTGCATTTTGGTTGTGTGCATCTCAGTAGATAATAATCTACACTTTCAGTATTGTCAGGATCAGCAATCACTGCAAAAATATCACCTGTGAAAATAGACCATGCATGTATATATATTACAAGCAATATTAGTTCATTACACATTTTTAAATTAATGAAGAATTTAAAAATTTGTAAATGTACATATATGTAATTTACAAAATATGCATGCACGCACCCGTAACAACTAAATCAGAAACACGTTCATAATTAGCTGAATATAGAGGACCATGAATATCAATAATGTCACTATCTTCGTAAGGATGCATTGTGATAAAATCTTTCATATCCCATTGCAAAACATATCCATTAGCAATATTTTCCCAATAAGTATCTCTGTTGTTCACAATGCAATGAACACAAAAGCATGATTTTCCTCTTGCAAGAATAACATGAGGCTTGCTAAATCTCGTAGTCATGACTTGATGAAAATTTCTAATACCATTAATTGAATGACAATTATAAGGATTTGATCGATTAATATCTGATAATGTACAAAAATTATTTAGTCAATTTTAGTTCATTTCACATACATATATATATATACACTTTAATTTTTAACAATAATTCAAGAACACCAAGAATGTTTAAGAAATTATATATATATATACCTTTAACTTCTCAAAAATAATGCTTGTTGTAAGTTGTATCGCGACCAAGAAAATTATTTTTACACCATTCAATAATATCATTAGAATTACATATGGTGTTACCTGTACAAAAGCTCTTTCTTTAGAAAATTGGACAACCCACATGTATGAAGATAATTTACTTGCAAGATAATTTACTTGAAAGTATTTGCAAGATACATTGTTTATGCTTAATTGGTTTATCTATTATTCCAGTATTTGGTTTAAGCATTCTAGTATTAATATTTTGGGTTTCGGTATTAATGTTTCAATTTCTTAATGTTCTGGTAATCTATGACAACTGATTCATCCCCCCTCTTAGTTGCCTTTCAATTATTTGAACTGTCTAACAAAGATGACATCATCCATGAACCATCAATAGTAAAACTATGAGTTCATGGGAGGAAGAAGAAAGAAAAAATGAATACACACTTTGGCGATCCATTAGAATAAAGAGGAACAAAAGGAAACATGGACATCTCACCCCTAGAACTAGGTGATCCATGGAGAAAAATAGGACATGGAAAACTAGCCTCTAGATTATGTCTAGGTGATCCATGTAAGGAAGGAGAGTGAGAACACCCTTGTGCGCGTGTGTGGAAGCAAGGTTCGAAGCACCTCATAGGAGTCTATTCCCAAGTATGCTACAACTTATATAAGATGTATAGTACAAATGTCAAGAAAGGTGTGACATCTCATTCTAAGAGACTATGCTTTGGTTAGGATAAGATAGTTGAAAAGAGATATCTTGTTGTAAGTGTAAAGGAGATCTTTTTTAAAAAGACATCTAACCCCCAAGAGCAGTTGTCTTAGACAAATATAATATATTCTAGAATAAAGAAAGAAGAGAGCAAGAATTCAATCCTTCCTCCTATTGCTAAGTGAAAGGGATTCTTGATGAAGGATGACCCACTTTTATCCCAATGGAGATGGGTGAATTTATTATAGATGTACATTACCAAGTGTGAAAGAGATTGTAGTCAAGGACTTACACCTCTTGTATAAGAGAGAACCCTTGAGTGGACAACAATAATTCCACACAAGGAATGACATCAAGCAATAAAACTCACACCATCCACAACATAGGAAAGAGTGAATCCTTAGAGAAAGAGAGAGGGAGAGATATCATTGCCCCCCCAAGTGTAGGACAATGAGAAAAATTACACAAATTCTAGATATTACTCATAAGAGACGTACCTTTTCAAGAAAGGAATACATCCTATCCAAGGAACAGACATGTGCTCGCATGAAGGAAACTCCATGCAAAAAAGGACATCAATTTTATGAATAATGTACTCTATAAAGAAAATAGTGAGACCTTAGAAAGAGGAAAGGGAAAATTCTTTCCCTCCAAGCATATAGGCAAGAATAAATAGACTATTACGTTGCTCACTAAGTATGAATGTACCTAAAATTGTACCACCATGAATGACAAGGAGCCCTCAATAGGTAGGCTAACGATGTCACATAGTCAGGAGCAACATAATAGGAACTTGAATGTTATTTTAAATGACCATGATGAATATTCCATTCAATGTCAAATGTTATTTTTAACGTGCCTGAATCAATGTAATGTTGTATTTGTGTTTTCAAAGCTTGACACTCATTAGTAGAATGGCCATGGGTTTGATGATATTTACAAAAAGAAGTTTGAGAATGTTGTTTATGTTTTCTTCTTCGTTTAGGACAAAGAGGAGATATTAAGTTGGAATTTAGAAGATTGGTCAACACATTTTCTTTTTGTAACTCAAAACTAGAATGAGAAGGTGTGGATTTACAAGACAATGGAGAAGAAGATGTTGACAAAGAAAAATGTGATTTCTCATGACTTTCAAGACTTCGTTGCACACATCTTAGAACTCGTCCATTGTATTTGCTCCTATCAAGACATGTGTTGGAAGGAGAAGTGGAAATTAGTTTGGAAGCTTGGATAAAAGACACAAAAGGCTTCACAAAGGCTTCAATCTTAGATTGATGGGTCTTGTATCCATCATTGATATGAGATGGTGTTGTTGAAGGAATCATAGTACTAAAGGGGGGAATATATCCCACTTCATCACAAGTCAAATTATAAGGAATAGAATCAACCTTTATATGAATTTGATTGTGTGATGAAGGGTAGAAGGGACTTCTCTCATAGCATGAATCCATGGTCTACCTAGAAGAAGGTTATAATTAAGATGGTTCGACATGACATGAATAGGAGTAGGCAAAGTCATGAGCCTTACTTTAATAGGTAAAATGACTATACCAAGAGACTCTCTAGGAACATTATCAAAGCCACACAAACCAAGATGATCAGGTTGAATAGAAGAACAATCCCAATTTATCTTATTTAATAAGTCAACACAACAAATGTTAAGAGCTAACCCATTATCAATAAAATTAACTCTTATCTTTTGTTCATAAATGAAAGAAGTAATAATAAGGGGATTATCTCTATTTTTAACCTCTAACGAATTCAATTCATCTTGTGAGAATGCGATATCATTTGGTTTAGAAGAAGGTTGAGGAACCACCCTTTGTAAAGCTTCTTGGATCAACTTGTGATATGAAGGTGAATTTTGAATTAAATCCCAAAGAGAAATCTTAGCTAAGATATCATGAAGATTTTTCACAAGATTAGGTTCCCTATCAAAATGTTTCGTAGAATGGGGGGGGGCAAGGAAGGAAGGTAAAAATAATATTGGGATCTTTCTTTTTTATGCCAAGATTAAATGAGTGTTGTAGTTCAGAACCATATTTTTCCTCTAGTTCCCTTTCCATATTAGTTCTTTCACATATGTATTTTGCAGCTTGTTGGATATTAGGAGGTTTTTAAGGTCTAGGGTTCTTATAACTAGAAGCATGAATGGTATTGAGTTGACTAGGTTCTTTTTTCTCTAAGTATACATCTTTTGAAAGAAGAGAACCAAGGAAATTGCTAATGATTTCATCTTCTTGCTCTAAGGCATATTTGTGATTAGGAAAGGGACTGCCATATGTAATAAATGCTTCATTTCTAGAGGGAGGATCATGAAAAGAAGGTATGGTATCACTAGGATAAGTAGCCATAACACCATCCTCTTGCACCAAATAATCTTTATGAGGGAAGTACTTTTTAGGAGAAGAAGGAACACAATTCTTCAAAGATTCATCTTTAGGAAGGAGATCTTTGAAAGAAGTGTTCATATTCCCTTTTTGCACCAATGTGCCCTCATTAATGAGATCAATTTTGGGAGAGGGTAAATCATAGTTATGAATGAAAGGAAGAACTAAATTACCATCATATGCATTAAAGAGAACATCGTGAATATCTTTAAGGTAACTTGAAATTGAATTAGCAAAATAAGATAAGAACTCCATATGCACTTATGATCAAACAAGAAAATCATATGTCAATTAACCATAATAATGTCCGCCCCATACATGCATAGAAAATTGAATAAAGGAGGAATTTGAATTGCAAATTTGAAATTTGAATTTGAAATTGTGAAATTTGAATTTGAAACTTGAAACTTGCAAAATAATTGAATAATGCAAAATTCTAGGAAAAATGATTACTCAATTAAATGAACAAATTGATCAAAATAATAAAGAGCAATAATGAAACCTCCTAGGAAATTGAAATTTAAAATTAGGATTATGTAAAAATAACCTCTTAATTTAAAATTTAAAATTATCCAAAAGAGATTGTATTTTTAAAATTAGGGCCTTGTGGAAATAACCTCTTAATTTTACGATTTGAAATTGAAGGAATTAATTTAAATTTAAAAATAAGGGCTCTATTATTTAACCTCTTAATTTTAAAATTTGAAATGTTAAAATTTTGAATTGAAAGAATTAAATTTAAATTTAAAAATTAGGGTTTGTTTGATTAACCACTTAATTTTAAAATTTAAATTAGAAATTGTAATGGTAAAATTTGAGAACTAATTTGAATTTAAAAATTAGGGATAGCTTGATTAACCACTTAATTATAAAATTGGAAATTAAAATTGTCCACAAGAAAATTAAATTTAAAAATTAGGGTATTTTTCATTAACCTCTTCATTTTAAAATTAAATTTGAAATAGATCTAAGATTGAAATAATAAATGCAAAATTGGAGAATGCACAAGATTAATTTAAATTTAAAAATTAGGGTATTTTTAATTAACCACTTAATTTGAAAATTTAAATTTGAAAATATATCTAAGATTGAAATTTGGAAATTGAAAAATTGGGAAATGCACAAAATTAATTTAACTTTAAAAATTAGGGTCTTTTTAATTAACCACTTAATTTTAAAATTTAAATTTGAAAATAGATCTAAGATTGGAATTTGGAAATTGAAATTTAATTTAAGATTGCAATTTTGAATTTGAATTGAAATTAGAAACCAAATTTGAAGAGGGAAATTCAAAATTTAAACAATCCACAAGCTCAATTTTTAAAAATTTTAAAATTAGGGATTTTGAAGTTAAACCTCTTAATTTTAGAAATTAATTGTGAAATTTGTCCTGTAGATTAAATTTTGAATTATGAAATTGAAAAAGTACTCAAATCTGAAATAGTTGATCCAAATTAATCAATTGGCAAGCTCAATTTTGAAATTAAAAATTAGGGTTTTAATGAAATTAACCTCTAAATTTTTTAAGTTTACAAGAAAATCAAACTTGTAAATGAAAATTTGAATTTTAAACTACATACACTTAAATTTGAAAATAAAAATCAGAATTAATGGTGTAAGACGTCGGGTTCACCAAAATATAAAGTCAAAAATTGAACCCTAGTATTCCCCACCTAGGAGAGAGAAAGGAAATCACTACGATGATTTTCACTTGGGAGATACTTTACATTCAAAAGAGGGGTTGAATTCCCTAGATCCAAACCCTAGAGTAAATAAGGATCTGAATACTAAGTGAATTGCAAGGGTTCAATACAATTTACCCTCCTTTGTAAGTATAAGAGTTGATTTGTAGACTATGCAAAAAATGAAGACAAAATGGGTGAAATAAGGAGCTACCGATTTGGGATCATGCTACGGACCTGCCCTACAAATTTGAAGAAAATTTGTTGGGACCAAGTTTAAGTTGCACCCAATTCTCCGAAAAATCTATGAGTCGAAAAGGGTTTTTCTGTCTCTAAAAACGAATCTTAAATGTGCAATTACAGTTGTGCACCTGCAACCTACACACAGAAATGAAGGGAAGAAGGGTTGTGGATAGGGGTTTGCCTTAGTCAAACCTCGGTTGAGGAATCAACCTTGAAAGAAAGTAATTGCAAATTATTAAATGTAAATAATGGAAATGTATACCTTATAGATCTGCAATTTGTTGATGATGGTCGCTTTGCTTTATGAATGTAATCACAAGTGTTGCATGAAATGTCATGTAACATGACAAAACCCTAAGACACAAACATGCTTGCAAATGAAGGTTGTAATGTTTCTCTAATGGATGAATGAATAAGACACGTGAATAAGAAGACTTGATGGATGCTTGAAGACTTTAATGCTTGATGATGATAATGAAGGCCTCCTCCTGAATTTCGCTTACTCTTTCTTGTGCAAATGACATGATTAGATCCCCTTCTATACTTGCCTAAGAGGATTAATTTTCATCTCACCAAAGGCCGACATAGGCGAAACTAGATCCCAAAGAGAAAATTAGGGTCAAGGGTCAGATGGACCCATTTTAGGGCCACCCAGAGAGGGAGGACAGGGATGCCACACCCCTGTCCTAGGGGGACATGAGAACCATGCCCCTATCCTACCTTATTTTGGGGCCTGGACAAGGTCACGGGGTAATTTAAGGGTTGAAACAAGAGGAGATTTGGGAGAATGGTTTAGAAAAGGGTCCCAATTGAGTAGGGAGATGCAATCGCTAGATTGAGAACCTAAAACATGATCAAAATTGCAAGGGTCATAATTTTATGATGCTACAATATCAAACCTCAAGAACACTCATTGAACTAATTATCAAACTAAAAGATTCACTTGTGGACCTCCAAATCATGAACTATATGAATTGAGAACACATATGAACATCCCAAACACTCTACCAAATCTGTAAACCAAGATATTGCAACAAGGAGCAATGCAAAGAAAAATCCAGAACATTGAACAACACAAACAACTGAGAAACCAACTGAAGTACCAGACCTCATAAGTTGATAAAATTACCATGCGAACCACAAAAACTATAGGTGAATCAACTAGAGATACTTATCTCAAAACCCTTTAATCTGCAACAACTCATCTGCAATGCACTAGCCAAACCAACTCATCTAATCTAACTGCAACACTGGAACACAAAGAGGAATATGTTTACATCAATGACAACACATCATTCCAGCAAACTTCTCAACAATATCCAACAATCTCCTCCTTTGGTATTGATGACAAAATAAGAATGTGAAAAATAATTAATGCAAAGAAAGACAATCATCTCCCCATAACTCTCAACAATCTCCTCTTGAGATCTAGCTGATGATATGGCAGTTTTTTCACATGACTCTCTCCCCTTTTTAAATCAATGAAAAAGGCACACATTTTAATCATGGTTCTCTCCCTCTCACTAGATAATCTCTCCCTCTTTTGACAAACTCTCAAATCGTAACTGAACATCTGAATAGAACACTAAATACTCATCAATTCGGATCACAAGATATCTCTGTGAAGTCCACTAGACTGATGCAACTCAATGCATCTTAGTTCTCATCAGGAGGGGAAATTACCCCTAGCTTCTCTCTAATATAATCAAAGGTATCTTTAGGCAAAGGCTTCATGAATATATCTAGAATTTTTTCCTTTGTAGATACGTACTCCAATCTGACTTCCTTCTCATTCACCTTTTCCCTCAAGAAATTAAACTTGATTGATATATGCTTGGTCTTTGAATGCAACTCTAGATTCTCAGAAATGTTGATAGAACTTATCATAGTATATAGCAGTAGGCTCATCATAAACAACTTTCATATCTTTGAGCACCTAGTTCATCCATATCACCTGAGTACAATTGCTCATGATCAATCTTGAAGTACAAATTACTATCAGCAGTACCTTTATTGAATTCAAGCTTCATCAAATACTTATCTTGTCTGACATACCAAGCTCTTGGGGCTTTCTTCAATCTGCAAATCATATCTTTCTAATGTGTCAATTGAAAACCTTTTGGTTGCTCAATATAGACTTCTTCCAACTCACCATTAAGAAAGGCTGACTTGACATCCATCTGATACACTTCAAAATATTTGTAAGAAGCATAAGTAAGAAATAATCTAACAGCTTCAATTCTAGTCACCAGAACAAAATTCTCCTCAAAATTTATTCCTTCCATTTGACAATAACCTTTACAAACAAGTCTTTCTTTATTCCTAACAGCTTCACCTTTTTCATTCAATTTATTCCTAAACACCCATTTAGTTCCAATTAAATTTTTATCCTTAGGTCTGGGAACAAGAATCCATGTATTATTTTTTCAATCTGGTTCAATTATTCATCCATTGCTTTAACCCAATTTTCATCTTTGCACGCCTCATTAACATCCTTAGGTTCAATCTTAGAAATCAAACAATATTCTTCAACAATTCTTCTCCAAGTCATCACACCTTTATTCTTATCTCCTATTATTTGATTTTTTGAATGATTCAACCTCACATGCATGAGAGTCTTGGGATTTTCCTAATTTCCAGACTCTTGAACTCTTTCTTCTGCACTAGCACTTGTACCTTCTCCTTCATTCTTAGGCTTTTCTGGAGCAATCTGAATTTGATTCTAGGTCTGCAGTTGCTTTCCTTTATCTGAACTGACATCCTGATCATCTGAATCATATCTGAAAGATTTGATCTATCTCTCATTTCCTTCATCAACTTTCACATTAGCACTTTCAACTATCTTTCTCAATCTCCTATCATAACACTGGTAGGCCTTTCTCTTAGTAGAACAACCAAGAAAAATTCCTTCATCAAATCTAGCTTCAAACTTCCCTAAATCTTCATCTCTTCTGATATAGCATTTACTACCAAAAATTATGAAATATCTAATAGTAGGAACATGACCAAACCACAATTCAGAAGGAGTCTTACTGGTATCACCTTTGATATGCACCCTGCTAAAAGTGTATACAATAGTACTCATAGTTTCTCTCTAATAGATATGCAGAACATTTCCTTCAATCATCATTGTTCTAGCAACTTCATGAATTATTCTATTCTTCCTCTCCACAACACCATTATGCTGAGGAGTTCTAGGAGCAGATAACCATCTCTTCACTCCATGCTTTTCACAAAATGCATTGAACTCACCAGAAGTGAATTCACCACCTCTATCAGATCTTAGACACTTCAACTTTAGTCCTATCTTAGTCCCTTCTATATCTTTGAAAATTTTGAACTTCTCCAATGCTTCAGACTTCTCTCTTAAGAAAGTAACCCACATCATCCTTGAATAGTCATCAATCAACAACATGAAATATCTATCACCCTGCAAGCTAATCACTCTAGAAGGACCACACAAATCAGTATGCATAAGATCCAATATTCCATTAGAACTATACTATTTCCTTTTAAAAGAAATTATTGTCTTCTTCCCTAATTGGCATTCCTTCCATACCGAATTAGTAGGTTTCACCAACTTAGGAAGATCTCTCACTACTTGACTAGAACTTATCTTAACCATGCAATCAAAATTTACATTAAAAATCCTTCTATGCTATAACCAACTTTCATCACTCTAAGCAATCAAGCAACTTTTTCCATCGACATTCAAGTGAAAGATATTACCATTGGTCTTTGTACTTGATGCAATCTCAATTCTGAAACTACTCAAGATTTAACATTTTCCATTCTTGAATTGCAAATTATATCCCTTGTCAACCATCTGTCCAACACTCAAAATATTATGCTTTAAACCTTCTACATACAAGACATCATCAAGAGAGATGGAACCTCTACCACAGATTATACCAACTTTGTCATCTCCAAATCTTACTACACTACCATCATACTTTTCTATACAAGCTTACTCTTATCACATGTCATATGATGAGATTACCCACTGTCAATAACCTATTCATCTTTCTCTTCAACTTTAGCAACCAAATATTTATCTTCGTTAATGCAGCTAGTAGAATCAATAGTCACTAGAGCATCTTCCTTGATAGCAATGAACACCCATTCATCTCTTGAATTTCCCTTATAAGATTCATCATCCATCACACCTTCATCAATAGCATAATAACACTTCTTTTGATATTTAAGCTTGTATGGTTTCGAATTAGGAACTCTTTTTGGACACCTTGAAGAAAAATGTCCTATGTTATTGCGTGAAAAACATTTAAGAGGCAACTTACCTTCATACTTACTGGCTCCTTTAAGAAATCTTATGTCAATCAGGGCTTCAAGCTCCTCAAGCTCTCTTTCTTCTTATTCAATCTCTCTCATCTCCTTCTCATATTTGGACACCCCTGTAGAAATTTCTCCTGGATCATATTTTTTCTTTCTAGAAACAATATCTTTGAATGCAAATTTAGATTTAGGAAGAGTTTCACCTAATTTGCTCAACTCAAAGGTAGAAATCTTACCAATCAACATTTCTCTAGTCACATTTGTCACCGTCTGGATCTCCTCAATAGCAGCAACTTTTTTGCTTGTAAGTAAGAGGCAAGGATCTCAGTAATCTAGCTAAAATCTCTGATTCTTCCAATACTCCACTAGCACATCTAATGTTTAACACAAGATCATTCACTTTCTACATAAAGGAGGTAATGTTCTCCTCTTTTCCCATCTTTAGCATCTCATAATTTCCCTTCAACTCTCCAACTTATCAACTTTCACATGGTTGTCACCTTCATACAAATTCTCTAACTTCTTCCATCTCTCATGAGCAGTCTGGAAATCCATCACATTAGTCATCTTAGAATCGGTCAAGGCACTCAACAATGCTTCCTTAGCCCTCATATTGAATTCAACTTCCTTTATCTCATTCAGAGTTGTAGGAGCATATGGAGGAACATTATACACATTCTAGTAATCTTCTTGTAATCTTCATTGATGCATCTTAAGTGACACTCCATCCTATTCTTCCAAAGACTGTAGTTCATTTCATCAAATCTTGGACTATCCTTATTATAAGCATACGTTTCCATCTTAGATCAACTCAAGTCTGTTAAGCTTCTTTCAAAGGATCTAGCTCTGATACCAACTACTCGCAACAAGGCAACAAACTAAGAGGGGGAGGGTTAATTAGTTTTCTCACAAACTTTATTGAACTCAAACACAATTTTTGATCTTATACTTAACAATGAAAGCACAAATAAACACCACATCAATAACGCACATAACACCAAGATTTTTTACATGGATAAGGAAAAAACCATGGTGGGAACCTACCCACAATGAGATGATACCCTGTTAGGAGTAAATGAAATATTACAATGGGGAATGCACATGAATTTAGGCACAATGCCTAGATCTCACTGCTCCAATTACAAAAGTGCTACAACCTTGGGAAGTCTCACTGCCCTACAAGAACATTTGGATTACATCTAGAAGATCATAAACTAAGAACAAAGCATCTTCTCATACCTGGTTACAGTTTTGATTAAGCACACAATTTGTTCTAGTCTGCCACACTTCTTCACACTTTCAAAACATCAAAACATTTGTTCACACACTTATCCAATCAAACACATTTGAATACACTTCTATATACCATGCAGATACATCTCATAGCATTATTACATATATTTATACATATCATCAACCTGTACGTTAGGAAATAGGAAATCATCACAAGCATATATAAAAACTAATCATTAGCTCAATCACAAAAGCTCATTGCAATGATCTATCCTAAACACACTCAATAGAGACATGAAAATGAAACATTCGAAAACGAAAGATTATGCAAACCAAATGCAGACTTGAATGCTTCTTCCATGTGGCTCCATTGTTCTTCTTTCTTCTTCAAATAGTTTGGTTGTGGATCTCACCTACAAGTGCACATACATGATTGAAAGCAAGTAGACAAGATTATTGATCAAGAATACTCGAAATGTGATTGATTAGAAATTCGATAATTTGATTAGGGGCTAGGGGATTTTGATTGAAGAAATTCATCCAATTTATAGAGAAATTGGAGAAATGGCAAAATTAGCATGATAGAGATTCAAATGGAAATTGCAAATCAATATGACAAATTATGACAAATTATGACAAATTATGCACTTTCTATGCAAAATTTGTTGATTGATAATTTATGACAAATTATGACAAACTTCTATGTCAAAAATTGATTTGATTGTCAATTATGACAAATTATGACAAATTGACATGTCATTCCCATGAAATTAGGAGAGAAATAGGAGGAAATTGAAATTAGATGAATTAGAAATTAGAAAATTAGAAAAAGAGGAAAATTAGGAATTAAGAATTAGGTAAATTAATTAATAATTTGTCATTTATTAATTAATTTACAAAAGAGGAATAATTAGCCAATTAAATGAACATTTAATTGCGATGAGAAGACTTAGGATAAATAAATAATTTATTAATCCTAAAGAGGGAAATGACAAACCAAGTTAAATGATTAAATCACGAAACCCTAGAAGATGAATTAGCAATGCAAGAATGACAATTAGGTCTTGATTGAAGATAATTGATATCGATCATGATTTTGAATTGATAAATGACCAATGTGATAAATGATTTGATTGATAAATGCGCCAATTGATGAGGAAGAATGACAAATTGATCCAAATTGACATAATTGAGACAAACAACGATAGATGACAAATCGATTGCAAAATTGAAGAGATTGACAAGGACAACGATCGATGACAAATCGATCACAAAATGACAAGATTGATAAGAGGACAATGATTGATGACAAATCGATCGCATGATGATAAGATTGACAAAAGGATGAGAATTGACGATCGATGACAAATCGATCGCGTAATGATAATATTGATAAGAGGACAAAACCCTAATTAGGATTGACGATGTCCAAAATGATGACAAATGAACACGCACATTGATGCGACAGGATAAGATTGACCAAAATCATGACTGGATAATGTTGTCGACAAGACCAAATTTGAATACGAGATGAATGAAGAATACAGAAGAATGACTCAATGCTTGCAAATGATAAAGACCAAGTGCGAATCATAGGAGAAATGTTAATGCGACGCAAAAACCTAAATTGAGGCAATGCGCAAATGTTAAAGTATGACTCCGCAAGCGTTGACCATTTTTGGGTGTCTACATTTTGCCCCTCTTTGAGACAATGCGATTTTAAGCGTTGTTTCAAAGAACAATAATGAAAATGCCCCAGACAACTGACAATGACATATGCATGCCCCCTCGAGGAATTGGCCGGAAACATGCAGAAAAGAGGCCAATTGATCGATAAAAATGATAGGATCGAACGGACTGATAATCGGAGATCGGATACATGATGGACAAGCAATTTAAGGTGCACAAGACTGCAACCAACATAAGATGGAGAGGATGCATGTCCATCTATGCAATGACAAAGAGCTATAAATGAGACCAAGAGGGTGAAAATTGCTCATTTGTACTAGCCAAAGAGGAGAATTTATTGCTCTGGACAAGGACACCTGCAGAGAGATGGTGAACATTCCAATGGTGGATCACCTCGGGGAATGTGTACACACATTCAGATGGCCGGACGACACGGGAGCACCGGTATGTATCTCGAAAACCCATGTTTTCAATTTCATGAATTTTGATTGCGTGCGGGACATTGCGGGGCCCACAGGGGATGCCAAAAAGGATTCCTGCGCTTGTGCAGGGTGAATCCTGCACTTGTGTAGGGTCTTCTGCGCTTGTGTAGGGAGACACAGGTACAGGTCACCTGACACAGGCGCAGGTTCCTTGACATAGGCGCAAGTGTGCAATGTGAACCCTAATTTTGGTCAAAATGACATGCAAATGATCCAAAAAAGGGGGGATAAGGGTAGGATAAGTCAGATTAGATGAAAAACACCTTGATTTGGACATGAAAATGAGGAAAGACAACCTGTAGGAGCAAACCCTAAAATTGACAAAAATATGCCCCAATTTGCGATGCAGAGTCGACAGTATCCGTTAATCACGCGGGAGAACCGACCTGACTGCTTCATGCTACGACATAGACTCAGGAGCACAGACAAATATATATTAGCAGGACTGGGGATATACTACATCACATTCATGCCCGAGATTAGGGCAAACACAGGATTGCTTACCGCATTGGCAGAGCGATGGCACTCGGAGACCTCCTCATTCCATTTGGCGACTGGCGAGGCGACAGTGACATTAGAGGATGTATGGCGCATCCTCTGCATTTTGATACATGGGGAGATGATAGAGTATGACCCCATGACAGGGAGAGATGCGTTATGCAGGCTATTTGAGTGCGACGCAGATGATCTGGACATTGTCGAGAGGGAGATCGGTTGGGAGAGCATGGCTTCCGAGTATGACCAACGATATGTGGTGATAGCAGTTGTGATAGCATGTCTTCTAGCAGGGGATAGATGAGGACATGGATTCCCTATTGGATGGGGAAGAGTACTAGAGAGGATTGTGATAGAGGGGACGGTGTATGCATGGGGACCATGTGTCCTTGCTATGCTATATTTTCAGCTGCATCAGATAGCGTATCAGGGAGTGCAGACTTTGAGTTGTGGAGTCACATTGCTTCAAGTATGGGCATTTGAGCACATAGCCATATGTCGACCTATTATAGAGAGACAGGTTGTACCACACCGACCATATGTGTTTTGCTATGGGGGAGCACTGAGACAAGGTCCATTTGGATATATATTGTACTGGTGACATGAGCTAGACAGACTGAGAGAGTTCACATGGAGGCCATATCTTGATTGCCCTGGATGGTCAGATGATCATGAGGAGCTACCATATTACAGAGAGGAGAGGTACCTGATTGGATGACCAGTGAATCGCCAGAGAGGGTTAGACGACAGTTTGGAGAGAGGCAGGATGTACCCAGGAGGATGGCTCAGTTTGCCCTGTCTCACAGAGAGACGAATCAGTGGGGGAGTATGATTCAGCCACACATAGCATATGTCGACTTTGCATAGCTACAGTAGAGATAGTGGGATTGGAGGTCAGATGTGGTAGATGCTGGGACGACAGAGGAGTATGAGACATGGTTTGCACGACAACGGCTAGTGCCTTTGACTGATCCTGACATTCCAGTACCGAGGAGACAGGGGGACTTCCCACTCACAAGAGAGGAGGGAAATGATGAGGACGAGGAGGATGAGGGTGATGATGAGGATGACGGGGATGACGGGGATGGAGATGATGGTGGGGAGGACGATGATGAGCCAGACTCAACTGATCAGGAGACATTGCAGGTTATTCCCATAGAGCCAGAGACAGCTAGGATAGAGGAGATCGAGATGTGCAGGTCAACCATAGTGAGTCAGCAGGATCACATTGCGACATTGGAGAGACAGAATTTCATCTTGAGGATAGAACAAGATACAGCAATAGCGCAGGCACAGCGAGAGGGACAGAGAGTCACTGAGTTCATTGGGTCAATTAGGGATGCCAGTGCACGGGAGATGGCATAGATGTTGGTAGAGACCGGAGAGGAGAGACTGTATTGGAGGACACTATATGAGAGTGCAATTCCACCAGAGTGGAGAGCACCTTCATATCGGGCACAATCGAGGACAGAGAGCAGGTCACGCTCTCGGAGGTCATTGAGCAGCATGGGGGTGAGTGGACCTATGAGACCACCACAGCCAGGACCAGGAGGGACATCATCTATGAGACATGGTAGGGATGAGGAGGACAGAGGGAGCACCCAGTGACAGAGGCACGTACTCCTTATGACAGACAGTGGACATTATGTAGTTTGATATTATGTAGTCAGCCTGCAGGCCATACTTAGGACAGACAGTCCAATTTTGTACTCCGACATGATTGTGATATGTGATATGATATGCATCGATATGATTGGATGCAATATGTTATGACTTATGTTATTTGCATGTATGGATAACTTATGCACTATTTATGAACATGTATGGATATATTTTTATGTATTTTTGATGCATTTATAATATGAAATGGATAAAATGCTTGATGTAATGTTTGGTGTAATGTACTAACCAAATGGATGCAGGATGCAGCATATGTGAAATCAAAGCACTAGACCGAACTGACTATCCAAACTTATGGAAGAAACGTTAGTAAGACGAAATGAGACAGAGGACAATTAGAGATGAAGAAAAATTTGCTTTCAATAATGCACTTTGTAGGTGAGAACCTTTATTTTTATGTAGCAAAATGGATGCATAGCAACATAGGAACCTTTATTAATGTATGTTAGGAAATTAGGAAATCATCACAAACAAGTATATATCAAAACTAATCATTAGCTCAATCACGAAAAGCTCATTGCAATGAACTATCCTAAATACATTCAATAGAGACATAAAGATAAAACATTCAAAAAGATTATGCAAACCATATGCAGATTCAAATTCTTCCTTCATGCGGCTCCATTGTTCTTCTTTCCTCTTCAAATAGTTTTTATTGTGGATCTCACCTACAAGTGCACATACATAATTGAAAGCAAGTAGACAAAATTATTGCTCAAAAATACTCGAAATGTGATTGATTAGAAATTCGATCATCTGATTAGGAGTTAGGGCCTTTGATTGAAGAAATTCATCCAATTTATAGACAAATTGGAGAAATGGCAAAATTAGCATGATAGAGATTCAAATGGAAATTGCAAATCAAGAATAGCAAAATTATGACATGTCTATGACAAATTGCTATGCAAGGATTTATGACAATTTATGACAATTTATGACAAATTGCTATGCAAGGATTTATGAAAAGATTTTGAAATAGAAATAGACATTTAGGAGAAATTAGAAAATTAAATTGGAAATAATGACTTGGAAATTAGGAATTTGATGAAAAATAGGTAAATTAATTAATAATTTCTCATTCATTAATTAATTTACAAAAATAGGAGGAAATTAATTAGCCAATTAAATAAACATTTAATCGTGACAAGAAGACTTAGGATAAATAAATAAACTATTAATCCTAGAGAGAGAAATGACAAACAAGGTTAAATGAACAAATCATAAAACCTTGGAAGATGAATTAGAAATGCAAGGATGACAATTAGGTCTTGACAAAGGATAGTTGATATCGATTCGATCATGATTTTGAATTGATAAATGACCAGTGTTTATAAATGATTTGATTGAGGTTGGTTGACAAAAATCAATGACAAATTGACCAAATTGACATGATTGAAAAGGACAAGGATCGATGATAAATCGATCGCAATATGACAAGATTGACAAAGATCGACCAAAATCATGATTGAAGATTGTTGTCGACAAGACCAAATTCGAAGGCGAGATGAATGAAGAATACAGAAGAATGACTCGATGCTTGCAAATGATAAAGATCAAGTGCGAATCATAGGAGAAATGTTAATACGACGCAAAAACCTAAAATGAGGCAATGCGCAAATGTTAAAGCATGACTTCGCAAGCGTTGACCATTTTTAGGTGTCTACACAACCTATATTTCAAGGTCGGCTCAACACTCATCACAAATTACAAAGATATAACCATATACTCTATAATATATCATGTGAACCAAAACAATGTTGGCTAAGATATAGTATGGACCTAAACCAACACCTTAAACATGAAACACCTCCAAGAATTATGCCTTGAACATCTGCAACATGCTAAAATCATTCGGTCGGCCACAAACATCGTATAAAATGAACATACTGAGGAAATCGTCAATAAAATGCACAACGGTCAATGCATACAATCAACAAGGATAGCTCATGATCTAGAAACATCCACAAGCATCATGAATTGCCACAAAAACAACTGCAACATCACTACTTACTAGAATCTTCATCATCATTATACCGAACCTCTAAGAACACTCACTGAACTGACTGTCAAACTAAAAGATTGACTTGCGAACCTCCAAATAATGAACCATTTGAATTGAGGACACATATGAACATCCCAAACACTCTACCAAATCCACAAACTAAGATATTGCAACGTGGAGCAATGTGGAACAAAATCCAGAACAGTGAACAATACAAACAACTTAGAAACCAACCAAAGTACCAAACCTCATAACCCGATCAAATCACCATGCAGACGACAGAAACTATAGCTAAATCAACTAGAGATGCTTATCTCAAAACCCTTTAATCCAAAACAACTCATCGAATCTGACTGCAACACTGGAACACATAGAGGAATGTGTTAACATCAATGACAACACATAATTCCAAAAAACTTCTCAACAATATGGAATAGTTTCATGATGGTATCAATAGGTCACTATCATGTGTTTACCTTAAATCAAAATTAGAAACAATTTCTTCATGAGTTATTCAAATGTTTTGTTTCATTTTTTAAACCCTAGTTGCAAAAGCTAGAGCACAAATTGCAATAATATCATTTCTTGATGAGCGAGCTTCGAATAGTGTGGTTTCCAAGTTGGTTATGCTTTTCCAAGGAAGGTATGGAATTGAATTTACTCCAACTACAAGTATGCCACGAATCTAAATATATGTTGCATTTCTTTTGAGGTATCTGATCTTTTGAAAGGATTGTTGTTGATAAAGGTTGGTTAACAATATTTGTTAAGGATTAACATGTTCCTCACTTCATCGATATTATTGAAGATTTAAGTTACAATGAATTGTTTTTTGGAAATAGTTATTTGTATAAATTATTTTGTGAAAGGAAAAAGATTTTTATTCATTTTGAAAATGGTGAATAAAATAGGTTTTTGGCAAACCCTAGTTCGAATATGAAAAGAGGTTTGTTGTTTTTTAACAATTAAACATTACTGTTAAAAATTTCTCTCAAACTGTTAAAAAATTCAGTTGGATTGTAAAATAATTGATTATTTTCACTATAGTTTAGTATTATTTCATATGGCCTTCAAAAAACGATATGGAGTAATGTTATTTTTGCAAAGTAAGAAAAAAGGTGTGAAGTGAGATGAGATTTTGAGAACAACATTGAAGTATCCGTTTTCCATGATTGTAAGACATATATCTTCTTGGTAGAACAAGAAGTGTTTTACACTGAAATAGAGGACAAAACTCTATCAAACTCTTTATCTTATGTAATGGTTTTTGCTAGTGAGGAATGCATTTTGGAACTATTTGAGTGAGGCACTGTAATTGGTTTCTTTATTATTGAGCCAATGAGGCAAGTTTTGAGTTGTCATGAGCATGATATGACGTTGTGATTCTCTTTCACTTGTCTGATTATATATGTTTTTGTGTGTACATTGGTGGTTACAAGTTTGAATGCACTAGACATCAACTTCACCTGCTTCCATAGGTCTAAGTGTGTCTTTAATCCCAATGGCAAGCTGATCGGAGGTAACACAAGATCCTATTCTACACTCTAGGTTTAGCTGGTATTCTGTCAATTTTGGTGTCTTGGCTAGAGTTGCTTTGTTTAGAGTCATGCAATATTTCATGTTACCCTATGTTGGGTTGCCATAAGGAGTTGTGATTATTAATTAAATTATTAATTAATTAATTGGTTTACATAGTTTATTAATATAAAATTAAATTAAAGGATGTCATTGACATTTAAATATAAATGTGTATTTTAATTATTGAGGGTTATTATTTAGCAATGTTATTTTGTGGATCATGATGTTGGCATATATAATTATGCATTATAGATTTTTTATTCATTTATTATATTTTATATGTAGGTGCAATATATTTATGGTATTGAGTTTAAATTATATTGGCTCGAGCATTTATATTTGTCCGTGCACTTAAATATTTGTTTATTGTTTATTTATTTATTTATCGTTGGCTTATCTATTTATCGGTTATTAATTTGTTATTATTTACCCCTTGTTATGATTGGTATTTTTGGGAGTTGTGTTTGTTAGATATTATTATTTAATTGATTATTTATTTATTTATATTATTTTTTGTGGTTTAACATTTATCGGGCTTCTGATTTATTTATTTAATATATTAGCCCTTTCTATTTTATTTATTGGTTAATGGGTTTATTGATTATTTGTTATTGTTTAATCTTTTACCCATTTATTTATTTATCATTCTTACCCTATTTTAGTATTGGCTGTGAGATTTGGGAATTGAGATAATATTATTTTATATTATTATCATGATGTTAGGTAAGAAATATTATATTTTGGATTGTTTTGATTGGCTGGAGAAGTTGTATAGTTTTTCATTAATTTCTATTTATTGGAAGATTTGAGTTTTCCATGGGCTTGCTTGGCTGGAGAAATTTTGCATTGTTTGAGATTTCAATTATTCTTGATTTGGCTATTGGAATTGGATTGGGGCTTGGCTTGGATTCTCATTGGATTGTCGATTGTGCTTCTTCAATTTGCATTCCATAACTTCTATTTTCCAAGTTGGATGAATTTTTACCCTTATTGCATTTTCATTTGAAAAACTTGTCTTCTTTGTGCCTATAAAAAGGAATTCTAGATTTTCTATATGAATAGAAATGACTATAGATGGGATTTATTATTTTCCAAGTTTTGATTATTATCATATTGGAAGCTCCCGTGATTGTGTTGTTTTCGTGAGTCTTGAGTATATGAAATTATCTTGTCCTTTGAAACCTTATATGTTCATTGCCATGAAGGTTCTTGTTGTTTCTTGAGTTTGCATCCCATCTTTTATTGTCCAGAGTTTGTTATTTAGAGTCATGTATGCTTAGATATTTTGACTTTGTTAATATTTTTCATGTGTCAAGTTGGGCTTTTGATCATTGATCTATAGAAATTGATCCTTTGTTATAGTTTTTTCTTATTCTAGGTTGGTTATCGCCTTGTGAATATCTACTGAAGTCGCAAACTTGGTTTTTGTATTTTTTTAGACTTCGATAATTTATTTTTGTTATGTTTCTAAGACCCAATTCATATGCACTAAATGGTTTGTCGAATGTGTTATTTCCTATGTCATATGTGCTAGTTTCTTATATAATTGTGTTATATTATTATGTAGATGTGCTCTTTATTTGGGTCTATGCACTGGTTTGTGCTCTTTATGCGCTAGACTTATAGTTGAATTTGTTGTTTGATGTGTTGGATGCATTAAAATGACATGTGTACATGTTGTACTTTCATGTGTATGTAGTATTCTTATTTGCAAATGCATTGTACCAGCCTGTGGATGCACCAGACTATTGTATATGACTTTCTAGGTCGATTCTGGCTTTCTATTTTGGAATTTGTTGGCCCAGAGGAGAGTCATGATTTCGCAAGCGTTGACCATTTTTAGGTGTCTACATTTAATTGTGATGAGAAGACTTAGGATAAATAAATAATTTATTAATCCTAGAAGAAGAAATGACACACAAGGTTAAATGATTAAATCATGAAACCCTAGAAGATAAATTAGCAATGCGAGAATGACAATTAGGTCTTGATTGAAGATAATTGATATCAATTTGATTTGAATTGATAAATGACCAATGTGATAAATGATTTGATTGATAGATGCGCCAATTGACAAGGAACAATGACAAATTGATCCAAATTGACATAATTGAGACAAACAACGATCGATGACAAATCGGTCGCAAAATGACAAGATTGACAAGAGGACAAGAATCGATGACAAAATGGATTGCAAAATGACAAGATTGAAAATGACCACGATCGATGACAAATCGATCGCAAAATGACAAGATCGAACATGACAACGATCGATGACATATTGATCGTAAAACGACAAGATTGATAAACCGATTGCCAGATGATAAGATTGAAAAGAGGACAAAACCCAAATTAGGATTGACGATGTCCAAAATGATAAGATTGATGAATACGATTGATAAGAGGACAAAACCCTAAGTAGGATTGACGATGTCCAAAATGATGACAAATGAATACACACATTGATGCAACAGGATAAAATCGATCAAAATCATGACTGGATAATGTTGTCGACAAGACCAAATTCGAATACGAGATGAATGAAGAATACAGAAGAATGACTCGATGCTCGCAAATGATAAAGACCAAGTGCGAATCATAGGAGAAATGTTAATGCGACACAAAAACCTAAAATGAGGCAATGCGTAAATGTTAATGTATGACTCCGCAAGCGTTGACCATTTTTGGGTCTCTACATTTTGCCCCTCTTTGAGACAATGCGATTTTAAGCATTGTTTCAAAGGACAATAATGAAAATGCCCCAGACAATGATAATGACATATGCATGCCCCCTCGAGGAATTGGCCGGAAACATGCAGAGAAGAGGCCAATTGATCGATAAGAATGATAGAAAATGATAGGAGCAAACAGATTAAACAGACTGACGGAAGAAATGTGAGTGAGAAGAAATCAAACAGAGGACAGTTAGAGATGAAGAAAAACTTGCTTTCAGTAATGCACTTTGTAGGTGAGAACCTTTATTTTTATGTAGCAAAATGGATGCGTAGCATCATGGCATTGAAGGCCAGAGCTGAAATGCAACCCTTTTTGCAAAAGACAGACACATCACAGACAAACAACAATCAGAATCAAAAAAGAAAGGGACCACGAGCCATCCTGGTCACTCTAAATCACTCAGTGACATCATCGAGCAACATAGGAACATGATCGGAGATAAATCAATACATGATAAGACTCACGAATTCCAACAAGTCAAACAAACATCTTGATCTTTACTATCAAAAGTTGAAAATGTTGATAGGACGATCATGTTGTCTGGTTTCAGGACATGTGGTACCCCGTCTAAGATAGGACATAGTCTGGTTTCGAGTATACCACACCCTGTATAAGACCCATGATAGTAGTAACAAGGACAAATGATTTTGAAGTTGATTGTTATGACAATTTTGATCGGTTTGGATGCTTGGTTTTGATTGAAAAAGTGCATCTGTTAATGCATGATTTCATTTAAGCACAGTGTTGAATTGATTGTCGTTGGATGTATGCTCAGCGAGTTGTCTTATGCACAAAGGGGATATTATTGCAAAATGCTTGTTTTTGGAATTTTATCAATTTTTTTGTGTTCATTTTTTCAGGACTTTATATGACTTTTTATGACTTTTTTCAGGGCTTTTTTTATTTTTATGGATTTTTGCAGGACAATATTTGATTTTTTATGATTTTTTCAAGGCATTATTCAATTTTTATGATTATTTTAGGACATTTTTCAATTTTTAAGACTTTTTCAGGACATTTTTCAATTTTTATGATGTTTTTCAGGACATTTTTTTTTTTTTCAGGACGTTATTTGACTTTTTAGGGATTTTTTTCAGGACGTTTTTCAATTATTTTTTTTATGATGTTTTTCAGGACATTTTTCAATTTTTAGAGATTTTTTCATGATTTTGCCCCCAGTGTCTAGCAAGGCAAGGAATATGACAGGTGAATAAATAGGCTTGCTAAAATGTTGGTGGATAGAGGGAAGACAAAGGCCTTTTATCATGGAGACAATACGGATGCAATTTTCAAGGGCTATTGCATGATGGGACAAGAGACTGGATATGACAATGTAAAGAAGTGACATGGCATGAGGGACATGTCAAGAGATTTTTGAAAAATATGTTTTGAATTTCACGTCCTTATGTCAGATCAAGATCAAGGGACAGAAAGAGTGTATGGATAGTGATAAGATATGGATAGGATAAGCAAGACCAAGAATGGATAAGGGACATGGACTGAAGGTCAGGATAGGATACGGGATAGTGGCAGAAAGTTGTAATAAGATAGGGAATATGGATGAAAGGTTGTAATAAGAAAATGGATGAAGACCAAAAGCTATGATGGACTAAAAGCTGCAAACAAGATGCATGATGCTCATGAAGATCGCCAGCCTTGTCAAGATCAAAGGTGGAAAGGGAATCTGGACATGAGGGACAATAGGATATGAAGGGTAATGACATGGTATGATAAGATAATGAAGGGCAATAGGATATGAAGGATAATGACATGTTATGATAAGATAATGAAGGGCAATAGGATATGAAGGAGGAAACCTGCCCCCAAGTGTGGTGTGCAAGAAGTTCATAGATTACGCATGACGCATGTTTGCCAGGTTTTCATCATGGTACTTGCCCAAGGCGCCTGTTTGCCAGGTTTTCACCAGTGGACGAATTATTTTTCTTTATTTTTTTCTTTTGTCTCTTTTTTTTGCACTTTTTTTTTCACTTTTTTTGACTTTTTCAATAGAAGATGGACACATGATAGGGGATGGAAGAAGGACTCAAACATCTTTTTGTTTGGATAGTAGCCTTGAAATAAATGGACCATGACCTTTAATAGTAAGCTCAAAGACGTTGGTAGGATAAGGACATGGAAAATGAGATGAAACTAAGGCAAGGATTTATGCAAAGGATTGGATCAAAGGGATCGAAGGATGGAAAATATGCATTGGATAATGGATAGGGTATTGGAAGAATTGTGCTTGAGTGGATAGAAATGTTGGTAAGATCAACATTGGCACACACCTTGACGGGTGGTGGATTGATGGAGGAAAAATGTATTTTGGATATGGAGATTTTGATGAAGGAATAGCTAGGGATTTGTGGACATAAGGGCCCAAAATGGATGAAGAAGGTGATGGAGGAACAAATTTGAGAGGTTTGGATGGAGGAATAGAAATTTTGGATGCCAAGTTGGATTTTTCTTTAGGCTTTTGTGCTTCAAGGAGCTGCTTAGGGATCCACATGGTTTTTGATTTTTCATGCTTTTGTGGTTCCTTGGAGTGCATTTCTTGCACAAGGGATTTAGGAACCCATATATATTGACTTTGCTTTATTTTGCTCAGTGGGCCTTTGTGGCCTTTTGAATATATATTTTTCTTTATAGATCATATTGTTCTTTGTTTTGACATGTCGATTATAGTGGACATGTTGATCTTTGAATACATGTGGATTTTTAGACTTATGACTTTTATACTTGGCATCCAAATTGCTTGGAAGAGGGAATGAATGTCGGTGTGGATGGGAATGATATGGAGGCATGTGGGATGGATGGAAGGTTCTCCAAGATGTGTGCCTTTGTTGATGTTGCATAGGAGATGGAGGGATATAGGGACCTAGAATGGATGGAAGCGATGATGGGGAAGGTGGACATTTGGATTTTGACTTTGAAGGGATACCAATGCCTTGAGTGTGAGCTCTGTAACCATAACCATTAGTATACTCTTTGATATGAAGGGGTTCTTGCTTGTGAAGGTCTACTCCTTTGCCTTTATGAATATCTTGACTTGTAGGATACTCTTTTCTTTGGGAAGAAGACACGAGTCCACTATGAGGTGGATATGATATGAGAGAAACAATGAGATCTTGAAGTGGATCGGATTGCACCAAAGTGGAAGAACCCATTATGCATGTCGAGGGTTCATGAACATCTTGCGCTAACACGTTAGAATCATGATGGGGATTAGGATCATGAGGGGGACTAGGATTGTGTAGTGGACATGGTTCAATGATAGGCTCTTCAAGAGATGGAATGAGATAAATAATGGGATCATCAAAAGAAATGCGATCTTGGGGTGGATATGCGGGATTAGGACAAGGAGATGGAGGAACAAGTGGATCTTGTGGAGGATCTGAAGGAATAATTTGACTTTGACAAGGAGGAAGATCATTGGAATCCTCTTTAAAGGTACTTTGCTCTTGACTTTCAATGGGATCATCGGAAAGGATCGAAGGGATATCTTGATCTTTCTTAGGAAGTGGAATGCCAATGGGGTTTGAACGGATATTGTGTTCTTGGATAGAATGGATAGGAATAATGGAATCATCATGAGTGTCTGGGAACATGGGGTCCTGGTCAACAATTGGATGGGACGATAAGGTTTCAGGATCTTGATCTTGATTTTCTTTAGGACTCATTTCTTCGTGCTCTAAATTATCCTCTTGACATGGGGTTGGACTTTGGATATGCATGGAGGATTCTGACAAGGAATCAATGTTTTGGCATGAAGGAAATGCACTTTGAACATTTGTGATGGATTCTAGCAAGGAATCAATGCTTGAACATGAGGAAGAGGGACTTCGAATGGGGTCCTCTAAAATACGTAATGGCAATAAAGTACATGGTTGCATTGGGTCTTGTATTTCTGAAACATGACAAGGATGTGCATCATGAATTGGATTATCGTGGCAATCAATTATGGATAGTCCTTGGATAATTTCATCCTTGGGTGTATTATTTGATGAGGACAATATGGAAGGTTCTTGGGAATTGCAGGGATAGATGCCACTGGAGAGTCAATTCGTTTGTGGGGGGATGAGGCATTGCTAGACATAGATGTATTATCTTGATCTTCCTCAAAGAACTCACTTGGTAGTTTCCTTAAGATCATTGCAATAAAGCCACCTTTCTTTTGAGGTTTTGACATGGTTGTATCTGGAATTTGAACTTGTTCGGAAAGGAGTTGGTTCCGATCTAATGTCATGTTTTGATATTGGACTTGGTTCAATTGTTCTGACATGTTTGAAACTTGGGTTTTGGTGTGCTGCAACCTTTGTTTTTGAATGTTTGGTTGTTGTTGTTGACATTGATATGTTGATTGAACTTGTTGATATTCCACCATTGGTTGAACTATTTGTGGACATTGTATAGTTGGTTGGACATATTGTTGAAATTGGACCATTGGTTGTATTGGTTGTATATGTTGGTTGAACCATTGGTTGTATTGGTTGAAAATCTGATTGATAATAAACACCTTGTTCTTGTTGTGGAGGCACATAATGTTGAAATTGATGTTGTCTCTTTTCTTGAAATTGTTTCATCATCTCTATTTGTGAGAGGAGAGCTGGTATGTCTGATCATTCAAGAAGAGATCTTACATCAATTGGCTCAATCTTTGGATTTAGACCTAGAAATTTTCAAAACATTTTGGACATTTGTGATCTATTCTTCACAATGTTTTTCACTCTTTGTTCCAAAATCTCATTTTCTTGAGCTAGTTTCTCCTCTAGTTTTTGTATTTGGACATTTACATCATCATGATAAGTTTGATCCAAGTTCTGAGACATGTAGAGATTGGATTGACATGATTGATTTCTCAATTGTGATGACATGGCTTCTTAAGAAGGTTGAGATCTCATTTCAACAAACATGTCACTATGCAAATGCAATTAATGGGATTGACAAATGCAACCTAAAAGGATGACAATGCAACTTAATGTTTTTGTTGTTTTTGAAGATTTTGACAAACTTTTTGGAATGCAATTCTAAAAAAGAGACCCTTAGGAAATTGAAATGATGTCTAGATCTCAAAGGACAAAAGGACCAAGTGACAAAAGGACAAGATGACAATGTCTCCCCTATATGCTTGGATACTAAGCTAGGTTTGACGAAATGACATTGATGACAAAAGGACAAAAGGTTTGATAAGGTCTAGACTTCCTAACAATGACTTAGGGTTTATCAAAGATTTGGATTACTCAAGTATGACAAAACCTAGCTTTGACACTATGTGCAAAAGGACAATTAATATGCAAATGACCCTAATATGATATGATAATGACTTAAGCTTAATGAAGAGACTTAGGGTATACAAATGCAAATGTATGACAATGATATTACTCTAATGCAAGAGGACACATGCAAATAGATGACTCTTATTGACATGCAAAGGAGTATGACTTAGGTGAAACCTAACCTTGGTACTTGACAATGAACTTTGCAAAATACAACCTAGGATGAACCTAAATCTAAGTGACATGAATGTTAAGAGAAGATTTTGAAAAATATTTGACAACCATGTTTGAAGATGTTTTGAACTTCGTTGGATAAAATGTTCTTATGTTCAATCTTGTTTGGAATCAATTTGTCTTGTTTTGAAATGAGATGCAATTCAACTTTTGACAAACAAAGAAGAAAAGATATTTCCACTTAGACTCAAGACAATCATGCTCATTCACACATTTCTTGTGGTAGGCAAGGACATTAGGTACCTGAGAGGTAGACTCATTATGGGATTCAAGGAGAATACATAGATGCTTGACCCCACAAGATCCCCTCCACGGCACTCACTTCTCAGGGCAGCCAAGCATCAGTCCCCATGGAAATCTCCCCATGGCGAACTTAGTATCTCTTCCAAGTATTCGAATTTGTCCTTCTCAAGCAACTAGAAGGGTTTTTGGCCTCTAAAAAATAAGGTGTTTAGTAAGGATTTCTGTTAAGTGTTACTCCTTGATGTCACGCAAGCGTGATTGAGACATTAAGCCCACCAAGATACCAAACAAATGTAGTCGCGCAAGCGCAATTTAGACCATGAGGTCCTACTTAGATGTTGATATGAGAAAGAGTCCAAGGGTCATCACTTCCCAAGTAACTACAATTCCCACGTAACGCTTCCTTCAAAGCTTTCGCTCATCAGGTATTTGTTTATAGTGAGTTAGATTGCCAAGGTATTCTAGCTGTACTCACTTTGGCTCGTTCCCTTCTCACGATTATCACTTGCTTGCAAAAGCAAATGGTCGGGAAGGCAGGCCCTCTAAGGGTGATAAACAATCAAAGACATGAGCGTGGTATTGAAGATCTGGATTTCTGATCACCCTAAAAAGGATGAGAGCATACTCTCCTACTCAAATGTCAAACTCAACAATCAAATCAAACATAGATTCATTCCAACCTATTTAGAAATCACTAGGTGCCTAAAACATTAATGACAAACACCAAGTTTAGTTGTTTCTCCAAGGCAACCTGCAAAACCCAAGTTAGAAGTTTGGGGTGTTTATTCTTTGACTATCGATTCTGCATAAAACATGTTAGTAGTTTCATTTGTTGTCTTTGCCATGCGTATGCCAAGATGCTGCACAGGTAATTAGTACCAAAAACCAAAACACAGAAAACAGAATGCAAAAACAAGACAATTTTCAAGTAAAACACTGCATTTTTACCTCTGTTTCTGGACTTTACACAGGCGCAAAAGTCATGACACAGGCACAGAAGCCATGACACAGGCACAGGATTACACAAGCACAGTTTGCTTTACACAAGCGCAGGTTACCTTACACAAGCGCAGTTTTGTTGTTTTTTTTTTTACACAAGCGTAGAATGCATTGACACAAGCGCAAAACTCATAAAGATGCACCTGTGTACCTTACATAGGCGCAGATTGTCTCACACAGGCGCATAAGTCCCCAGAAAACCCTGCACTGCCCTGTTTTTGGGTTTTTGGCCTGCAAATCAACTCAAAAGCACCCAAAAAAATAGTTAAGGGGTTAGATGGTTAGTGTTCACATCGGGTTCACCAATTAATGTACGTTAGGAAATAGGAAATCATCACAAGCTTATATAAAAACTAATCATTAGCTCAATCACAAAAGCTCATTGCAATGATCTATCCTAAACACACTCAATAGAGACATGAAAATGAAACATTCGAAAATGAAAGATTATGCAAACCAAATGCAGACTTGAATGCTTCTTCCATGCGGCTCCATTGTTCTTCTTTCCTCTTCAAATAGTTTGGTTGTGGATCTCACCTACAAGTGCACATACATGATTGAAAGCAAGTAGAAAAGATTATTGATCAAGAATACTCGAAATGTGATTGATTAGAAATTCGATAATCTGATTAGGGGCTAGGGGATTTCGATTGAAGAAATTCATCCAATTTATAGACAAATTGGAGAAATGGATCAAATTAGCATGATTCAATTCAAATGGAAATTGCAAATCAAGAATAGCAAAATTATGACATGTCTATGACAAATTGCTATGCAAGGATTTATGATAATTTATGACAAATTGCTATGCAAGGATTTAGGACAAGATTTTGAAATAGAAATAGACATTTAGGAGAAATTAGAAAATTAAATTGGAAATAATGACTTGGAAATTAGGAATTTGATGAAAAATAGGTAAATTAATTAATAATTTCTCATTCATTAATTAATTTACAAAAATAGGAGGAAATTAATTAGCCAATTAAATAAACATTTAATCGTGACAAGAAGACTTAGGATAAATAAATAAACTATTAATCCTAGAGAGAGAAATGACAAACAAGGTTAAATGAACAAATCATAAAACCTTGGAAGATAAATTAGAAATGCAAGGATGACAATTAGGTCTTGACAAAGGATAGTTGATATTGATTCGATCATGATTTTGAATTGATAAATGACCAGTGTTTATAAATGATTTGATTGAGGTTGGTTGACAAAAATCAATGACAAATTGACCAAATTGACATGATTGAAAAGGACAAGGATCGATGACAAATCGATCGCAATATGACAAGATTGACAAAGATCGACCAAAATCATGATTGAAGATTGTTGTCGACAAGACCAAATTCGAAGACGAGATGAATGAAGAATACAGAAGAATGACTCGATGCTCGCAAATGATAAAGATCAAGTGCGAATCATAGGAGAAATGTTAATGCAACGCAAAAACCTAAAATGAGGCAATGCGCAAATGTTAAACCATGACTTCGCAAGCGTTGACCATTTTTAGGTGTCTACACAACCTATATTTCAAGGTCGGCTCAACACTCATCACAAATTACAAAGATATAACCATATACTCTATAATATATCATGTGAACCAAAACAATGTTGGCTAAGATATAGTATGGACCTAAACCAACACCTTAAACATGAAACACCTCCAAGAATTATGCCTTGAACATCTGCAACATGCTATAATCATTCGGTCGGCCACAAACATCGTATAAAATGAACATACCGAGGAAATCGTCAATAAAATGCACAACGGTCAATGCATACAATCAACAAGGATAGCTCATGATCTAGAAACATCCACAAGCATCATGAATTGCCACAAAAACAACTGCAACATCACTACTTACTAGAATCTTCATCATCATTATACCGAACCTCTAAGAACACTCACTGAACTGACTGTCAAACTAAAAGATTGACTTGCGAACCTCCAAATAATGAACCATTTGAATTGAGGACACATATGAACATCCCAAACACTCTACCAAATCCACAAACTAAGATATTGCAACGTGGAGCAATGTGGAACAAAATCCAGAACAGTGAACAATACAAACAACTTAGAAACCAACCAAAGTACCAAACCTCATAACCCGATCAAATCACCATGCAGACGACAGAAACTATAGCTAAATCAACTAGAGATGCTTATCTCAAAACCCTTTAATCCAAAACAACTCATCGAATCTGACTGCAACACTGGAACACATAGAGGAATGTGTTAACATCAATGACAACACATAATTCCAAAAAACTTCTCAACAATATGGAATAGTTTCATGATGGTATCAATAGGTCACTATCATGTGTTTACCTTAAATCAAAATTAGAAACAATTTCTTCATGAGTTATTCAAATGTGTTGTTTCATTTTTTAAACCCTAGTTGCAAAAGCTAGAGCACAAATTGCAATAATATCATTTCTTGATGAGCGAGCTTCGAATAGTGTGGTTTCCAAGTTGGTTATGCTTTTCCAAGGAAGGTATGGAATTGAATTTACTCCAACGACAGGTATGCCACGAATCTAAATATATGTTGCATTTCTTTTGAGGTATCTGATCTTTTGAAAGGATTGTTGTTGATAAAGGTTGGTTAACAATATTTGTTAAGGATTAACATGTTCCTCACTTCATCGATATTATTGAAGATTTAAGTTACAATGAATTGTTTTTTGGAAATAGTTATTTGTATAAATTATTTTGTGAAAGGAAAAAGATTTTTATTCATTTTGAAAATGGTGAATAAAATAGGTTTTTGGCAAACCCTAGTTCGAATATGAAAAGAGGTTTGTTGTTTTTTAACAATTAAACATTACTGTTAAAAAATTTTCTCAAACTGTTAAAAAATTCAGTTGGATTGTAAAATAATTGATTATTTTCACTATAGTTTAATATTATTTCATATGGCCTTCAAAAAATGATATGGAGTAATGTTATTTTTGCAAAGTAAGAAAAAAGGTGTGAAGTGAGATGAGATTTTGAGAACAACATTGAAGTATCCGTTTTCCATGATTGTAAGACATATATCTTCTTGGTAGAACAAGAAGTGTTTTACACTGAAATAGAGGACAAAACTCTATCAAAATCTTTATCTTATGTAATGGTGTTTGCTAGTGAGGAATGCATTTTGGAACTATTTGAGTGAGGCACTGTAATTGGTTTCTTTATTATTGAGCCAATGAGGCAAGTTTTGAGTTGTCATGAGCATGATATGACGTTGTGATTCTCTTTCACTTGTCTGATTATATATGTTTTTGTGTGTACATTGGTGGTTACAAGTTTGAATGCACTAGACATCAACTCCACCTGCTTCCATAGGTCTAAGTGTGTCTTTAATCCCAATGGCAAGCTGATCGGAGGTGACACAAGATCCTATTCTACACTCTAGGTTTAGCTGGTATTCTGTCAATTTTGGTGTCTTGGCTAGAGTTGCTTTGTTTAGAGTCATGCAATATTTCATGTTACCCTATGTTGGGTTGCCATAAGGAGTTGTGATTATTAATTAAATTATTAATTAATTAATTGGTTTACATAGTTTATTAATATAAAATTAAATTAAAGGATGTCATTGACATTTAAATATAAATGTGTATTTTAATTATTGAGGGTTATTATTTAGCAATGTTATTTTGTGGATCATGATGTTGGCATATATAATTATGCATTATAGATTTTTTATTCATTTATTATATTTTATATGTAGGTGCAATATATTTATGGTATTGAGTTTAAATTATATTGGCTCGAGCATTTATATTTGTCCGTGCACTTAAATATTTGTTTATTGTTTATTTATTTATTTATCGTTGGCTTATCTATTTATCGGTTATTAATTTGTTATTATTTACCCCTTGTTATGATTGGTATTTTTGGGAGTTGTGTTTGTTAGATATTATTATTTAATTGATTATTTATTTATTTATATTATTTTTTGTGGTTTAACATTTATCGGGCTTCTGATTTATTTATTTAATATATTAGCCCTTTCTATTTTATTTATTGGTTAATGGGTTTATTGATTATTTGTTATTGTTTAATCTTTTACCCATTTATTTATTTATCATTCTTACCCTATTTTAGTATTGGCTGTGAGATTTGGGAATTGAGATAATATTATTTTATATTATTATCATGATGTTAGGTAAGAAATATTATATTTTGGATTGTTTTGATTGGCTGGAGAAGTTGTATAGTTTTTCATTAATTTCTATTTATTGGAAGATTTGAGTTTTCCGTGGGCTTGCTTGGCTGGAGAAATTTTGCATTGTTTGAGATTTCAATTATTCTTGATTTGGCTATTGGAATTGGATTGGGGCTTGGCTTGGATTCTCATTGGATTGTCGATTGTGCTTCTTCAATTTGCATTCCATAACTTCTATTTTCCAAGTTGGATGAATTTTTACCCTTATTGCATTTTCATTTGAAAAACTTGTCTTCTTTGTGCCTATAAAAAGGAATTCTAGATTTTCTATATGAATAGAAATGACTATAGATGGGATTTATTATTTTCCAAGTTTTGATTATTATCATATTGGAAGCTCCCGTGATTGTGTTGTTTTCGTGAGTCTTGAGTATATGAAATTATCTTGTCCTTTGAAACCTTATATGTTCATTGTCATGAAGGTTCTTGTTGTTTCTTGAGTTTGCATCCCATCTTTTATTGTCCAGAGTTTGTTATTTAGAGTCATGTATGCTTAGATATTTTGACTTTGTTAATATTTTTCATGTGTCAAGTTGGGCTTTTGATCATTGATCTATAGAAATTGATCCTTTGTTATAGTTTTTTCTTATTCTAGGTTGGTTATCGCCTTGTGAATATCTACTGAAGTCGCAAACTTGGTTTTTGTATTTTTTTAGACTTCAATAATTTATTTTTGTTATGTTTCTAAGACCCAATTCATATGCACTAAATGGTTTGTCAAATGTGCTATTTCCTATGTCATATGTGCTAGTTTCTTATATAATTGTGTTATATTATTGTGTAGATGTGCTCCTTATTTGGGTCTATGCACTGGTTTGTACTCTTTATGCGCTAGACTTATAGTTGAATTTGTTGTTTGATGTGTTGGATGCATTAAAATGACATGTGTACATGTTTTAATTTCATGTGTATGTATTATTCTTATTTGCAAATGCATTGTACCAGCCTGTGGATGCACCAGACTATTGTATATGACTTTCTAGGTTGATTCTGGCTTTCTATTTTGGAATTTGTTGGCCCAGAGGCTATCTTTTTTTATTTTCTAAGCTTTTGAGATGCTCCAAAATTGATTTATTGATGAGAATTGAATATTTGTGTTATTGATTTTTTTATTAGATCAGAATTGGACATTTATGTCATTCATGGATTTAGCAAGATGGACATGCCTTTCGATTATTTTTGGGATCATGTTGGATATATGTGTTTTTGAACTTATTCGAGATTATGGTTTCTATGTTGCATGTGTAAGGTTGTGATTATTGGCATTTGATATGCATGTATTTGTTGGTTATCTTTTTTATGGGAAACCCTAGTTATCTAGGTTATATTTTATTTAAGACTCCTTGTTCTTGCATATGTGTATATTGTTACCCTAAGGTATAGGTGCATGATTAGTGGGAGTGGGCTTCCAAGAGACTGTCCAAGTCATGAGGATTAGACTACTAAGTTCTTGGATTCCTTGTGTTAAGGAGTCAGGTTCTAGATCGTCAGGATAACTCTTTCTGATTTTATTGTATAATCAAGTGATAACTATATAAATTAATCCTAGAAGGGATGGGTAGTAGTAATTCAACTTAATAAGATAAGAAATGGATTTGTGGTGCCCCAACTCATAGCATATATTTCTAGTATAGACTTTGGATAGGTTTTGGAAAGATCTTGGTGATCTGAGTAAATCGAACTCCCTTGATTTCCTCAAAGGTTGAGATAGTTTCGCATGAGTATCATGGATGCTGGGACAAGGAGATTCATCTCACCTTTCCTAGGATATCCTTTGTTGTTATATGGTGATAACATGCAATGACACTCTTCCCTACATGTAGGTCCTAGTTCCTTATGCCTTGTTTTGCAGGGAAGCCTCTAGATGTCTTGTTTTCTATTTAAGCCTTGTGATGTGATTTGGAGTATTGTTCATATGGTTTCTTTTAGTTGTGAACTAAGTTATGTTGGAGTCTGTTGGTTGTTAGGTGTCAACCTAGATCTAGATTTTGTGTGAGATCATGTGTCATTCTTCGTAGCATGGGGGGTGGTTCCACATGGTTGGGAGGTTTGAAGCCTTCTTCCATTAGGATGTTCTTCTCTTCGTTGGATGTTCATGTGCGTAGATATGGATTCTTATCTCTTCATCCTATTCATGGACTCTTTAGTAGATGCTTTGCACTTTGTGGGTTAGTAGAAAAGATGTAGTATGTAGCATGAGAAATTAATAATATTGGATTAGGAAACTATGTATCTTAATGTAAAAGATTATTAAAATATCGATGACATCATTGTAATCATATGTACTTGGATATTGATTTGATAATTGAGACTATGGTTCTAGAAGTAGGAAATGTTGTATTACTCTTGAGAGATGTATAATGTATCATAGGTATGTCCTTATTCTTATAATTGATCATTGAGATTCATGATGGATTAATGGATTCTATTTGGATTAGAAATATGTGTATCTTGTGTTATTGAATTGAGAATTATGCTTTAGACCTGTGTAGGATCTTCTGTTAGAGAATGGGAAATGGTTATGCTTTAGAATTGATGTTTGCAATTGTATGGATAATTGATGGTTGGGAATAAGTGATTAGAAATATTTATATTTGGTGTTCTAAAATGAACATATAGCATAGAAGTAAATTAGGTTTTATTTGCATATGCATAATGGATAGTTAAATGGATCTTTCTATGATGATCACTAGGGATATTGGGGAAAAGATACTCTCGCAAGACTTGTTTTGTATCCTTGATTATTGCTAATCTTTTAAATAGAGTTTTGGTTCTCAGTTGGAAAGGAATATGTTATTTCTATCACATGTAATGGTGATGTGAGATATGAGTTAGACTGTATGGTTTTATCTTCTAGGAAATGGATTAAGCTAATAGAATATACATTTAATGTAAGTAAGATGGCTTGGATTAATGGTTACTTTCTCATGATTTAGTTCCAATAAATATTAAGTCAATGTATGAAGTGATGTTGAAGAACTTTATGATGATGCTTATATTCTTAGTGTCATATTAAGTGATGATGTTGAGATAGCCTAGGGAAGGTTGATCTATGTGATGATGATTATTTTTTGCTTGTGTACTTGTGTTCTTATGATCATGTTCATAATTAATTATGTGCATGACTAGATGATGTTATGGTTATTTGAGTTATATGTGTTGCATTAGTTATCTCTACAAAAAATATATCTCTATTTGCATGTTAGATGGTTATATTTCTCTAGGGTATTTTGGTGGGCATTACATTTTTATTTAAATCTATTTCCCATTCATAAATAATAACTCTGTTATCTTTGAACTAGTGAAGAAAGGTTGGTTTGCATGCTTAAATAATAAATGAAATAAAATAACTATTCTATAATAATCTTGCAAGGAAGATATCTCTTGAGCTTTCAAATCAAGGACAAATGTGGAAAGCTAAAGATTCAAGTAAGCCTATTCCTTTAGTAATTAATCCTTTTATATTTGATGAAAAAATTTATTTATTTCCACCTCTTTTAGGTGGTAGTAGAATTAAGGCACCAATTTTTATTGCTAAGTATGTATGAGATGAGAGGAATTGGGTGAGTCCTCTATACCAATAATTCATAGAAAATTTAAAAAAGGAAAGAAAGAGAAACTTCAAAGGGATTGTGATCTTAGGAAAACTCTATCTACTTAGTCTACTTATTCTAGTGCAAGTGTACCTATAAATAAATATGTTAGCTCTATAAATGCAATTTTGAAGAAAAATAATTTCCTATATACAATTTTACATGCTTCTTCTTTCATTATGAACCAATTCATTGATGTCAATATTTTTTCTACTTCACAAAAATCTTGCTCCTTTGGATTTCATGTCAAAATTAAGGAATAAGTATTTAAAGGAACCAATTATCTTAAAGCTAAATATCTATGCAAAGTGATTATTCTTTTTTATTTTTGAGATTTCAACATAATATAAAAAAAAAATTGAAAACCTACTTTGGTTAATTCAAAATGTATAGAAATGAAGAAAAATACAAATTTGGACATGATTCACATAGACTTTAATACTACATACCTTTAAATAAAAAAATATCATGGGGAAGGACTTAATAGTCATCCTTGTTCCAATAACCATTCATTAATACATGTAAATAAAAGTCCGCTTAAAATTTTTTGATGTACCAATTGTTGCCCACTTGTATACCCAATAGTTAAAAAGAATATATTTAATTGAAACAGTTGTGCAACTTTGTTGATACCCATATCACACTCAAACATTTATGCATAAATATTGGTCAAAACATGTATTAGAGGAATATGTATTGGATAAAGGACAACCTAAAAGCTGAAACAATAACTCTAAAAATATGATAGGTGAAGAGCTCCAGTTATTGCCCATGTTCCAATTACTATTCACTTCTTGCTCACCCAACCCCCCAAATACTAACTTTAAAGAAACCAAAAAAATGATAACTAAAGCCCAATAGTTAACTTTTTTTTACTTTAATTAGAGTTGTGCAACTTTATTGCTACCCATGTACGACTACTGAGACATTTGTGCATAAATATTGGGTTATCTTTAGGTAGCTATCAATGACACTTTGAAATGACTACTTTTTGACTCTTGTGTGTGTAACAGATCCCACAACATGTGTCATTACTATCGTGAAGATAGAAGAATAGCTCTAAGCAATTAAGTCTCATACAAAAGCAACATTAAAAAATGTCAAAAATTGATTTACCATTTAAAATTTGTAAATGCACAAAGTTAATTGTAATAACTACCATTAAAATTTTAGAGTGCTCCAAATTCAAATGAATGACTACAATAGAACTCTCTTATTATCTTTCTAGTATTAAACTAGTGATTGCACCTTGGTGTGCAATGGGTATGTTGAAAAGGTGTGGAAGTTCAATTAGGTAAGATTTTGGTCTATTTATTGAATACATTTTTGTTGTACACAAGGTCAATTGGTATGGATAGATATAGGGGTAGAGAGAGGCAAACATATACGAGAGGAGGGAGATGGAGATGTTATAAGACTAAGGTAAAGGGAGAGGTATAGGGGAAGAAATAGATGGAGATAATATGAGATAGAGATAAAAGGAGTGATAGAAGAATAAATATGGCGATATAAGAGAAAAAGAGTGGGGAGAGAGGGAGAGATATGGTTAGAGGGGGGAGAAATAGAGAGAAAAGGATGGAGAGAAGAAGAGAGAGATAAATAGAGGAAGAAAGAGTAAAATAATGTGGAGAGGGAAATAGATAGTTCAATATATAGAAAGGGAGAGTGGGAGTGAGAGAAGGGTAGATATAAATTGAGGATGATACAGATAGATAGAAGTGATACTTAAAGAGACAAGGATAAGGAGAGAGATAGATAGATATGTAGGAAGAGGTAATAAAAATATAGAAAGAAAGAGATAGAAGAGTGATGGGGAGATAGATAAATTTACTATTATGATATATATTTTAAATTACATTATATTAGTAGGAATGCATATGGTGTAGGGAAATAACACTAAAGGTGTAGTGTATTATGACAAAATCACGACTTAATAGTGAGGAAATATGCAATTAAAAAATGTTCAAAGTCTTTTAACAAATGTGAATGATTGTCTATTACAATTCTTGAGAAGAGAGAGGAACCTAGGTTAATAATCTTATGAAGAAGACACCTAGTAGTTAATATATGCTTTTTAAATGCAATAAATATACTCTTTGAATTATAAGGGACCACCTATGCAATATAATTAACAATAGAAGGCCCCCACTCCGGAAGTTGTATGGTTTAATGAATCTTGAAAAATATAAGGCTATTTGTTGTTATTTGTGACATGAAAAAGTATGCCTATATGCCAAAAGTTAAAATCAAAGTTGAGAATCAATTGTTATTTCTATTTTTCTCATTCCCATTTCAACTTATAACTTATTTGGACCATGAGCTAAGAGATTAAAAAAAGGAGAGAAAAAGTAAGAAGGAACTATTATTTTTCTCAAGTCCTTTTCTCTTGCATTGTATTGTTGGATTGTTGGGACTATTGATTTGATCTCACTTTTCTTCTACACTAAATTGTTATATTGTTGTAGGGAGGTGATAAATTTATATGGGGATAACATGATGAGAATAACAAAGAAGTTGATTGTTTGTATCTTTGGTGATGAATTGAATAAAAGATAACTAATGAATCAAGCGAGAGTATGTTTGAGACAAAAGGGGAGTTCATAGTTGTGAGAATTATGAACCTCCATAGATGTTATAACCTTGCTTTTGAAAATTGGATTAGTTTAACCCAATTTATAAGAATGTAATAATCATGATTGCTATTATTTTTGGATTAAATTATGTTAGTGTGCTATAATAAGAGTTGATGTGAAAAATTCGTACACAATATAATCTAGAAATAATGATGGATGGATCACAAAGTGTAATATAAATTATTGATGTAAAAACCATACACACAATCTAATCCAAAAACAACAATGGTCAAAAAATGGATTATGAAAATCTAATATTAGATTTTAACCAGTTAATTTATTTTATATGAAGGTGCTTCTTGTTGTAGAGTGGGAAAGAGTGAAGGGTGTTTGAAAATCAAATTTGGAACAATTGAATCTATTGATTTTTATGCAGTGAATTATATCACTAGTGCTTCTTATCCATCTAGTGGCAGAACTAATGGTAGAGCATTTTCCTAGGAGGAGGTATTAAAATGAAGGCAAATTTTATGCCTTGAGCCACACAAATTAGCCTTCAATTCTATAAGAAATATATTTGCCTTATGGAAGATAAATTGGGAGAACGGGAGTTTATTGGAAAGCTCTACAAATGGCTTCTATTTTTGGTGCAGGAGCACACGAACAAATTGGTGATAAACTCTCTTTGTTTGTTTTCTTTAGTCTTGTTGTGTTTAGTGGTCTCATTGGAATCTCTCCATCAAAATGATATAACTCATGTACTAAAAATGGTATAACTCGTGTACTAAATTGATAGCAAGCATAGTGTGTGATGTGTTTGATTATGTTAAGTAGATAAGAGAACAAAGAAGGGGAGTGTTTGTGCATTATTTCAAGGGATTTTCTTGATCAACCTCCATGGTATTTTCATATCTCATGGGGAGTAAAGGTCAAAGATTTATAGACACATTTTGCATATAAAAGCATATCAAGGTACCACAAATCCCATCGTAGGCTTTCTTAGCCAGTTATCATAGTAGTATAGTACCATAAGAAAATGCATGCTACGAATCTCTTCTATGGATATTTTGAATCGCTCCTTATTTTTCATATGCTCCTCTACATTCAATTCCAAAATCAATTGTTCATCCTCGTCCAGATGCATTGCACTCTAGAAGTGATTTCATTGTACAAATGTCATCTATGATTTATGTTTGCATTGTAAGGCATCGAAGGCATCAGGGGACCGTTTCTAATTGAGTGTGAAAGTAAAGAAATTATTTTATTTTTAAAAGAAATCGATCATCCCAGACCATGCCAAAATGGGAGCTTGAAAACAAAGTTTAGACAACCATCTGAGTGTAATGGATAAGGGAATTATGTCGAGTCTTGTATTTGCGACTACTTTAGAAGACATGTCTGCAAAATGTGGAAGCATAAACATGACACTTAAACTATTTGATAGAATGCCTCATCGAATTGTAGTCTCATGGTTCGTTGTGATAAGACATGTACAAAATGAATTTGTGGAAGCGACTTACTTTGTAGCTGTTGTGATTGAAGTGGAAGGTACGTGTTTAGTTGAAACATATTTATTGGAAAGGCATTAAAAACTTTCATACAACTTTTATGACCATTCAACTCCCACTAGTCCAAAGCTTGAAATGGTGAAATAAGAGGTGAAACAAAGCACCACAGAGGAATCAAAGGGCATATCAAACAATGAAGAATTTAAAGAGGCAAATATTCTTTTTGCATATATATATATATGAAATATGTGTTAATCAAACAGGGGAGAGAGGTCATGGAAAGCAGAATCAACCTAAGAAGTGTATGTGTTGTAAAGAGAGAGGGGGAAAATGACAATGGAAAGGCAAGAGAGGTCATATTGCATGAGTCTTCTGTCAGATGCAAGAAAGGTGTGTTAACTTTGCAAAGCTTGAAGAAGAATGCAAATGTGTTGGGGATGGAAGAGATGAGCGATGATCATTTCAGAGTGATGATTGAAGCAACTGATCTCAATGACGACAAATTTATTGATCAAAATGAGTTTGTGATCTTATGCTTACACTCAGTCCTTTGATTAAAAAAGGCATGCAAATGGCCAAAAAATGTCCTCATTCGAGAACTCGGTGGATTTGTATAGTAAAAATGAGAAAAAGAAGAAGAGGAAGGAAGGCATTGATGATGAGAGATACAATAGGGCATCGATAATATGCACTGACATAAATTAATTGATGGCTCCCAAGAGTGCAATCTTCTTGCTCTATCTCTTGATGATTGTGCATCGTTGATGAACAAAGTGAACTCCTAAATCTCATATAGGGAATGGAAGGCATTAAAACTAGCAATTGCATCTTTTGGTGCAATGGGTATGCCGAAAAGTGTGGAAGGTAGGTTAGAAAAAATTGGTCCTTTTTTTACATACATTTGCACAATACATGAAGTGAATTAGTAGACCATTGAAAAAATGATGTTATTTGTGCAAAAGAGGTCTCAATAGAGGAGTGATATCTTCAAATCAACTATGCATCCACTTACAAGGATAGGAAGTTATATAGAGAGATAGGTAGAGAAAAGTAGAGATATAAGGATAGAGAGATAAAAGGATAATGAGATAAAAGTAGAGGGAGAGATGGAGGAAGAAATGTGGAGATATATATAGAGGTAAAGAGATATAGGTATGAAGGTATAGGAAGATGAAGATGGGAATAGAGTGGGAGAGAGATAGGTCAAAATATAGATGGGGAAAGGGATATAAATATATAGAGGGTGATATAGATAGATGAGGAGGGATAGGGAAAGAGATAGGGAGATAGGGAATGAGATAGAGAGATAGGGAGATAGAGGTAGACAAATATATGAGTAGAAATATATAAGAGTGAGAGAGAGATAGACATAGACATGTACTAAGATAGGTTGAGAGAGATGGAGTGATTAAGAGAGAGGAATACATAGGTCAATTAATGGAGAGATGGATAGCCTAATCAGTACAGAGCGATAGAGAGAGAGAGATAAGGAGATAAGGAGATAGAGGTGGAGAAACATAGATAGAAAGAGATAGAGAGAGGATTGAGTGGGTAAGAGAGAGATAGGAAGTAATAGAGGGAATATACAAAGTACAAGAGGTGAAATAGCTAAGGTAGAGATAATAAGATATACATAAAGAGAGAGAGAGGGAGATAGAGATAGAGGGGAAAGAGTGAGAAATGTTCTCAAAATAGAGATGCATAAAGAGACAAATGAGAAAAATAGATAGAGATAAAGATAGGGAGGGATAAACAACAAGAGTGTGTGTGTGTGTTTGAGAGAGAGAGTGAGAGAGTGTGTGTGAGAGAGAGAGACAGAAATACGGAGATGAAAGAGAAGAAAAGAGAAATATAAAGAGGGAGTGATAGTGATGAAGGGAAAGAGTGGGAGAATTGTGAATAGAAAGAGGGAGAGATGCAAATAAAAAGGAGAGATAAAGATATAGATATTGTTGGCAATTGACACTCATCCAGCAAGAGTTTATGGCATTATGGGTTGTCATTGATGGAAACTCATCATCTTAGTGTTAATGGTTTCATTGTTTGGTTTACCAACATGCATTTCACTAACCGATGTTGGTATTCACATTGCTTTACATCGGCACTAACATTCACTTCAACCTGACGAAGTCTTCAACCTGGTAACGTGTATATAAAACCCGGTAATGGATAGGACCCGACTAAGGAAATCGTTAGATCCTGATTATGTCTTCATGGATTTTGGTGGTAACATGTGGTGGCCAACATGGTCATTGCATTTATGTTTGATTTTCATTATGTTCTGCCAGCCGACTTGTTTATACTTCTTGTTGAAGGTGACATGGTTAAGTTAGAAGGATATTTAAGTAGATCACCTCAGCGACAAATCAGAAATATTAGATGGAATGCAATTTTTTGGTTGTGAATATCTTAGTGAGTTTTGGTATGCATTTTGGTATGCATTTTGGTAGGCAATTGGAAGTGACAGTGTGCAGTTTCACGTGCACAACATAATCGATAGCAGAATAGAGTATCAGAAACCAGAATACAGAGGAGGTTATCAAAGCATTCACCAAAACTTATCTAGCATGGTTAGATGCTATTTATAAGTTCATTTTCATTTGTAAACACTTTTAAATGTTTTGTAAGTCAGTGAGACTTCCTATGTTTTGTGTTTGAGCAGTGAGCTCTAGGTTGTTGGCCTTTCTACATGTGCAAACCCTCTTATGTAATATTTGTATACCTTGATCAAGTATATAGATATTGTGGGTATCAGCCTCACCATGGTTTTTCCCTTTGTAGGGTTTTCCACATATAAATATTGGTGTTATGGTGTTGCCTTTCTTTGTGTTGTTTGGTGTATGCATTCTAATTTTATTTACTATTAACTGGTTAATAAGGAATAAGTTCAAAACTAACTTTACCAGTAGAACACTAAATTAACCCCCCCCCCCCCCCCCCCCCCCCCCCTCCCTCTCAATGTTCTTGGATTCCAACAATTGGTATCAGAGCTTGGTTCCTCAGAAGAAGCTTAACCACTTGAGGAAGATCTAGAATTTGGAAATAATGGAAACCGGTCTATAGTAACAACTCAGACTTTCTCTTGAAGATATTGATAATGAGCAAATGGAGAATAGTAAACTAAAAAGTGAACTAAAGCAAGCTAGAGAATACATCATTTCATTACAAGGAAAGCTTTCAGTTGTCAAGGATAAGAGGAAGGAACTTTGTGATCAATTACAAAATCAGAACAGTGATGACAAAGATGCTATGAAGGATCATTGTAAGAAGCTTACTTAGGAGAACACTATCTTGAAGAATGAGATACAAGTCGTAACCATGAGAATGTGCAGAGAGATTGAGGATAGAAAGAAAAATGAAGAAAACCTAGCTCAAGCATTGAAGGATAGATCTGAAGAATGCAACAAATTGACTCATGAGAATGATATACTGAAACTTGAGTTGACCCAGTCTAGAATAATGAATAGGAACTTGAAAGACATATTATTATCATGAGAGATGATTTGGTCATTGCTAATGAGTACAAAGACAAACTTTTAACCAGCTCTGCCAAACTTGATTAAATGTTGAAAAAATAGAGACATGTTAATGACAAAAGAGGTCTTGGTTATGAAGAAGGAGTTCAAGCTCTGGTTCTACACAACAAGATACATCAATTGGACAAAAGAAGAATCATGTCAACTGGAACCATAAATCATTGGTAAGATAGCCTAATGCTCACAAATTCAATGGTACATGCTTTATTTGCAACATATATGGTCATATGGCTAGTTAGTGCAAAAATAGGAATAATCAGAACAATGCATGTTTCACTGGTCCTAGAAATGTAAGATGTCATGCATGTAGTAGATTTGAACATATAGCTAACCAATGCAGATCAAAAGGAAATCAAGAAAATCAAGGGGTTAACAAGGCAATTCAAAAGAATAATATTGTATGTTATGCATGCAACAAGAATATTGGGCATATTGCTAAATATTGTAGAAGTAAGAATCCACCAACAACTAATGGAAATGCTGATGAGAAGGGAAAGGAAAAATTGGAAGACATCAAGAAGCATCATGGAATGAGATGGCTAAGAAGAGCTAATACACAATCCGCTGAGCCATCAGGTCCTACACTGGCAGGAGATACAACCAGTAACTAAGGCATTTGGCCTTAGGGGTAGGCAAATCATTGAAGATCATGCAGATACCCTGGATTAGGTCTATGGTCAGAAGATTCTGATTACAGATGGATACTGAGGAAATTTCAGTGGTTTACCAAAATCCACTTGCAGATCATGTGAACCGGTCAAGCCTAACCGACAACATTTATTACAATGGAAAATCAGGGTTAACAACGATAAAAAGGAAAAAGTTCAGTCATTTTCTTCACACGGTGATCAAGTATTCAAGTGATCGAATTTATAGAGCATTTTAGAGTTCTTGAGCGATTTAAGAGAGCACTTTCTTTCGAGCAATTTGATCTCTCGACAACATTTTTGAGGTATTTTCGTGTTTGTAGAAACCCTAGCTTTCGTGTTTGGCTGCAATGGCTTCATCTTCTTCTAGCATTGATACTCCCTTGGTGGTTGAGATAAAGAACCACCCTCTTCCCATTTTGAAGAAGAATCCATACAAATCCCTTTTGGACGAGTCGTTAGGTGCATTTTTGCAAGTTTATCATGGAGTTCTTCACACAGAAGATATTAGGGCATACATCCACCGCAACATTGAAGAACTTGACGGATATGAGTTATCCTGTGTCCTCACCGATAACGTAATATGTGACAACTACCTGAAACTGGAATTTCCATATTTGCAGAGGAAGGGTTTCACGTAGTTTATGGATTTCCTGACTTTTGATGAGGCAAAATGGGTACGCTATGTCTTGAGCCACATTCATAGAGAATTCATCTGGTTGGATTGGCCGCACAAGATTACTGAAGAAGTTATCAAGAACGTCACATGCCTTCACAAAATTGGTGGTGTTCTCGGTAATCGATGTACGTTATCTCACACTGAAATGAAAAACTTACCAGCGCAACTTTTGATGGAAGGTTTATGAGGGTAGATGATGTCAGGGACATAGATGTTAAATTTATCGCAATGGTTATTGGATATAAGGTATATCAGTCAAACCAGTTAAACTTTGTAGCTAGAAACAACATTTTGGTTTCTTATCAGATGGTAAAGGAGGATGCCCATTATGATCTATGCAGCATGATTTTAAAGGAACTCATGGCTAACCTGCAAAAGATCGAACAAGACAAAAAGAATACTTTCTGGTATGGTTCCTTCATCATTTTCTTAGTATTTTACTTTTGGGGAATAGTTCCAGATTTTGGAAAGACTCAATGGGCTTTTGACTGCTTGGTAGCAACCCAAATTGCTCAAATTTTGGATAGACAAGGTGATAAGGATAAGACAGCCAATATATGGGCATTTTTCAAAACATTTCAGGAGGAAATGAAGAATAGGTCCCAGATTCCTATATCTATAATTGAGAAATGCAAGGACACAATTTGTTTTATGGTAGATAAAGATGAATGTATGATGGAGGCTGTACAACCTAGGACTATATGGATAATGCATATGGGTTATGAGGTTGAGGAAGCTACTATCGATGCCTATGCACAACACCTTTTACAGGCACCGGTAGATGAAAAGGAAGAAAAATTTGGAACTGCTAAGGAGAAGGGTCTTAAATTTCATCAATAATAGATAGCTTCAGCAATCCAAAAGAAGATGACCCAGTTAGTAGTGGAGACATTGATAAGTGAGGGTACTGACAGATCTAAGGTTGAACAACAAGTCAAAATTTTGGAGGAACAGAGGAAGAAATAATTGAAGCAGAAGAGGAAAGAGGAAAGGGATGCCTGCCGCCCAAAAAGTAGCTTAGGCTACACCCAATGTGGTCTCAGTTACATCAAAGACATCCAAACAATTGGAAGTTGAGCCTGCCAGTGAGACACCGGTTGAGCCACCCAAGAAGAAATCCAAGGTGACCCAACAATATATGACTATTTCTTCTGAAACAGAATCTGATACTAAGATCAAAGAGGTTCCCAAGAAGAAAGGAGTTTTTGCTAGAGTGGTAAGAGAGGAGAAAGGAGAAAAAAAGTCTAAACTTGTCAAGGAGACTCCTCGAAAGCCAAAGATCACCATTATACATAAGAGGAAACCCAAATTAGATGAGCAAGATAAACCTGAACCTAAACGAAGTACTATTAAGAAAAAGATGAACTCTCAAGATTTGATTGAACAGATTGTAAATGATGGTAATCTAGATAACATTTCTTCATTCTTTGACAATTTTGGTGAGGAGGATAAGAAGCAAATAGAAGAGACTATTCTTTTATATCTTGATTTATTTAGTAGGGCATTGATAGAATTGAAAAAATGTTTTGCCTAAGGAGTTATTTGATAGATTAGAGGTCAGAAAGATACACACTCAGTCTTTGGATAGATAGATTAAGGAGACCGAATTGGTCAACCTTTGTCCTTCAATAACTCCTCTGAAAATGGATGATTTAATCAATAAAACCAGATCATTAGAATTCAATCCCAAGTATAAAATACACAGTCTCATGTTGGACAAACTTGAAAAAATTAGAAAGGAGATAATTGATACATGGGTGAGAGTTATTTTGGGTCTTGATTATGAGTTAAGTTCTAGTTTTGTGCAATCACAGAACATTCAGTTACCTAAGGATAAGAAAATGGCTAATAAATTAACTCTAAATACTGTGAAATCAGCAAGTACTCAACCAAATACCACTGTACCAATTACTAAGTCCCATTTTGAAACAAAGAACATCATGGCAAATAATGTATAGATAAAAAAGGATATTGAGGAGGATGTAAATAAGGATATAGGTGCAGAGGATACTCAAATTTTGGGTGAGGCACCAAGTGGTGAAGCCACCAATGTGCAAGAGCTAAAGGATACAAAGGTTATCTCTCCTGCTGATAGGGGTAAGGAGACTATGGGGTAAGCGCACAAAGATGGTGGTCAGAAAAGTGGACACACCCAAAAAAAACATGAAAAACAACAAAACGCGCATGGGGTATTTCAAATTTAAAGAACCCCGTACGCGTTTAGGCTTGTTTTGTCGAGCCTAACCAAAGCTAAACCGCATACGGGGTTTAAAGTATACTAACTGCATACGCGGTTTAAAAACTAAAACCACGTACGTGGTTTAGAAATGAAGAACCCCGTAGGTTGTTTAAAAACTAAAACTGCGTACGCGGTTTAGAAACTAAAAACCCCGTATGCGGTTTTAATTTTTAAACTGCGTACGCATTTGTCTTTCAATAAAATGAAAGTCATTTAGCATTCCATTAGGTTTCCCGTATGATATATACATAAAATATAACATTTCTCTTTGTCTTTTATCTTTGTTATACTTTAAGTTATATTTTATGTATATATTGTCAGGATGTTTGAGAGTAGTTCCAAATCTCTAAGAGTTATAATGCAGATTCTAGTTTTTGGAGTATTCTTATAAATTTCAGACTTAGTCAAATTTCAGTAATCAACATGCTTATATCAGCATTATATCTCTCGTCTGTTCCCTACATTCCCCCTCTCTCTTCCTTAACCCCTACCTTTTTGTCTCTTACGCATCTCCCTCTCTACTTTCTTCCCTCTCTTGGGTATCTCTCCCTCTCTCGGGTATCTCTCCCTCCCTTTCTCATCCCCCTCACCCTCTTTCTCTCTTTCATCCATCCCTCTCTTTCTCTCCCTCTCTCAAATATCTCTATCTCTCACTCTCTCCCCCTCTCTTCAATGTCTCTCTCTCTCATTCTATCCCTCTCCCCCCAACTCCCTTTCTCTTCCTTTGTCAAGTATTTCTTTCCCTCTAACTCTCTTTCTCTCTCCCCCTCTCGCTCCATTTCTCTTTCTCTCAAGTCTCTCCTTCTCTCTATCAAGTCTCTAGCTATCAACATCTCTCTCTCTCTCTCTCTCTCTCTCTCTCTCTCTCTCTCTCTCTCCTCCTATGTCAAGTGTATCTCTTTCCCACTCTCTCCCTACCCCCCCCTCCATTTCTATTTTTCACTTAAGTCTCTCTCTCTCACTCTCTCTGAAGTCTCTCCCTCTCATCCTCTTTCTCTGTATCTCACTCTCTCCTTCTCTCAGGTGTATCTCTCTCTCATTCTCTCCCTCTCTCCTCCCCTCCCTCTCTCCCTTTCTCATTACCTCTCTTTCTCACTCTCTCCCTCTCTTTGCACCTCTCTCTCTCTAGTCTCTTGTACTCTCCTTCCATCCCTTCCTCCCTCTCACTCAGACTCTCTCTATCTCTCACCCTCTCTTTCTCTCTCTCTCGCCTTCCCTCCCTCCACCTCTTAGGTCTCTCTTTCTATCCCAAACCCTCTCTCTCTCTCTCTCTCTCTCTCTCTCTCTCTCTCTCTCTCTCTCTCTCTCTCTCTCTCTCTCTCTCTCTCTCTCTCTCTCTCTCTCTCTCTAAGTCCCCTTCTTTGTGTCGCTCTCTATCTCTATCTCTCCCTCTATTTCCCCCTCTCTCTCCCACCATTTCCCTTTCTCTATCTCTGTCTCCCCCCCCTCTCTCTCTCTCATTTATCTCTTGTCTCTCCCTTTCAGTCTCTATCTCACTCTCCTCCTCTCTTAGGTGTATCTCTCTCCCATTCCCTCCCTCTCCTCCCCCTCTCTCCCTCTCTAGGGTCAAATGGTATTCTTAGGGGTCATATGGTATCCTAGGGATCCATGCATGTGTCCTAATGGGTCATAGGACACCATATGACCCATAACGACACATAAGAGGTCATACAGAGTCCTAAGGGGTCATAGGATACCATATGACCCCTTAGAACACCATACGACCCATAATGACACCAAATGGTGTCCTAAGGAGTTATAGAAGACTATACGACCTCTTAGGACACCATACGACCCATAACGACACCATATGGAGTCCTAAGGGGCCATAGGAGAACCTAAACTTGGAGGACACCATTTTGTGTTTTTTCATGTCATATGGTATTCTTAGGGGTCATATGGTATCCTAGGGATCCATGCATGTGTCCTAAGCGATCATAGGACACCATATGACCCATAACAACACATAAGAGGTCATATGGAGTCCTAAGGGGTTATAGGACACCAGATGACCCCTTAGCACACTATACGATCCATAATGACACCAAATGGTGTCCTAAGGGGTCATAGAACACTATATGACCTCTTAGGACATCATACAACCCATAATGACACCATATGGAGTCCTAAGGGGTCAAATTATGTCCTAAGGGGTCGTAGGAGACCATATGACTGCTTAGGATACCATATGACCCCTAACGACACCATATGGTGTCCTAAGGGGTCATATGGTCTCCTAGGGGTCATAGGACACCATAAGAACACAAAACGTCACCATATGGTGTCCTAAGGAGTCATATGACACCATATGACCGTTAGATCACAATATAACCCCTAACAACATCTAAGGGGTCATGGGACACTATATGATCCCTTAGCACACCATAGGACCTATAATGACACCAAATAGTATCCTAAGGGGTCAGAGAACACCATATGATCCTTGAGGACACCATATAGTATTGTTATGGGTCATATGATGTCCTGAGGGGTCATATGGCATCCTATAACCCCTTAGGACACCATATGGTGTCGTTATGGGTTGTATGGTGTCTTAAGGGGTCATATGGTGTCCTAAGGGTTCATAGGACACCATATGACCTCTTAGGAAACAATATGACCTCTAATGACACCTAAGGGATCATATGGTGTCCTAAGGGGTCATAGAACACCATATGACCCTTTAGAACACCATACGACCCATAACAACACCATATGGAGTCCTAAGGGGTCATATGGTGTCCTAATGGATCATAGAACACCATATGACCCATAACAACACCTAAGGGGTCATATGGAGTCTTAAGGGGTCATAAGACACCATATGACCCCTTAGTACACCATACAACCCATAAAGATTATCCAACCAATACATCCACAAGATCCAAAGAAACCAATACGTTCATCTTCTTCAAACATTCTACTTTATATCCTATCTTCTTTATAAAAAAAAACCGACCACCTTGTCAATCTTCTTATCACCTCATCTATATGCAAACAAAAAGAAGATATATTGGAGAGAGAGAGAGAGAGAGAGAGAGAGATGGGGTATGGAGGAAGGGAGAAGGGGAGAGAGGGAGACAATACACATACATACATACATATGTGTGTATATATACTTAATATATTATATATTATTATATACATATATATATAAATATTATATATTTTTATATACATATATATAAATATTATATATTATATTTTTTTATATTATATATAAATTATATATTATATGTATATACACATATTATATATACAATGTCATACTATAAACACCCAAAATTTAAACATAAAAAGTGTGTACGCGCTATTTATAGTAAAAATAGCATGTATGCGCTTTTTATACCATAGGTACCCCGTACACGCTTTTGACTGTTTAGGCTTGGAAATAGGCCCGGATGACAAAGCTACAGTTTGGAAGTTTGATTTCCCTCCATTTCCCTCCTTTTTGATGTGTTTTATTTTATCAACTTGGTTTCTCGACTTTGTCATCGTCAAGTTTACACTTCATCAAGTGGGTATCTCTAAAATTGCCACCATATTTGCACCCATCTTTTGAGCTTTCTAACCATATAATTTTTTTTAAATTTGAACAACAATAACATATTATTATTGAATTTCTTTTACCAGTGTCTCCATAGTTCTCACAGACATACATGCACCATTTTTTAATAACTTTTGATATACCTATCCAAATTTTAAAAAATATATAAATTATTGTAGTTCACTTGATTTTTTACAATTTAAAAAAAAATTGTATTTTCAATTTTTTTAGTGCAACTTATGCTTCGCGCATGGACAGGTACCTAATTTTCAAGATGTGCTCGATTGAAAAAATCATTAAAAACAAAATACTCAACAAAAAAATACACATCTTCTAGTGCTCACTCTTAACTATCTTTCTGCCAAAGGATTTGTCAAAATACCAAATCTAACTATGACTTTTTTGATGTGCATGTCAGACACTATGTTATGTTTTTCTGAAAAAATCAAGATCTATTTTTCGTGCACGAAGGATTTGACCCCCTTAATATTATCCAATTTTGAAAAATTTAGTAGTTTGGAAACTAGATTCAGAGTAATACAATATTTGTTCTTTGATTATCTTCATATCTTGAGTGGATGACTTTCAAATTTTGCCTCCAAGTTCAGGCTCACCTGATTTCAAAAAAAAAAAAAAGGTGTCCACTTATACCCCACTTTTTGACCACCATCTTTGTGCACTTACCTTGTGGTGGATCTCTCTTCTAGCTTGGTAATTGACACTTCTACCATGGCTAAAGGGAATTTACCACAAATTTCCATTAGTTTTGACAAACCCTACCATAAGATATCATCAGAAGAGAAGATTTTGGCAGTGGCAACTCTTTAGGCACAGGCTAAATAAGAACTTGCACAGGAAGAATCTAAGGACAGGAAACTAATTGAGCACAGTTTTGAAGTTTTGCATTAGTTGGTCCCAGAATTTCATGCATAGGATGGTGCAAGCTCTTCGAGTAAATTGGAGGAAATCATTGACTTTATCCCCAAACATTATGATTCTTTATTGAAGATCTCTCTAACTTAGGCTTTAGAGGATTTTGTGGTAGCCCGGAAGCTAACATTTTTGTGCATTATTGAGACTGATAAGGTAAAAATTTAGTCTTGTTTGTAGTCAATTGATGCAGCTTTGGCTGAAGGAGGTAATGTTTACAAGAATTGTCTAAATTTGGATAAATTAACCGGCTCCATAGACAAGCAATTGTCAGACTGTAGGAAAAACCTAATTCAGATTTCTAACACCTACAACCCAATAGTTAATCTGACAAATTCTCTGGATGGTCCAATTTTGATGGTGATGGATCCAATTTTGAAATTGGAGAAGGAGAGGGACACAATAATAAGGAGATAAAATGAGCTCCGGAATCTGATTGGTCCTCGGCTTGATAATCTGCTATTTCATAAAACAAAATGTATCTCTAACCTGCAGAAGGAGGATCCCACTGCTTCAGATGAGATAGAGTATTATGCTAGCATTTTGAACAGTTTCATCTCTATTCTTGAATCTCTTAAGAATGGTTGGGATAATTAAATTTCATTTTTGAAGAAAATGTATGCAGATATTTTGAAGTGTGTTTAGAATCGGCTCATGCTTATAATTGTACAGATTTCTTTGTGGGTATCGTGCTTTGTCATTGATGTCAAAGGGGGAGGAATAAGTGATATATATATATATATATATATATATATATATATATATATATATATATATATATATATCAAGGGAGCATCGGATGTATATAGCAGACACATGTACAGATCACAAGGTTATGGATTCAGTGGTAATTTTCACAAATGATATCATTTTTTACATGAGTGTTGACATCAATGTCAAAGGGGGACATTGTTGGAAATTAACACTCATTTGACAAGGGTTTATTGCATTATGGGTTGTCATTGATGGCAACTCATCATCTCAGGGTTAATGGTTTCATTGTTTCGTTTACCGACATGCATTGCACTAACTGTTATTGGTATTCACAATGCTTTACACTGACACCAACATTCACTTCATCCTGGTAACGTGTATATAGAACCTGATAATGGATAGGACTGGGCTAAAGAAATATTTTGATCCCGATTATGTCTTCATGTATTTTGGTGGTAACGCATGGTGGCTAACTTCGTCATTGGATTTATGTTTGATTTTCATTATGTTCCGACAGTCGACTTGTTTATACTTCTTGTTGAAGTCGCTATGGTTAAGCTAGAAGGATATTTAAGTAGATTACCTCAATGACATATCAGAAATATTAGATGGAATGCGAATTTTTGGTTGTGAATATCTTAGTGAGTTTTGGTATGCATTTTGGTATGCGATTGGAAGCGACAGTGTGCAGTTTCACATGCACAACATAACCGGTAGCAAAATAGAGTATCAGAAACCGAAATATAGAGGAGGTTATCAAAGCATTCACTGGAACTTATCCAGCATGGTCAGATGCTATTTATAAGTTCATTTTCATTTGTAAACACTTGTAAATGTTTTGTATGTCAGTGAGACTTCCTATGTTTTGTGTTTGAGCAGTGAGCTCTAGGCAGTTGGTCTTTCTGTATGTGCAAACCCTCTTATGTAATATTTGTATACTTTAATAAAGTATATAGATATTGTGGGTATCAACCCCATCGTGGTTTTTCCCTTTGCAAGGTTTTCCAAGTACAAATCTTGGTGTTATGGTCTTGCCTTTCTCTATATTTATTTGGTTTATGCATTCTCATTTTATTTATTGTTAACCGATTAATAAGGAATAAGTTCAAAACTAACTTTACCAGTAGAACACTAATTCAGCCCGCCCCCCCACCCCCCTCTCAATGTTCTTGGATTTAAATAGATATAATGTGGGAATGATAAAGAGGGTTTGAAAGAGATAAATATGTAAAAAAGAAGAGATGGAAGTGGAGAGGAAGAGGGATTTGAAATAAAAAGATATAGATAAGGAGGGACAAGGAGAGGGAGAGAGATAGAAGGCACAAGGATGGGAAAGATTGGTAATAGAGAAATGTCTAGGGAGATGGGTAGAGAGATAGAGTGGGAAAAGATAGATATAAATGGAGATATGCAGGGAGAAACAAGAAGAGTATGTGTGTATATAAGAAAGAGAAACATGGTGGGAGAGATAGAGAGGGGAATGAGAGTAATAGGGAGGTGAGAGAGATAGAAAAAGAGGGACTAATAGGGAGAGGGAAAGAGAAAGAAAGAGAAAAGGAGACATATGAATAGAAAGAGAGAGATATAGGTATAGGAAGGAGCGATAGAGAGATGATACAATGTGGGAAATATAGAGTTGGTATAAGAGAAATAAATATGTAGAGGGAGAGATCAAAGGAGAGAGTAAGAGGGAATAAGTGATAGATAAAGAAGGTGATAGAGACAAGTAATAAAGATAGGAGGAAGAGAGATACAAAAAGGGGGAGAGATAGAGATAGGGAGAGATAAATTGTGTGTGTGTGTGTGTGTGTGTGTGTGTGTGTGTGTGTGTGTGTGAGAGAGAGAGAGAGAGAGAGAGAGAGAGAGTCTACCTTTCTTTGATGATTTTTTAAATTCTAAGGTATCATAAAAAAAATGGTAAAACAATTTTAACCTCTACAAGGTCAATTTCACTACTTTGTTATTGGTATCTTCGTCCAATTTCTTCAATGTGGACATTGCTAATGTGTCTTGCTCATATTTGATTATACATCCCTCTCTTGATATTCTTGAATCACCTTTCATAGTTCCATCAAATTTAGTTTGAACCATCTATGTCTTGAAATGTTCCATTTGTCTTCTTTCATTAATATAACACAAGTTAATTCTATTAAGCCCATTATAGGAACAAGTTATATGTTATTTTTTTTTTTCTCTATTTTCTAATAAGCATTAGGCCATTATTGAAAATAAGCACATATATTTAAGATATTAAGAAAAATAATAAAGAATGTCCAAAAATTCTTAAAAATGACCTTACATTTTATATTGATGTCTTTATTTAGTAAAAGAAAAAAAAAATTTATTCATGTACAATCTACAAAAATATTATAGATTTTCTTATTATAATAATATAAATATAAATAAAAACTAAAACATAACCACCATATTTTGTTAAATAACTATAATTATATAATTATTATTAAATAAAAAAAATAACTCATCAAATATAAGAAAAGTAAAAAAAAACAAAAAAACTCTTAAGTTAATAAATTTGATTTAATGCAAACCTTATTCTTAAAAGTGTATTTAAATAAAAATAACTAACTTTGTCATTGAACAATATAACTAGTGCCCATATTAAAAATGGATTGTATTTTTTGTGATTAAAAACATAAGGGATTCATTTTGTGATAAGTCATCCTTGCATGTGTGACCTCTATTGATAACCATTAATCTATGAGAGGAGTTGGCAAAAGTGCAGGTCCTTATCGGCCACTCATGTCTAGGGCTAGTAGATAACAATCCCTACAATTGCTATGATAAGTGATACGGAGAGTTTTGAGCTTCCTTTTCAAAGGGAAAGGGATGGTGCACCAAAAATACCTATAAAACAAAGCCATGCCCTTGCAGTATTATTTGAATCATAAGGGAAAGAAATTTAAACTTAAGTTAAAATTATATATGTATATAATTTAAGTGTAATATTGTATTATAAATTGTATATTAAAATTAGATATATTTTTTATTATTGTATAGATTATATTTTAATTTATATAATGTAAATTATTAAATTTATTTTAAAAATATTATTATATTAATAAATAAGATCTTTTTCATAGCAAATTAAATTATGATTTTACATAGCAATATCATAATATTATTATAAAAAAAAAAAAAATTTATTAGATATATTAAATATTTAACACATATTTATTATTTAATTGTATAATTGAAATTATATTATCAAATTTAAATATAATATATATTTAATTTATAATATCTTTCAATATGATATTATATACATTAATTTATTGAAAAGGACAAAATCAAACAAAAAGAAGAATAAGTCAATTTAGATGAAAATTGTTTATAAATTAAAAATAAGTTTTTAAAAATTGGAAAACTCATATGAATTGAAAACAAATAGGTAAAAGAAATTAAATCATTTATAAAAAAAAAAAAAAGCTCACTGAGAATAAATGAAGTATAAAGGAGCAGTGCAACTCATGAATAAACTAGAATAATATGGCGGCTGCACACAAAATTGCACTGTAGAAGAGGTTAAAGGCAAAATATTCTGCGAGTGGTTAAGAATCGAGACACTCGTATTTATTACAGTGGTCATTAATTATAATTAACTAAATTGTATTCTAATTATTAAATAATTCTTCTAATATAATAAAAATTGTGTAATTGTGTATCAAAAACTTAAATAATAATTTTTAAAAAATTCAACTAAACCTCACGCAAGGACAAAAAGCAGCATTGATATGTTGACATCTTTTGTTCATTTGTTCTACCCAGTATTAGTACTTGTCATTAATCATATAGGGGAGAGGACCTAATAGTTGTGCACCCTAACTTCGCACTTCTCAAAATCTTATGTGGAAATTTCAAATCACTCCCAATTTTTTATAGCAACTTACTTGGCAAGTCCCCTGCTTATAACTAAGGTTTCAGGGCCACATCATCAAATATGATGCCACATCAGCATGATTTTTTTTGCCAAGGTGTCCAAAACAACCCTCCAAAAAGGTGAGACCAATAGATGTGCAAAAGGGCCCCAATACTTGTGCAGCTAATGTGGCATCACATGATTGGTTGCTTTTTACAACAAATGGTATATTTCATTCAATTATTCGTACTCATCATAGAAATAATAACTTTAAAGTCACAACTAGTGAGTCCTTTCCCCTAGATATGTATAAGCCCCAAAATATAATCCTATAAATTCACGCATTTTAAAGTTTTGGTTTAAATATATATTTACTATCCCCACGTTTATCGACACATGAAACCATAAGAGCTGAATGATGTTGCTGCACTCTTTCACTCTCATTAAAGATGTAACAATTTCATATACTTAGAGATAGGTGGTAATGATTCTATTTTATTCAGAGTAATAGAATAATGCTTATAGAGAAATTGAAACATGCATGCATTTACCTGTCATCTATATTTTAAAAATAATTCAAAATCAATGTTTGTATTTCATTGTAGATGCCTCTCAACATAATTAGCTCGTCCATTTCAAACAAAAAAGCACCTTCAACCTAATAAATGAATAACATCATTATTCTTATAAACACAAATCTCAAAAAATCATTAGGGGAAGAGCACCAATAGATAACATAGTTCCAATAACCGTCATCTTATTGTCATGTTGAGCCCCCAATAGACGTCATAATGAAAACACCATTAATAAATTTGTTTTGTACCAATAGCCAATCATTTTTTGTAATTAATTGGCCCATTTGTGCACAACTATTGGAACATTTGTCCCATTTGTGTACCACTATTGGAACATTTGTGCACCACTATTGGGACATTTGTCAATAAGTACTAGCGATTTTGAATTGACGGTTACTGGAACATCTTTAGTTAGGTATCAGGCGACACTTTGAAATGTGTACTTTTTGACCTTTGTGCGTATAACTGATTCCACAACATGCATCGTTACTAACCAGACGCTAGATCAATAGCTATAAGCAGTTAAGTCGCATACGAAGACAACTAAAATAAATAAATCAAAATCTGATGTATCGTTTAGGATCTGTGGGTGCACGAAGTTAGCTATGACGACTACTGGTGCTCTTCCCCTATATACCTTTTTCTTTTATTAAGAAAGCTGCTTACAAGAAAAAATTATATTTATATACGGTGGCTTGATACTTGACTTTTCTACAGCCGAATATTTCAAGGTCATTTCATTATTATACGTCTCCTCATTCGTTCTAAGCTTGGTACCCACCAATGTCTAAAGTAAATAACCACTTGCTTTCACTCCAAAAAAAAAATGTCTTCCACGCATTTGCAACCACAGATTAAAGTTAAAATTGGCGTTACATCTTAGAAGCTGCTAGAGTTTGGTACAGGATTGAATAGTTGAACCAATGAACAAGGCGACTGTGTGGGGACAGTTGGAAGAATTTTCATTTGAATTGACGAAGTTCATAATATCAACGTTTCTTATTTTCCAAATCAATGAATGACATACCAATTTCAAAATTATAGGTGGTATTAATCAAGAGTTTTTAAAAGACCAACACCAATAATACATATGCAAACAATTATAATTTTTTATAATAAATATTATTTATCACAACTAATTGTATGAATTTAACCCTATGATTAGTAATTTAGAATTACATTTATATTGTTTTTGTATTATTAATTTTTTATGTAGAGATATATTTAAGGGAGTTAGCAATCGAGGTTTTCATATTCATTTTTTTGGCATTAAAGATTTTATGAATGAAGTAAATCTATAAGTTGTAATTTCTATACTCACCATTGTAATAATAGCAATCCAATAACAAAAATACATAAGAAAAAAATATAACTTTTTTATGATAATTATTATACATCACAGCTAATTGTATCAAAAGCAAGAAGTTACTTCAAATTTTAAATTAAATATTGAAGATCATTACAATATTTAAATTTGGTTTATTTAAATGAACATGTATTATGACAATAAAACATTTAAACATTCATATCACAAATTAAAAGATTAAAAAATAGTTAATAATTTTTCAAATACATAGTTACATATTAAACATTAAATCTATATTTACTACACAATACGATTATAATATGTTTATCAAATAAAATATATAAAATACAAATAAATATATTTATATTATTCATAATCCAATTATATATAAGATTACAAACATGAAATTATTTTCTTTTAGTGAACTATTTTTATTAATAACCCTTTGATCCCAAAAATATACATATATACGAAAGGAGCTCAAAACATAATTTTATACATAACAAGCAGATAATAAATTATATAAACACCATTTGACCAAACAAATCATATAATGTAATGCATTACGATTGTACATAATTACAACTTGTTTTGTTTCTGACGAGAAATTAAATAAAATGTTTATTCTTGCACAACACCAAAATTAAACATTGACTTCTAAATGTTACTATAGCTAGCAGGAAACTAAACATATCGTAATTGCAGTAGCTGATGTTTGCAAAATACCTGCACATATATATTTTTTATGAAAATAAGGATAAGCTTGTGTAAATGTTGATTTGTCGATTCAGACTAGAGTAATAAACTTCGGCTACTAGAAAAAAAAGACATGCAAGGATAGTTAAATACCTATCAATCATTCTATTTCACCTCGTTAGACACAAGAGCCTTTTTCCACTTTTTAAAAGCAAGGCATGAAGAGTGCCTTACCTGTGTGGTTCTTAGGTCGTGCATTAACTTGTTCATCTTGCATATGTATCTGACATTTCAATCTGAATCAACGCAGTGGAAGGACCCTCTGAAGAAATTGCTGTAACAGATGGAGAACTCTGGTAATAATCCTCTAAACTACTATTAATGGTAGTTGGCAAAGCATGATAATTCTGCCTAGTTTGTTCTGGATCACCCCTATGCTCCACAAGACTCACATCTCTATAAAGCCCCGGCTGTTTTGTGGCAGCTCTTATCCAAAGAAGCTCTTCCACTACCTCTCTCATGGACGGCCTTGCTTTTGCTTTCACTTGTAAACATGCTTTAGCTAACCTTGCCATATTCTCCATCTGCCCTTGGTTTTCCTCTTTTACCACTCTAGGATCTAAAATTTCAGGGAGGCGGTTGTCATTAATTGCGGACAGGAAATGGTCATACAAAGTACAGTTCGCTCCTTGTATAGATAGCAATGGCATCAGACCTGTGAGAAGCTCCACCAAAACTACACCGAAGCTGAAAACATCACTCTTGTCAGTAAACTGACTGCTCCTCACGAACTCAGGATCCACATAACCTGGAGTGCCCGAAGCAAACATGGTGCTTAAGTGCCTATCATCTGAAGGGCGCAGCCGAGAAATACCAAAGTCTGCAACTTTTGGTGTGAATGTATCGTCTAGCAAAATATTTGAAGATTTTATGTCGCGATGGAAAATGGGCTGAGAGGCTTGAAGATGCACATATGCTATCGCCTCTGCTGTTTCAATGGCAATCTGTCGCCTTGCCTCCCATGTCAACTGCTTGTCTGTGGAGTGTAGATGTTCAAGAACTGTTCCATTTGGCACAAATTCGTATACAAGCAAAGGAAATTGAGTTTCCATACAACAACCAAGCAATTTCACTACATTCCTATGACTAATATGAGACAGAATTATAATTTCATTGATAAACTCATCAGAAATTGATTTGGGCTTTTTAATTGCCACATGCGTGCCATCCACAAGAACCCCTTTGTACACAGTTGCAAAACCGCCTTTCCCCAATTCTGTTGAAAAGTTGCTGGAAGCTATTTCCAACTCTCTTTCAGAAAACATTCTGAGGCTTTTTTTCCCTCCCATGGAAGCGATGCGTTCCTGCAACTGTATCCCACCATTTTGTCGAAAATTCTTCTCTCTCGCATGCTTCAAACGACGCATGCTTAGCCACCAAAACAGTCCACAAGCTACCACAGAAACTCCAACGAATGAAGAAAGAGAGCCTGCACTCCCACCAGAGAAAATTTTACTAACTATGCTATTTAAATTTTTGTTTTTATGTTAAAACATACAAGGACAGGCCTTATGCTCACCTATGATTGCAAGTTTGAGGTAATTGGAGCTTTTGGATACACATCTTGTCCCATTATGAAAGCCATCTCCCTTATATCCCTTTGCACACGAACAATTGTAGGAACCTGCGAGATTATGGCATATTCCTCCTTCCTCTCTTCCAACGCATTTATTCGACTCTTTATGAGTACATTCATTTTCGTCTGAACATTTATCATCACTGGCGTTAGAAGCTTTGCGATTTGAAAGAGAAAAGACTTTAAAAAGAACACAGCACTAAAAATGATTCTAATAAACAATAGTGAGAGATAATACCTTCGCAACCAGTACCATTCAAATAACCATTTCCTTCATACCCAGGAAGACATCTGCATACGTGCCCCCTTCTTGACGGAGAGTTGATGCATTCTGCGTTGGAGGAGCAAGAATAATTGGCAGTATTTCTAGCCATGGAGCAATTTTGAAGGCCAATACCCCAGTTAAGGCGGAGACCATAGTAAGCCTTCGTGCCATTTCCCCAAAAAAGGCTTGTTTTATTGTCCACTACGGTGAAGGTGGAGGGATCCAATATGGTGGAGAAGCCACAAAGTTCAGGATCCAAAGCTTTGCCCTTGAATTTGATCCACCAATAATTATCTGGAATGGAAATTTCACAACAGCCATATTTGCAGTATAGTGGATCATTTTGAAAACCACATGAAGATACACATCTCGCATCTCCTGCCTTATCACCGTATGTGTAGGTACCAATTGTATCACAACCAACAACAACAAATTTATTGGACTTGGAAAAATAGAAAGGCCCGGGTAGCTCAAACCACTTGAATGCGTGTGCCTCTTCATTTTGCCGACAAGAAAATGCTTTAAGAGAACTCGAATTAATGACAATGTGACCAGAATAATTGATCTCCATTATCTTATAATATGCTCTTGTTAAATACTCTTTAGCATTAGCATTAGCAACATCGACAGGAAGAAATGGAGCCATCTTACCAGTATGATTGTCCTTCCTGCATGTGACATTAAAATCAGGGTACCCACATTCAGGATTGTTAATCCAAAAAGGATAACTCACTTCCAAATCACCACACTTCTCAGGAACACATTTAGCAGCAGCAGCAGCAGCAAAGCCAACCAAACAGAGATAAATCACAAAGCGAAGCACAACTACACAATGCATTTTCTGTTTGAGCGAAAAAGGGCTACTCGATATCACAACAACAGCAACAACGACAAAAAAAACAAAGAGGTTAAAAAATTGAAAACCGCGTGAAATAAATAGCAGAGTGCATGGTTGACTGGAGAACATCAGAAGACTTTGGTAGGCACCTACCCCGAACACTGCCAAATCTCTATTACGCGCAAATTAGTAGAAATTAATGTGAGATTTGTGAAAAAGGACAAAGATGTAAGGAGGCAATGAATTTCTACAAAGACGTTTGAAGGTACAGTGTAATGCAAAGTATTCATATTTAAATCATCATATGTATAAATTTCTATTAATCTATCTTTAAATTATCTCTTTCTATTTTCAGACCCAATAATCATATGTATAAACTTCTATTAAGATTTCTATTATTTATGCTCTAGCTGTTAATCTTTAGCTTCACCCTCCTCCCTTGCTGAGGATGGTAATGAAGAGAAAGTGACTCATTTACAGAGTCCAGAATTGATGTAGAATATAATCAGCTACCCCATTCTTCAACATAGAGTTAAGTTAAAACATATTTTCATTTTATATTTTAAAATTTATATAAAATCAAAATTTTACTAGCTTTTTATACTTTTAACAATCTATTTTTATTTTGGATGTTAAGTTAAATATCATTTTATAATAGGGAAGAAGAGGAGCATTCAATTTACATTGTAAATAAATGAAAAAAAATATAAAATTAGATTTAGGGGAAGAGCACCAATACATAACATAGTTCCAATAACCGTCACCTTATTATCATGTTGACCCTCCAACAGCTTTCATCGTGAAAACATCATTAATAAATTTGTTTTGTACCAATAGCGAATCATTTTTTGTAATTAATTGACCCATTTATGCACAACTATTGGAAAATGTGTCACATTTATGCACCATATATTAGTCTCTTTCTAATATAAAAAATAAATATCATCATTACTCATAAAAACACACATCTAAAAATATTAATTGATACTTCGACTTTTCTACAAGATATCTAATAACCACATCATAGAAATTTCATAAGAACATTTCTAAGTCATTTCATTATTACACGTCTCCTCAATCGTCCTATTTGTTGACGACGTATATCAGAGGTCAATGAAAGACTTCCATCACTGTCTGAAGTGAATAGTCCGTTGCTCCAAGTCCAATAAATCTGCCTTCCACGCAATTGCCAACACAGATGGAAGTTAGAATTGGCGTTACATCACAGAAAAGTCTGATGAATAGCTTAGAGATCCTTTGTACAACTTCACCAATGAACAAGCGAACCGTGTGGAAACGGGTGGAAGAAGTTTCTTCGTATTAACGTTTCAAAGTCATTGAACCCTATTACACGTCTCATCATTCGTTATGTGGTCGGAGCTTATCTTCCAAGTGAATGAACTACTTCCACATATTTCTCAAGTCACAAGTCAATAGCCAATTCTTTTCAGGCCAAAAAAATCTCCCCTCCACGCGGTTGCCAGCACAGTTTCCACACAGTGCGCTCGTTTTAAGTGAAAATCCTTTCACGCGGTTGCCAAGTTGTATATAAGCGACTGACTTTACAGCTATTCAATGTTGTACCAAATTCTGGCAGACTCTTCTCTGATGTAACGCCAATTTTAACTTTAATCTGTGGTGGCAACTACGCGGAAGGCAGATTTTTTTTGGACTGAAAGCAACTGACAATTTACTTTGAGACATTGATGGGAGTACCTCATGAGTTGATAGAAGCCCAACCGTAGAAACGAATGTGGAAACGCGTTATAAGAATGAGTTGATATGATGTACTTATGATGTACTGTTGATACGGTATAATGACATATTGGTCTAGTTACAAACTAGCGTTTGCACCAAAACAAAGGTTCAATGATTAGTCGATTGTAAAATATACTTTAATCATTATCATTATGTTGGAGAGTGTAAAATTAGCGTGTGAAAGCTATATATCCAATTAACAGAAGTAGTCTATCAGTTTTTAAACAACTTTTTTTAGTACTAAATAAATTTGTAAAGATTTAGATGTCTAAAATTTTGAACAAATATAATTATAGAGATATAATTCTATAATTCTGACATATAACTTTTATTTTATTTTGCAGTGATCGTTGTTGTAGTCTTGCTTCTTCTTGCTTTCTAATGATTGTATATGGGTTGTTCTGCATTTTACAGTATCTTTCAAAGGAGAATCTAGGTTCTATACGAAGACAGTCTAATGTTTTAACTCTGGATATGGGTGTAAATGTCAAGCCTTGCCTTTCAGTGGCTCCTATATCAATTGTTGCCTTCTGGAGTGTTAAGCCTTGGGATTTGTGGACTGTTATAGCCCACGCCATCTTAAGTGGGATTTGTCTTCTGTTTCCCAGTGATATTGGAGTTATTGGTACAACTTTTGGATATGTCGGATTCCATGATGGCCCAATATAGTTATTAATTCTTGTTATTACATATGTTGGAATATCTCGTGGCTTGAAGCCATATTCATACACAATGTCGACTACTTCGCCTAGAGCCCCATTTACGAGCCCTGATTTGGTCCATATATTGGTTGTTAGCATTATTTGTTGGCCTTTACATAATAGAATTTTCTTTTCAAGTTGTTCATCCTCAAAATCAACATTTTGCCGACTTCGAACATTTGCAGCTTCGCTAATTGCAACTGGACGATTCAATTTTTGTAACACCTTTTTGTTATGGCTCCTTACCATGTTGTTTGTAGCAAATGGGTGTATTAATTTATTAAATTCTTCATTTTGAATGGGTGTAAGCTCCTTGCTTGTGCGTGTCATCAATAATTCCCAATCATCCTGTTCAGGTTGTGCATTTTGTATGTTGGTAAGGATCTGTCTAAATCGTGCTTGCACTGGTTTTATACCCTGTTGGCGAAACATTGTTTGTAAGGTTACTGTTGTTGTAAATAGGTTCCATAGTGCTATGACACTTGAGCATGAAGCATAGATAGGCTTGTCCATTACAGGTGGTAATTGTGCAAAGTCGCCAATCAAAATTATGGATATCCCTCCAAATGGTAAATGTTGTCTATTTGGGAAAGCTTCATGTAGCCTCATGTCTATTCGTAGAAGTAGTTTTGGTCCTATGAAGCTCATCTCATCAATGAGAATGTATCGTACATATTTCATGTCTTCTTGGAGCACGGTCAATGCTTGGCCTTGTAATGGGTGCATATCTTTAATAGGGATTTTCAGTGCTGAGTGTATTGGTGTTGCATTTATGTTAAATGCAGCTATTCCTGTTGGAGCCAGCGCAAGGATTTGATGCCTATAGGGAGTGTCTCCTTCAAGTTCATTCCTTATACAGTTGATTAGATAAGATTTCCCTATGCCTGTTGTTCCCTGTATAATTATATATAATGTTCCATTCGTAACCTTGTTACTATGATTCATGATTATTGCCAATTCTTGTTTTGTTCTGCTGATAAGGTATTTTCTAGTACTTTGTCAACAAATGGTATAGGTTCATTTAGGCAATGATTTTTTGCCATGGCTATGAATTCTAATGCCATATCATGTAGATCATTCGGCACAGTTATTTCATCCCATTTGTAATTATGATCAAACTCACGCCTTCCAAGCATTTCATTTTTATCTATGTCATTATGACTTGTTATTCCCATTCGTGAGAGTAATTCCCATTCTTGCATTTCCATTACACTTTCTGTGTCTATATTGTTCTCATTGTCTTCTTCTTCTTCAATATTCGGTTCCTATTCGATGGTACGATTTACATGCCATACATTATACCTATTTTCATTCATTTAATTCCAATTTGCGATTATTGTCTCACGGTCAAGGCCTATCTCTTGTTTTATGTTTCGAAAGTGCTTATATAGAAGTAACTCACTCCAACAAAAGTTTTCAAAGATTTCTGAATCTTGTTTTGGAATGCTATAGAATTTTGGGAAAACATTCACAATGGCTTTTATTGTTCTTTGTTTCCATTTGGAACCTTTACGAGTTGTTGCATAAGAGTAAGATCTTGCAAATTCTAATAGTGATATACTTTCCATTTCTACTAGGCGTTTTATATAAGAATCTAGGCAACTAATTTCCATCCTTCTTCCATTCCCTTTTGTTCTTATTCAGTGTAGCACTTTACAACCAACATTCAAGGTTATGAAAGTTTTGTTGCACACAAGGGGCAATTTATGTAGCATATGGAATGTTTCTTGTGCACCAATATCACATTCAACCAGAAGTTCTATCATCAATTTCCTATATGCAGTTACTGCAACATCTCCTATTCGTTGGCTAGTGGATATTCTTGTTAGCATATCTTTGCAACTCCTTAAATCCCTTCTTGCTTTTGATGCACATTTGGCAATGTATTTTAAGACGAGTTGTCATGACACAACAGGCTGGCAATCTATATTGGCTCTACAGATTGAGATCATTTCTGGACTGTGTATATTTAGTCTATCATCATTTCTTGTAGGTTTATACTCCTTTGTGCCATTTGTATCACGTGATAATGTGGAGGTTTCTTGCTCTTTCCATGGTGCTTTGTATCGACACTCTAATTTTTTGCCTTTCTTACATAAACATGTACCCTGTTTGCACTTTGTGTGTCGTTGGACTTGATTAATTATGTTGTCATAGTCTTCTCACATGCTTGTGGCTAATATTTCAAGTGTAGTTAGGAGGCATGGATCATCACGGGTAGAGCGATGTATTGTATTATTTCTCATTGATACTTCTCGCGTGTTCCAAGCGCTGACATGTTGATCGAAGAACGTTCTTACATTTCTAACCTCCTCATTATTTTCCCAATCAAAATTGTCCATGTCTGGTGCATCTTGGAGCCAAAGGAATCCATGTATATGGGTCATTCCTCGATGTTGCCATTCATATCTATACCAGTAGTCTTTTGTATTCAGGAGTTTCTCGATGACTTCTTCATGGAAGATAGTAAATCGTTGATGCAAGTATAGTGATGTAGTATGTGGGTTATTAATCACATTTTGTAGAGGGTGCTTGTTTGATTGCATTGCTAGAGCCATATCATCTGTTAGTAACTGTTGTAAATCTGGCCACTTTGTGTCAGCTGCACTCAGTGTGAAGAATAATGTGGGTGATCCTATTTGGTTAATCATGTTGGATAACTCAGAGTGACACTTGTTTCAATATGGCCTTGTCCCTCTCATTGATGACCCAAAATGCATAAGCTCTTCAGCTAACTATGTGTCTGGGAGAGTTTTGAGGTGTGCACGAAGGTTTTCAATAGTGGTTGGTATGTTCTCTTCTACATTTTTCTTAATGAATATTATCGCAAGTCCCTGACTGTGATGGCGCATCATAAGATTGAATATAAAATATTGAAACCTTGGATGCCTTTCAAACCTTTGGTCATAAAACCTTGTTAGGTGTAACACATACTCGTGCATTTTTACCTCCTTTAATCATGGTTGGGTGTAGAGCAGTTCCATTTGGAAAGTGTAGGGAATGCTATGTCAAGTAAGCTCTCGGTATTATATTCATTAATTGGAGACGTGTCAATTGTAGGCCAAGTAATACTTTCACTTACAGTGTCTTCAAGCTCCAATGCCTGCTTTATGATTTCAAGTTCACAGTGTCTATTTGGCAACTTAGCCACAAAAGATGATGTGTTTGGTATTTCATTTTCGGATTGTTCTTCGTTAGTCTGATCACCAGTATGTAGGTTTATAAATTCATTGTTAGTTTTAATGGTATGTAATTTGTTTGTTCTTCTTTTAGGGAGTTCTGACAAGTGATCATCATGTATTATAACATCTTTATAATACGAATCATTTTTAACTTTATATTCCAATGCATCTCTAACGTGTGACCTCCTCACGTACCTTTCATAATACTGACCTTGAGTATTTAATCGACGTATTATAAGCACATCTAAGTCAAAAATTCTTCGTGGAAGCTCCTTTGCTATATTTTTTATGTCTTGTGGGAAGCTGACTATATGTCCATTGTACTTGTATTGACCTCCATTTGTATGATTCACTTGTAAGACAGGATTTACTCTAGCAATAAGCATTTCTTCTATCTGAGTTAGCATTTTTAGGACTGTTGGCTACTCACCAGGATCCATGTTATTGGTTACTGAGAAGCGGTGCAGGCCTTTCTCATTAAAGCACCTTCGACAAGTGCTATCAAGGTTTGACGAACAAAGCAGCATGCCTGGGTAGGACTCCTTACATACACAACATGTTCTTAGGTTAGCTAGTGTGTCTATTCTCTGACGAAATCTCTTCAATGCCACTGTAAACATCAGATTATCTCTGGACGTAGGCATGTGTAGTATTTGTTGTTGGTGTTGGGTAGTTTTCTCTTCCCTTCTCAGCCGTCTACGTGTCACAATTTGTTCTTTTTGTTGTGCATAATAATCTTGGCTTCTCTTCCGACAATTCTCTCATCTTATTTCTATTTGCCTCGAGCTAAGTTGCCTCTTCCGACTATTACAATCGGCCATCTGTAAACAAATTCAATGTTTGTTATTGATATACACATCTTGGGGTTAGATAGTTTATAGCCAAGCAATTGAAAATCATGAATTAAAAAAAATGGTATTAATACAATACACGTAAAGTAAAATAACAGAAATCATCAAGTGTACCATATATCTTTTTATACAATTTTAATGAGAAAAACATAGAATCGGATATTTGGAAGAAGGTGTGCTCTGAATAACACATACAACATTAACAAATACATAGTTGCATTCGTATGTACATTGAAAGTGCTAATTGTATCATATATCTATTTATACAAGTCTAATGACCAATAAAAGATTTTTAATATTTGGGAATGAGCCATGGATTTGAGTAACACTTACAACATTTAACAAATATATATTTACATTTGTATACAACTCATTTTTTACAAGGTGGGGTGTAGAGGTTATATCTTGTTTTGTGTTCTATGAAAAATTCACAATCATTGTACAGGCTTGTTTTTATATTTTTTCAATCTATTCCTCAACTCCCATTTCATCATGCATTGCTTTGATCTGATCAAGTAAGGTATTACTTTCTGCAACAAAATCTACTTGTTCTACCCTAGTAATTGTTACTTTCAGTCATTCCTCTTCATTATATTTTTCCTTCTTGTACGTTAATCTGACGATTTATTGTTTGTTTAGTACAGACTTTATTATCTCCTCAGTATCACTTTCTGCAACTGGGTCAAATTGTAGCATATACAACATTTCAACAGGCATATTCAGTAGTTGTGTCGCTCATTCATCAAATGCTATAGCCCATAATGTATATGTATGGTCTTCTAATTGTATTTGAACTATATATCTATAAGCACATTTTGTGAGTGTCGTTTCACATTTAGAACAATACTAATTTAACTCTCCATTTTGAATTAATCGTTTCTTGCACTCATTTCCATTTATCTGATTGGAGCATGTTGTATAGCAGAACGATTCCGTTTTAATGCGTACAGTTGTTTCCTTGAGTATGTAATAATGAGGTTGTCCCATATGCTCTGCTTGTCATCGGATGATGTTGATTATCATTCGTGTAATTGGTGGAGGTAAGCTAGCATACTTAACCAAAGATTCATGTGTGTCACTTACATTTTGCTCAAACCAGGTTCTCAATTTATCAGCTTCTAATATCGCTAGGTTTAGAATTCGATGTGTATTGCTTGATGTACTCAATACCTTTCCATTATATTCACAAACACGTCTACTCTTGATTGCTAGGATTGTTGTCTCTTGAAGGGAGTATTTTTGTTGCAGTTGGACACCTTCTTTCTCAGATGGTGCTCCCCATATCGTAACTTCTATTGTGGTTCAAGACATATCCAGTAGCTTTATGGTACGCCTTATAACCTCTATTCCATCTCTTCTTCTGATTGTAGAGCTTGGTTCTACACAAATAACAACACCAATAACATCGATGATTGAATTATTACTTTTCTCAGTTATTTCATTAATAGGCATGAATGAGAAATAGTTTTTTGGAATGGAAGGGTCATCTTCACAGGGGGTTACTATTGATTCAGGGACAAGAGTTATTTCTATCCCACTGTTAAGTTTGTTATAAATTTTATTAGCAATTTTCACAACCCCACCTGAAATCTTATACATAGCTCCAATGTCTATATTACCATAATTTGTGTCTGCCATATTGTTAAAACCCGATACACGTGTCAATGTCCCTTCCCTATCTATGATGTCGAAGCTAAACACTCGACCATTTCTTGTTTGCTTATTGTATTGATGAATTTCTTTCTTTATAGTCACACGAACTTTGATAGTCCACCTTGTTTGGAATGGATTCAAGTTCTTTATAGGTGTAATTATGCTCAATACCCCACTTGAACTTTGGGGTCGCTTTACTCCAAATAGTACTTTTGTCTGAGAGAGTGTCCCTGAATTTTGGAGGTTTTCTACTCCAATATCAAAATTAGGGGTGAGTTGTGTCGCTTGATCCATCTGGCAGTACTGGTCTACATCAAGGGAGACTGGTTCCCCAATCATTTCATGTATCGTAGATACGATCTCCAAACGTATAATCATAATCCACCTACACATGTTTAATGAAACAAACTATCAACATTACGTTTTCCAATTATATAAGCAATATTTTTAATTTTAATTATTTTCAAATCTAAAAAACACTCTAATAATTAGCTCCTTACCATGTCTTACTCGATTTGGGATAGCTGTACTCTGATAACTTTATTATGGATCCAATCTTAATCTCTTCAAAGATTATGTAATCATTATACTTCTTGGGCAACGTTGCTTTGCGCTTGTCTGTACCATCAAAAATATCTAATCGAAATCGTGTAGTTTGTTCAGGGTTGCTCCCAAATGTTGATATAAAGAATACTTGGATGCATGGGGATAAGTCTATAGCTCCTTCCACTATAAGCTTGATTGCATCTGTAGTTAATATAGCCATTGTTTGGTTGTTCCTGCAAAGTATTTATTCGTGTAATTAAATAGCATATAGCATAAGATTTTGTACAAGGGAAAATTCTCTATATTAAATTTGACATTTTTTTCATCTTCTAATGTATGGAAAGCTATTTCCCATCCACTGGGCTAAATATGTTACATATTCAAAATCAATAGGTACAATAAAAAACTTCCATTTTCCAATTACCATACTATTCAGGGGGCCATACATGACTAATAAATTCATGGAAATGTCTAATAAATTCATGGGAGTTATGCTTTGCTGTTGTTAAATTAGTTATTCCATAAGAGTTAGTTGAACTGTAAATCTTGAAGTTTATCCTTAATGTTTTAAATGCCTTAGCTTTATTTATGGAAGGAAGAAAACTAACATTGTGGTTATCTTATTACAAAGGGAAATTGGATTGTACATGTAGTTGCTCATAGTTTTTCTCAAAGGTTACATATATTACACGTATTCAAAATCAATAGAGACAACAAAAAACTTCTATTTTCCAATTTCCATACTATTTAGGGGGCCATACATGTCTAACAAATTCATGGAAGTTATGCTTTGGTGTTATTAAATCATTTATTCCATGAAACTCTCTGTATCACATTTCTCGGATCAATTCATAGTATGTCATAGGTTTTTTAACCGTTTGCATAGCACCCTCAACCAATTCAATCTCGTCATTTTGGAGGTGCTCCGCCTGGCCACATGTCTACCTTAGGTCTTTGATAATTTCATGGAAACTTGCACTAATGTTCTTTGCAAGCATCTCGATTTCACTTTCATTGTTTCTATTCCAGTCAACAGAGTTTGAGGCAGATCCTGAAGCAGTAGCATCTTCTCGTTTTGAGGGCAATAGTTGTTGTTCAGGTAAGTCACTTGAAATCGTGATTACATCAATAGCTTCGTTTAATCATACCATGATCTGATAACACGTAGTAAAATTATATTGTATAGAAATTAACATGTACTAAAATTGTATTATAAAGAAATCATTATTTTTTATCATAATAGCTTCATTTAATCATGCCATGATCTGATAACATGTAGTAAATTATATTGTATAGAAATTAACATGTAATAAAATTCGTCAAAATGGCTTAAATAAAAAATACGAAATTCCATAAAAATTAAAATTCAGGTCTTATATCGCTGCCACACCTAAACGAATTAAGTTGTGGTTAAAAGTAAATAAATCTTAGTTGAACTATGCCCTAAATTCTAAAAAACAACTCATGTAAATAGCTTAAATAAAAAATACGAAACCCTATAAAAATTTAAATTGTTCCATAAAAAAAATTCATGTAAAAATCTTAAATAAACAATACGAAATCCTGTAACAATTAAAATTGTTCCATAATCCAGTTTAAAAAATTACAACCTTTTTAACTGTCTCTATAAAAATTACAGATTTCACCGAACATATAGCGATTACAATGGTGCTTGTAAGACTGCTCATGAGCATGTAGATATAACAAGATTAAAAATAGACCGATTAAATTATGCACTATGAAACAGTTCCTTTTTGCCACTTTTTTTCTTTGAATTTGACGGAAGAAATTAAATAGCATAATTTGCCAGAAAAATTTGAAGTTGAATGTGTTGGTCTACCTTCAATCTAAAATCAAACAACCTAGCAGCTAGCATTTTGTAAAGGAGAATCTAAACATAATAAAAATAGTAAAAGTGGGCATACCACTATAGATATTGAGAAAAAAACATGCAGAAAACAACATTTATTTCTTTTATAAATCCCGTAAAATAGAAATTTCAAGCCGCATGGTAATATTTATATAATTTTTCCATTGTCAGCCAAATAACTCGTAGTTTATGACTTAAAATTGTTTGAAAAGTTATAACTGAACATAGTTCATACACGTGCCAGAGCAGGGTCTATTTACAATAACGTGTCAGTCACAGCCAATGCCACATTTTCTATGTGATCTAAGTAATGGTAATTCCTGTAGAGCTTAAAGGATTTTAAATATTGTTTCTTAGGGCTTAGGGTAATTCTCTTGAAACAATTTCCATTCCATAGCAACAGAAAAAGAAATTACCACTACTGTTATTCTATAAGATTAGAAAAGATCGATTGTGTTTTCTCTCCAGTTTTTAAGGTTACCAAAAATGTCTTGGAGAAAGAAAAACAATGAAAACAACAATCACCCAATGTATCTTTTCTTTTAATTTCATATGTATTATAATTATTGGGAACAAACAGTATTCTATAATTTCGACATGGGTGGGAGAAGTTTGTCCATTATTGTGGGCTGCACTTGGGAGATTTTGTATACAGTTGAAGTAGCATCTTGAAAACAAAGGAGGAAAAGAAAATCTAATGTTCTCAGTAAGCAAGAGTTAACTCCATGAATACTCATTAAATTTGTAAGCTCCATGATTTGGTTACTGCTGGGTACATTGGGCTTGAATTTTGTATATTATGTATGGTGTAATGTTTTCTATGTTGGACTGTCCTTTGGGCATATATATTTTTGCAGTTTGGTAAAGTTTCAGTGAGATAAAATAAGACTCTTGATATTTAAATGTTCATAGCAATGACATTTTAGGGTAATTCTCTTGAAACAATTTGCATTCCATAAATGTATTGGAGAAATAAAAAAAAATGAAAACAGCAATCACCCAATGTATCTTTTCTTTTAATTTCATATGTATTATAATTATTGGGAACAAACAGTAATCTGTAATTCTGACATGGGTGGGAGAAGTTTGTCCATTATCGTGGCCTGAAGTTTTAGGCGTATTTCTAGATTTGGTTATTGCTAGGTACATTGGGCTTGAATTTTGTATGCTATGTATGGTGTAATGTTTTCTATGTTGGACTTACCTTTGGGCATATATATTTTTACAGTTTGGTAAAGTTTCAGCAAGATAAAATAAGACTGTTGATATTTAGATGTCTGGACATAATATAAAAAAAACATAGAGGCAACAATAGATGATATGATAAATACCTGATTATTGCTCAAATTCTTTGTTTCTCCATCAGCGACAACTGTATATAATTCTGAACCCTGGATTCATCATTCAAACGTAGATCTCAATCTCTATTTTTAATATCTTTAAACCATCAAATATTTTACATCTTTAAGCCAGCATTATGGAATTTAACAAAATAAAAAAATTCACCTTAGTTTATTTTGTATGGTAGCATGTTTGTTGATCTGGCTTTGTTCTCCTCCAGGCGGGCCTATTTAAGCATCAGGAGAGCAGTGGGTGGCAAGTAGATGAGCATTGACGAAAGGAGAGTGGTGGGGCGGCTAGTAGTAGGTTTTTTTAGCATATACTATTAAACACCACGTTAAAGTTTAACTCAACATGTAAATAGGTGCCGGCGGTATTAGAGATCAATGTTCAGGTAAATACAATATTGCAGCCTTCCATTTTATAGTTGCTGTGAAATTTCCTGGAAACTATGAACGTGTCAGTGTGTGAAATAATATTTTACCACTGACCTGAATTTCCTTTTTGCGGGATGCGTCAGACAACCCCGGTGGCGAATTTCTTGGATTATGGGATGCGTGAGACAATCCCGGCAGGCAATGCCCACATTGAATAGCTTATTGGCTAAATATCTTCTAGAAAAATCTAAATACCAATCCAATGCATTTCATCCTTACATTAAAATTTTGAGATTTATGTTTTTCATGAATAATGATGATGTTTGTTTTTAAGTATAAAAAATATTTTTTTTTTAATTTTTTAAAGGATAGATGATAGAACATTTATGGCCAAAAACTATGCAAGTCAAGTTTAAGTTTGTATTTTTCATTTGTCTTCATTGTAATAAATTAATGTGAATGGAAATTTCAACAATTTTTTTTATATTATGTTAAAATGTTATAAACGAAAAAGATTAATGAATTTATATAAAAATATTTTAGTTGAGAATATAATGAGGAAGCTAAATATTCAAGAACTGAAATATATTTCAATGGATATATCTAAATTAATAAGAGTAAAATATAGTAGCTTGCTTTTTTTTATAAGAGTAAAAGATCAAGATTTAATGTCGAAGAGCAAACCCTCGCACTCAAAGCACTTTACTCTATAAATGCAAAAATGGTGCCCTACATTGGATTCTAATATATTTTCTCCATGTGACATGCCTTGATGGATCAAACTATATAATCTACCATTAGAAAATTGGCTAGATGAAATCATATAAAAAAATGTTTTTTACCATTGGGGTGGTTAATGAAATAGATCGACATGTCTTAAAAACTAATTCTTGTAAGGTGGTTGTATGCCAAAAATGTGGTCTGATTAGCCATATATCCAAACTTTCCATATGCATAGCATTTAACATTCATTATGCAATCTTTTGTCTTATGACCATACTTATTGCATTTAGAACATTTACCGGGAGCAAAATTAGGGTTCTGATTTACTCTGTTTCTACATTGTCTAGCCATGTAACCAAATCTATTGCAAACAAAACATTTACCATTAAATTTATAAGTATTAAATTGCCTTGCTGGTGCCTTATGGTTTTGATCTACATTATCAGTACCGGAACTCTGTCCTTGCTCAAATCCAAGTCCACTGGAATCTCCAATTTGCATTTGTCTCTTCAACAACTCATCTAGCTGTGTTGAGCTAATCTTGTTTTTTTCTTTATACTCACTTGCAGTAGTTAGATCTTCTCTCAAAATTATTATTTGTCTCTCAATCTCTTGCTCATTACTCTGGGATTGTACTAAATCAGTTCTCAACATATCATTCTCATGAACCAACCTACCACATTCTTCAAATTTGTTCTTCAGGGATACAACAAGATTTTCTTCCTTTTTCTTTTGGTCCTCAATCTCCTTAGACATTCTCATAGTTATAGCTTGCATTTCATTTCTCATAACCATGTTCTCCTGACTTGACATTGTTCCTTAAGTGCATCTTTCTCTTCATCATCCTGACTTTGCAAAAGTGCCCTCCTCCTAGCTTGAATATATGATAGCCTCTCTTGTAGGACAACAATGAATTCCTTAGAAGAATTCAATTCATCTTGTAGCTTTAATTTATTCAACCTTTCAGTATCATAATCTTCAAGTTCTATCTCAAGTTGTTTCTCCAAACCCATGTCCATGGATTCCAGATTCAAGATCTTCCTCAAGCAGTTAAACTTCCTCCGAGGAACAAGGCTCTGATACCAATTATTGGAATCCAATAACACTGAGAGCAGGGGGGGTGAATCAGTGTTATACCAGATGAATTAATTTTAGCCTTATTAAAACATGCATACACCAACCAGTATATTGATACATATAAAATTGAAAGAAGTAAAGCAACCAATAAGCCAATCACATAAATGAGAATCATAACACAGAGAATTATACATGGAAAACCTCAAAGAGGAAAAACCATAGTGGGATTTGTGATCCACAATATCAATCCATTAGTCATATGAAAAGATATTAGAAAATATAAGGGGCTTACACTTGCAGGAAGGCTTACAGCCTAGAGCACACTACTCAATCACAAATGGAGCCTCAGTGACTACATATAAATCCATACTACAATCAAGAGAAGTGTTGAACTGCTAAGATAGCATCTTTTATGCCAGAATATAGTTCCGGTTTAATCTTTGTTTGTTCCGGTCTGGAACCCTAAACCCTTACTGGAATAACCCTTATATAAATATCCTCACATACATAATCTCTCTTATATTGTGCTTGCGATTGATTGCTTCATTCCCTCTCCCCGACTCCTATTAGTTTCAAGAAAGGAAGACCGCTATGTGGAAGGAGCTAGCCGGTTACGGTAGATGCCTAATTTTGCCTAATATTGTGCAAGATTGATACCAACTGATCACTACTATTTATTGGTATTTTGCATTATATCACATTAACATATCCATCACCATATATATATCAAAATGATCTAATCCAACTGACCTATATATCCTATACAACTTATCATGCCTTATGTCGGCTTACAAAGATAATTGCAATATCAAATTACATGTTGGCTAGGTAACATAAATGCATGAATATCAAAAACAATTGTTGATGACGGATCCTAGAGATGTCGGCCTCCAATACCGATAACCATATTCTAAACCATGTCAACCTGCATTGCTGGTAACCAAAGAAATAATTTTGTCCTACCGGTGTTAGTGTCGGTGTAGTGTCTATGAACTACCTGTCAATATACAACTGAACCAAAACATGAAGCCAGAACAAAATACCATGTTGTCATCAATGACAACATAGTGAAACCAACCAATTGAGTGTCAATTGCCAATAATCTCCCCCTTTGGCATTGATGACAACACTCATGCGAAAAATGGTCAAGGTTTCATCTACCGGTTCCATCCTGCCTGCTCCCCCTGAGCTGAATATTCATTAATGCAAAATACTCCATACTCCCATATCTCCATATCTCCCCTTAATGTATACAAATCCCTCTATTCTTTTTCACATCTATATCACTCCTCCTTTGACATCAATGCCATCAAAAATTCTAAAAAATATGTCAAAGATAAAAAAAAAAAACTGTACAATGAATATCCCAAAAATATCTTACCAGAGCTTAACAAAATTAAAAATGGATAAGCCTTCTCCAATAGCTCAAGATAAGTATCCCAACCAGTTTTGAAAGTGTTGGAAATAGATACAAGTCCATTTAATATATGTGCAAATGACTCTTTCTCACTTACCTCTGTTGGTGTGGGCTTTCCAACCATATCCATACAACCTTTCTTATGTACACTGAGTGAATCCAATCGGGGACTCACCATGCCTCTCAGACTTCTGGCTCTTCTTATGATTTTGTCTCTTTCCTTCTCAAGAATAGAAATTTGGGCTTCCAAAATCAAAATTTGACCATCAATGGATGTAGTCAATGAAGTCAATCCATTAAAAGAATTAGCTATATTTACAATTTTCTCTTGAAATTCTTTTATCTTCTTATCCACATTAACTGTAAGTATATCTGTGTTACAACATACCCTATAAATATTTGGTACACTGTTTCAAAGAATTATCTATCAGTTTCATCTTTTCATCAATCTTCTTCTTCTCAGATTCAATCCCCTGATCAAATGCAGCTCTTTTAGCCTGAGTGAACCTCTCCAGTGCTTGCTGGTTTGAAATCTGCTGTAAAGATTGAAAATCCTTTGAAATGTGCTTAGTAATTGTCTTAAGCTTTTCATATGTAGATCCCTCCTTCATTGATTTTTGTGCTACCATCAGCATGAGTTCAGTAGGACTCATCTTGGTTATATTTTTCTTTATGTGAGGTATAAATTGACAACAATTATGGACCAACTACCAGTTCTCTGTCGGTTTGTCCTTTCTTCTCCTATGATGATTTGTCCTTTATAGCTTCCTCACTTGCACTAGTGGCTTCGCCACTTGGTGCGGTTTCTATAACTGTGGGTTCCTCTGTAGGAACTATAACCTCAACCTGTACATTTATATTTGGAGGACTGTTATCCTCAATATTAGTATCCTATACATCATCAACCTTTTCACTCTTTGTATCAGCCGGTATCTCAACATTTGTTGGCATTCTACACTCTTATGAGAATAGTTGATGTTGTCATTGATGGCAACTCATCGGCAATTGGTTCCTACATTCCCGTATTCACAAACTTCATACACTAGCAGACACCGGCACCGACAGGCACTTACACCGACATTCAGACTACATCGCCAACAAAGCATACTAACACTCCAGCCGACATGGGATGAACTTTTGTTTATTGTAATATAATTATCTTTTGTAAGCCGACATGGTATATTGTAAAAGACTCATATATGTATGAGATCTTATAGGTCATTTTGGGAGTAGAAGAGATGAGTAGAGGAGATGATATGTATGGTAGAAAATAATTGTTTAGTGGCAGCAAAGGCTTTTTGGATAAGGTGTCTATCTGAGCTTAAACCGGTACTGAACCTGACACTAGAGATGTTGTTTTGAGCAGTACATTGTATTGAATTTAATAATCCATTTTGTAGTCAATGTGACTCTTCATTGAGCAGTGAGCTATAGGCTGTTGGCCTCCCTGCATGTGCAGGCCCCTTATTGTAAGTAGTATTTATTCATTGGCCAGTGAGTAAATATTGTGGGTCATAAATCCCACCGAGGTTTTTCCCACACCGGGTTTCCTCGTTAAATATCTTATGTTATGGTATGTTTCTATGTTGTCTCTATTATTTATGTTTACTACAATAATTCTTATTTATCGATACACTATTTTGGGTTGCAAAGTTATCAATAAGTTTAAATATTCTGTAAACCGGTTAGACACTGATTCACCCCCCCTCTGAGTGTCTTTGGGACTATCATTGAATCTAACAATTGTTATCAGAGCCTGGTCCTCTATTTGCAAAATCCTAATAGCTTGAGGGAGATTCTAACATCGGTACAAATGGAGAACTTAAGAAAAAAGTTGGAAGGAGATCTTGAAGATTTTGATGCAGAAAAATTGAAGAATATCAAACTTGAAGACGATCTGAGGATTGCTAAGGAATTCATTAAAGGACTTCAAGAAAAACTGGTTATAGCACAAAATAAGAGAAAGGAACTTCATGAGAAGATGCAGAATGATGATGATGAAAAGGAAACTCTTAGAGATATTGCAAATAAGTTGAGACAAGAAAATAGTAATATGAAGAATGAAATGCAAGATATGACTATGAGGTTATGTAAGGAAATTGAAGAGAGGAAGAAGAATGAAGAAGACTTGACTAGGAGACTTAATGATGCTAGAAATGAAAATTTGAGACTTGGTCATGAAAATGATATGTTAAAGACATATCTGATTCACATGCAACAAGATAAAGATGAGCTTGTGAGACAAGTTTGAATTCTAGAAAATGAGTTGGTTACTGCAAATAAACACAAAGACAAATTCAAGAAAAGTTCTGAAGAACTTGATGACATGCTTAAAAGACAAAAACCTGATGGAGATACAAATGGACTTGGATTTGAACATGGAGAAAGTTTCGATACTGCAAATAATCAAGATCGGAACAAACTGGTAAGACAACCTAATGCTTATAAATTTAATGGGAAATATTTCAATTGCAACAAATATGGTCACAGAGCAAATCAGTGTAGATTTAGAAATAATCAGAATACAAACTCATCCACTAGTCAATGTTCCAAATGCAAAAAAGTTGGTCATAATTCAGAAAATTGCATAATGAATGTGAAATGCTATGTTTGTGGAAGATTTGGGCATTTATCTAATCAATGCAGATCACAAACCGATCAAGGATATGGAAAGGCTATTCAGAGGAATAATGTAACTTGTTATGCATGCAACAAGATTGTACATATTGCAAAATTCTGTAGAAGCAAGAATACATCGGCGAACAATAAAGGATCTAGTTTGAAGGGCAAAGAAAATGTAGATGAAGTAAAGAAAGAATTTTCAAAACAATGGATTAAGAAGAGTGATCAGAAAACTGATGAAACTGTCTTTGCACCGGTAGAACAGAGTAATCCTCCACCGGCGGGAGATTCTTCATCTAACTAAGGAATAATCCTTAGGGGTGTATTGGAGCCAGTTGAAAATCATGCATTCTACCCTCGGTTGATGGTGAGAAGATACATTACTTCTTTACTGACAGATGTGTTAAGTTTTCAATTAACCGGCGAGCATTTAATGCAGTTTTAAAGAACCTTTTTGGCTATAAAGCATCGAAAAACCCTCATTTTGAACTCACCGAGCATTCAAACAATCAGAGAGCGCGAAACTGAGAAAGGGCATTCTAAGGCGAAACTGCAGAGTGATTTTCAGGCATTCAAAAATTTGGTTAAGAGGTATTTATCTTTGAAATGGCAACCTCATCTTCTATTCCCGAGTTTATTGCAAAACCTGTCATTGTGGAAATTGTCAAACGCCCTAGACCCGTGTTTAAGATTATCCCCAAGATTGCAAAACAAGATGATTATGTCGGAGCTTTTTCGAAAATTCCGAAGGGTGTAGCATTTGCAGAAGACCCTAGAATATACATACATTGCAACATAGAAAACCTAGGGACTCAGGATTTGAAGAAAATATTTAATGAGGTTATTACCAATGGAAATGGTGTGATCAAACCTGAACATAAGATTGTGGAAGACTTAGGTTTTGTAGAGATTCTGAACATTCCCAAATTTCCAAAGGAAGTTGTCAGACTTGTATTGAGCAGAGTCCATGGAGAGTTCATGTGGTTAGAGTCAGTTTGCACGATAACCAGGGAAGCAATTAAGGCAGTTGCCGGTTTACCTTCAATCGGTAGTAGGCCTGATAAAACCAATAAAATACCTAACAAGGGAGTTATGGAGTTAACCGGAGCCACATATGATAGCAGGTCACTTAGAGTGAATTATGTTAAGGATATAAATGTGAGATATGTGAGTATGGTACTAGGATACAAAGCAACTCATGCAAATAGACTGAATTTTGTGTCTAGCCTTTGTATTCACAGTGCATATGAGATGGTGAACAATAATGCTAAGATTGATGTGTGTGGATGGTGTAAGGATGAACTAGTTGATAACTTAAAAAAGATTAAGGGAGAGAAGAAAGGTACTTTCCATTTTGGAAACCTACTTGTATGCCTGATGTTATACTTTGCCAAAGAGATACCCGGCATAGGTCACAAAGATTTTGGTTATGACATCCCTGTAGGAAGACAGATACAGGAAGCTTTCACTGGTATGGGCACTGACAGTGTTAAGAACATCACAGACTACTTCAAAACATTTCAAACTAAGATGAGAGCAAGAGAGAGACTACCACAAAGCATAATTGATAAGTATGAAAAGGAAATCTATTTTGTCATTAAGAGAGATGAAACTTGGATGGAAGCAGTAAGCCCTAGAACTATTTGGGTTACTGAGATGGGTTATGAGGTAGACCTATCTGTTCTGGAGACATATGTTAAAGCTCTACTTGATGCACCAAGGGAGCCATCTGAGAAATTCTTTGGAAATGCAGAAACTATTGAGAGTAATATGAATTTTTAAATGTATATATCATGTATTTTTTAATATTTTTTGATAAATATGATATAGAATTTTTTTCATATGTTATTTTCTTATTGCTATATAAATATGCATAATTTTTTTATTTAATTATATATAATTTTTTATTGTTATAATATTATTTATTTAATAGATTTATTAAATTATAATGTTTAAATTTTAAGGAAGCTTATTAAAGAAATAATTTTAAAATTTACTTTAACTTATAATATTACTACAAAAATTTACTTAAAATTATAATGCTTAAATTTTAAGTAAATCTATAAAATTAATTTTAAGTAAATTTTTAAAGTAATTTTTTTCATAATTTTTTATTTTCAAAACATCTTTAAAATTTAATAAACAATTATGAAAAAAAATATTACTATATACAATAGATAAAGTCTACTAGGGTTATATTTTAATTAAAGTTGGAGTTCAAGTAGGGTCAAATTTTAATTAAAATTAGAGTTCAATTAGGGTTTACTTATGATTCAAGTTAGGATTACCGTTATTTGATAAATCTTAGGGTTATGTCAATTTTATGGTTCAAATAGGATTAGATTTACCATAAAAATTATAATGTTTAAGTTTTAAGTATTATAGATTTACTTAAAACTTAAACATTATAATTTTTATGGTAACTCTAATTCTATTTGAACCCTAAAATTGACCCTAACCCTAAGATTTATCAAATAATGGTAATCCTAACTTGAATAATAATTAAACCTTAATTGAACTCTTACTTTAATTAAAATATAACCCCAGTTGAACTCTAACTCTAATTAAAATATAACCATAGTTGACTTTATCTATTGTATATAGTAATATTTTTTTTCATAATTGTTTATTAAATTTCAAATATGTTTTAAAAATAAACAATTATGAAAAAAAAAAATTACTATAAAAATTTACTTAAAATTAGTTTAATAGTGATACTTAAAATTTAAACATTATAATTTTATAGATTTACTTAAAATTTAAGCATTATAATTTTAAGTAAATTTTTGTAGTTATATTTCAAGTTTAAGTAGATTTCAAAATTATTTATTTTATAGATTTGATTAAAATTTAAACATTATAATTTAATAAATCTATTAAATAAATAATATTCTAACAATAAAAAATTATATATAATTAAATAAAAAATTGTACATATTTATAAAGCAATAAAAAAATAACATATGAAATTTTTTTATATAATATTTATTAAAAAAATATTAAACAATACATAATATAGACATATTTAAAAATTCATATAAAAAAACAAATAAAATGATAATATAAACATATAAAAAACTTCATATAAAAATGAACAAATAAAAAAAAACTTTAAAAAATCTCTCCTTTTTTTTCACGGCACGGGGTAGTCAGCATAGCAGTCGAGGCAACATGGAGCATTTTTTTTCGAGTGAAGGTACAAGTTGTGGAGATCGGTACAGTTTGATGGGACCGTTTGAGTGGACGGTGATGGCATGGGGGGATGGGGACGGGAAGGCATGGTATGGGCGGGTTGTTTTGTCCATTGCGTAGCCATTTCCTTCAAAGAAGGGTTCCGATTTTTCGTATGAGGCGTGAAATTTATGTTTGTGTGCACATTTTAACACAACTTACGAAGATTTATTAACTTGAGTCATTAAAGTTTTGTTATGAACTGAATATGACAATTATTAACTATCACAAATCTAATTTCAATTTGCTTTGTTTGCCACTCCTTACAACTCTACCTCTGTTCTTTATTTCATTTTATTTCAGTTGATTTTGGAGACCACGTATTTTTTAAAACAACTTTGAAATCTTGAATGCCAGTTGCATTTGCTTAAAAGTTTCTAGAGCCTTATCAACAAATCCGTTATGTGGATATCCTGCAATCGTTGCATGCCATGAGACAACATCTCTTTTAGGCATTCTGTCAAATAGTTCACGTGCTTTATCTATGCTTCAACATTTTATATACATGTCTACCAAGGTAGTTGCAATTGTAGCGTCTGATAGAAGGGTCAGTGCAAGAAGATGAGTCCACTTTTTGGCCAAAAAGTTAGTGTTTTCCCTATTTTTCAGATTTTCTCTCATTTGAGCTTAGATTTTGAAACACTTAGAGATTGAATCTTGGAAAACGTCAGTAATATAAAAGATATCCCTCTGAGTGTACTTTTCAAATATGTAATTTATTTTAATACCCACATAATAAAAAATAACTTTTTGAATGGAGTTCTAAAAACTATGTTTTAAAAATGCTTGTTTCAGGACCATACCATGCATGTGTACGACCCACACTTTTTGACACAATTAAAATTCTTTTCTCAAACCGTTTTGGGAAATGGTTTGTAACACACTAAATATTGATGAGCATATTTTTCTGTATTTTTTTTTCTAATATTTTTATTTTAATTAATTATTTAATGGCCGTAATTATCTTTTTAAAAATTTGACGTGTACGACCCACATAATTTGATGTAAACTTAGCATTTTTTTAATTTTATTTTTTTTAAATAGAAAATAATTTTTCATAGATTGATGACATATAATTTTTTTTTCAATATTCATTAAAATAAAAAAGTTATTAAATTAAGAAAATTAGTTAATATTTCAAATTTATGGACCTGATTTAGTATAAATTAAATGAAAAATAGTTAAAATAATCAATTTATAAATAAATTTACATATTTAGAATCTAGACAGTATAATATGAAATGGGTTTTAATTTTGTATAAAAATTCTCTGATTAGAGGCACATAAACTATTTCAGAAGTTCATATTTGTGCTTTCATTCATGGAGCTTTGAATTTGTAGGTTCATGTCTCAGGTCTGGCCATCCCAAGCCTATCCCGGGCCTAATCCCGAGGCAAGTGGTGGGTTGTGGATTCAAATTTTATAGAATGGGGACCTGTTTATAAAACGGGGGCCCGTTCCATTTTTTGCCCGTTGGATTTAATAACGGGCCCCCATTTCTAAATAACCGTTACTGTAAAAAAAAAAAGATAGATTGCATTGATTTACCACACTATCATTGAAATCCGTACTAACAAAGATTTTTTACATCAATTGGCAGTACTTTTAAAATTTTTTTACACGATTTTTTGAAGAACTCAGTAAAAAGATATTATTTTTTGAAGAGGAGTTTGTAAAGATGGGTTCTAAGCAATGTCAAAAGAAAAAAAAGAGGACAATGACAATGGATGAAATTCAAGCACAAAGAGAGAAGGAGGCAAAATGCCAAAGAGATCGAAGATCACAACAACGACAATTGAATAACACTTCTGAAGCATCTAGTTCAGTGCCCGTTGTAGATGAGACCATTGAAGACATCATGATGGATGCAAGAAATGTAGAACCACACACGGGTATGACAGTTGATGCAAATGTTCATGTGGATGTGAATCCTAGTATGTTTTTAAATCCCGATGACTATGATGCCAATCAAATTGCTGATTTAAATGAAGCTGGATATAAATTTCATACACCAATACGAAAAGAAATAAAAATTAAAAATATTACACCACCCTCTCTGAAAGAAAATGAATGTAATTTGTTTACTATTGAGAGCAATGTGCTAGATAATCTTAATGGGTTAGTTTCTTGGAGACAAATCAGAACACATGCGAACAGATTATATAAACATTTTTTCTATAATAAAAAGTTAGGATTCCAATGTCAATTAATGCTACAATTAATAAAAATGTTAAAAATGCGTAAAGTCATGAAAAAAATAGGTATTTATGCAAAACCAAAAAGAAAAGATGAATCATATAAGCAAGTTGTATCTACTGTTCCTAGTGTCATCGATTCTATCGGAAAAACAAGTCGATCTAAAGATAAGAATGCAACACATAGAGTTATAATGACTGCTTTAGTTGACAAAATGATTGTTAGTAAAAGAATGTTAAGTGATATAAGTGGCTATTTGAACTTACATCGTAGAACCTTGTCAAGAGTGGCCAAAAGAAGAGACACAATTGAAATTGATCCACTAAACCATTGTTGGAGTTTTAGTGGTAGACTTCAAAGGTCGGACATGAAATTAAATGATGAAACTAAACAATTAATTAGAAAATTTTGGCATGATAACACTAGAGTTTCATCAGATGCTAGAGATGTTTTAAAGTTAAGGGTGGGATCAAAAATTCGTGATCCTCATCCAAAACATCTTCTTGACATGACTCAAACTGAATTTTTTTAACAATTTAGTGATGATCTGTGTTAATGAATTTACGAATTAGTCAAAGATCATTTGAAAAATGCAAACCCTGGTATGTTAAAATCAATAAACAAAGAATATCTTGTTGTTGTAAAACTCATGTTCAGTTTCATTACTATTATGATGTTTTTCGATATATACGTTGTATGCTGCATGGTAATGATCTTGTGCAGGATTGTGGTGTTTATGTTCCACCTGAAACTATAAAAGATTTTATTGGAAGTTTGTTTTGTAAACCACCTAATGAACAATTATTTCTAACTAGTTCATGCATTTATGGCCTTTGTAATTTATGTGGGAACTATTCTTCGATAGGTGAATGTTTGCATGAACATGTTTCATCTAAGTTTGGACAAAAAATGGTTGATGTTAGGAGATTTAAAAATATAGAATACCCTCTAAAGAATGGAAAGATGGGGAAACGTTTAGAATTGATTACAGAACATAATAGTGTGAATGCATTTATTAGTGAGTTTAAAACTCATATTGTTTCAAAATATGTGAAACATTCCCAACATGCTCGATGGCTTGATGGACAATTTCGCATATGCAAGAACACATTTCCACTTGGAACAATAGTATCAGTTGTGGATTTTGCAGAAAATTATACTCTAAAACCACAAGAGGAAACTCAATCACAATACTACAACTCAGTGCAAGTGGCCATATTTGTGCACATTATATATAGACATGACCATGATAGTACAGAAGATAACAGAAAAATTTTGAGGGAGTATCATTTCTATGTTAGTGATAATCAATTACACTCTTCAGAGTTTGTTCAACATTGCTTCGAGGTATTTTATGATAACCTTAAGGAAAGAGAAATTGACATGAAACATCATATGATATGGTCAGATAACTACACTGGACAATTCAAAAATGCAAGAATGTTTTATTGGCTATGCAAAGTTCACAAGATAACCAATGTCCAACATTTATGGAGTTTTTTTGAAGTGGGACATGGTAAGGGGGAACACGATGGAGCCGGTGCCTGTATAAAAAGAGCTCTTGTTAGAGAACAATTGAAATTCAAGGATGTAGTGAAATTCATAGATGCTCGTGCAGTTGTAGATTGGTGCAATTAAAAGTTGTCAAAAGGATCAACTGAAAACTCTGCAATTCGACATTTCTTCTGGTTGATAGAGGAAGATAGTATTCCTATTCGGCATGATTGTAATACCATCATTGGATCAGCTAAATGGCATTCGTTTAAGAGTTCTAATTCAAACACATGGACTATACTCACAAGGCAACTTGCTTTCTTTTGTCAGTTTTGTGTTTCCGGAGATTGGGAATTTTGTGAGAATAAAGAATGGGTTGAAGAATGGCAACAAAGATCATTGACACCCATAGATGCAAATGATCCGCATGAAAGAACTGATGAAGATATGGATCAAATGTTTGCATCAAATGACTATGATCGTATTTTAGATCTTATACAACAAGGTAAAATTATTTTTGAAATTTGTTTTGATTTATTAAATAGTACATATTTATGAAATCTTAAAGTGTATATTTTTGTTTCTATTTCTTATTAAATATTAAAATAAAATTGTTTTGTGCACAGGACACGTCTATGTTGTTGTTGCACCAGAGTACAATGAAGAGGGGACAGAGTATTGGTTGGCTCGATGTGTAGAGCCAAAATATAAACTAACCACTCCTCGAGTAGATGATGATGGTTATGACTATCCAACAGGATCTGTGGTTGTTGTTGGCACTTGGCTACGCAAATATCTAACAAGAAAGAATGGATTGCCCGCATTTGAAGATTACGAATTAGAGAAGAAGATTATACATTACTCGCATTTGGTAGTGGCAACTAATATAAAATTGGATAGATATCATGGCAAGCCTGCTAATAAACAATTATGGACTCTCTCTATGGAAGAGCACGAGACAATTATAGATGGTTTGCAAAAGAGAGAGAATGCAGATGGTATAACGGAATGAATATCAAGTAAGTTATAATTTAAACCCTTAATCCACCTCCCTTTTAAAAGTCATGATGCATATTATATATAGCATTTTAAATCATGTATCATAATTATAAAATCTAATCTAGTAAAATTTTGTGCATATTTTATGTTTCATTTTAAATAATTACAAGTAAGTTAAATTTTTGTACCCTTATGGAAAATCCCTTTGTATTTTAAAATCAATGCATCCTGATTATAAAAATTAATCATATGTATTTATTTTTTTCAGGTCTCTCAGAGTAGACTTGGCCTCAATGACTACTATTGTTTGTGCATACTTTATGTTGTATTTTGAGAGATATAAATACTTATTATTATAGTTTAAATAGACTATTTATTTTATTTTAGATATGTCTTCTTGATTACATTTTGTGTAATATACATAAATGAGAGACTATTGGTCAAATTTATGAATGAGAGAATTATGTTTTAATCAAGTTCTATTCATTATATTTGTTTTGATACTTTTTAATTTAGAATATGTTATAATTATAAGATATGTTTCGATACTTAGTTCATGATGTATGTACCTTTAGTTTATCTAATCACAATAACTATTTAAATGAAATTCCATAAATAAAATTACGAGTCCACATAATCCCTATAAAGTTGTTTAAGCACAACTTCCATAAATAAAATTTCAAGTCCACGTAATATATAAAGTATGCACAAAATATATATGATCTAATGTGCACAAAATATAACTTCACATAATTTCAAGTCCACATAATATCTAATGGGCACAATGCACATAAAGTATGCACATAATATATATGATCTAATCCTATTATGCAACTATCCATATATATAAAGTATGTGTTCACATGTAAACAAATATGTAAAGTCCATAAAATAGTACATATTAGAGCCAAATAAACAGTAAAATTTCAAGTCCACATAATCCATATAATATCTAATCCATATATATATCTGGATGGTAACATGATGAACTCCACATAATATCTAATGTGCACAAAATATATATGATCTAATCCTATTATGCAACTATCCATATATATAAAGTATGTGCACGTGTAAACAAATGTGTAAAGTCCATAAAAAAGTACATATCAAAGCCAAATAAACAGTAAAATCTAAGTGCTATCATCAATAACATCCCATGGTCTCTTGTCCTTGGGACATGGTCCAGATCCACCTGTCTCATGCTGTACAAGAAAAAAATAATATTAAAATATTACTTGAAATTAACTATTAAAAGAATCATTTATCAAATATAGTAGAATTCATAAATTAAGTTACAAACTTACCATATGCTCATAAGATCCTCTAGCAGTATCTCTCTTGTCCCCGGGACATGGTCCAAATCCACCCGTCTCATGCTGTACAATAAAAAAATTATATTAAAATATTACTTGAAACTAACTATTAAAAGAATCATTTATCAAATATAGTAGAATTCATAAATTAAGTTACAAACTTACCATATGCTCATCAGATCCTCTAGCAGTATCTTGTACAGTATCAACAAAAAATGTAGTGCTAGCTAACTCCTATACAAGGTCAAATTCAAAGTGTCCAATTAAATCTTAAATTAAGAGTCAAAATAAGATCAAATTAAGTATTACATATTAATACCTCAAAGGATGTCAATGTGCGTTCAAATTGGCTCTGATCAAAATTATGAGGATAACCTATCCTAATGGTACTGTCCACCTGCATACATGCATTTAATGAAATCATATTTAGTGAACATATATATGTGTACTAAATAATTTCAAGTTAAGTTACAATGTTGTAAGAGTTCATCTTTAATTTAAGAATTATAAGATACATACCATAGATGGTGTCATAGTAGTCAGACCCTCTTCTCGATGTGATGTAGAGGGTCCCTCATGACCTGAATCCTAGAGAAAGAAGCATTCAATGTATCAACATGAAAATTTATATAGTATACGATGATAACATATTAACTTAAAAAGATAGTATAATGTCTAGATAGAAATTTATACTACACCCCATAAGGTGTGCCGAGTTGTGTTCCAGTAGATGCAATATTGACTCTAATATTAGGTGTAGTCCTTATCTACATAAACAAAATTTATTTAATGAAGTGTTAGATTGTATAAAAAAAGAGATGCACTTAGTTTATACCTATATTTAATGAAGTATTAAAAGACTGACATGTACATGTATATATATCTATACCTGGTCAAGATGAACATCCGAGCAAAGAAAATCCATATAAGATGTCATCATACTATCATCTATTGCATCATGCTCAGCTAGAACTGAAGTAGATCCTATAGCAGTAGTAGGACCTACACATGTCTCATGACAACTCGAACACATATGTAGCATCCATCGAGGAGCGGATTCTATGTGAGTAGCTTGCTCACTCAGGTTACCTGTGAGGGAAGTCAAAGCATCTAATGTCGAGATGAATGATGTATTTTGGACATCTACAGGAATCGATGGAGGAACAAGTGGAACTATGGGTGGATCTGGTAGGGGATTATTACTCCGTGCCCCTAATCTATGATGTGGCATTCCACGACCAACACCCTGGAGTGACTTAATGTCAAAATAATTTGGTTTTTGGTTCATTACAAACTCACAGTATAATTTCTTCAAAAAATAAAAAGGGACCTCATAATTACGATGTGGTGGATAATCAAAAACCATCCACCATCTATCTCAAAAGTATCTAGCCATTTCTGGATGCACACACCACCTAATTGAAATTCTTTTCTGGTTAGGTTGCATTGGTTCTCTTGTTTTTGGGTTAGTAAAATATGGACATAAATGAGCTTTGGTTATTTTAAAATCAATGATTTGCCTATAAGTTAAACCATCAGCATAAAAATCATGCAACTCTTGTCGTATTTGTCTATGAAATTGATCTAATTGAGAATCAACAGATCTAACCGACTCGACAATAGTTTGCATTGATTTTGCAAACTCTACAAGATGGGGTGGTGTGATCGGCTCATTTTGGATAGCAGCAATGTTTTGTTCAATCACTTGTAGGTTTTCATTAATTCATTCTCTTAAATGAATTTCATCCAATCTAGGGGGTGGTGGTGGTGGTGGTGGTGGAGGTGGAGGAGGAGGAGGAGGGGGTTGTGGTGGGGGATTTTCACCTAATAGTTCATCTATGTCAAAGACATCCATTATAACAAAGAGCTCCTGCATATATAAAGATATACATGAATTATATACAACTCTATGTCAAAGAAGAATCCATTTTACTAAATTAAAAAAAAAAATTATAAATAGTAACATTTCTATGTTGTTGAATGAGATACACATGAAATATATAATATAATATTGAACTTAAAAAAATATACATGTACATACTAATGAATCTTTAAATATAAAATTTGCGCACAAAACTTAATAAAAACTTTCAATGAAACATCATAAATCTATTATATATTCAATTTAATAAATTCATTTCTTGTAAAATGCATCAACTATTAAAATCAATATAAAATATTTCATACATAATATCAATAAAGAAGTGGGAAATAAGATGATCCTCCTTCTAGTGTAAGAATATATAAGGATTGATGCTAAGTGCTTAAAATAAGATATTGAAATGTAAGATCATTACGCTCTATAAACCAAGATATGATCATAAGATCATCATGTAAGGCACAATCATATGATATTAAGATGCAAAAATGCGTGATCAAATAGTGATAATCTATTATATTCTCTATAATAATAGGCCAATGTATGAACATAAGATAATACTTTAAGAAGATAGATTAACCAATATACAAACATAGGATAATGCTTTAATAAGATAAAAAAAAAACACTATATGAACATACATGTGAAGCAAATAGTCTTGAAGATCATAAGATAGAACAAAGATTAAAGTATAAGACATCAATCATTATGGGAAATTAGTAGTTACTAATAAAGATTAGATTTAATGTAAAAATAGGAGATAAAACACATGAAGTAAAAGTATGATTAAAAAAGGAAATCAAGTGATAAAATATTAAACATGCCCTACAAGTGGGGTAATAGAATATGAAGTAAACATAAAATATTAAATCAAGTGATATCTAGTGGTTTCTCTTTTATGTTATGTGTCACCTCAATGTGTACATTCACTTTGTTGGTGCATCATTATTTTCTTGCATTTACCTAACTATTGTATTGCATATTTGCACCTAGAGGATAGGATAAGATTACTTGGGTAGATATCTACCTAGGTAGGCATCACATGTTCAACTCATACTCCCTACTTTGGTAGAGATGTGGATATATGTTACTCATCTTCTCATTTTTTTTGTAAGAGTTCTCTTTAAACAGGATTTTATATATTAGAATTTTCCTAAAACATGTCTCAAAATGATTAAAACACTTGAATCAAGGTCAAAAACTAGGAATGTGAGATACATGATATGGATGATGACAAGGATGGTTGAGAATAAAGAGAATTTGAATGGATTATGGTATACTCCTAAGTGTAGGGTACTTTTTAAAAAAAATTATACATGATGCCAAGGTACTTGTCCAAGGTGTCATAAGAATGGTTTTCACCCATGAATAAAAAAATTATGTTTACTTTTCTCTCTTTTTTAATTTTTATGCAAAACCAAATCCTTTAGGTGTGGATATGTTAAATGATACATAGGTTATTTAGAAGTTTTTAAAAATCTAATAATAGGACCAACTATGGACCTATTATGCAATGTCATGGCATAATAGGTCCATAATTGGTCCTATCATACTAAGTAAACATGTCGAATTAGCATAGTTTCAGTGTTGGAGATGAATTAGATGATGAAGTTGGCAATTTTCGAGAAAATCATGTCATGTTGTGGCTTAGTAGGTCCTATTATGGTATAATAGGTGGACTATTATGCCATGACATGACATAATAGGACCAACTATGGATCCATTATGCAATGTCATGGCATAATAGGACATATTATGCCATCATGGCATAATAGGTCCATAATGTTGGTATTTTGGTATGGTTTTGTCATTGATGTCAACACCTACTAAAACACTAGCACTTTGGAGATCCAAAAGCATTCACCGGCAAGCAAGTAACTATTGCACAGTTACTGGCATATGGTTCACCGGTAGGATATAATGATCACCGACACTCGGAATTATGTGGAAGACACTTGGTAATGTCGAAGACATCTTTTGGACATCTTGTCTTGGAGTTTTATTCATTGGTATATTCATGTTTGCATATTTGCTTTTACCAGCAAATAAGTCCAGGGTTACCTAGGGTTACACCGGCAGGTTTATCTTTTCTAGATCAGCATGACATGCTAAGAAAATGATTAATTATTGTTGTAAATGCATTAAGCCGACATGTTCAATCGGTTATTGCATCAGACATTATATTGTTTGTAAAATGTCTTTATTGTAATATCTTGTGGAGCCGACCTACTAAAATTGGTCTTAGGTTATGGTATAAATGTAAGATTGAATGTGGGAATGCGAAAAAGAGTTGTGTGAAGGTATATGCGAGATTAAGCAGAGCTATACAAAAAGACATCATTTGAAGGTGAAGTTAGGTTTTTGTGAAAGCATATCAGAATTACACCGGTACTGAATCTAGCATATGAAGATGCTATTTTGTGTAGTACATTCTTATTAGATTTAACCATCCAATTGTAGTCAATGTGACTCCCATTTTGTGATTGAGCAGTGAGCTCTAGGTTGTTGGCCTTTCTGCATGTGCAGACCCCTTTTATGTACACTTACTATCTGCAGTAGTATCATCTGATTGTGGGTAAGGTTTCCCAACGTGGTTTTTCCCCTTACAGGGTTTCCACATACAAATATTGGTGTCATGTGTTGTGGATGACTTTGTGTTTATGTTTCATGCATTAATCTTTACCGATATAGCTATTAACTGTTAAAACTGTTTACCAGCATACTTAACTGGTTTACCTGTATTAAGCATTAAGTTGGTTAAGTTATCTTTTGGTTTGAAATTAGTAGACAACTGATTCACCCCCCCCCCCCCTCTTAGTTGTCTTCGGGACCTAACAATTGGTATCAAAGCTAAGTCCTCTTTTGCAGAAGTTTAACAACTTGAGGAGATCCAATGTCTACTAATTATTTCAGGAAGGACAGTCCTAAACTTGATGGAACCAATTATGCCATATGGAAGATCAAAATGGAGACACATCTAAATTACATTGGCAAAGATGTCTGGGAAGTTACAAAGAAAGGTTACATTGTTGTTGTAGCTGGTCAGCCCAATCCAACTACCTTGGCTAAAGATGAGGAGAATGATTGCAAAGCAAGAGAAGCACTTTTGAGTGCATTATCATATCAACAAATCATGGGATTATCATATAGGTCTACTACTAAAGCTATTTGGGATCATTTGGAAACACTGAATGAAGGAGATTCCATAGTCAAAATTGCAAAACTTGAAAGCTTTTGGGTTAGGTATGAACATCTGAAAATGGAAGAAGATGAAAGGATTTCTGCTTTTATGGAAAGAGTAAATGAAATTGTTTTGGGTATTAAATGTTGTGGAGGAACCTTAAGTGAGGATGAAATTGTTTCAAAAATCTTAAGAGGATTTCCATGGGCATATAAAATGAAGGTTACTGCTATAAATCAATTAAGAACAATGCCTAATACATCAGTAACTAGGGATACATTGATTGGAAAACTTCAGCCTTTGAAATTGAAGAATTTGGTCCTGTTGCTACTATAAAGATAGATTTATCCTTTAAAGCATCAACATCATCTACTCCATCATTTGACAAATCTGATTGGAAAGCCTTTTATGCAAGAGAACTTGAAGAAAGTAGGAAAGAAAATGAAGAACTTGAAGAACTTGAAGCACTATTTGCAAGGAAAATGCCTAAAGGTCTAATTGGAAGTAAGTATGAAGGTAAAGCACCCTTTAAATGTTTTAACTGCAATAAGATTGGTCATATGGCTTCAAGATGCCCTGATAGACATGCTAGACTAAGAGAAGAAGCTAGAAGGACATACAAGCCTAATCCTGAATATCAAAGATATAGATTCAAGAAGAACAAAGACAAATCTTGTTACATTGCTGATGAAGGTGTGATTGATGATTCTGATGAGGATCCGGCAGACAATGGATGGGTTTTTGTTGCTATAACAGAAGTTCAACCGGCACCTGCTGTTCAACCGGTAGAACAAGCCCTAGCAGCTAAAGTTGAAGTAAAGGATGAATGGATCATTGACTCAAGATGCTCACATCATATGACAGTAGACAAAGGTAAATTCTTGAACTTTCAAGAATACAATGGAGGTTTAGTAAGATTTGGAGATGACAAAGCCTGTTCAAACAAAGGTAAGGGTACAATATCTCTTGATGGTAAGCATAACACTAACAATGTCTACTATGTTGAAGGATTGAAGCATAATCTTTTAAGTGTTGGTCAATTAGTTGAGAAAGGATTTTAGTTACAATTTAAAAATGGAAAATGCAAAATCATGAATAGAATTGGTTTGGAAATTGCAACCGGTAATCAGACTAGAGGTAATTTCTTTCATTTGAATAACAGTGAAAACACATGCTTGATTGCACATATAGATGAAAGTTGGTTATGGCATAAGAGACTCTATCATGTAAACTTTGATTGCATGGTAAAGATCAGTACTTCTAAGGCAGTTAGAGATCTACCTAAAATTCTCAAACCTTAGAACACAATATGCAAGGAATGTCAATTTGGAAAACAAGTTAGAGCTAGTTTCAAAAGTATTCCAGAAAAATCCAATAATGCTCTTGATTTGATTCACACTGATTTATGTGGTCCAGCTAGAACTAAAAGCTTACAAGGTGATAGATATTTCATGCTAATCATTGATGACTATTCTAGAATGTGTTGGGTTACTTTTCTCAGAGAAAAATCTGAAGCACTTGGAAAGTTCAAACTATTCAAAGCAATGGTTGAAAATGAAACCGATAAGAAAATCAAATGTTTAAGATCAGATCAAGGAGGAGAATTCACATCTAAGGACTTTAATACATTCTGTGAAGTGAATGGAATCAGAAGATAGCTATCAACACCTCGGACACCACAGCAGAATGGAGTTGTTGAAAGGAAAAATAGAACTATCTTGGATGCAGCAAGAAGTATGTTATCAGAAGCAAATTTACCACATGTGTATTGGAGAGAAGTAGTCAGCACGGTGGTCTATACATTCAACAAAGTTCACATCAAAGGTGAAACGGTAAGACCCCTCATGAACTATGGTTTGGTAATACTCCTACTCTTAAGTATTTTAGAATTTTTGGAAGTAAATGTTATATTAGAAGAGATGAATATATTGGCAAATTTGATCCTAGAAGTGATGAAGGAATATTTCTTGGTTATTCATCTAAGAGCAAGGCATATAGATGTTTTAACAAGAGATTGCAGAAAATTGTTGAGAGTACAAATGTAAAAATTGATGAACAATTCAGAGGAACTTCAAGGTATATAGACTTTGAACCGGCAATAGAAACTGTGAGAAATGAACCTACACCAAATCCACCGATACAGAATGAAGATCCAATTACCCCGGTACCATCTGAGGATTCCACAATAATTGAAGAACAACAACAAACAAAGACACCCCGGTATGTAAGATTGAATCATTCTGAAGATCAAATAATTGGAAATAAATTTAAAGGAGTTATGACAAGAGGAAGATTGGCAAATGAAGAGGTATGTCTTATTTCTCAAATAGAACCATCATCTGTTAATGAGGCATGTGAAGATAAATTTTGGATTAAAGCTATGGAAGAAGAATTAGAACAAATTGAGAAAAATAACACTTGGACATTAGTTCCTCGGCCTAAAGATAAAAATGTAATTGGAACCAAATGGGTATTCAGAAAGAAACTTAATGAAGATGGTAAGGTTGTCAGAAATAAAGCAAGACTAGTGTGTAAGGGATATTCTCAGAAAGAAGGAGTTGATTACAATGAAACCTTTGCACCGGTAGCTAGAATTGAGGTAGTCAGATTATTTTTGGTTTTTGCAACACACAAGAACTACAAATTTTATCAAATGGATATTGAATGTGGATTTTTGAATGGAGATCTTGAAGAGGAAGTATACATTGAACAACTTGATGGATTTTATTTGATAGATGACAATGACATGGTTTGCAGATTAAGGAAAGCTCTATATGGACTGAAACAAGCCCCAAGAGCTTGGTATGCAAGATTGGATAAGTATCTTTTAAAAATTGGTTTTACTAAAGGAAATGCATACAACAATTTATATTACAAAATAACTAATGATGACATCTTGATTATAGAATTATTTGTTGATGATGTAATCTTTGGAGGAGAAGATGGTTTATGTAAGGAATTTTCTACTAAAATGCAGCAAGAATTTAAAATGTCTATGATTGGAGAAATAAAATTCTTTTTAGGATTACAGATTTCACAAACTGACAAATGTATATTCTTGAGTCAATCCAAATACTTAAAAGAGTTACTAAAGAAATTTGGGATGGAGAACTCTAAACCGGTAAGCACACCTATGACTACAAATGACAAATTATATCAAAGGGATGAATCTACACCTGTTAATCCAACTAGATACAAATCTATGATAGGAGGTTTACTGTATTTGACACAAACCAGACCTGATATTGTGAATGTAGTATGTATTGTTTCAAGATTTCAAAGTAATCCTAGAGAAAATCATGAATCAGCAGTGAAAAGGATTTTCCGGTACTTACAAGGCACTATAAATCTTGGATTATGGTATCCTAGAGATGAAAACTTTCAATTATGTGCATACACAGATGCAAATTGGGCAGGAGAAGTGGATGATAGAAAAAGAACCACCGGTGGAGCATTCTTTCTTGGAAAGAGATTAGTTTCTTGGTTGAGTAAGAAACAGAGTTGTACATCTTTATCAATAGCAGAATTAGAATATGTTGCAGCAGCAACTAACTGTGCACAGGTACTATGGCTTAATCAAATGTTGAAAGACATAAAGGTAAAATGCAAGGAACCTATTACCATATATTGTGATAACACTGCAACAATTGATATATCTAAGAATCCGGTATTACATTTTAAAACAAAACATGTTTCTATCAAACTGAATTTTCTAAGGGAAAAAGTTGAAGAAAAGGAGATAAAACTGGTTTATGTGAACACTAAAGAACAACTTGCAGATATTTTCACAAAACCTTTGCCTAAGGAGACTTTTGAATATCTCAGAGATCAGCTTGGATTCATACCACCACCGGTAGAGACTTAGACAGTTGATGATTTTCATCAACTGGCAGAATTATTAGACAAATCTTTTACTTTGATCTTTGATGAGGAAGCTACTTCTCAGGGGGAGTAGTTGGTATTTTGTATATGAACTTGGTATTATTGTAACTTTGGCATTTGATGTCAAAGGGGGAGAGATATCTATGGAAAAACACATTATCTTTTGGAGAAATTGATATGGAAACTTTGGAAAACACATGTTGCTCCCAGGGGGAGAAATTGTTTAGGAGGGACTATTACTCTCTGTATTCTGGTTATGATCTTTTTAGAGATTGTTGGTATTTGGCATTTCTGTTTTGGCACTTTGATGGTTTTTCCATCTTGTGTTGCCATCAATGCCAAAGGGGGAGATTGTTGGTATTTTGGTATGGTTTTGTCATTGATGTCAACACCTACTAAAATACTAGCACTTTGGAGATCCAAAAGCATTCACCTGCAAGCAAGTAACTATTGCACAGTTACTGGTATATGGTTCACCGGCAGGATATAATGATCACCGGCACTCGGAATTATGTGGAAGACACTTGGTAATGTCGAAGACATATTTTGGACATCTTGTCTTGGAGTTTTATTCATTGGTATATTCATGTTTGCATATTTGCTTTTACCGGCAAATAGGTCCAGGGTTACACCGGCAGGTTTATCTTTTCTAGATCAGCATGGCACGCTAAGGAAATGATTAATTATTGTTGTAAATGCATTAAGCCGACATGTTCAATTGGTTATTGCATCGAACATTATATTGTTTGTAAAATGTCTTTATTGTAATATCTTGTAGAGCCAACCTACTAAAATTGGTCTTAGGTTATGGTATAAATGTAAGATCGAATGTGGGAATGAGAAAAAGAGTTGTGTGAAGGTATATGCGAGATTAAGCAGAGCTATACACAACGACATCATGTGAAGTTAGGTTTTTGTGAAAGCATATCAGCATTACACCGGTACTGAATCCAACATATGAAGATGCTATTTTGTGCAGTACATTCTTATTGGATTTAACCATCCAATTGTAGTTAGTGTGACTCCCATTTTGTGATTGAGCAGTGAGCTCTAGGCTATTGGCCTTTCTGCATGTGCAGACCCCTTTTATGTACACTTACTATCTACAGTAGTATCATCTAATTGTGGGTAAGGTTTCCCACTGTGGTTTTTCCCCTTACAAGGTTTCCATGTACAAATATTGGTGTCATGTGTTGTGGATGACTTTGTGTTTATGTTTCATACATTAATCTTTACCGGTATAGCTATTAACTGTTAAAACTGTTTACCGACATACTTAACTGGTTTACCAGTATTAAGCATTAAGTTGGTTAAGTTATCTTTTGGTTTGAAATTAGTAGACAACTAATTCACCCCCCTCTCTCAGTTGTCTCCGGGACCTAACACATAATTGGTTCTATCATACTAAGTAAACATGTCGAATTAGCATAGTTTCAATGTTGGAGATGAATTAGATGATGAAGTCGGCAATTTTTGAGAAAATCATGTCATGTTGTGGCTTAACAGGTCCTATTATGGACCTGTTATGCCATGATGGCATAATAGGTGGACTATTATGCAATGTCATGGCATAATAGGACCTATTATGCCATAACAGTTCCTATTATGGACCTGTTATGCCATGATGGCATAATAGGTGGACTATTATGCAATGTCATGGCATAATAGGACCTATTATGCAATGTCATGGCATAATAGGACCTATTATGCCATGATGGCATAATAGGTCCTATTATGTCATGACATGATATAATAGGACCAACTATGAACCCATTATGCAATGTCATGGTATAATAGGACATATTATGCCATCATGGCATAATGTGTCCTATTATGCCATGACATGACATAATGTGTCCATAATTGGTTCTTTTATACCATCACATGACATAATAGGACCATAATAGGACCTTTATGCCATGACATGGCATAAACCTATGCCTAAACTTTGATATCTAAAATTTGAAGAGTAATGTTAATTACTTTTAAGGTTATACTAATTTAGTGGTAACTTTTGTATTGCCTAATGAGGATTAAGAACAATTTAGGTACATATGTTCGGTTTTATTTTGATTTCCTTTTTGAACGTTTTTGTTTTTGTTTCGATTTCATTTTCATTTTCATTTTTTTTTGTTTCGATTTCGTTTTTGTTTTTGTTTTTGTTTCAATTTCATTTTCGTTTTGCTTTTGTTTCGATTTCGTTTTCAATTTTGTTTTTGTTTCAATTTTATTTTCGTTTTTATTTATTTTTCGATTTTGTTTTCATTTTTGTTTCGATTTCATTTTCATTATGATGTTTTTGAGATATCTAATTTGATATTTTGTTTTGTTAATTATCTAGGTTTGGTTTTGATTTCTAAATTTATTGATTAGGGTTTAGGGTTAACTGTTGAAGAATATTTCAAATCAAAATCAAGAATTTACAAATATAAAAACTAATTTATTTATAGGATACTTTAAAAAAAAACTAAAATAATACAAAAAAAACTAAAATAATACAAAAAAAATTAAATAATACACAAAAAACAAGAAAAATATACAAGAAAATTATGAAATGTGAAAATAGATGACTGAATTTGTACCTGGGATAGTGGTGGAGGCTTGAAATGGAAACCGCCGCATGGGGGCCCGTTTTTGATCTCCTATTGTCAATTTACTATCACGATGAAAATGAAAAATTCGCCCAAAAAATGGTAAAAATACAATTTAAAAACGGGGGCCCGTTCCCGTTATTTACAAACGAGCCCCCATTTTTTTTACAAATGGGGGCCCATTTAATTTAGCTTCAGCCTCTCGTCACCTTTCGGCTCGGGAGCCTGAACCATTAACGGGCCCCCTTTTTTTAGAACGGGCCCCCATTTTTTGAAAACAGGAGCCCGTTTTGAGGAGCGTGTTTTCCAACGCACAGACTTCCACGAATATGTGACTCATTAGCTTGCACATACCCAGAAATCCCCCTTCTCTTATGCTTTGATGGATGTCCATGCCCTATTCCAAGGCTCCCAATTTGGCACAATTAGGGAGGATGTTGGCAAAGCTACTTGTGGAATTTCGCTTTACACCTGCCAATTGCATTTGATCAAAAAATTATAAAGCTTATTAAAATATCTTTTAAAATTTCATGTTCCTCTCTCATAGATGAGCCTCAGTTGATCTTAACATCAAACAGTTTGAATTCACCTTTAGACTTGGGAAGGGTGATATTTAGAACACCATTTTTCAATTCTGCTTTAGTCTTATCAGTCTCGTAGTTGTCAAGTAATGCAAGCTCTGTATTGCAGGAAGTGTGGCTTCTACTCGACTTAGAATCGACGTCCCCTTTCTCTTGTTTTGGTATGCTTTGATAACTAGAGATTCGTCATCAATTGATACCTTGACATAGTTCTTCGAGAATCCAAGCAAATCAAACCTCATTTTAAGTTCATTTTTAGTCTCCATCATAATATAAACAATATTATTATTAAACTTAAAAAATAATATTTTGAATTGATTTTTTAAATATTATTTTTAGATTTAGATTTTGTATTTGATTTATTCTATTTTAATTTTAAATTTCAATGTAAATTTTAAAATCTATTTTAATTATTATATCTTTTTATCAAATTATATATTATAATAAAAAATATAAGAATTAATTTATTTTTTTAAAATTTGGTTTTACTTTTTAATTTAATCATTTATTAGTTTATTTTTAATTATTATTGTTATTAATATTTAGATTTTGATATATTTATATTTGTATTTAATTTATTCAATTTTAACTATTATTTTAGATTTAATTAAAAACTTATTTGAATTATTTATGTATTTTTATGAAATTACTTATAATAATTAAAAATTATTCGAATAACAAGTGTGCATTCATTGATATGTTTAATCATTTAAAGATTTTAATAAATACTATAATATAATATATATTTAATTTAATTTCAAATTAATAAATATAATACTTAAATAATAAATTATAAATTTACAATTTCCACAATTTTTTATTTTATTTATTTTAATAATTATAATATTATAATACATAATAAAAAATTATATATAAGAGTAAATAATAATATTTTTTAATAAATATATTTTTTTTAAATGTTAATATTTTAGTCATATTTGAATCCTTGTAAGTGGGTGCATAGTTGATTTGAAGTTATCACTTATTCATTGATGTCACAACCCTCCTTTATCACTTTTGATTTAAATACAATTCTATCATATTTTTGGATAAGCTATTTAAATGATTGAATAAATGTTATAAAAAGAATGAAAATAATAATACACACACACACACAAATGGAAAATATACATTATTTATATTTATTTATTTTCCACTTCCAATTATGGCACATGTTGTAGGAAGAAAAAGAAGCTTCTAGAGGATTCTCCACCACCTTGCATGTAACTCCCCCACTAAGTTTAATCAATTTGCATGAAGTCCAAAATTGGGAAAGAATCTCCTTTTTAATTAAATTTTCTAGATAGTGGAATGGAGGGGTTTTTCTTATAAAATTGTATGCAAGTTTCAAAGAAGGGGGTTGATTATGTTTTGAAGAAAATTTCCCAAGTTTTAGAAGTAGATCTTCTTTGGTAGTCTCTTTTTTTCGTTGCAAGAATTTTAAGTTGTTGTTGAAGGATTTCTCTCAAATTGCAAGGAAGGATCAAAAAGATAACCAGTGGATTCAACATCAAGCTTGATAAACCAGGTTCTCTCCTTGTTATTTTACATTCACTTATGAGGAATTCGTATTATAAAAAAAAAAAAAGTTATAGATCTTCCTTTATATAAAGAAATTCTTTTATTAGATTTTAAATCTTTTATTTGCGGATAAATAATAATGATAACGCTTTCATATAATACATACAAAAGAAAGTTATTTATTTATTTTATTTCCCTTAAGAAAATATGCGCATGATCTTGCTTTTTGTTTTTTTTTCAAAGATTTTAGCAAAAAAACAAAAAAAAAATAGAAATCATATTCCTTTAATTTTTTTTTTAAAATCTCTTTTTCTGAGAATAAAATTCTTCCCTGTGTGATTTGAATCTTAATCTTTACCTCTTCCCTCTAATTCATTTCTCTGGTTCTTCAAATGGAAATCTGAATCTCATTCTTTAATCTTCCTGTGAGTTGAGTAAGATCTCTCTGTGAATAATAGTTGAATCAAAATCTCTCTGTGAATTTTAGTTGAATAAGATCCCTTTGTGATTATTAGATTAAATAAATCTCCCTATGAGTTCAATAAGATCTCTCTGTGAATTTTAGTTAAATAAATCTCTCTGTGATTATTAGATTAAATAAATCTCCCCGTGAGTTGAATAAGATCTCTCTGTGAATTTTAGTTAAATAAATCTCTCTTTGATTATTAGATTAAATAAATCTCCCTGTGAGTTGAATAAGATCTCTCTATGAATTTTAGTTAAATAATTCTCTCTATGATTATTAGTTAAACAAATCTCCCTATGAGTTGAATAAGATCTCTCTATGAAAATTGGAGATAAACAATCTTCCTATGAGTACTGGAAATAAACTCTCTATCCCCTTGTGAATACTGGAAATATTAACCTCCTGTTTACTGTAAAATCAATCTAAAACAATTGTTTGATTATCTATGTTCTTATTTTCATAAATAAATTCTCTTTTGTTTATATATATCAATAAGTAATTGGGAATGAAAAACCATATATATATTAAATTTATTTCAAAAGTTAAAATATTTTAATGTTGCAAGCAAAGACACGGACCTCGAAAATTATTCGAATGATTCATGGAGGCGTACAGGGGCAGCGGGTATTGTAACCGCCGGAGGGGGCAGTGGTACCCCCCACTACCCCTGCGGTCACTGTCATGGCAGTGGCCGCAGGGGAGTGGAGGGGCCCACGGTGTCCCCTCAACCCTGTGGGCCTGCGCATGCAGGATCATAGGGGTGATGGGACCAGTGGTCCCCACCCCCCTATTTATTATTAAACATAAACAATTCAACCATGTCTTTTTTGTTGTTATATTTATTTAGTTTTTTTGATATAAATGTATAAATTGCAAATTTGAAATCGTTAATTTTCTTTTTCCTTAGTATAAACTTTAAGTTATTAAATTAACTTAGAAAAATTTATAAATATTGGGGATTATTAAGGAATAAATTCACGATTAACTTATCTATAATAAATTTATACTTGTAAATTATATTATATCAAATGTTATAGTTAGAATCATTCGATCTATTAAGATCCATTGGGGCACTTAGTTAGCATTAAGCAAATAATTCACATTAATATGATTTGAATCAAATGCCTAAATTTAATCACTATTTTTGGATTGCTTGATCATGCACGCAAGTTACACTATTTTTATAACATGCAAATTACTTATAGATTAATTACATTTATTGACGTTTTCATGCAAGTTGCACTATTCTTATAACATGCAAATTACTTATAGATTAATTACATTTATTGACGTTTTCATGCAAGTACACATGTAATTATTAATATGCAAGTTTCATGATGGTCATTGTTATGCAATTTATATTTCAAGTAGTTACTTGAATTAATTAAATTTTGTGCGTTCAATTAGTAGTTGTTTTCAAGTATGATGTTTTCATAGCTCGTAGTTAGAAAACTAAATAAAGGAAGATGGAAACCAAAACATAGTAGCGTTCGGTATATACGGTGCCTCTGGGTCACGCTTACGGGTAATGCCATCATGTTGAACTACTACACTTAACGCCTAATAAAGCTACATCAACAACGTATGTGGCATCATCCCTATAAATCGTCGGGGAGTAATAAGGGACACTGGAAGTTAAAATCCAAGGGGCGGGTAATCCCCCTTGGATCGATAATTTAATAAGATAATTCTAAAATGATCTTTCATTCGCTGAGTTAAACTATAGTAAACCCCTATAGGGATGATGAGTGAAATGCTTTTGTAAAATTGATTTAATCTCAAAGAATTATTGTCGATTGACAATTGGTCAAGGGTGACGCTCATGATAAGAATTAGGATCTAGTTGTTTTAGGCCACAAGTAATAGGTCATCTTGAGCCTTTGCTTAAGTGCTACCATCGTGAGTAGCAACCATTGAGAAACTGTCTGGGACATTGACCCTAGAAAGGGTTGTGTACCCACTAATCAGTTTACATCAAACCATAGAGTAGAAAATAAAACTACATACTTTACGCCTTGATCCCGTGCCGAATCGGGTATGTAGGTAGTCTTGGGACAGAGTTGTCCCTCATACTCAGGCGTTCGTGGGTGGGGTCTAGGCTTGGTAAAAGAAAGATTGAGTAAGAATCTTATTTTGAAAGATAAGATAATTAAATTGGAAAAAGTAATTCAATGCATACTCGAAAGGAATCCCCTATGGATTCGCTTGACTTCCCGAGGCTTTAAGCCAAATTCCAAGGCGGAATTCAAGCTTGTATTATGTTATTTAATTACTCCTAAGGATGGTGACCTCGGTGCACTTTTGTTAGAAGAGTGTAGTACTTAGTGAGTGGCTCAGGACCCGAATGGTCCCGATGAGTCTAAGTCTCTGGCCAGCGCACCTCCTATCCCGATTGGATAGATGCCTATCGTGTATGGGTAGATGCCTATCCCGTATTGGATAGATGAAATGTTATGTCTCGTATGGACAAATGCCTAACCCGTATGGTTAGATGCCCATCATGGATGTATGAACGCCTAATCCAAATGGATGGATGCCCAGAGTATGCGATTGAATCAAACATAATGATTAAATTAATAAAAAAGAATGGTCAATTTTGTTGAGTTAATTATGGTGGGTTTTTACATGTGGTATCAGAGCCAAGTTTCAAATCTAGGCCTTGTGCTCACTTCAATTTATACAACTAAGGGAATGTTTTGCAATGGTAGAAATTAAATTTTAAAATCCTAAATCAAGAACGAACTACATAATTTAACTTTCAGGTAAAAACCTAGAATGGCTAGAGGAAGAGGAAGAGGAAGGGGTAATGGAAGACATACTAGGAGTCAAAGTGAAGAAAACCATGAGGAAAAACATGAAGAAAACCATGAGGAAGACCATGAAGAGGATCAAAACAACCCAGGAAATAATGAAGATGGGGTCGAGGCTATAATCAACCTTTTAACCGAACAAAGAGATAAAATCAACTTCTTGGAACAATCAATGCAGGACCTTAGGGAAAGGCAGAATGACTTTGAAAATAGAAGTGGTACCAAAAATGGAAACCCTGGAAGCAATCAAGGGAATATGATGGGTAATAGAAATGAAAATAACATATTGGAACTCTCTAAGGACTTAAAGAAAATCACCCCTCCTAAGTTCGATGGGAGGCAAATTGGTGAAGGAGTTGAGAATTGGTTAAATGAAATGGAAAAGTATTTTGAACTAAGAGATTTTAGCGAAATAACCAAGGCTTTATGGGGTTCCTACCAACTCATAGGGGAGGCAGCTAGTTGGTGGACCAACACCAAGGAACAAAATGGGTATAGCAGGGATACGGTCACATGGGATCAATTTGTTCACCACTTCCGAGAGAGGTGGCTCCCTCAATTGTTCTTTGATGAGAAGGTGACAGAATTCCATAATCTACGTCAAGGGCCCCTATCAGTCCAACAATATTGGGATAAGTTCGCCAAATTGCTTAAGTATGTACCTATGTACCAGAAAGATGAAGAAGGCCAAGCAAGGAAGTTCATTTTGGGGCTAAATACCAACATAGGGGCAGAGGTTGACATGCATGGACCCAAAAACATGAACGAAGTACTTGAAAAGTCCCTAAGGAAAGAGAGGAAGATTCAAACACTAGCAGGGCAGAACTATAATGGGAGCCACTCATTTAAAAGGAAGCAAGAATTCAATGGGAACACTAATTTCAACAAAGGTCAAAGGAATAATTCTTCCGAAAGAAGGCCACCTCCTAATCAATATCAAAGGAATGGAAATAATAATAATAACAGGGACAATAATAACAAAGGCAACTATAACAGGAATGACCAGCAGAACAGGGTAACTTATCCACCCAGGGCCAATGAAACAAGGAATGATCCCCCTAGGAATCAAGGTAGGAGGGGTCCTCCAAGTGGATGCTTCATGTGTGTGGGAAACCATTTTGCTAGAGAGTGTCCCATGATGCAAGGACAGATTAGGGCCAATCAACCCCAACAAGGGCCCCAGCAAAGGATTCATGCAGCAGTTAGGAACCGAAGAGGAAGATACCAGAATGTTCCCATGGAAACTACAGGTACACTATTTGAACAACCAATTTCAATTCTAATTGACACTGGGTCATCTGAATGTTTCATCTCACCTGAATTAGTAAGAAAATATGCATTAAAAGTTAATCAAATGGAGTCATCATGGACGGTTCAATATGGGGGTAAGGCAACTAGGGAAGTAACTAAGTGTTTGCCGAGGGCAAGGGTACAATTTCCTGAGTTTGAAACAAGGGTAGATCTCTATGTGGCACCCCTAGGATTATATGATGTAATTTTTGGAATAAGTTGGTTAACAGACCATCAAGCTAATGTAGATTTCTATAACAAAGTTGTTGAATGTTTGGATGATGGGGGGAAGAAGGTCAAAATCCAAGGAAAGTTTAAACCCATTAATATAGAAACCATATCAGCCATGCAATTAAAGAAGGAAAGAAGAAGAGGAGGCCAAATCTATATGGTTGAAATTGATGAAGGAAAAGAGGAAAATACACCAACCTTTGAAAATACCCCTTTCTTAAAAGAATTCAAGGATGTTTTTCCAGAAGAATTACCCGGCTTACCCCCTAAGAGGAAGTTTGACTCTTTTATCGAAGTGCTACCAGGAGCTAAACCAGTATCAAGGGAACCTTACCGAATGAACACAACTGAATTACAAGAGCTCAAAATGCAATTAGAGGAACTCTTAGCTAAGGGATTAATAAGGCCAAGTGTATCACCATGGGGAGTGCCAGTCTTATTTGTTAAGAAGAAGGATGGAACCTTAAGACTATGCATCGACTATAGGATGTTGAACAAGGTCACAATAAAGAACAGGTATCCCTTACCTCGCATAGAGGATCATTTTGACCAAATGAAAGGAGCAGTAGTTTTCTCAAAGATAGACCTCTGGTCAGGGTACCATCAACTCAGAATTAAGGAGGAAGACATTCTGAAAACAACTTTCAGGACTAGATATGGGCATTATGAATTCACAGTAGTTCCTTTTGGTGTAACCAACACCCTAGCTGCATTTATGAACCTAATGAATAGTGTACTCCATGACTACTTGGATAAATTTGTTTTGGTATTTCAGGATGACATATTGATTTACTCTAGGAATGAGGAGGAACATTTAGTACACCTACAAATTGTTTTGCAAAGGTTGAGAGAACATAAGTTATATGGGAAATTGTCAAAATGTGCCTTCTTCAAGGAAAAGATTCACTACCTTGGGCATATAATATCAAAGGAATGAATATCAGTTGATCTAGATAAGATAAAGGCAATAGTGGAATGGTCGATCCCTAAAAATGTTTCAGAGGTAAGAAGCTTTATGGGGCTAGCAGGTTACTATAGGAGGTTTGTGGAAGGATTCTCTAAGATAGAAAACCCCATCACCTCATTACAAAGGAAGGGTAAAAGGTTTGTGTGGACAGAACAAAGTGATAAGGCATTCCAAATTTTGAAAGGGAAGCTAACGTCAGCACCCATTCTAAAAGTACCAGATCTGAATGGACACTTCACAGTCGTAATTGATGCTTCTATTGAAGGTTTAGGAGGAGTACTTGTCCAAGATGAAGGGGTAGTAGCTTATGAATTCAGAAAGCTAAAGACTCATGAAGTCAATTATGCACCCCACGACTTAGAGTTAGCAGCGATTGTGCATGCCCTACAGAAATGGAGACACTTCTTACTAGGGAAGCCCTTTGAGTTAAAGTCAGATAACCAAGGACTAAAGTACATCTTTACCCAACCCCACTTAAATGCTAGACAAATAAGGTGGTTAGAGTTTCTAAGTGAATATGATTTTGAAATTGAATATATTAAGGGGAAGGAAAATAGGGTGGCAGATGCTTTGAGTAGGAGGAGACACTTGATGACTATAGCAACATTCAAAACTTCTTTCAAAAGGCAAGTGATGGATGAGCAAGGTCACAAACCATGGTATGAGCAAGTCAAATTGACATTAGAGCATGATCCAACCAATCCTAAGATTGGAGGGTATACATTAGATGAAGATGGGTTGCTCAGATACAATAATAGAGTCTATATTCCTAATTCAGGAGACTTAAGGGAAGTAGTCTTGTCAGAGGCTCACAATTCCCCTTATTCAGAGCACCCAGGAGTTAAAAAAATTTATGCAGATTTAAAGAAGTTATACTTTTGGCAAGGGATGAAGAATGACATAGTCAAGTATGTGGCTAAATGTTTGGAGTGTCAAAGAGTAAAGATAGAACATAGACATCCAGCTGGATTGTTATAGTTACATGATGTACCTCAACACAAGTGGCAAGTTATTAGCATGGATTTTGTGCAAGGGTTGCCCATGTCACCTTTTAGGCATGATACAATAATGGTGGTAATTGACAAACTCACTAAGGTGGCACACTTTATACCAAGGAACCTAACGGATGATGCACCTACCTTGGCTAGGCGCTTTGTTAAGGAAATATTTAGGTTGCATGGAATACCAGAGAAAATCATATCAGATAGAGATGCTAGATTCACTTCAAGGTTTTAGACAACTCTTCAAGCAGCTCTGGGAACTCAACTAAATTTTAGCACTGCATACCATCCTTAAACCGACGGTCAAACAGGAAGAACAAATCAGATTATGGAAGACCTACTTCGCATGTATTGCATGGACCAACAGAAGAAATGGGAAGAGTACCTACCTCTGGTAGAGTTTGCTTACAATAATACATATCAAACATCTTTGGGAATGGCACCTTTCGAAGCTTTGTATGGTAGACCATGTCGAACACCTTTGAGTTGGGATAGTCTTGAAGATAGAGTAATTGTTGGACCAGATATGTTGAAAGAGATGGAGATGAAAACTAAGGAAATTAGGCAAAGATTGAAGGAAGCCTCAGATAGGCAAAAAAGTTATGCAAACAAAAACAGGACACCAAGGGAGTTTGAGGTGGGAGAGAAAGTCTTCTTAAGGGTTAGGCCAGACAAGAGTTCCATAAGATTTGGGAAAAAGACTAAGCTTGCACCTCGTTATGTTGGACCCTTTGAAATATTGGGAAGGATTAATCCAGTTGCATACCGGTTGGCCTTACCTCCCTAGTTGAGCCAAATCCATGATTTCTTCCATGTATCTCTTCTTAAAAAGTATGTACCTGATGAGAAACACATTTTGAATTGGGATGCCTTACAGGTCTAGGAAATGGGAGGAATAATGATAGAGCCATTCAAAATCTTGGAGAGCCACCAGTGCCATTTGCACAACAGAGAGGTTGACCAGTGCAAAGTACAATGGAACCATTATGATGAAAGGAATGCCACGTGGGAGGATACTAAGGATATGCAATAGTTGTTTCCTTTTTTCTTTTAATCATGAACTATAGACTCTTTTGGATGCGTTCAATAAGTGCATCGGGACAATGCACAAATTAAGGGGGGGAGGATGTCACAACCCTCCTTTATCACTTTTGATTTAAATACAATTCTATCATATTTTTGGATAAGCTATTTAAATGATTGAATAAATGTTATAAAAAGAATGAAAATAATAATACACACACACACACACACATGGAAAATATACATTATTTTTATTTATTTATTTTCCACTTCCAATTATGGCACATGTTGTAGGAAGAATAAGAAGCTTCTAGAGGATTCTCCACCACCTTGCATGTAACTCCCCCACTAAGTTTAATCAATTTGCATGAAGTCCAAAATTGGGAAAGAATCTCCTTTTTAATTAAATTTTCTAGATAGTGGAATGGAGGGATTTTTCTTATAAAATTGTATGCAAGTTTCAAAGAAGGGGGTTGATTATGTTTTGAAGAAAATTTCCCAAGTTTTAGAAGTAGATCTTCTTTGGTAGTCTCTTTTTTTCGTTGCAAGAATTTTAAGTTGTTGTTGAAGGATTTCTCTCAAGTTGCAAGGAAGGATCAAAAGGATAACCAGTGCATTCAACATCAAGCTTAATAAACCAAGTTCTCTCCTTGTTATTTCACATTCACTTATGAGGAATTTGTATTATAAAAAAAAAATAGTTATAGATCTTCCTTTATATAAAGAAATTCTTTTATTAGATTTTAAATCTTTTATTTGGGGATAAATAATAATGATAATGCTTTCATATAGTGCATACAAAAGATAGTTATTTATTTATTTTATTTCCCTTAAGAAAATATGCACATGATCTTGCTTTTTATTTTTTTTTCAAAGATTTTAGCAAAAAAAAAAAAAAAACAGAAATCATATTCCTTTAATTTTTCTTTTAAAATCTCTTTTTCTAAGAATAAAATTCTTCCCTCTATGATTTGAATCTTATTCTTTACCTCTTCCCTCTAATTCATTTCTCTGGTTCTTCGAATGGAAATCTGAATCTCATTCTTTAATCTTCCTGTGAGTTGAGTAAGATCTCTCTGTGAATAATAGTTGAATCAAAATCTCTCTGTGAATTTTAGTTGAATAAGATCCCTCTGTGATTATTAGATTAAATAAATCTCCCTGTGAGTTGAATAAGATCTCTCTGTGAATTTTAGTTAAATAAATCTCTCTGTGATTATTAGATTAAATAAATCTCCCCGTGAGTTGAATAAGATCTCTCTATGAATTTTAGTTAAATAAATCTCTCTGTGATTATTAGATTAAATAAATCTCCCTATGAGTTGAGTAAGATCTCTCTATGAATTTTAGTTAAATAATTCTCTCTGTGATTATTAGTTAAACAAATCTCCCTGTGAGTTGAATAAGATCTCTCTGTGAATATTGGAGATAAACAATCTTCCTGTGAGTACTGGAAATAAACTCTCTATCCCCCTGTGAATATTGGAAATATTAACCTCTTGTTTACTATAAAATCAATCTAAAACAATTGTTTGATTATCTATGTTCTTATTTTCATAAATAAATTCTCTTTTGTTTATATATATCAATAAGTAATTGGGAATGAAAAACCATATATTTATTAAATTTATTTCAAAAGTTAAAATATTTTAATGTTGCAAGCAAAGACATGGACTTCGAAAATTATTCGAATGATTCACGGAGGCGTACAGGGGTGGCGGGTATTATAACCACCGGAGGGGGCAGTGGTACCCCCCACTACCCCTACGGTCACTGTCACAGCAGTGGCCGCAGGGGAGTGGAGGGGCCCACGATGTCCCCTCAACCCTACGGGCCTGTGCATGCAAGACCGCAGGGGTGATGGGCCCCGTGGTCCCCACCCCCCTATTTATTATTAAACATAAACAATTCGCCCATGTTTTTTTGTTGTTATATTTATTTAGTTTTTTTTATATAAATGTATAAAGTACAATTTAGAAATAAATGTATAAATTGCAAATTTGAAATCGTTAATTTTCTTTTTCCTTAGTATAAACTTTAAGTTATTAAATTAACTTAGAAAAATTTATAAATATTGGGGATTATTGAGGAATAAATTCATGATTAACTTATCTATAATAAATTTATACTTGTAAATTATATTATATCAAATGTTATAATTAGAATCATTCGATCTATTAATATCCATTGGGGCACTTAGTTGACATTAAGCAAATAATACACATTAATATGATTTGAATCAAATGCCTAAATTTAATCTCTATTTTTGGATTGCTTGATCATGCACGCAAGTTACACTATTTTTATAACATGCAAATTACTTATAGATTAATTACATTTATTGAGGTTTTCATGCAAGTTGCACTATTCTTATAACATGCAAATTACTTGTAGATTAATTACATTTATTGACATTTTCATGCAAGTACACATGTAATTATTAATATGCAAGTTTCATGATGGTCATTGTTATGCAAGTTATATTTCAAGTAGTTACTTCAATTAATTAAATTTTGCGCGTTCAATTAGTAGTTATTTTCAAGTATGATGCTTTCATAGCTCGTAGTTAGAAAACTAAATAAAGGAAGATGGAAACCAAAACATGGTAGCATTCAGTATATACGGTGCCTTTGGGTCATCCTTACGGGTAATGTCGTCGTGTTGAACTACTGCACTTAACGCCTAATAAAGCTAGATCAACGATGTTTGTGGCATCGTCCCTATAAATCGTCGGGGAGTAATAAGGGACACTTGGAAGTTAAAATCCAAGGGGCAGATAATCCCCTTGGATCGATAATTTAATAAGATAATTCTAAAACGATCTTTCATTCGCTGAGTTAAACTATAGTAAACCCCTATAGGGATGATGAGTGAATTGCTTTTGTAAAATTAATTTAATCTCGAAGAATTATTGTCGATTGATAATTGGTCAAGGGTGACGCTCATGATAAGAATTAGGATCTAGTTGTTTTAGGCCACAAGCAATAGGCCATCTTGAACCTTTGCTTAAGCGCTACCATCGTGAGTAGCAACCACAGAGAAACTGGTCTGGGACATTGACCCTAGAAAGGGTTGCGTACCCACTAATCAGTTTACATCAAACCATAGAGTAGAAAATAAAACTACATACTTTATGCCTTGATCCCATGCCGAATCGGGTATGTAGGCAGTCTTGGGATGGAGTTGTCCCTCATACTCAGGTGTTCGTGGGTGGGGTCTAGGCTTGGTAAAAGAAAGATTGAGTAAGATTCCTATTTTGAAAGATAAGATAATTAAATTGGAAAAAGTAATTCAATGCATACTCGGAAGGAATCCCGCATGGATTCGCTTGACTTCCCGAGGCTTTAAGCCAAATTTCGAGGCGGAATTCAAGCTTGTATTATGTTATTTAATTACTCCTAAGGACGGCAACCTCGGTGCACTTCTGTTAGAAGAGTGTAGTACTTAGTGAGTGGCTCAGGACCCGAATGGTCCCGATGAGTCTAAGTCTCTGGCCAGCGCACCTCCTATCCCAATTGGATAGATGCCTACCCTGTATGGGTAGATGCCTATCCCGTATTGGATAGATGAAATCTTATGTCCCGTATGGACAAATGCCTAACCCGTATGGTTAGATGCTCATCCCGGGTGGATGAATGCCTAATCCAAATGGATGGATGCCCAGAGTATGCGATTGAATCAAACATAATGATTAAATTAATAAAAAAGAATGGTCAATTTTGTTGAGTTAATTATGGTGGGTTATTACAATTGAGACCTATTTTATACAAACAATATCATTTGGTAAATGGCCAACCAATTCACATGATGAACTACACAAAAGTATGCAAACAATAGACAACAATCTTCCTTCTCTCTATCAATCCATATCTCCCCCCATCCCTCACCCTTTCCATCTTCCTAGACCTCTATATCTAGATTTCTTCACCTCTACATCTCCATCTCTTCCTTAATTTGTTTTGCCCTCTATTTTCATCCCTCCATATTTCTTCTTTTATCTCTTCCCTTATCTCTATCTTACTATTTCCTAATTCAAACATTTTACTTAAATCATGTTTGGATTTGCTTGAGTGGATACATAGCTGATTTGAAACTATCACTTCTCCATCGAGACCGTTGTTGCAACATGATTTGCTTGAGTGGATACATAGCTAATTTGAAACTATCACTTCTCCATCGAGACCGTTGTTGCACAAACAACATCATTTTCTAAAGGTCCTACCAATTGGCCTCACGTATTACACATGTGTACAAAAAAAATAACAAAAAAAATTCGAATTCACCTTCCACACCATTTCAGCGTACCCATTGCACACCAAGGTGCAATTGCTACTTAAATTATAATTATATGTATAAACTTCTATTAAGATTTCTATTATTTATGCTCTAGCTGTTAACCTTTAGCTTCATCCTCCTCCCTTGCTTAGGATGGTAATGAAAAGAAAGTGACTCATTTACAGAGTCCAGAATTGATGTAGAATATAATCACCGACCCTATTCTTCAACATAGAGCTAAGTTAAAACATATTTTCATTTTATATTTTAAATTTTATATCAAATCAAAATTTTACTAGCTTTTTATACTTTTAACAATCTATTTTTATTTTGGATGTTAAGTTAAATACCATTTTATAATAGGGAAGAAGAGGAGCATTCAATTTACATTGTAAATAAATGAAAAAAAATACAAAATTAGATTTAGGGGAAGAGCACCAATAGATAACATAGTTCCAATAACCGTCACCTTATTGTCATGTTGACCCTCCAACCGCTTTCATCGTGAAAACACCATTAATAAATTTGTTTTGTACCAATAGCCAATCAATTTTTGTAATTAATTGGCCCATTTGTGCACAACTATTGAAACATGTGTCACATTTGTACACCACTATTAGAACATTTGTGCACCATATATTAGTCTCTTTCTAATATAAAAAAAAAATATCATCATTGCTCATAAAAACACACATCTAAAAATATTAATTGATACTTCGACTTTTCTACAAGATATTTAATAACCACATCACAGAAATTTCATAAGAACATTACTCAGTCATTTCATTATTACACGTCTCCTCAATCGTCCTATTTGTTGACGACTTATATCAGAGATCAATGAAAGACTTCCATCACTGTCTGAAGTGAATAGTCCGTTGCTCCGAGTCCAATAAATCTGCCTTCCACGCAATTGCCAACACAGATGGAAGTTAGAATTGGCGTTACATCACAGAAAAGTCTGATGAATTTTGTACAGCATTGAATAGCTTAGAGATCCTTTGTACAACTTCACCAATGAACAAGCGAACCGTGTGGAAACGGGTGGAAGAAGTTTCTTCGTATTAACGTTTCAAAGTCATTGAACCCTATTACACGTCTCATCATTCGTTATGTGGTCGGAGCTTATCTTCCAAGTGAATGAACTACTTCCACATATTTCTCAAGTCAATAGCCAATTCTTTTCAGGCCAAAAAAATCTCCCCTCCACGCGGTTGCCAGCACAGTTTCCACACAGTGCGCTCGTTTTAAGTGAAAATCCTTTCACACGGTGGACTTCTTCATTAGCGAAGTTGTATATAAGCGACTGACTTTACAGCTATTCAATGTTGTACCAAACTCTGCAGACTCTTCTCTGATGTAACGCCAATTTTAACTTTAATCTGTGGTGGCAACTACGCGGAAGGCAGATTTTTTTTCGACTGAAAGCAACTGACAATTTACTTGAGACATTGATGGAAGTACTTCATGAGTTGGAATAGAAGCCCAACCGTAGAAACGAATGTGGAAACGCGTTATAAGAATGACTTGATATGATATACTTATGATGTACTGTTGATAGGGTATAATGACATATTGGTCTAGTTATAAACTAGCGCTTGCACCAAAACAAAGGTGCAATGATTAGTCGATTGTAAAATATACTTTAATCATTATCATTATGTTGGAGAGTATAAAATTAGCGCGTGAAAGTTGTATATCCAATTAACAGAAGTAATCTATCAGTTTTTAAACAACCTTTTCTAGTACTAAATAAATTTGTAAAGATTTAGATGTCTAAAATTTTGAACAAATATAATTATAGAGATATAATTCTATAATTCTGACATATAACTTTTATTTTATTTTACAGTGATCGTTATTGTAGTCTTGCTTCTTCTTGCTTTCTAATGATTGTACATGGGTTGTTCTGCATTTTACAGTATCTTTCAAAGGAGAATCCAGGTTCTATACGAAGACAGTCTAATGTTTTAACTCTGGATATGGGTTTAAATGTCAAGTCTTGCCTTTCAGTAGCTCCTATATCAATTGTTGCCTTCTGGAGTGTTAAGCCTTGGGATTTGTGGACTGTTATAGCCCACGCCATCTTAAGCGGGATTTGTCTTCTGTTTCCCAGTGATATTGGAGTTTATTGGTACAACTTTTGGATATGTCGGATTCCATGATGGCCCAGTATAGTTATTAATTCTTGTTATTACATATGCTGGAATATCTAGTGGCTTGGAGCCATATTCATACACAATGTCGACTACTTCGCCTAGAGCCCCATTTACGAGCCCCGATTTGGTCCATATATTGGTTGTTAGCATTATTTGTTGGCCTTTACATAATAGAATTTGCTTTTCAAGTTGTTCATCCTCAGATTCAACATTTTGGCAACTTCGAACATTTGCAGCTTCGCTAATTGCAACTAGATGATTCAATTTTCGTAACACTTTTTTGTTATGGCTCCTTACCATGTCGTTTGTAGCAAATGGGTGTAAGCTCCTTGCTTGTGTGTGTCATCAATAATTCCCAATCATCCTATTCAGGTTGTGCATTCTATATGTTGGTAAGGATCTGTCTAAATCATGCTTGCGCTGGTTTTATACCCTGTTGGCAGAACACTGTTTGTAAGGTTACAGTTGTTGTAAATAGGTTTCATAGTGCTATGACACTTGAGCATGAAGCATAGATAGGCTTGTCCATTACAGGTGGTAATTGGGCAAGGTCGCCAATCAAAATTATGGATATCCCTCCAAATGGTAAATGTTATCTATTTGGGAAAGCTTCACGTAGCCTCATGTTTATTCGTAGAAGTAGTTTTGGTCCTATGAATCTCATCTCATCAATGAGAATGTATCGTACATATTTCATGTCTTCTTGGAGCACGGTCAATGCTTGGCCTTGTAATGGGTGCATATCTTTAATAGGGATTTTCAGTGCTGAATGTATTGTTGTTGCATTTATGTTAAATGCAGCTATTCCTGTTGGAGCCAACGTAAGGATTTGACGCCTATAGGGAGTGTCTCCTTCAAGTGCATTCCTTATACAGTTGATCAGATAAGATTTCCCTATGCCTGTTGTTCCCTATATAATCATATATAATGGTCCATTTGTAACCCTGTTACTATGATTCATGATTATTGCCAATGCTTGTATTGTTCTGCTGATAAGGTATTTTCTGGTACATTGTCAACAAATGGTATAGGTTCATTTGGGCAATGATTTTTTGCCATGGCTATGAATTCTAATGCCGTATCATGTAGGTCATTTGGCACTATTATTTCATCCCATTTGTAATTATGATCAAACTCACGCCTTCCAAGCATTTCATTTTCATCTATGTCCATATGACTTGTTATTCCCATTTGTGAGAGTAATTCCCATTCTTGCATTTCCATTACACTTTTTGTGTCTATATTGTTCTCATTGTCTTCTTCTTCTTCAGTATTTGGTTCTTGTTCGATGGTACGATTTACATGCCATACATTATACCTATTTTCATTCATTTAATTCCAATTTGCGATTATTGTCTCACGGTCAAGGCCTATCTCTTGTTTTATGTTTCGAAAGTGCTTATATAGAAGTAATTCACTCCAACAAAAGTTTTCAAAGATTTCTGAATCTTGTTTTGGAATGCTATAGAATTTTGGGAAAACATTCACAATGGCTTTTATTGTTCTTTGTTTCCATTTGGAACCTTTACAAGTTGCTACATAAGAGTAAGATCTTGCAGATTCTAATAGTGATGTACTTTTCATTTCTACTGGGTGTTCTATATAACAATCCAGGCAACTAATTTCCAACCTTCTTTCATTCCCTTTTGTTCTTATTCGGTGTAGCACTTTTCAACCAACATTCAAGGTTATGAAAGTTTTGTTGCACACAAGGGGCAATTTATGTAGCATATGGCATGTTTCTTGTGCACCAATATCACGTTCAACCAGAAGTTCTATCATTAATTTCCTATATGCAGTTACTGCAGCATCTCCTATTCGTTGGCTCGTGGATATTCTTGTTAGCATATCTTTGCAACTCTTTGAAGCCCTTTCTGCTTTTGATGCATATTTGGCAATGTATTTTAAGACGAGTTGTTGTGACACAACAGGCTAGCAATCTCTATTGGCTCTACAGATTGAGATCATTTCTGGACTGTGTATATTTAGTCAATCATCATTTCTTGCAGGTTTATACTCCTTTGTGCCATTTGTATCACGTGATAATGTGGAGGTTTCTTGCTCTTTCCATGGTGCTTTGTATCGACACTCTAATTTTTTGCCTTTCTTACGTAAAGATGTAACCTATTTGCACTTTTTGTGTCGTTGGACTCGATTAATTATGTTGTCATAGTCTTCTCACATGCTTGTGGCTAATATTTCAGGTGTAGTTAGGAGGCATGGATCATCACGGGTAGAGCGACGTATTGTATTATTTATCATTGATACTTCTCGTGTGTTCCAAGCACTGACATGTTGATCGAATAACGTTCTTACCTTTCTAACCTCCTCATTATTTTCCCAGTCAAGATTGTCCATGTCTGGTGCATCTTGGAGCCAAAGGAATCCATGTATATGGGTCATTCCTCAATGTTGCCATTCATATCTATACTAGTAGTCTTTTGTATTTAGGAGTGTCTCGATGACTTCTTCATGGAAGATAGTAAATCATTGATGCAAGTATAGTGATGTAGTATGTGGGTTATTAATCACATTTTGTAGACGGCACTTGTTTGATTGCATTGCCAGAGCCATATCATCTGTTAGTAGCTATTGTAAATCTGGCCACTTTGTGTTAGTTGCACTCAATGTGAAGAATAATTTGGGTGATCCTATTTGGTTAATCATGTTGGATAACTCAGAGCAACACTTGTTCCAATATGTCCTTGTCCCTCTCATTGATGACCCAAAACGCATAAGCTCTTTAGCTAATTGTGTGTCTGGGAGAGTTTTGAGGTGTGAATGAAGGTTTTCAACAGTGATTGGTATGTTCTCTTCTACATTTTTCTTAATGAATATTGCCGCAAGTCCCTGAATGCGATGGCACATCATAAGATTGAATACAAAATATCGAAACCTTGGATGCCTTCCAAACCTTTGGTCATAAAACCTTATTAGGTGTAAGACATACTCGTGCATTTTTACCTCCTTTAATCATGGTTGGGATTGTAGAGCAGTTCCATTTGGAAAAAGTGTAGGGAGTTCTATGTCAAGTATGCTCTCAGTATTATATTCTTTAACTAGAGATGTGTCAATTGTAGGCCAAGTAATACTTTCACTCACAATGTCTTCAAGCTCCAATGCATGCTTTATGATTTCAAGTTCACGGTGTCTATTTGGAAACTTAGCCACAAAAGATTGTGTTTGGTATTTCATTTTCGGATTGTTCTTTGTCAGCCTGATCACCAGTATCTAGGTTTATAAATTCATCGTTAGTTTTAATGGTATGTAATTTGTCAGAAATGTTTGTTCTTCTTTCAGGGAGTTCTTAAAGGTGATCATCATTGATTATAACATCTTTATAATACAGATTATTTTTAACTTTGTGTTCCAATGCATCTCTAACATGTGACCTCCTCACATAGCATTCATAATACTGACCTTGAGTATTTAATTGACATATTATAAGCACATCTAAGTCAGAAACTCTTTGTGGAAGCTCCTTTTCTATATGTTTTATGTCTTGTGAGAAGCTGACTATATGTCCACTGTACTTGTATTGACCTCCATTTGTATGATTCACTTGTGAGACAGGGTTTACTCTAGCAATAAGCATTTCTTCTATCTGAGTTAGCCTTTTTAGGATTGTTGGCTACTCACCAGGATCCATGTTATTGGTTACAAAGAAGCAGTGTAGGCCTTTCTCATTAAAGCACCTTCGACAAGTGCTATCAAGGTTTGACGAACAAAGGAACATGCCTGGGTAGGACTCCTTACACACACAACATGTTCTTAGGTTAGCTAGTGTGTCTATTCTTTGACGAAATCTCTTCAATGCCACTGTAAACATCAGATTATCTCTGGACGTAGGCATGTGTAGTATTTGTTGTTGGTGTTGGGTAGTTTTATCTTCCCTTCTCAGCCATCTACGTGTTGCAATTTGTTCTTTGTGTTGTGCATAATAATCTTGGCTTCTCTTCCGACAATTCTCTCTTCTTATTTCTATTTGCCTCAGGATAAGTTGCCTCTTTCAACTATTACAATTGGCCATCTGTAAACAAATTCAATGTTTGTTATTGATATACACATTTTGGGGTTAGATAGTTTATAGCTAGGCAATTGAAAATCATGAATGAAAAAAAATGGTATTAATACAATACACGTAAAGTAAAATAACAGAAAGCATCAAGTTTACCATATATCTTTTTATACAAGTTTAATGAGAAAAACATAGAATCAGATATTTGGAAGAAGGTGTGCTCTGAATAACACATACAACATTAACAAATAAATAGTTGCATTCGTATGTACATTTAAAGTGCTAATTGTATCATATATCTATTTATACAAGTCTAATGAACAAGGAAAGAATTTAAATATTTGGGAATGAGCCATGCATTTGAGTAACACTTACAACATTTAACAAATATATATTTACATTTGTATACAACTCATTTTTTACAAGGTGGGGCATAGAGGTTATATCTTGTTTTGTGTTCTATGAAAAATTCACAGTCATCATACAGGCTTGTTTTTATAATTTTTCAATCTATTCCTTGGCTCCCATTTCATCATGCATTACTTTGATCTGTTCAAGTAAGGTATTAGTTTCTCAAACAAAATCTACTTGTTCTACCATAGTAATTGTTACTTTTAGTCGTTCCTCTTCATTATATTTTTCCTTCGTGTACGTCAATCTAACGATGTATTGTTTGTTTAGTACATACTTTATTACTTCCTCAGTATCACTTTATACATCCGGGTCAAATTGTAGCTTTTAGAACATTTCAACAGGCATACTCAGTAGTTGTGTCGCTCCTTCATCAAATGTTATAGCCCATAATGTATCTGTATGGTCTTCTAATTGTATTTGAAATATATATCTATAAGCACATTTTGTGAGTGTCATTTCGCATTTAGAACAATACCAATTTAACTCTCCATTTTGAATTAATCATTTCTTGCACTCATTTCCATTTATCTGATTGGAGCATGCTGGATAGCTGAACGATTCCATTTTAATGCATACAGTTGTTGCCTTCAGTATGCAATGATGAGGTTGTCCCATATGCTCTGCTTGTCATCGGATGTCGCTAATTGTGATTTGTGTAATTGGTGGGGGTAAGCTAGCATACTTAACCAAGGATTCATGTGTGTCACTTACATTTTGGTCAAACCAGGTTCTCAATTTATCAGCTTCTAATATCCCTAGGTTTAGAATTAGATGTGTATTGCTTGATGTACTCAATACCTTTCCATTATATTCACAAACACTTCCACTCTTGATTGCTAGGATTGTTGTCTCTTGAAGGTAGTATTTTTGTTGTAGTTGGACACCTTCTTTCTCAGATGGTGCTCCCCATATCGTAACTTTTATTGTGGTTCAAGACATATCCAATAGCTTTATGGTATGCCTTATAACCTCTGTTCCATCTTTTCTTTTGATTGTAGAGCTTGGTTCTACATAGATAACAACACCAATAACATCGATGATTGAATTATTACTTTGCTCAAGTATTTCATTAAAAGGCATGAATGAGAAATGGTTTTTTGGAATGGAAGGGTCATCTTCATAGGGGGTTACTATTGATTCGGGCATAAGAGTTATTTCTATCCCACTGTTAAGTTTGTTATAAATTTTATTAGCAATTTTCACAACCCCACCTGAAATCTTATACGTAGCTCTAATGTCTATATTACCGTAATGTGCATCTGCCATATTGTTAAAACCTAATACACGTGTCTCTGTCCCTTCCCTATCTATGATGTCGAAGCTAAACACTCGACCATTTCATGTTTGCTTATTGTATTGATGAATTTCTTTCTTTATAGTCACATGAACTTTGATAGTCCACCTTGTTTGAAATGGATTCAAGTTCTTTATAGGTGTAATTATGCTCAATACCCCACTTGAACTTTGGGGTCACTTTTGTGAGAGTTGAGAAACACAACACCATAGGAGCCTAAAGATCTTCTGCAAGCTAAAAACAATATGTTACAAGGAGAAGCAATGAAGCAAAATAATCTGAAGAACAAAAACACAGGAAAATATGCTCAAAAGAGGAGAGCTCAATATTCACCAAAAGTATAATTTGATAATGATACAAAGAAAAGAAAATTAAACTTTAATAGGTCAAGAAACCCTAAAAGGGAAAACCCTAGGCTTGCACATAATAATTAGTAAAAAAATTAATTATTATGCACCTAATGTTAGCTTAAGTGTAAAAAGATAATATGGAGCTTAAAGAATTAAACAAATATTGTTTAATTAATCAAGTAAAGACCCAATTACTCTAACACCCCCCCTTAAGCTAGACTTAGGGGGAAGCTAAAACCTAGAACAACTACTAAAAGCAGGAAAGATGGGTCCCGACAACAAGGCCTGATCAGGTACCCAAATACAATGAAATCTCTATGAAACAGAGACAAAGGAGAAAACCTAGTGGGAAAAAACTCCTCTCCAAAAAGAGATAAAAGAACATGCTAAAAGAAAATGAAGGAAGGAAGGCCTCATAAAGACCCCCCAAGGACAACTTCCTTCACCCCAAGCATAGAGCGCAATTGAAGATAGCGCGACAATGCAAAAGGTTTCGTGAAGATGTCTACAACCTACTCGGAAGTGGGAATGTACTCCAGAATGAGAACACCATCCTGAATCAACTGGTGGATGAAAGGCATGTGAAGCTCAATGTGCTTCGTCCGCTGATGCTCTACCGGGTTGCGGGAAAACCCTACGCTTGAACATAATAATTAATAAAAATTAATTATTAAGCACCTATTGTTAGCTTAAGTGTAAAAACATAATAGGGAACTTAAAGAATTAAACAAATATTGTTTAATTAATCAAGTAAAGACCCAATTACTCTAACATCCCCCCTTAAGCTAGACTTAGGGAGAAGCTAAAACCTAGAACAGCTACTGAAAGCAGGAAAGATGGGTCCCGACAACAAGGCCTAATCAGGTACCCAAATACAATGAAATCTCTATGAAACAGAGACAAAGGAGAAAACCCAGTGGGAAAAAACTCCTCTCCAAAAAGAGATAAAAGAACATTCTGAAAGAAAATGAAGGAAGGAAGGCCTCATAAAGACCCCCCATGGACAACTTCCTTCACCCCAAACATAGAGCGCAATTGAAAATAGCGCGGCGATGCAAAAGATTTCATGAAGATGTCTGCAACCTTCTCAGAAGTGGGAATGTACTCTATAATGAGAACACCATCCTAAATCAACTAGCAGATGAAATGCATGTGAAGCTCAATGTGCTTCATCTGTTGATGCTCTACCGGGTTGCAGGAAATATGAATAGCACTCTAATTGTCACACCAAAGAATAGTGGGACTATCAAGAGGAAAACCAAACTCAGTCATCAACTGTCGTAGCCATAAGATCTCCTCACTAGCGAACACAACAGCGCAGTACTCAGCCTCTATAGATGATAATGCATGAGCAGTCTACTTCTTGCAAGACCATGTGATAGGACCAAAGCCAAGATAGAAAACAAAGCCAGAAGTAGACTTCCGATCAGTGACATCAAAAGCCCAATCTGAGTCAGTGTAGCCAACAATGTGAGGTTCCCCTGATGTGTAGTGAATGCCATGAGAACTAGAGCCCCGAATGTACCTCAAAATATGTTTGGCAGCTTGCCAATGACTCTCATAAGGATCATGGGAGAATCGAGAGACAAGGCCAACCGCAAAGGAAATATCAGGATGGGTGTGAGTCAGGTACAACAAACTGCCAACCAACTGCCTGTAAAGTGTAGAATCTATTGAAGGAGTGGGATGAGAAGTAATCAAAACAACCCCTAACTGAAAAGGAGTGGGAGAAGGCTTGCAATCAAGCATGCCAAAGGGCTGAAGCAAGTCAAGAGCATACTTCTACTGGTAAATGGAAAGCCCATTAGAAGACTGAATCACCTGAAGACAAAGGAAATAGTGTAGAAGACCAAGATCTGTCATCTCAAACTGATCCATCAAGGCACACTGAATATGCTGAATCATAGAGGATGAGCTACCTATGATGAGGAGATCATCGACATATGGCACAAGAATCAGGATCTCACCCTCAAGAAGCTGAATACACACTGTGGGATCTGAATGACTACGGGTGAACCCAATGGACAGCAAGAAAGAATCAAACTTCTCATACCAAGCCCGAGGGACCTATTTGAGACCATACAATGAACATCGAAGTCTGCAAACCAAAGAAATATCTTGCACAAATCCCTAAGGCTTCTCCATGTAGATTTCTTCCTATAGGTCCCCATGTAAGAAGGCACTCTTAACATCCATCTAAAAAATGGGCCATCCCCTAGAAGCTGCAAGAGATAGTACAAAGCGAATAGAGTTCATCTTGGCGACAGGGGCAAAAGTCTCGAAGTAATCAATACCCTCAACCTATTAGAAACCCTTCGCAACAAGATGTGCTTTGTACTTATCAATAGAACCATCAACAACATACTTAGTGCGATGCAACCAATGACACCTAACCATCTTTCTGCCCTTAGGAACAGGACAGAGATCCCAAGTATGATTCCTCATCAAAGAAGAATACTTTTCCTCCATAGTACAATCCCACTCAGGGTGTTCGGTAGCCTCTGAAAACTTCTGAGGATCGTCTAAAATAGCATGACTCAAAAGACTAGAACCCACAGTATGAAAATGGGTGTGACGTATATCTGAAGGATCACCGGCCATAGGACCTGTCGCCTCAACAGTAAGGCGAGCCCACTTGGGCATCTGAGGTGGAGCAGGTGGATGTGGGGATGGTGGATCATTAGCACCATCATCAGAGTCATCAGCAAAAAGATCCTAAAGAGATGCAAGGGAAGGAGTAGACAAAGGAGTAGACACTGGAGTCGGGGTATCCACTGTGGGAAGGCACTCATCAAACCTAACATCCCATCAAAACAGGACCTCTCTGGAATCATGATCAAACAACCTGTACACCTTAACATCCTCACAATAGCCAACAAAACTAAGTGGTCGGCTCTTCCGCTCCATGGATTTCCATTGAGCATTAGGAATAAAATCCCACGCCTGACTACCAAACACTCAGAAAAAAGAAACATCAAGCTTGTCATGAGACCAAGCCTCCTCAGGAGTCATATGTTGAATCGCCTTGTGAGGCATCTGATTCTGAATATAGTTGGCACAATTGATGGCCTCAGCCCAAAAGGATGAATCCATGGACCTGGACTGAATCATACAATTTGCCATCTCCTGTAAAGTTTTGTTCTTGCGTTCAGCGACACCATTCTGCTAAGGGGTGTAGGGAACAGTAAACAGATGATGCAAACCATGCTCAGTGCAAAAATCTCTAAAAGTCTGATTCACATACCCCCCCCCCCCAATTATCTATACGTATCCGTCGAATAGAACAGCCAGACTGCTTCTCTCCAAATATCTTGAAGTTTTGAAAGGAATCAAAGACATCAGACTTGTACTTAAGAAAGTACACCCATGTGCGTCTGGAGTAGTCATCAATAAAAGTGAGGACATACTTGGCCCTAGAAAAAGAAGTAGTGGGAAATGACATGAGATCACTGTGAATCAACTCCAAGGGTGCCAACACACGAGAGGCTCTTCCCTTCGGAAAGGGATCTCTATGATGCTTTCCAAGCACACAACCATGACAAACACCATCAGTACAGGAAATTTGTGGTAGCCCAAGAACAAGTGCATGTGTACTCATTTGCTAAAGATATCTGTAATTGACATGGCCCAAGCACTCATGCCATAGCTGACTCACTGAATCTGCATGTGCTATAAGAGATGGACCTATACCCGAAGGGGGCTCAAATTCATCAAATCTGTAAAGACGAGATGCAGTATCAACACTCCCAGTAGCCACAACCAAATTAGGGTCATGGAGGTCCCGAATAACCACATCATGTGGTGAGAACTCAACTGTCTTACCAGAGCCAGAGTGGAAAATTTGATAAATGGTCAGGAGGTTCATCGAGATGTCAGGGACAACCAGAACATCCTGCAAAGTACCCCTATCCAAAGAGACAAAACTTGAACCCAAGACTGCAAGCTGAACTGAGTCACCCACTGCAATCTGTGAAATACCACAAGAGGCAAGAGAAGTAACCAACTGTTGAGTGTGTGTCGTATGTTGAGAAGCACTAGAATCTAGTATCCATGTGGACCCATAGGTCGAAGCTCAAGTAGTGAGAGCATGACCTTTCCCTATAGAAGGAGAAGATTCCTGAGGTGAGGAGATGTGATACTGCTGCATGGCTTCCTCTAAAGCCTCTAAATGTTTCCAACACTTGGAAACTGGATGTCCTTCCTTGCCACAAAAACTGTAGGTGTCTCCTGATTTCTTCTTAGTCTTGGAGGAAGACTCACCAGACTACGAAGATTTCCCTTGTTTTGGAGGAAATGGAGGTTTAGAATCAGACTTAGGAGGTGGCTTGGAGGAAGACTCACTGCTGGCAGAATTCTTCTTGGACTTCGGTTTTTGCTTTTGCTTCTCCTTAAAGGACTAAGCAACCAATGCTTTGTTCTTGGAGCCTGAGAGCTTATCCAACTAAGAAAGATGAGACTGCTCATGAGACAAACTCTCACAAAAGACATCAAAGGTAGGCATGTTGAAACGAGCACCCAAGCCATCCATGGTGGAGTAGAAAGCAGAGGCAAAAAACTGAAAATGACCTCGACACTTTGAAAGAATCAAGTGAATGCACTCTGTGTCTGTCTTGATCTTGCCACATCCCTGAAGAACAGATCTTGTAGTCTTGAACTTGTTCAAAAAATTCTCAATGGTGGGAAAGGAATAAGGGGACAAAGAAACCAACTCTGCCTCAATCTGTAATGCCTGAATCTCATTAACCCTCCCAAAGAGAGAATCAAACTTCAACCACATATCCCGAGGAGTGAGCAACTCATCTAGGTGAAACAGAAGACGGTTGGAGACATGCAAAGAGAGCAAACCCATGGCCTCATCCATCTTGTTCTTGTGCTGAAGAAGCTCATAAGGATGCTGCAATACAGGCTGAACCTCATCCAAACAAGACCACAACCCTCATGCTCGGAGAAGCCTCATGATGCGGGGCTTCTAGGTGTGATTGTTGTGTGAAGTCAACAACTCAACTGAAGGATCTGCCATGAAAACAAAACTCTGCACCTGCACTTGCTTATTGGCTATTTTTATTATGTGATCTTTTAGAATAGACAGAAGATGCAGAAGGGTTTGTTTGTTTTGATAGTTTTGCTGTTCTTGATTTTTGATATAAATGAAAGAAAGCGAGATAAAAAAAACACCCCCCCATAATAGATAAACCCAAACCCTAGTACATACTGATGAGAAGGAAGTAGTGCATAAGCAAAAAACTTCAAACTGATATCTCATGTACCTGATGAAAAATCTGAGAAAAAAGATCACAAATATGAATAGAGCATGTTGAGAGATTTCCAACTCCTATTTGTTTTCGAAAAACGAAGTCCGTTTGCACAATCTACGACATTGGAAGTGCAGAAAAGAGGCCCGACTTTGACTAGAAAAAAGTATAGTCAAACAGTAGATTCAGAAAAAAAAAATCCAACACCAAGAGGTCTGGCTCGGAACCAGCTTTTCAATGCCTATTCATTTTTCAAAAAATGACTCTGGATGCTCAAGATATGGCCAAAAAATGAACCCCCCATCAAAAAGGCTAGAGGGTGGAGGTCCGGTGGAGGAGCCAGGAGGAGGTGGCGCTCCGGCGGCACTCCAGTGGCACTCCAGCGGCGCTGCGAGGAGGAGCGGTGGGCAACAGAAGAGGAGGTCAGGCAGGGGTGGTGGCGGCGCTGCTGGCTAGGTCAGGGTGGCACGGTTGCTGGCTGGGGCGGAGTGGAGCGGCAGCTGGCAGTGCTACTGGCTAGGGCGGCGGTGACCGACAGGAGGAGGGAGTTCCGGTGGTGGCCGCAGGGTGGTGCTGGTGGGGGTCGGGCTAGCGGGAGCCAGATTGACAGGTCTGGCAGGGGCCATACGGCGGACGGACTGTCAGGTCCGGTGCCCTGCGAAAAAACAAATTCCCCCAAAAAACTTTTAAAACCCTCCTCCTTTTTTCGAAGCCTTTTGATTTTTGATTTTTTTGAAAGATTTTTTTTTAAAAATCAAAATCCGTCCTGCATGCTGTAAAAAGGCAAAAATATATATAATTTTTTTTGAATTTTTTTCTCAATTTGCATGCTAGAGCTGTACGACCTGGTGTTGGAGAAAAAATCACCCCCAGATGCTCAGGAGTCAAAACTAGGCAAATTTTATATGACTATAGGGGTTTTTGGGCCTTTTGAGCAAGATGGTGAGGTATGTTTAGGCCCAATGTTATCAGAAAAAGAGGCCTATCCCTAAGTACAAAAAAAACTTCCTGAAACCCCAGATCTGCTTCCAATACAGAAATTCTCAAAACAAGAACAGATAGTTGCATATCTGAAGCTCTAATACCATGTGAGAGTTGAGAAACACAACACCATAGGAGCCTAAAGATCTTCTGCAAGCTAAAAACAATCTGTTACAAGGAGAAGCAATGAAGCAAAATAATCTAAAGAACAAAAACACAGGAAAATATGCTCAAAAGAGGAGAGCTCAATATTCACCAAAAGTGTAATGAGATAATGATACAAAGAATATAAAATTAACCTTTAATAGGTCAAGAAACCCTAAAAGGGAAAACCCTAGGCTTGCACATAATAATTAATAAAAGAATTAATTATTATGCACCTAATGTTAGCTTAAGTGTAAAAAGATAATAGCGAACTTAAAGAATTAAATAAATATTATTTAATTAATCAAGTAAAGACCCAATTACTCTAACAACTTTAATCCAAATAGTACTTTTGTCTGAAAAAGTGTCCTTGAATTTTGGAGTTTTTCTACTCCAATATCCAAAGTAGGAGTGAGTTGTGCCGCTTGATCCATCTGGCAGTACTGGTCTGCATCAAGGGAGACTGGTTCCCCAATCATTTCATGTATCGTAGATACGATCTCCAAGCGTATAATCGTAATCCACCTACACATGTTTAATGAAACAAACTATCAACATTACGTTTTCTGATTTTATAAGCAATATTTTTAATTTTAATTATTTTTAAATCTAAAAAACACTCTAATAATTAGCTCCTTATCATGTCTTACTCAATTTGGGATAGTTGTACTCTGATAACTTTATTATGGATCCAATCTTAATCTCTTCAGAGATTATGTAATCATTATACTTCTTGGGCAACGTTGCTTTGTGCTTGTGTGTACCATCAGAAATATCTAATCAGAATCATGTAGTTTGTTCAGGGTTGCTCCCAAATGTTGATATAAAGAATACTTGGACGCATGGGGATAAGTCTATAGCTCCTTTCACTATAAGCTTGATTGCATCTATAGTTAATATAGCCATTGTTTGGTTGTTCCTACAAAGTATTTATTCGTGTAATTAAATAGCATATAGCATAAGATTTTGTACAAGGGCAAATTCTCTATATTAAATTTGACATTTTTTTCATCTTCTAATGTATGGAAATCTATTTCCCATCCATTGGGCTAAATATGTTACATATTCAAAATCAATAGGTACAATAAAAAACTTCCATTTTCCAATTACCATACTATTCAGGGGGCCATACATGACTAATAGATTCATGGAAATGTCTAATAAATCCATGGGAGTTATGCTTTGCTGTTGTTAAATCAGTTATTCCATAAGAGTTAGTTGAACTGTAAATCTTGAAGTTTATCCTTAATATTTTAAATGCCTTAGCTTTATTTATGGAAGGAAGTAAACTAACATTGTGGTTATCTTATTACAAAGGAAAATTGGATTGTACATGTAGTTGCTCATAATTTTTCTCAAAGGTTACAAATATTACACATATTCAAAATCAATAAAGACAACAAAAAACTTCTATTTTCCAATTTCCATACTATACAGGGGGCCATACATGTCTAACAAATTCATGGAAGTTATGCTTTGGTGTTGTTAAATCATTTATTCCATGAAACTCTCTGTATCGCATTTCTCGGATCGATTCATAGTACGCCTGAAGTACGTCATAGGTTGTTTCAACCGTTTGCATAGCACCTTCAACCAATTCAATCTTGTCATTTTGGAGGTGCTCCGCCTAGCCACATGCCCACCTTAGGTCTTCGATAATTTCATGGCAACTTGCACTAATGTTCTTTGTAAGCATCTCGATTTCACTTTCATTATTTCTGTTCCAGTCAACAGAGTTTGAGGCAGATCTTGAAGCAGTACCATCTTCTCATTTCGAGGGCAACAATTGTTGTTTGGGTAAATCACTTGAAATCATGATTACTTCAATAGCTTCATTTAATCGTACCATGATTTGATAACAAGTAGTAAAATTATATTGTATAGAAATTAACATGTACTAAAATTCTATTATATAAAAATCATTATCTTTTATTATAAATAGCTTCATTTAAATGTGCCATGATCTGATAACACATAGTAAGTTATATTGTATAGAAATTAACATGTAGTAAAATTCATCAAAATAGCTTAAATAAAAAATACGGAATTCCGTAAAAATTAAAATTCAGGTCTTATATCGCTGCCACACCTAAACAAATTAAGTTGTGGTTAAAAGTAAATAAATCTTAGTTTAACTATGCCCTAAATTCTAAAAAAAACTCATGTAAATAGCTTAAATAAAAAATACGAAACCCTGTAAAAATTAAAATTGTTCCATAAAAAAAACTCATGTAAAAAGCTTAAATAAACAATGCGAAATCCTGTAACAATTAAAATTGTTCCATAATCCAATTTAAAAAATTACAACCTTTTTAACTGTCTCTATAAAAATTACACATTTCACCAAACATATAGTGATTACAATGGTGCTTGTAAGACTGCTCATGAGCATGTAGATATATCAAGTTTAAAAATAGACTGCTTAAATTATGCACTATGAAACAGTTCCTTTTTGCCACTTTTTTTCTTTGAATTTGACGGAAGAAATTAAATAGCATAATTTGCCAGAAAAATCTGAAGTTGAATGTGTTGGTCTACATTCAATCTAAAATCAAACAACCTAGCAGCTAGCATTTTATAATTTTTCCATTGTCAGCCAGATAACTCGCAGTTTATGATTTAAAATTATTTGAAAAGTTATAACTGAACACAGTTAATACATGTGCAAGAGCAGGGTCTGCTTACAGTAACGTGTCGGTTACAACCAATGCCACATTTTCTGTGTGATCTAAGTGATTGTAATTTTTGTAGAGCTTAAAGGATTTTAAATATCTTTTCTTATGGCTTAGGGTAATTCTCTTGAAACAATTTCCATTCCATAGCAACAGAAAAAGAAATTACCACTATTGTTATTCTATAAGATCAGAAAAGATCGATTGTGTTTTCTCTCTAGTTTTTAAGGTTACCAAAAATGTCCCGGAGAAATAAAAACAATGAAAACAACAATCACCCAATGTATCTTTTCTTTTAATTTCATATGTATTATAATTATTGGGAACAAATAGTAATTTGTAATTCCGACATGGGTGGGAGAAGTTTGTCCATTATCATGGGCTGCACTTGGGAGATTTTGTATACAGCTGAAGCAACGTTTGAAAAACAAAGGAGGAAATGAAAATCTAATGTTCTCGGTAAGCAAGAGTTAACTCCACGAATACTCATTAAATTTGTAAGCTACATGATTTGGTTACTGCTAGGTACATTGGGCTTGAATTTTGTATGCTATGTATGGTGTAATGTTTTCTATGTTGGACTGTCCTTTGGGCATATATATTTTTACAGTTTGGTAAAGTTTTAGCGAGATAAAATAAGACTGTTGATATTTAAATGTCCGCATCAACGACATTTTAGGGTAATTCTCTTGAAACAATTTGCATTCCATAAATGTATTGGAGAAATAAAAAAAATGAAAACAACAATCACCCAATGTATCTTTTCTTTTAATTTCATATGTATTATAATTATTGGGAACAAACAGTAATTTGTAATTTCGACATGGGTGGGAGAAGTTTGTCCATTATCGTGGCCTGAAGTTTTGTACTTTAATCTGATTTGAGGCTGCTTGTTTGTGGCTTGAAGTTTTAGGCGTATTTCTAGATTTGGTTATTGTTGGGTACATTGGGCTTGAATTTTGTATGCTATGTATGGTGTAATGTTTTCTATGTTGGACTGTCCTTTGGGCATATATATTTTTACAGTTTGGTAAAGTTTCAGCGAGATAAAATAAGATTGTTGATATTTAAATGTCTGGACATAATATAACAAAAACAAAGAGGTGGCGATAGATGATATGATAAATACCTAATTATTGCTCAAATTCTTTGTTTCTCCATCAACGACAACTGTAAATAATTCTGAACCCTGGATTCATCATTCAAATGTGGATCTCAATCTCTATTTTTAATATCTTTAAACCATCAAATATTTTACATCTTTAAGCTAGCATTATGGAATTTAACAAAATAAAAAAACTCACCTTAGCTTATTTTGTACGGTAGCCTGTTTGTTGATCTGGCTTTGTTCTCCTCCAGGCGGGCCTATTTAAGCATCAAGAGAGCGATGGGCAGCAAATAGATGAGAATTGACGGAAGGAGAGTGGTGGGGTGGCCAACAGTAGGTTTTTTTAGCATATACTATTAAACGCCATGTTAAAGTTTAACTCAACACGTAAATAGGTGCTGGCGATATTAGAGATCAATGTTCGGGTAAATACCATATCGCATCCTTCCATTTTATAGCTGTTGACAAATTTCTTGCAAACTACGAACGCGTCAATGTGTGTGAAATAATATTTTACCACTAACCTGAATTTCCTTTTTGCGGGATGCGTCAGACAACCCCGGTTGCAAATTTCCTGGATTACGGGATGCGCGAGACAATCCCGGCGGGCAATGATGAGGTTGTCCCATATACTCTGCTTTTCGTCGGATGTCGTTGATTTTCATTTGTGTAATTGGTGGAGGTAAGCTAGCATACTTAACCAAAGATTCATGTGTGTCACTTACATTTTGGTCAAACCAGGTTCTCAGTTTATCAGCTTCTAATATCGCTGGGTTTAGAATTAGATGTGTATTGCTTGATGTACTCAATACCTTTCCATTATATTCACAAACATGTCCACTCTTGATTGCTAGGATTGTTGTCTCTTGAAGGTAGTATTTTTGTTGCAGTTGGACACCTTCTTTCTCAGATGGTGCTCCCCATATCGTAACTTCTATTGTGGTTCGAGACATATCCAGTAGCTTTATGGTACGCCTTATAACCTCTGTTCTATCTCTTCTTCTGATTGTAGAGCTTGGTTCTACACAGATAACAACACCAATAACATCGATGATTGAATTATTACTTTGCTCAAGTATTTCATTAATAGGCATGAATAAGAAATGGTTTTTTGGAATGGAAGGGTCATCTTCATAGGGGAAGGTCAACTATACCTGGAGGAGGGGCAGGCACCATATATATATATATATATATATATATATATATATATATATATGTGTGTGTACATATATATATATATATATATGTACACATATATATATATATGTACACACACACACATATATATATATATATATATATATATATATATATATATATATATATATATATATATATGTACATATATATATATATATATACACATATATATATATATATATGTACATACATATATATATATATGTACATACATATATATATATATGTACATACATATATATATATATATATATACATATATATGTATATGTACATATATATGTACATATATATGTACATATATATATATATATATATGTACATATATATATATATGTATGTACATATATATATATATATATATATATACATATGTACATATATATATGTATACATATATATGTACATATATGTACATATATGTACATAAGTATGGATGGTAGGTAGGTAAGTCACTGAGGTGATCCTTTCTTTTAGTTAGTCAAATGTTTATGTCATAATTTTAATTTGGAGTTATTTAAGTTCACAATAGAGTGTGATTATTTTAATTTAAGGCTATTAAAAATCTTCAAATTGATGGAGAGAAATTTATGACATGACTTAAATTTTGAGTTATTTAAGTTAACAACTAGACATGATTATTTTAATTTGAAATTATTAAAATATTTAAATCCATGAAGATTCTTTTCATTGTTTTAATTAATCAAAAGCTTGTACCATTACTTTAATTTAGAATTATGTCAGTTCAAAGTTCAAACTAATATCATGATTATTTTAATTCGGAGTTACTGAAATGCTGGTGGAAATTGAATTGATTAAGAGAATCACTCCATTCATATACATTTAACCTTCCATATAATTGAATTTAAAATATCATTATAAAAAATAATAATTGAATATTTTATTCTATCGATAAATAATAATATCCATATATTTAATTTTTAAGATAAACGTGAGTGTAAAGTAAAATGAGATGTTGGCCAAGGCGATAGAGAAAGACGTAATATATGTTGAAGTCCCAAAATCGAGGGATGTGTTGTTTTTTAAAAACAACACATCTCACATGGACTCGCCTCTGTTTCGGTCAGTAAAAATCAATTATTTATAACCCATGAATATAGGCAGAGCACATGGGGGACCGTGGTGTTGCCTCGGGAAAAAGGTTTGCCCACATGGGTGTTGACAGAGTCTAGACGCTGTAGTTGTATTTCATTTAAAATATAAAATTTATTTTATTTTATTTTTTAATTAGTTCAATCAACCATTTTAAAGAATTAAAAATTTTCAAAAAAATTATAATTTATTTTTAATTTTTATTTTCAATAATTTTAAAATGTTATTTTATTTGTTTTTATTGGTTAAAATAAATATAAAATAATTTATTTTTTTTTAAATCACAATTTTATATAAAGATGATAGAGTGACATTAAATGAAATGGCAACATATATGCACCTCACAAATGGATGAATTGTTGTTTTATTTTTTTTCCACCATGACTTTTGTTTCAGTAAAGCAGTTAATGGATCACGGCGATTGCATTGACATTACCGATTCTTTAATGGGTGTGGCTAAACTGGCTCTAAAACCAGGTTACCCGTTTAGCCGCATCCTTTAGCCGCATCCTCCTTTAATTATTGCATAAATAATTTAACTTCTATGGTGATTTTTATTTATTTATTTAAAGGTGCAAATAGTTTTATGAAATATTTTAATTTGTTTTAATTGGTGGTGTTGGATGTGACATTTAAGGAAGGTGTGATAATGTTAAAAATATGCTACACAAACTTTACCCTCAAAAAAAAAAAACTAGCGTTTGCACCTAGATGAGGTGCAATGGATATAGTCGATAGTAATTTATATAATTATAAATGTTAAAAAATATCTACATAATTTATCATTCATTTCTAATAAATTTAGAACACTAAGATTGTCAGCATTAAAAGTGATTAGAAAATAACCCAGTGTCAGTTTTTGTTGCATTACGAAGTCCGACTGTTCATTTCATATTCCCTTCTATGTAAGGTTATTGTATATAAATGAGGGAAAAGCTCAATGTATGTAAGCTCCAGTAATAATAGAGATCATTGCCCTGCTTTATGTGGATGTAGCCAAATTGGTGAACCATGATAAATTCTTGTGTTTGTGTATAATTTCTAGTTTTCCAATTGTTTAATTATTTTAACATTTTTTGTGTGTTAGTTTTGAAGCAATGCTAAGATTGATTTCATCAAAATTGTGATTTTATTGTAATTAATGATATCAAATTTTCTCAATCTATAATTTAGTTGGTGTCTACTTCTCTCGATTAAGATGGTGTGTGATAAAAAAAAACTAAAAAAACAGTCTAATCTAGAAACATACAACAAAAAATAAATATATTTGAAAATAATAAATAAAGTAATATTGAAGTAAAATTTGGAACTTTGTTATTGTTTTGTTTTGTTCATTGTATGTAGAGATACAATAAGACATAATAGCATACTCTATTTTTTTTTTCTTAAAATGGTATATAGTTTTTAAATTTATTTTTAGGGAGGTTGTCTCGGAATCCACTCCGCCTATGCGAATTATGATCTTCTCTGCCTATGCAATTTAGGTTTCTGCATCTGCAAATTAAATGAAAAAAGCTAGATCAGAACTATGGCTCTCAGCCCATAGCGCAAATATTGAGGCTATTGCGTTTGCAGTTATTCTCCCGATGAATGTCTTGACTACTACAATATCTCTTTTCAGTGACATTAACATCTCTCCAGTGCTCTGCGCAGCAATAATGATTTGTTAGGGCGAAAAATGCAAATAGCGTGAAGACGAAATCCAACAGAGGACTGTTGAAAGCGAATCGCCAAATCTGGATCAAGGCGCCTGAACACTCAATGGTTTTGGAGGACTCCCTCCTCCACGTGGTTTGCGAACAATTCTCCCTTATGCTCTTCATTTAATGCTCTTCTTTACTCTGCGTCATCTGTTTTAATTGCTTCTTCTGCGTGTGAATTTTTGTCTGCCCTAATGGAGGTGGAAATGGATGGAGACCCTCAGTCTCATCCTTCGCCTACCTCCTCCCAACCCCATCTGCAACCAAAAAAAACCTTTAGTGAAGCCGTGTGTAGGGTTTTGTCATTAATTGACCAGGATGCCAGATTCATTGTCGTCAGTGGTAATGGTGGAACGAGCCCAGATGGTATGGACCTTGGCCTTGACTCCAACACTATCTCCATTTTGCCTAATGATTCTATGGCCAATGAAATTGCTATTGAAAAAAATAGGTTGAAAGAATCTGCAATTTTTTTTGCTTGTGTGGATGTTGATAAATGCCCTCCTCGCAAATTTATGGATGATCGGTTTCATAACTACTGGAATTTAAAATTAGGGTTTCGAATCTCCTTCTGTAGGCAAATTTAGAAAGGATTGCTCATTAATTTTTTTAATACGCATGAAACGCAGTTAGAGGTTCTTAAGAAATTGTATTGGAATGTTGGTAAAACCTCGTTTCATGCCCTAGGTTGGTCACCTGAGGCAATTTCTGAAGAAATCTTGGCTCTATCGTGCCCTAGGTGGGTAATTATCAAGAACATTCCTCCATTTTTGTGGAAATTTATCCCTCAAATTGTGGAACCCATCATTAAATTCATTCGTATGGATGACTGTCCATGGCTCGTGCCCCATCTCGATGCCAGAGTGCTCATTTCCATTAAACCTGGGATTGATCTTCCTAATATTCTCAATGCCAATATTGAGGGAGATATTTTCTCCTGCCCTCTGGAAATTTTAGGGGGGTTAAACGTGTGTTTCCTCTGTAAAAAAGATGGCCATGTCCGTAAAAATTGCCCTATTCTTAATAAGAAATCCTCAATTTTGAACTCATGGAGAACCCATATGGATAACATTGGTCCCCCCCTAACCCCATGGCTCCATCCTCCCTTGTGGTCTAGCCTGTCATGACTAGCACCCCTGCAACTATTGCAGATAACATAGAACAGTTGGGTGTGGAACAACAAGATAGTTTTCAAATGGCTACAAACAAGTCTAAGAAGCGCAGAAGGAAGAATGCGCAACAATTAGCCATTGATAAGATTAGATCTGATAATGTCGGCGTTAAACCTGCTCAGAATAATGTCAATCTCACCCCACCCACAGTTGATGCTAATTTTTCAAAAGTTAAGAGTATCATTAATAATTTTGAAACCCCCGGTAGGTGCACTAGTGATTTCCATATGGGTGATGGCTCTGTGACTTCCTCGAGGGCTAATTGCATCTTTGATACCCTCATATTCATTGATCCCACCCCCTCTATCGGTATCACTAGTGAATCTAGTGTGAGTTTGTCTCTGAAAGTCTTCAAAGAACTTGATGTTGATGACGTGATTCAGGTCATCACTGTTGATACTAGGGCTGATAGAACTTCTGGCTTTTTCCCCTCTAACCTCTCCTCCACACAAATGCTTTGGTTGGCAGTGAATGATACCTCGGTCCAGCCTACTACCTAGGCTAATGGGTGTCAGGACAAGCTAATGAGGATCTACCAATACCGAAGCTACAGTTTTACCAACCCATAGAAAAAAAGGAAGTGAATGGGTGTAAAGGAAAGGCAAGGAACCTTGGAAGTTCTATGGCAATAGGGTTTCTAGATCCTTGAGGGACCATAATGGCATAAATCAACCACATCGGGTCAATAATTTTTGACCTCCACCTAGAATCAATATTGGGAATGAACGACCTCAATGCTTTGAAAATCCATTCTACCAGGACAAGAAAAGTGGATAATGGGTATGGATAGTTTTCACAAAATAGGAGTGGAAATGTTGATTTCTCCAAAAATAGGTGGGCAACGGATTCCCAAAATAGTCAAAGATTAAGCAGGGATGTGTGGTGCTACACCAAATAACTCGATTCATTCCCCCAACAAAGCTCATTCTTTTAAGGGAGACTGGTTCCCCAATCATTTCATGTATCGTAGATACAATCTCCAGGCGTATAATCATAATCCACCTACACATGTTTAATGAAACAAACTATCAACATTACATTTTCCAATTCTATAAGCAATATTATTAATTTTAATTATTTTTAAATCTAAAAAACACTCTAATAATTAGCTCCTTACATTGTCTTACTCGATTTAGGACAATTGTACTTTGATAACTTTATTATGGATCCGATCTTAATCTCTTCAGAGATTATGTAATCATTATACTTCTTGGGCAACATTGCTTTGTGCTTGTGTGTACCATTAGAAATATCTAATCGGAATCTTGTAGTTTGTGCAAGGTTGCTCCCAAATGTTGATATAAAGAATACTTGGACGCATGGGGATAAGTCTATAGCTCCTTCCACTATAAGCTTGATTGCATTTGCAGTTAATATAGCCATTGTTTGGTTATTCCTAAAAAGTATTTATTCATGTAATTAAATAGCATATAGCATAAGATTTTGTACAAGGGCAAATTATCTATATTAAATTTGACATTTTTTTCATCTTCTAATGTATGGAAAGCTATTTCCCATCCACTGGGCTAAATATGTTACATATTCAAAATCGCAGTAGTTTTCATCCAGTCTCGAGATACTTTCAGGGGTTTTTTAAGAGCAACCCGACTTTGCGTCGTCACAAGGGAAGCTTCAATCTGTGAGCTCAGGGTGGAAATGGTCTGGGAAAGCATAATATTTGGAAACAGAAGAGTATTCTCGGTTGTGATAAATGGTCATTTGCTCAAGTGGTGGCCGTAGGAACCATGGACACTTCTAGGGCATCCGTGTCTTTCAAACCAGCGAGCACTCTTGATATCTCTGGCAAGGATGTGGTAAATTCGGGTGATAATGTCTATCAAGTAATCATCAGAGGGAAATGTATCTACATGAAAATGTATGTCCTACTACATTGAATCACAAGAAGCCAAAACTATAGCAACATAAGCATCAACAAGATCAATATTAGATGAGATCTCAATAGGAGGAGATGGAATGCACGACTCAAGAACTGGATCACATGTGAGAACATCCAAGTTCATGTGATTAAATTTCTCAATATTAGAATCAACATTAGAAGAGTGATCATAATCAAAAGAATCAAAGTCATCAATAATAACAAAGCCTAAAAAGGAGTACAACCAAGATGCATGATCGACCACCCCAGTAGAAATGATAGCTCTACAATCCAAGTCTCTAACGATAACTAAATTAGGAATGAACTTCACAGTCTTCCTTGTGGTGTCATGAGTGGTTTGATAGATGGAAAGAAGATTGTTTGTAAACTGAGGTACACACAACACATCATTGAAGGTGTCATCCCTAATATCAATATAACACTTCCCAGTTACATTCATAAACATACATTATTGTCCGTCAAAATTAGTGGCATGTGGCAAGGCTCAAATGAAGAGAACATAGATTGCAAAGATGCCATATGATGAGAAGCTCCCGAATCTAAAATCCATCTCATTGAATAATTACCTATAGTAGCACAAAGAACTTGTTCTTTACTTGTACCAAAAGTGTGACTTTTTCCATTATCAGTTTATACTTGTTTCAAAGAAGAAGTTGAAGTAGACATTCTAGAAGGCGAACTGATTCTATTATTCTCAAGAATATCTTTCAATTTATCAGTAGACTTTTTGTAACAATTATGTTCTTCATGTCCTAACTTCTTGCACTCCTCTGTCTTCCCTTTTCTTCCTTGTCTCTAGCTACTACTGTACCATCATCTACTTTTTCAGTCCTCAATCCTTTAGTCCATTATTCTACTATACAATCTTGTCTTTAATTATTTTTATCCAATTCCTTGTAATCCACTCCATACTTGTAGTTGTTCATTTGGAGTTTTTCAATCTGATTTTTCTTATTTTCCTTTCTCTTTTTCTATCTTCTCCTTCTTATGTATTTTTTGTCTACAAGCCTACATAACTCCATCTCCCATTCATACATGTCATTTTAAGAACTCATTTTCTTATCATATTCATCTTCATCTTGTAAACTCTCTCTTTAAATGACTTCATTTAAATATTTAAAAGCATCATTATTGAATTCATTAACTTTCTTACCTTCCACCTTGTATATATTCCCCTCGACCTTCTTTCAAGTTGCTCCAGGACGTATGCCAATCTTCTTCTTTGGTATTTCATTAGTTAACACTTTTGTTTCTTCATCTTTATTTATACCACTTCTTTTCTTCTTTTCAGATTCTCCTACATGCTCTTGACCACCATTTTCTTATCCGTTTTTTGTTTTCTTCTTCTTTTCTTTTCTTTACCTAGTTCTACTATCACATTATTTTCATGTTGTAATAATGCTTCTCTATTATTGAATTCTTCTTTATAATTTTTAGCTTGTTGGCTTTGACCACCTTGTTGTAATGTTAAATCTTCATTCATATTTTCAATCTCTTCTTCACATCTTTCTTTCTTTTAAAGTGTTTCCTCATCATAATATCCTACAATACCACTTTTCTTTTCTATTTTCCTAAACTTAAACATCCACACTAAATTTTTCATAGTTGTGGGTTGATGTTTGTTTATTAATACACTTGTCCTTCCAAATTCATGGACTAATTTCTACCTTAAAACATATTATTTATGCCTTTTTCCTTGACAATTTTCCCTATATTCTTGGTTCCAATTTAACTTTATCCTACCTTTCTTCCTTTGTACTTTCTTGTTGTCATAAACTTTGTCATAAAACACTCAGGTAAGTGCATAAAGATGGTGGTAAAAAAGGGGGGTATAAGTGGACACTTTTTTTTTCTGAAATCAGGTGAACCTGAACTTGGAGGCAAAATTTGAAAGTCATCCACTCAAGATATGAAGATAATCAAAGAACAAATATTGTAGTACTCTGAATCTAGTTTCCAAACTACTAAACATTTTCAAAATTGGATAAGATTAAGGGGGTCAAATCCTTCGCGCACGAAAAAATGATCCTGATTTTTTCTGGAAAAGCATAACATAGTGTCTGACGTGCGCATCAAAAAAGTCATAGTTAGATTTAGTATTTTGACAAATCCTTTGGCAGAAAGATAGTTAAGAGTGAGAACTAGAAGATGTGTATTTTTTTGTAATTTTTCATTGAGTATTTTTTTTTATGATTTTTCCAATCGAGCACATCCTGAAAATTAGGTACTTGTTTGTGCATGAAGCATAAGTTGCACTAAACAAATCGAAAAATACAATTTTTTTTTAAATTGTAAAGAATCAAGTGCACTACAATAATATATAAAGTTTTTTAAGTTTGGATAAGTATATCATAAGTTATTCAAAAAATGGTGCACATATGTCTATGAGAACTATGGAGACACTGGTAAAAGAAATTCAATAATAATATGTTATTGTTGTTCAAATTGAAAAAAAAAATATGGTTAGAAAGCTCAGAAGATGGGTGAAAATATGGTGGCAATTTTCGAAATACCCACTTGATGAAGTGTAAACCTGATGATGACAAAGTTGATAAACCAAGTTGATAAAATAAAACATGTCAAAAATGAGAGAAATGGAGGGAAATCAAACTTCCAAACTGTAGCTTTGTCATCCAAACCTATTTCCAAGCCTAAATAGTCAAAAGCACGTACGAGGTACTTATGGTTTAAAAAGTGTGTACGAGGTACTTATGGTGTAAGAAGCGTGTATGCACTCTTTTTACTATAAACAACACATACGCGCTATTGTATAATATGATATTGTATATATAATATGTGTATAATATGATATTGTATATATAATATGTGTATATACATATAATATATAATATTTATATATATATATATATATATGTATATGTATATAATAATATATAATATATTAAGTATATATATACACATGTAAGTGTATTGTCTCCCCCTCTCAAACGCATACAAGGTGCCTCTCTCTCTCTCTCTCTCTCTCTCTCTCTCTCTCTCTCTCTCTCTCTCTCTCTCTCTCTCTCTCCCTTCCTCCATACCCCATCCCTCTCTCTCCCTCCCTCTCTCCCCTTCTCCCTTCCTCCATACCCCATCCCTCCCTCTCTCCCCTTATCCCTTCCTCCATACCCCATCCCTCTCTCTCTCTCGCTCTCTCCCCTTCTCCCTTCCTCCATACCCCATCCCTCTTTCTCTTCTTCTCTCCCTCCCTCCCTCCATACCCAACTGCAACTGTGTCTGCACTTCTCTAGAAGTAAGTGAATTTATTTCTTGTCTGCAACTTCCTCTTTGATTTTTATCATGTATGCTCTCCTACGAAAATTGACTGATGGATTTGTGTGTGTATATTGAATAGGAGGAATAGGGTTTGAAATTGAACCACAAATGCATTACTGTGACAAATAAGGAAACCTATAGCAATATTCTTCTCAAATACATTTTTAATGAGCAGAGCATATGTGGAAAAGTGTCAAGAAAGCAACATGATGAGTCAGAGTACCTGCAATATGTTTTTTAGAAGGAAACAATCGATAGGAAGAGAAAGAGGGAGAGTAACACAGATGATGTCCTAGAGAATGATAATGGTGGGTATACGAGAGTTCCCATGTTGTTACACAATGCCTATCACCTAAAGAAATTAAAGTTTGTTGTATGCATGGAAGTGGTAGTATATGATGATCATCACTTATCAAACGGCTTGGAACAGTACATACCCATGAAAGAAATCAAGTGTGTAATTCCTATAGTCATAATCGAGATCAGTCCTATAACCTTGCAAATTTAATAGCATCATATGTTTTAGAACTTAGGCAGTACTCTTAGGGTTAGGTCAAGCTCTTACACTTGCTTTTTAGCAAAGCCTCATTGTTTGTTTGCATGGAGTCTCGTTGTATGATGTTCTATTCATAACTTTAAATTTAATATATCATTTTATTAGCCCACCATATGAACCCTTAGGTGTCATTAGAGGTCGTATTGTTTCCTAAGAGGTCATATGGTGTCCTCTGACCGCTTAGGACACCATATGACCCCTTAAGACACCATACAACCCATAACAACACCATATGGTGTCCTAAGGGATCATAGGATGCCATATGACCCCTTGGGACACCAATGACCCATAACAACACCATATGGTGTTCTAAAGGGTCATATGGTGTTCTATGACCCCTTATGACACTATTTGGTGTCGTTATAGGTCCTATGGTGTGCTAAGGGATAATATAGTGTCATATGACCCCTTAGGACACCCTATGACCCCTTAGATGTTGTTAGGGGTCATATTGTGTTCTAAGGGTCATATTGTGTCCTGGATTCGATATCTCTTCCTCTCCCTCCCCCCTCCTTCTTCTCTCTCTCTCTCTCTCTCTCCATCTCTCTCTCTCTCTCTCTCTCTCTCTCTCTCTCTCTCTCTCTCTCTCTCGTTCTCCCTTCCTCCATACCCCATCCCTCTTTCTCTTCTTCTCTCCCTCCCTCTTTCTCTTCTTTTGTAATTCCTATAGTCATAATCGAGATCAATCCTATAACCTTGTAAATTTAATAGCATCATATGTTTTAGAACTTAGGTCGTACTCTTAGGGTTAGATCAAGCTCTTACACTTGCTTTTTAGCGAAGCCTCGTTGTTTGTTTGCTTGGATTCTCTTATGCTGACAATGGTCTAACTTAGCTATATCAAAACTAAACTACTAATGTTCGATTGTATGATGTTCTATTGTATGATGTTTTATTCATAACTTTAAATTTAATATATCATTTTATTAGCCCACCATATGACCCCTTAGGTGTCATTAGAGGTCATATTGTTTCCTAAGAGGTCATATGGTGTCTTGTGACCCCTTAGGACACCATATGACCCGTTAAGGCACCATACAACACATAACAACACCATATGGTGTCCTATGGGGTCATAGGATGCCATATGACCCCTCAAGACACCAATGACCCATAACAAGACCATATGGTGTTCTAAAGGGTCATATGGTGTTCTATGACCCTTTAGGACACCATTTGGTGTCGTTATAGGTCCTATGGTGTGTTAAGGGATAATATAGTGTCATGTGACCCCTTAGGACACCCTATGACCCCTTAGATGTTGTTAGGGGCCATATTGTGTCCTAGATTCGATCTCTCTTCTGCTCCCTCCCCCCCCTCCCCTCTCTCTCTCTCTCTCTCTCTCTCTCTCTCTCTCTCTCTCTATCTCTCTCTCTCTTTCTCTCTCTCTCTCTCCATACCCCATCCCTCTTTCTCTTCTTCTGTAATTCCTATTAGCCCACCATATGACCCCTTAGGTGTCATTAGAGGTTGTATTGTTTCCTAAGAGGTCATATGGTGTACTGTGACCCCTTAGGACACCATATGACCCCTTAAGACACCATATGATACATAACAACACCATATGGTGTCCTAAGGGGTCATAGGATTCCATATGACCCCTCGGGACACCAATGACCCATAACAACACCATATGGTGTTCTAAAGGGTCATATGGTGTTCTATGACCCCTTACGACACTATTTGGTGTCGTTATAGGTCTTATGGTGTGATAAGGGATAATATAGTTTCATATGACCCCTTAGGACACCCTATGACCCCTTAGATGTTGTTAGGGGTCATATAGTGTTCTAAGGGTCATATAGTGTCCTAGATTCGATCTCTCTTCCTCTCCCTCCCCCCTCCTTCTCTCCCTCTCTCCCTCTTCCCCCCTCTCTCTCTCTCTATCTCTCTCTCTCCCCTTCTCCCTTCCTCCATACCCCATCCCTTGTTCTCTTCTTCTGTAATTCTTATTAGCTCACCATATGATCCCTTAGGTATCATTAGAGGTCGTATTATTTCCTAAGAGGTCATATGGTGTCATGTGACCCCTTAAGACACTATACGACACATAACAACACCATATGGTGTCCTAATGGGTCATAGGATGCCATATGACCCCTTAGAACATTATTTGGTGTTTTTATAGGTCCTATGGTGTGCTATTTGGTGTCGTTATATGTCCCTCCCTCCCCCCTCTTCTCTCTCTCTCTCTCTCTCTCTCTCTCTCTCTCTCTCTCTCTCCTCTCCCTCCTTCCCTCCTTCTCTCTCCTTGCACCCTACTTTCCCTCTCCCTTCGTCCATACCCCTTCTTCTCTCCCTCCCTCTACCTCTCTCCCTCTCTCTAACTTGCCTCCCCCTTCTCTCTCTCTCTCTCTCTCTCTCTCTCTCTCTCTCTCTCTCTCTCTCTTATCTCTCCCTCCCCCTCCTTCCTTCTCTCTCTCTTCCTCTCCCTCCTCCCCTCCTTTCTCTCTCCCTCTCCCTCCTTCCCTCTCTCTCTTCCTCCTCCTCCCCCTCCCTCCACCCTCTCCTCTCCCTCCCTCCCCCATACTCTCCCTCTCCCTTCCTCCATACCCCTTCTTCTCTCCCACCCTCCCCCCTCTTCTCTCCCTCTCTCCCTCCCTCCTTCCCTTCCACCCCCCTCCTCTCTCCCTCCTCCTACTCTCCCCCCTCTCCCTCTCTCTCTCTCTCCCACCCTCCCTTTTCATTCACATTTTTTCTACTACCAATAGCGCGTATGGGGTACTGAACCTTTTAGTTAACTGCTCTGCCATAACCTTTTTAAGGCGTAGGAGTGCGTACATGGTACTTATTACTTGTAAGTGCATATGGGGTACTGAGCCCATTATTCACTACCCTGCGATAACAATTTTTTAGGCTTGGGAGTGCGTACGCACTACTTATTAGTATAGAATGAGAAAAAAAATATCGTTGGGCTTGCCAACATTTTATGAACTAACAATGCGTATGCGGTTATTAATGTAGTGCATACGCAGTACATAGACATAGTTTTAGTTTCCCAAGAGCCTCAATGACCTCAAAAGAAGTTTTTGAGGTCGTTGAAGGCGCCACTAGAACTATGTCTGCATGATTTCAAATAATTGAATTGTTGTTCTTATTAGTTTTGTCAATAGTATTGTGATTGTTTAATAGTTTTATTCCAAAAAACAGTGATAAGATGCATATTTATGGTTATTTGTTTGTTTATGAACTTTTGTTTATATATATATATATATATATGTAATATGATTCTATTTAGGACAACTGATATCAACCATGAGAAAGAACAAGTGAGGAACAATGGAACAATGAGAAGTTGAAAAGGAAAGACAAAAGCAGCCTATGAAGAAATTACGTGACATAAGAACAATGGGAGAAGAAGGTATGTTATCCTCAACACCTCAATTTGATTTACCAAACGAACATAATGCACCTAATGCAATTGAAGAAGAGACATTTGATTTACTGTATGAACCTAATGCAATTGAAGAAGATACTGCATTGAATAATAAATTAAATGATGAACATACACCTTCTCTATTTGATGAATTGAATGTACATAATGCACCGATGTTAACACCTCCTAGAATCATTCGTAGGAAACCAAAGTATCTAATTGACATTGATGAGAATATATTGAAGCCAATGCCAAATAAAATGAATGAACGAACTTGTAGGAGAATGGTTAAAAGAATATGGCAAAAATATTTTGAAAACTTAAATCAAACCACAAGATGTCAATATTCATTTCTCTAACCTTGTTGTTGCAACAAATTCTTCATTTCTCTAACCTTTTTGTTGTAATAAATATTCATTTGACTAAGTATCGTGGTAGACCTCATAACAAGATTCTATGAAAAGTTTGTGAATCTGACCACGAGTCAATACTTGACAAAAATACTGGTTAGAGCCGATCTTGAAGGCTCACTTGATTTATTCTATGGTTCAGAGTAGAATGATTTTGAGAATTTTGTATAAATCGTCGATGAATTGTTCTATATTTGGTTTTTGTACATATAAATGCCCATGAGCTGATTTTTACATGTTTAGGGGCATAATTTTGTATATTTAAATGACAATGAGCTGATTTGTACATATGCACATGCCAAATTTTGTATATTAAAATGGCGATGAGCTGAATCGCACATATTGTAATGCCAAATTTTGTATAAAAGCCCATGAGATGATTTGTATATTAAAATGGTGATGAGCTGAATCGCACATATTGTAATGCCAAATTTTGTATAAAATCCCATCAGATGATTTGTAACACTTTTTTTTGTATAATCAAATAGCCAAGAGCTGATTTGACCATATTTAGAGGCAAATTTTTGAATAATATGTGACAATGTTTTGTGACTATTTTGTGTGTCAATGTTTTGTGACTATGTTTTGAGTATATTGTTAGGAATAAGGTGTCTCAACCTTGGATAATTCCTATTCTTATTATTTGTTTTGTAAAATGTATTTCTTGCAAATAATGTAATTAAGTGTGAGTGTACATGTCTAGTTGGCATGTTGATGTGTCACTCCACTTGATGTGTCGGCATCTTGAATTGTGTGTAAGGAGATCATGGCTGAAACGGTTATGACAGATTCCTATGACACGTAAGAGCTATTTATAGGAGATTTCAATGACGGGTGAAGACATGCAAGACATGTGGCAACTGATAAAGTTGAGTACTGTACACTCTTCCTCAATCGTGGGGTTCGGGGCATCACCCCGAAATTTTGTTTAGGGTTCCTATTTTCTCGGAGAATGGTAAAACCCTAATACGGCTATCTTTGGAAGTTGCCCTAAAAAGGAAAGCGCATAAGCATTTTTTAGGGTTACAGACCGTGATACGAAAAGAGTGTATTGTTGGTATGATATTGTGCTATTGGATTTGTCTTTAAGTGTTGATTGTCTCCTGAAAGAACTTGCATTGCAAGTGTGTTGTAACCATTGTGTTGAAGATAATACATTGTGCAGGTTTTGGAGTGCTGGGGTTTTTTACCGAAAGGTTTTCCCCAGGGTAAATCATTGTGTCATTCTCTATTTTCTATATGCATGGTATATGGCTGCAATATCTTTGTTAAAGTAGTTAATGAATCTAAAATTGTAAGGATTTAAAAGAATTTGCACAATACTTTCCTTTAGAGATTAGTGTAGGAAGTTGTTTCCGCACTTGAGTTTCCTTACAAGTGGTATCAGAGCTTGATCAACTTTTGATCCTAGTTGTTGGGTAGGGTTTTTTGAGCTAATCTCAAGTTGAGTGGGAATTTTTTGTGTAGAGCATTCTAAATCTTATTTGCAGATTGAGATGGCAAGTTCCTCATATAGTAGAATGGAGGTGGAGAAATTTAATGGCACTAATTTTGAGTTGTAGAAACTCAAGATGGAAGACATGCTTGAAGACCGTGATCTATGGAAGGCTGCTACACTTGATGTGAGACCTGCAGTGATATCTCTAGTGGATTGGGAGATCAAGGATCGAAAGGCTAGGGGTCTCATCAGACTCTGTCTAGCAAATGCCGTTCTTCTGAATGTTCTTGATGAGACTACTGCAAATTCTTTGTGGACACGGCTTGGGTCTGTGTATCAGGCCAAATCTTTGGTGAATAAGTTGTTCCTGAGAAAGAAGTTGTATTCTTTAAGAATGGAGGAAGGTGGATCCGTAACTGATCATCTCAACGCATTCAATTTATTGATTGCATAGTTGGCATCATCTAGTGCCAAGATTGAGGAGGAGGATTGCTGTATGACCCTACTTTGTTCCTTGCCGGATTCATGGGACCATCTTGTGATGGCTCTCGGAAGTACTATAGTCACATTCCATATGGATGATGTGGTGTCTTCACTGCTATCCAAGGAGATGCGAAGAAAGACTTTGAATTCGTCTAAGGAAGCCCTTGCTGATTGCGGGAGATCCAATGACAAAGGAAAGCAAAATGACAATAAGTCAAAGAAGGGCAAATCCAAATCACGTGGGAGTTCTAAGACTCCTGGAAAGTCCAAGGCGAAATGTTGGAACTGTGATAAATCTGGGCACTTCCGGAGGGACTGCAAAGAACCAAAGAAGAAGAAGAAAGGCTCAGATTCAACTTCCAAAAAATCTCAAGAAGATGGAGATGCTTTTATTGCAGCTTTGGCAGCCCATGCATCTGATGATGTGTGGTTGGTAGACTCGGGTGCTTCTTTTCACATGACCTCTCATTGAAACTGGTTCTCAAAATATGAAGAGTTTGATGGTGGAAAGGTGTACTGGGTGATGATTCTCACCTAAAGATAGTTGGACGTGGAAGGGTCGCTATCAGATTTCTTGATGGATGAGTAAAGGGAATCAATGGAGTTATGCACATTCCGGGTTTGGCACGAAACCTATTATCTGTAAGTATGCTGAATGATGTAGGTGTGCAAGTTGTCTTTTCAAAAGATGGATGCAAGATGATGAGAGGTTCTATGGTGCTCGCTAAAGGTACTAGGAGAGGTACTTTGTTTCAGCTTGATGCATGCATTGCTCAGTGCAATATTTCTTCTGTTTCAAATAAGAGAGTGACTATCACTTCATCCCCACCATCTGAATGAGTAGTAAAGAAGATTGTGGCAATGGGTTCTGATGGCAGTGCAGTAAGTGTACCTAAGGGTGCAAACACTTTGGAAGGCAAGCTTCCTGCAGAAAAGACAATGTTGTGGCATATGAGATTTGGCTACATTGGTGAGAAGGGTCTTAGGACCTTGAAAACTAAAAATCTCGTCAAGGGGCTAAATGATTGTAATCTCGAATTTGACTTCTGTGAACACTGTGTTTATGATAAGCAAAATCGTGTTCAGTTCTACTCCAGTTCTCACAAGTCTTCTAGACTTTTGGATCTTATTCATTTTGATGTATTTGGTCCTGTAAAAGTTCCTTCTATCTCCAGTTCTGTATATTTTGTATCTTTTATAGATGATTATAGTAGAAGGACTTGGATATATTTCCTAAAAAGTAAGACATAGGTTTTCAGTCGGTTCAAGGAATTTAAGGCTCTCGTGGAGAATCAGACTGGTAAAAGAATCAAGTGTGTGAGAACTGATAATGGTGGTGAGTTTTGTTCCATAGAGTTTGAACAGTTCTATAAAGAACAAGGAATCGAGAGACATAAGACAACTCCTTACACCCTGCAGCAAAATGGAGTTGCAGAGAGAATGAACAGGACACTGATGGAGAAGGCTATGAGTATGCTTAGTGGAGCTAGTTTAGAACAAAGGTTTTGGGCCGAAGCTATGGCTACTGCCTGCTATCTGGTTAACAAATCTCCTACATCAACTCTTGTTGGTAAGACACCCATGGAGGTGTGGTCTGGTAAGAAGACTTCAATAAGACATCTTCATGTTTTTAGTTGTGAAGCTTATGCACATATTCCAAAGGAGAAAAGATCTAAGTTGGAAAACAAAGCTGTCAAATGTATTTTTATCGGATATAGTGTTGGTGTGAAAGGATACAAGCTTTGGGATCCTATGACTAGTAAGGTGTTGCATAGTAGAAATGTTATTTTTAGAGAGCTAACATCTTCTCCTATTGTGCTACAACTAGATGAAAAAGAAAAGGAAAAAGATGTTGTTCAGTTTCCTCCTACCCCTGAGAAGACTGAACAGAGAGACCATGTTGGGTCTAATGATGAGGAGAGCTCTAGCAGCTCCGATAGTTCGGAAGAAGAGGAAGAACAACCTCAACCTCAGCCCTTGAGGAGATCCACGAGAGAAAGAAAGCAACCAGAAAGGTTTGGTTATTCTATGTTAGATTCCAGTTGTGCTTTTGCTTTGATTATTAACACTGATGAGCCTAGATCTGTGAAAGAGGCTTTGGGCATGGAAGATGCAGGTTCCTGGATGAGGCTATGGATGATGAGATGGCTTCATTAGAGAAAAAAAAACTTGGGACCTTGTACCTTTACCTAAAGGGAGAAAATCTGTTGGTTATAAATGGGTGTTCAAGAAGAAATTTTGTGAAGATGGCAATGTTGAAAGGTACAAAGCTAGATTGGTTGCAAAGGGGTATTCACAGGTAGAGGGAATAGATTATGGTGAAATATTCTCTCCTGTTGCAAAGTTGACATCCATTAGATTTTTGTTATCTCTTGCTGCATCATATGATTTAGAGATAGAATAGATGGATGTGAAGACAACTTTCCTTCATGGTGATTTGGAGGAAGAGATTTATATGTCACAGCCTGAGCACTACATTGTTAAAGGTAAAGAATCCTTAGTTTGCAGATTAAAGAAATCTCTATATGGTTTGAAGCAATCTCCTAGGATGTGGTACCTTAAGTTTGATGCCTTTGTGTTGTCAATTGGATTTGTAAGATCGAAATTAGATCATTGTGTTTGTTTCAAAGTTGAAAATGATTGCCTTCTTATTGTTGCATTATATGTTGATGATATGTTGTTGTTTGGGAAGGGTAAGGGTATGATTTCTGATTTTAAATCTCAATTGTCAGTACAGTTTGAGATGAAAGATCTTGGGGCAGCAAGGTACATCTTGGGTATGGAAATCAGTAGAGACAAGTCTAGCAGAAAACTTTGGTTGAGTCAGAGTAAGTATGCGAAGTCTGTGTTGGACAGGTTCAACATGGCAGATTGTAGACCACTATGTGTTCCCGTTTCAGTGGGAACAAAGTTATCTGTAGATGATTGTCCAAAATTTCATAGTGAGGTGGAGGACATGAGTAGAGTACCTTATGCTAGTGCAATTGATAGTCTTATGTATGCTATGGTCTATACTAGACCAGACATTGCCCAAGCAGTGGGAGTCCTGAGTCGGTTTATGGCTAACCCTGGACGGGTAAATTGGGATGCAGTTAAGTAAGTATTTAGATATTTGAGGGGTACATCAGATTACTCCATATGTTACCATGGTAACTCTTCTAGTTCTCCGCATTCAGTTTGTATTCATGGGTTTGTGGATTCAGATTGGGTAGGTGATATTAACAGCAGGAGATCCACCAGTGCTTATGTGCTCACTATGTTTGGTGGTGCCATTAGTTGGATGAGTAAGCGACAACCTGTGGTTGCTTTGTCCACTACAGAAGCTGAGTACATGGCTGCTACTCATGCTTGTAAGGAAGCCATTTGTCTTAGGAGATTGTGTTCTGATGTTGGTGTTGATGCAGAATAGATTACTATTTGGTGTGACAGTCAGAGCGCTATTTGCCTTGCGAAGAATCCAACTTTCCCTGCCAGAACAAAGCACATTGATGTGCAGTTTCACTTTGTGAGAGATATGGTGGAAGATGGAAAGGTAAATTTGGAGAAGGTAGATACTATGAGGAATGTTGCAGATGCATTAACAAAACCAGTGGGCACTGCGAAGTTCAGATGGTGTTTGGAGTCTATGGGCCTTTTGGCCTATAGTGGTTAGTTCCTGTTATGTTCCTATTGCTCTTACAAGGTGTTCGACAAGTGGGAGAATGTTAGGAATAAGGTGTCTCAACCTTGGATAATTCCTATTCTTATTATTTGTTTTGTAAAATGTATTTCTTGCAAATAATGTAATTAAGTGTGAGTGTACATGTCTAGTTGGCATGTTGATGTGTCACTCCACTTGATGTGTCGACATCTTGAATTGTGTGTAAGGAGATCATGGCTGAAACGGTTATGACGGATTCCTATGACATGTAAGAGCTATTTCTAGGAGATTTCAATGACGGGTGAAGACATGCAAGACATGTGGCAACTGATAAAGTTGAGTACTGTACACTCTTCCTCAATTATGGGGTTCAGGGCATCACCCCGAAAATTTTTTTAGGGTTCCTATTTTCTCAAAGAATGGTAAAACCCTAATACGGCTATCTTTGGAAGTTGCCCTAAAAAGGAAAGTGCATAAGCATTTTTTAGGGTTACAGACTGTGATACGAAAAGAGTGTATTGTTGGTATGATATCATGCTACTGGATTTGTCTTTAAGTGTTGATTGTCTCCTGAAAGAACTTGCATTGCAAGTGTGTTGTAACCGTTGTGTTGAAGATAATACATTGTGCAGGTTTTGGAGTGCTGGGGTTTTTTACCGAAAGGTTTTCCCCAGGGTAAATCATTGTGTCATTCTCTATTTTCTGTATGCATGGTATATGGCTGAAATATCTTTGTTAAAGTAGTTAACGAATCTAAAATTGTAAGGATTTAAAAGAATTTGCACAATACTTTCCATTAGAGATTAGTGTAGGAAGCTATTTCCGCACTCGGTTTCCTTACATATATGTGATGTGTCCCTGGTCAATCATGAGAATTCTTGATTCTTATATAATCATGGAGAATTATTTGAGTCATTATCGGGTCATAGGGGTCATAGATTGAGACTAGATACAATTTGAGCAAAGATTGTCATTGTTGTCAAAAAAATTGTCAAAAACGTTGTCAAGCAACTTCTACATTGTGTCGGTAGGGTATGACTCTCGATGTTTCGGCACTTTGGGATGCATGACAGGGGCATGCCTAGTGTAAAAGTGCCCACTTAGATGTGCTCGTGACGTCGGTTTGTGCACACGATGAACCAAATCAATTCTAGCCAATCCTGCAACTTTGCATTGCATGTAATTGACACCTTTTGTAGCAAGCAAAAAAATGCTACCAATTGAAAATGGCTCCGAGTCTTCAAAAACCGAGATAGGCCATTGTAGAGAAGCCTCACACGACCCCACGGGTTCAAACGGATCAAACATATGTCTCCTAGATTGGAAGAAACAGTCTGTCAAATTTTGACAATTTTTTGGACTCATGGAACTTAAGAGATCACCTCGGTATGGTATGACTCTCGATGTTCTGGTGCTTTGGGATCCATGATAGGGGCATGCCTTGCGTAAACCTTCCCACTTGGATGTGCTCATGACATCGATTTGTGCACACGGCAAACCAAATCAATTCTAGCCAATCTTGCAACTTTGCATTGCATGCAACTGATGGTTTTTGCAGCAGGCGAAAAACTGCTACCAATTGAAAATGGCTCTGAGTCATCAAAAAATGGGATAGGGCATTGTAGAGGAGCCTCATGCGACCCCATGGGTTCAAATGGATCAATCATATGTGTCCTGGATTTGAAGAAACAGTCTGTTAAATTTTGACCTTTTTTTGGACTCAGGGCACTTGAGAGATCGCAACGGTATGGTATGACTCTCGATATTTCGGTGCTTTGGGATGCACAATAGGGGCATGCCTAGCATAAACCTTCCCACTCGGACGTGCTCACGATGTCAGTTTGTGCACATGATGAACAAAATTTGACCATTGTGAGCGTGAGGGTGCTCTCGCACCAAACACATATTGTTGTTTATATTCATATTGTTGATTACATATGCAAAAATTCATTTAAATTTATAAAAGGGCAGCCACCAAATACAGATAATACACAATAATGAACTAAATACAAGGATTTTTGTAGGGTTAATTCAACATTTTAGAAATTTTATCAAATCATATTCCACGATTGCAATGTTTTATATCATATATTTTTGTTGTTTGTATTCACATTGTTGATTACATAGGCAAATGACCAATTAATTTTATAAAAGGACAACCACAAAATTCAATGAATACAAAATAATGAACTCAGTACACATTTATTGGATCAAATATCGACATATATATATATATATATATATATATATAAGGCATGTCAATACAAGTATTACAAAAATGTGGCATATGCCATGTCCAAATCGATATACAATAAAAATGTAGAATATATCTACATGTATTGGTCATTCTATGACCAAAACTAACACTATATGATCCTAAACTTGTGGTGGATCATCAAAATCAAGCCTCTTTGATGTAGTGTGCGGCTCTGTAGATGGCTGCAAAACCACAATTCAAAAGCCAAGTTAGAATTATTTTGTAGAAAATAGTTCACAATTAACAACATATCTATGCAGTTAACTATAATTCCTTTTCAATTGAAATGTAGATTACCTTATCGGCTGATCTAGGAGCTAATGTCTTCACTCTCCTCTCCTTGTCACTCTTAGGAGTTTTCTTGAAGACATACTTAAATGGATCCATGTTATGGCCGTACCGCGAAGGGGTCTATTGTAGATTAAATGTACAATTAATACAGTTTGTACTAACATAAATATATCAAAAACACTTAAAAGCTATAATATAGAGAACAATGACGTACCTATGCTTGAGATGCTTCTCCAATGGACGGAGGAATACTCACCATCGATGGAGAAACTATCACTATTACCTATAAAAAAAAATGTTCAAAGATTAAATACAATTAATATAATGATAAAAATTATAGGTTAAAAACAATTAATTTTACATATCAAACAAAAGTGTACCAGATCCTGAGATGCTTCTCCAATGCACGGAGGAGGGTTTGCCATTGATGAAATAGGTATGGATATTTCCTTTATGAAAAAATTATAATATTATAATATATCATAAGTTCACATGTACGCGTGCATATAATAATGAAATCAAGAAAATAAAGTAGAGATACATACCTTCGCCCTCTCTTGATCCACGGGCGAATCATGTGCATTCAACAAATCCACATAGCTCAATGGCAATTGTCCATGTAAAATAGACAAAAAACACTAATCAATCTACAAACCCCAACTAATACTTGATTTCAACATTTTCAAACAATTGTACAACTAAAAATGTGTTCAATTACCTTCTTCCCACGTTTTGGCGTCTTCGAGGAATTCTTTTTCTTTGGACGAGCCCTAGATGCAGAGGGGGTACCCTCAAAAAACAAAATTAACATGAGATATTAGTACAAATAATAAATTAAACATAATTTTAAAAATCTAAAATGAAATGACTTGCATATTCCATCAAAACAATACATAAAAAGGGTTGTAAAAAATATGATACTGTATAGCCTTGTAGGCCAAAATCGATCGCTGAGAGCATGATGTCATCAATCTGGGACATTTGGTCCCCTGTCAACACCTACAAACCAAAAATTGGACCAATCATTAAAGATAGTTAGTATATCTTGTATTTTTTTGAATTTAAAGTGTACTATTCTATTTTAACATGTTACAAAATTTATACCTCAGGCATCGAAGTTGCAGTTATAATAACTGGGGGAGGAGTATGGGATACCACTGCTACATCCTGAAATGCATATTATTTGTCTCAATTTAAATTGATGTATAAATGAAAATTTATTTATGTAATTACAAATTTAAAGTGACTGATAAATAAAATGCTATGAATTCAAATCAACACACCTATGTCTGTCGCTCATGGGCAAACACCATGTCCATCAACTCATCTGTTAGTGTGAAATCCTTAGCCGTGAGGGCCTAACATCTACTCCCGCAAATCATGCACAGATGAGATGAGGATCCATCTGCACCGACTGCATCATCTATCCCCAAGGATATCCCCAAGCGACTGACACACATATGCTGGATGGTCTCTCTATCGCCAACTGGAGTAACTAATGGCTCATCATCCAATACAACAGGGTGTGCTAACAACATCCCATACTGGATGATGACACCAGTCAATGTTGTGGCCTCTTGAAGAGTCTATGGCTCCATCAACTCTTTCAGCTCTACTGGGACAACCTGATGCACCTTGGGTTTGGGTGCTAGGGGGCGGTGACTCTCCGTGGGTAATCGCCTATGAGCTCCAGGTCTATCTTGGCCAGAGCCACCACCTCTACCATGGAACTCTCTCATGTCAAAATAGTTTGGGTGCACATTGAGCACAAACTCACAATATACTTTTCTCAAAAAATATAATGGCACCTCATAATTATTACAAGGTGGATCATCAAAGACCATCCACCACCTCTGCCAAAAAAGATTCTTCATCTGCACAATGGTACACCAATGTATGGGAAACCTCTTTGCATTAAGAGGTAATGACTGACCAGTTTTGGGATCAACGAAAAGGGCACATATTTGTTGTTTACTAATATTTTTATTTTTTACTCCCTCGTATGATAGCCCATCGACATAGAATTGACGACACCTATCCCTAAAGCTTCCCCATTTGGTAATTTGTGTGGAAACAGCTATGGCACCACTAGCTAATGTTTATAGGCTAGTGGTGAGGGATTGATGATTCTCAAGTTTGGATGTTTTCAATTTAACAATCAGTCTATTGATTTTAGACGTATTTTGTCCTAACTGATTAATTAATTGCTCCTTTTTTTTGGGTGTGTGGTCAAAAGAAGGAATTCGGGGTGTATCTTGTGGGTTTTTCAGGAGGTGCATTTGGTTGTTCTTGTGGGTTTCCAAGAGGTGCATTTGCTTGTTCTTGTTGTGGATTAGAAGAATCTAGTGTTTGAAACAAAAAATGAAAAAACCTAATCAAAATTAATGAAATTAAATTCAAAATGTAAAACAAATTGAACAAACGGGAAAGAAAGACAAAAATGAACAAAAACTAACCTTGATCCATAGTCTGGAGGAGAAATCTAGCACTCTGTTCGCGGTTTAGGAGAGAAAATGAGAAAAAACAAAGTAAAAATGCGCTATTCATGGGAAAATAAGACCCAGTTTTTTTTAAAAAACTTTTTTTGACAGGCACCACGTATGCAGTTATCTTGGGATCATTAGCGCGTACGGGGTCATTTTCCTAGGCGTAGCGCGTACGCGCTCATTTTCCTAAAAGCAGCACGTACGCGCTACCTTTTCTAGGCTCGGGAACAACAAAACTAAGTGCGTACGTGATGAATTCAAATTTTAGAACCGCGTACGCGCTGCTTGTTTTTCCATGTTTTTTTTTGGTTGGTGTCCACTTTTCTGACCACCATCTTTGTGCACATACCTACTCCTTGTTGACACTTTATATATTGCCACTCAATAATTGGTTTATTAAGCCAACTTGGTATTTTATATCCATATTATCTAATTTTCTTTTCTCCTTTTTAACTTGCATATCCAAATTCTTCTACATACATGATCAAAACCAAAAAAATTAATCCTACTTACATAACCAAAACTAGCATTTTGACTTCTATTTATCTATTTAATAACTTACTATTCATATTTGCTTCCTTCCTTTACTTTATTTCTTGACAATTCTTCATTGTTGTACTCTTCTTTTCATTCATCTACAACATCTTTTAAGGCATCAAGAAATTCTAGGGCATCTTCAAAATCTTCTTTGCCATGTTGAAAAACTTCAACATCATCCACATCTTAATTATCAATTTTTTTGCAATGTACCTCTATTGAAAATTATTTCTTTTTACCTTGGCAAATTGCTTCAACTTGTCTCCTCTGTTTATCATCTTCATCTTAATTTATGGGTTCCCTTCTTGCCCCTTCTCTTCCCTTCTTTAAGGTCTTGTTATTGAACTGTTTGAATCCAAGAACACTGAGAGCGGGGGGTGAATCAGTGTTCTACCAGAATGATTAATTTTAACCTCATTAAAATATGCATACACCAACCGGTATACCGATACATATAGAATTGAAAGAAGTAAAGCAACCAATAAGTCAATTGCACAAATGAATATCACAACACACAAAATTATATGTGGAAAACCTCAAAGAGGAAAAACCACAGCGGGATTTGTGACCCACAATATCAATTCACTGGCCATATGAAGAGATGTTACAAAATATAGGGGCCCGCACTTGCAAGAAGGCTTACAGCGTAGAGCATACTACTCAATCACAAAAGGGGTCTCACTAACTACATTCAAATCCATCCTACAAGCTTGAGAAATACTGATAACCTGATTCTAAACCATTTCGGCCTATATTGTCGGTAACCAAAGAAATCTATCCAACCTATCGGTGTCGATGTTGGTGGCGGTGAAGTGTCTGTGATGTGCCTGTCGATACACAACTAAACTAAAATGTGAAGCCGGAACAAGTTGCCATGTTGCCATCAATGACAACATATTGAAACCAACCAATTGAGTGTCAATTTCCAACATGAACTCCTTATAAAACTCATCATTCTTGCATAAACATACTCATACACAACATTAGATAATAAAACAAGAGACCAAAATGCCTCCATGGGTGCCTCCTTTGTCGACACTTTTCTCTCTTCTTTACTCTCTTCTTCAAGTACTACTCTGTACACTTCTTCCTCTCTACATATTTTCTTATTTTCCTTATGTATTCCACCATGAGAACTTATTTTATCTCTTCATTTACACATTTATTAATTGCAACTCTCTTCTATCCAAACACTTTTCATCTTCTTATTTCAAGGCATACATCTTTTTCCTTATTCTTTTCTTAGGAATCATCTTTTTAGGCCACTTCACATTCTTTCTCATTGGCCAACACGAAACATATTCTTTGCTTCTCTCCTCAAGCCACTGCTTCACCAAAATCCTACACTTCTCTAAATCCATTTTCACCTCTACCATCTCTTTATCAAACTCTGCATCTTGTTTGCTATTATTTGTCTTAATATTATCTTTCTTCTTGGTGCTTTCCTTATTTGTGCAATGTGCATATTTCTATCCTTTCTCCTCTTGTCTCAATGATACTTCATCTATGGATTTTCTTCATTTTTCCCCTTCCCAATGTTTTGGTACCCAATTTCTTCTCTTTTAACCTATGAAACTATCATACACATATTTTCCCAAATCTCCATGAACATAACTAACATTTTTTACCTAGATCTTTTTGGGATTTGATACCAAACTGATGGCACACTCTCTCACATACATTCTCTAATACCTTATGAATTAGTACTTAGTCTCTTAGGCCTTGGATAGTCCTTATAATCCTCTATAGACTTATTGTCATAAAAGTGGTAGGGACCAAAATAACTAAATTTTGTAGTAACACATTCTAGGTGCCAAGAAATTTTAGAAACACAACATAATAATAGAGCAATACAATAACTTGACCACTATGTGGACCCTCTATGTGGACTAGGTGGACCCTGAAGATAGTAAATGTGATGAAGTGGATATTGATATGCTTCTGGCTAACTCGACCATTAGTCAGGAAAAGTTCTTTTGATGGGTGATTAATGAAATTATCTTCATCAAATAGGGTATAAAATATATAATCAACACCTAAACTGAGAACTTGATGCTTGATAAAACCGATACACTCTTGAAAAAATGACCTAGAAATTGACTGAAGATGTGAAGGTCATGAAAACAGAGCATGAAGCTATAATAGCCAATTTGGAGAAGGGTATAGATGAACTAAACGATAATCTCAAGGGTTTGGTGGAGATTAGTAAAGAGGATATGAACAACAGTGTTGAAGGCCTCAAAAAGTTGAATGATAAAATTGTAGTTCATAAAGCCCATCCACTTAGCAGTATTCCACCATAAACTACCAAGTCTAAAAAGAAAAATCTTGATATAAATCCATAGGGAGAAGAAGTGCAGGTGTCTACTGGACCATCTACTAGGACTAGGAGTAGGAACTAGGAGAAAAGCGCCATGAGGACCATCGTGGAGGAGCTTGGAGACATAAACAAAAATATAATTGAGAAATTTTTTGAGCTTATCGAAGCTCTTGGTTAGATTTTTGGTTGTTTTTCCACAGTTTATCTGTTGTATTTTGTTGGGCTTTGTGGGGTGTCTCCCCTGTTTCTATCACCGTTTGGGTATTGGTACTTGTCTAGTTTGATACAGTTTTGATTATTCTTCTTTTGGATTTGGGTTTCGGGTCCCTATAAAACATGTTTTATCTTAGTAAAAAATAGATCGATACAATAACCATTCCAATATAAATTTGATGATGAATAACTAAATTTGAAAATGCATGAAATTTTAGTTTATTTATGTTTGTATAGAAAGATAATTACAATAAAACCATTTTGTACTTTTATTCAAATTACTTTGGGTCAACCTCTAGTAGGTCTAATCACTATTCTACTACTCTTGACACTCCTTCATTAACATAGAACTACCGCTTCCTCCTCTTATTTTCTTCTTCCCTAGAATAGGTTCTTAATCCCCTTAGTCCCTCTTATTTCCTCAAGCATTGATCAATCAGTCTACCATAATTTGATTTCCTCTACAAATTTGCTTACAAACAAAACAACCTAGGTCCATGCACTTGTTTGATCTAATCAATCTCTTCTCATCAAACCAATATGGTTCTATTTTCATCAAAAATTGATCCCCTCCTTCCATGTCAAACAACTCTCTTGGAGTTCCTTCTGATTCTCTTCTCTTGCCCAGGAGACAATATCATTTCTTCCCAAAATGACAACCTGTTTGGTCATCCGCCTCCCATTTACCACTTTCTCACTCAATATTCAATTAGTTTTCCCTCTTTCCATCTATTTCATCATTTTGCTGATGAACTATTTTCCCAATGGACAAAATTGCCACTACTTGAATTGTGATCCAATGCTCAGGACTGCATTATGATGCAATAAGCTAGACAAATGTACGTTGGAGACTCCCTTTTATATATAGTAAATTTCAGTGAATGATACAATGAGAAGTGTCATTTTCTCATCATGGCATGATAAGTAGATAGAAAATCTATAAACCGACCTAAGGTGGAAAAGTGATCACATGATAACATCACTAAAGGTGGATCACCCACCAAAGGTAGAAAAGTGCAACCACAAAAGGTGGATATGATGAAGTAATAGCATGGTAAGTCCACCTAAAGTGGAGATACTCCAAGTATTCCTATGTAGTTCCCTAAGTAAGCTTAAGTAAAGTGTAATTAAGACGTAAGAAATAATAAACCAAGGCAAAATACCTTAATTACACCAACATACCTTGAAAAAAATAGCAATATTTGACACACGTGTGGCCATGATAAAAATAAAATTGACATGTTTGATTCCATAAAAAATGAGCCTTTACAATAGAATGTAAATATAAATCAATAAATGGAACTTTGTTTGCACCTTAAAGATTCAAACTTCACACCTCTAATTCATCCATATGGCTGAAATTGTTGAAGCAAATCACCCTTGACTTCAAGTTTTCTACATATTACTGAAAAAGAGTCTCAAATACTTATATAAAACTTAAGACATACAAATTTAAACTCTCTTAAATGATATACAACATTATGCCTTCTTCAAGTAACTAGAGAACATATATATATATATAGTGCACATGATTTTGAATATATTTAATTTCATTATTATATTTATTTTTTGTTTCTTATGAATGTTGGTTTTTCATTGAACATTAAGGTCTTTATTTCAGACCTGTGGAAAAATAAAAAAAATAGAAGAAAAAAAATGTAAAATGAATTTTTTTTCCCTAGGTATTGATATGCTCATTTCAACACAAAAAAAAAGGTTAATTGTAATGTACACAAAAAAAATCATGCATGATGTTGTACACCTCTTTCCAAATTACAATTACGTTGACTTCAAAAATTATCTTAAAAAAGTATGCAACAAAAAATTATGAAAAAATATCCATACACTATATATTGGTGTGACAAATATATATTTTAAAAAATAGAATTTAATATTTTCTATAAATACCGTTATGCATAACATCATAAATGTTAATTCTAAAATGTACTGATTACTATAAAACTTAAGTTATTAAAAGTTATGTAAAACTATACACAATTTATTTTTAATTTAAAAAATATATATATCTAGAATTTGCACAGGAAATGTCACAAATCAATAGTTTACTCCATCTTAAAATTATTAATGGTTTAGCTACTATTAAGTATTAGAAAGTGAAGTTTGGGTGCTAAATAGTAATTTCAATGTCAAGTTTTCACAAAAAGGGTAACCTAGTATTGGTGCAAGAAAGGAGAATATCCATGAAGGTTGTAGGTTTTGACCTTACTCATGTCAATTGTATTTTAATAAAATTTTGAGAAACCTTTCAAAAATCCAAATTGTTTTAATCTATCCTACCATCATAGAACATCACGAGACCGTATTTCTATGAGGCATTATGGTAAACAAATTTCATGCCTAGATCATCATACTCATCCAAGACTTCATTTTTAAGAGTTAAAGGAGTTTTAAAGTTTAGGAGACTATATATATATGGGTTTTTAATCCCTTTATATAATTGGTTTATTATAAGCTAGAATTAGTGTTTTGATTGATTAAAGTGAGAGAGAGCTCGAGCCCTTAACATAACACAAAATATGACAGTCATTGAATGGAATAGAGTAAGCAATCTAACATGGTTTTTAAAGGCATCCCTATACCTTGTAACAATAAGCTCACCTATCCATTCCAATGGACCATAGAACAAGATGATCAAGGAATGAACTAGAAAAAAAAAATCTTGTAGGGTTTTGAAAGGCATTGCTAAACCTTTTCTTGAAAGATAGCATAATTAATCAAACATCATGGACCACCTTAATAGGTGAAAAATTAGTAGAGCCATAGACTAAAGTATGAAAACTTGCTTCAGAAAGGATGTTCACATGCACAACATCATGAATAGAGTAGAGAAGCACAAAAGAAGCACACATCTAATAAGAACCCATTTCTATAGGGCCTCCAAGAAGAAGAGAATATTTAGTGAAAACGGAGCCTATCCACCTCAGGATATGGGCACTAAAGATCAATCTCTGGAACCTAGCCAAGCAAGTATAGAGGGAGTGATAAATCCGCAAAGAGACTATGAAACCTATGTAGAAACCAAACTTGCCACCAACCAAAATAGGGATCATAGACCCCAAGAGGGGCCAAAAAAAGGTAAGCTACCCAACTAGCACCTACATTGGCCACACAACCCTAGGGTGCAGGGAAACACACAACCAGGAAAAAGTGGGAGAAGGGCATAGCACACACCATCTACCCACCATGATCATCAGAGAAACAATCCAAAACACTCCAGAGATAGAGTCAAACCATTGTATCAAGGGCCTAGAATAGAGTCATCAACCCACAATCAAGAGCCACATCATGAGCAAGGAAAACATCAACATTACCAGGAAAAGAAATACCCAAGACAAGCCAAACAAAGGTCTTCCACATGGTGAGGCTCCAAAGGGAACTGGAGCACTTATAGGGTAGAAACAGCCAACAAACACCAAAAGAGCCATAGTCAAGAGGAACTACTAATGCCACACAACATCAAAGAAGGCCCTGCAAATGAGAAGGGGTGATACCTAGGCGAGGAGGAAAGGAACCACACAAACCTCAAATAGGGCATATCTCAAGAACAAAAAATGAGCAGAGCTAAGCTCAAACGGATAGGGATAGGACCAAAGGAATACTAAATACATGTGCCTCCCACATAGTAGAAGGGATGAGCCCCAATAGGTAGGGGCAAGAATGCCAAACACAACCCATAAAAGGGTAACCTTAATGGCCCAACATAGTCCAAAATATATAGATTATGCAACCAAAAGCCTAGATGCTTGCAAATAGGGAAAGAATAGAGAGCACTAGGCCATTTTCAGCCCCTCCATCTCCATCCTCCTCATCATAATTCTCAGCAACCTCTACAGAAACCCTAGCTCTACTCCCACTTCCACTCCCTCTCTCCATCTCTTCTGCTATATTCTTGTGAATGTGTTCATTTATACAGTTACTATATATTCTTTATTTCTATATTGATTTTAGGAATCACTGTCAAGCTTTAAATCCATTTCATGGTTAGATGATAGTTAAATTTAATCATTGCATTAGATATATTTTAGATAAAATTTAGATTTGAATGCAAATTATTGAAGTTGATTTAAGTGTGATACTTCAATAATTTGATATTAAAACATTTATTGGAGGGCTTGTTTAGAAATGAAAAATTTCTAGATTGATTAGGATTTCTTTCATTATTTTTTCATCAAGATAAACGAGTTTTACAAGGACCAAAAACCCAAATCCATACAAAAAAGATTAAAATAGTTAGCAAATCAGTCCAAAACCAACAACCAAATGGCCACAAAAATAGGGGAGACACCCCACAACACCAAAACTAACAGGGAAACCAACAACATAAACAACAAAAGCTAACCTAGAGAATGCATGACTTTAGAGTTCTTTTGTATAATATTCTTATTGATTTCCTTAAGCTCTTCCATTATGAATCTTGTGGCACTCCTCTCCTGGCTTCTACTTCTCGTTCTGGTAGAGGGTCCAGTTGTAACCTGCATGTCCACCCCTTGAGAAATTGGATCCACATTCTTCTTCTTCATCTTGGTCATTGAAGGTGGAACCTTATTAATTGGCTGGGCTTTTTGGAAGGCAATCATCTCCCTAACCTTTTTCAGACCTTCTGCACTACTACTCATGGCTTGTTTGATTATTTCCACCAAGTTTCTGAGGTTGCCCAAGTTAAGTTCCTCCATACTTTTCTATAGTTGAACAATCCCTTGACATGTGTTCAGTTTTCATAACTTTGACATCCTCTGTGAGTTTTTTAGTCATTTTGAGGAGTTTTTTAGTCTTGTCTGGCATAGGGGTCTTAGTAAAAGTGTTGATTATGTCATTTATACCTTGGTTTAAGAAAATAATTTCGTAATCTAGTGAAAACATTTTTCCTGGCTGCTAGTGGAGTTTGCCAAGAGTAGCTCAAAGTCTATATATATATATTTTCTCCCGAGTCCACTTGGCCCACATTGAGGGGGATATCCAGTTTGATTTCTTCTTCTCCTTTAACCTTTGAATCCTCTTTTTTCCCCACTTTTATCTTTTTCATTCTTGTCGGGCCCAACTCTTGAGGCTTAAAAGTAGGAGTTTTAAACTTACTGGCAACAAGTCTAGAATGTTGTTTCTTCTACTACTATTGCTACTAGGAGTAACTTTCTATCGGGGGCCCTCTTCTTTAGAAGGGCAATAATTAGGATCCTCTGACACATTAAGATCATGCAAGTCCATAGCAAAATCTTCCCTATCCTCCTCGTCAATTTTAGTATCAGAAACCACTTGCACATTGGGGCTAACCTAAGCTTCAGGGATTTTTGCAACAACATATTTTGCAATAAGAACAATTAAACCCTCATGCAGAACATGGTTCTCACTATTCTTGACATGATTTGTCAAACTATGCCCAAGAGGAGACAATAGGTGAAGAGGAAGGGAAATTATTCTATCATGCTTAAAGTGATTTAAAATCAAAAAATGGTAAGAGAAAATGTTGACAAAATGACCATGCATAGTTATGTACCTCATTATGACTTTGACCATGTCCATCTAAAGCATCATAAGGTCTTTCCTATTATGTCCTTCATTCGCCATCCTCCTCACTCTATCTCTTTCACTTTGTTTGTCAAGGAAAACCAAAAGGGATTCCTCTGTAGCTTTCCTCTCCTTGTAGAACTTTTTATCTTCCATCTGTAAGCTCGTAATCTCATCTATAAAGGGCTCATCAATTCTGAATTTGGCCCCATAAGCAGTGAGGATGTCGTTATGCCAGTCATTCAAAAATTCATCTGGCATCCTCGGATCCTGGCCATGTAATTTGCTGAGGTATGGTGCAAGACAACCATTAGTAATTTTCATCTAGAGGTCCATGTTTTGTTCCCACTTGTGGCAAGAAGTTGGCTGCATTCTATTTTTGTCTCCCCCCATTCTAAAGCAACAAACTTGGAAATACCGAGTATTAGATCTGAACCCGAACCTAGGCAAAGAAAAACCAGATAATAAAGAACAATTGAGAAACCCTAGTTTTGAATCTATACTACATAGTACAATAAAAAACCTTTACACATTTGTCAAGATGGCATCATTAATAAGTTGTCTTTGGACAAGATTTTTGACATCCTTTCTTATCAATTCATACAAGTGTATAGGGAATGTTTTCCTTGTCCTCCACCACCTTATATCCTCACATGCCATACTAACATTTTCCACGTAGTCTGCAGGCATATTTCCTTCCCGATACACATGGGAAATTTAAATTTTGTCTAGCTTGGTCATCGTAATGTGGCATTCTTGGATCAAATGATTAATAGTCTAGTTGGGGGGTCATCTGTTAACACAAACATTTAATAATGTTTAATAAATCACTCTCTAACCAAAATTTTTTATGCCCTTCACGAATAGCCAGTTGTAACCCAATGTAGACTGCATTTTCCTCAACAAAGTGGTTTGTCTGGGTACCCAATGGGAGTGCCATAGCTAAGACAACTGATTTATTTAATTATTTTACAATGGATGTATAAACAATGATATTGGCTATAGTATTAGGCAAGAATTAGAAAATATAAGTATACAAATGAATTTGTAAATGACTATTATTGTAACTCTATTCCACTTAGAAGCATAAAATATAATGGTTTCAATTCTTTTATTGTGCTAGGTTAATATTCAATACTTATGAATGTGTTAATCTATCCATGAAGTATCTCTATCAACTTGTACATTTACTAGAGAAGTTGAATGAAAAATTACATCTTAATTTTGTTATCAAGATTGAGAAGTCGTCATAGAGATCATATAATGACCTAGGTTCCTACTACCATTCCCTATCTCTTGCATATAGAAGGATAGAAATATCATCTTAAATTCACATAGTCTTATGTATTAATATAGATAAGTCGGACTCAATGATACAAATTTGATATGAATAGAAGTATAAATTCATACTAAGATGCATATTATATGCATTAGGAAATGATGCATAAGTATATTGTTCAATTTAGCTAATTCTATTCATATAAGCATATTACTCAGTACTAGAACTAGAGATCACTTATCATTCTTGAGCGAATGTTTTACTCCTCAATTCTTTGTATATTGTATAATACAGCGACCAATCTAGAAGAATATAAAGTCAGTTAGGGGATTGGTAATTATGTTAGAACTAGATTTCTATAAAATCAATGAAAGTCGTGCCTTGTAAGATAAACATAGGACAAGAAAACCATGGCATTGTAAGTAATCATTAAACTGAGCTTTTACTTATACAATTTAGGTATTTAGTGATTATGGCAAATTGATTTATTGTGATTTCATTTCATTCTTATTGATGATCGAAATTTCTCACTATAATATCATATTTTAAATATCTCTTATGCACTATTAATTGATGATATTTATATTATGGTTGGATTTATGTATATAAATATGTTTTTGTTATCATTAAATAATTCATGAGGGTATATGGTAGGGTATTGTTTACTCTTTTATTGTTATAGGTTATTTTCTATTATTCAATCATGATTAAATTGGTTATGAAATAGATCATGAAGATTTATGTTTAGTTTTAGCTAGATATGGAAGATATATGTTGAATATCTGAGATTGTATTATTTTTATATATATACATAATCATTAAGTAGAAATGCATACATGCAATCTTGTTTATTCATGTGTTTTATTTGAATTTGGATGAGTGTTGTATATGGAAGAACAAAGAAGGATAGATTTCCACCATAAATATATCTACTTGCAAACAATGATAAAGTTTCTTTGGCCTAGGTATGTTGATCAATATTTTACTATATGATTTCTATTTGATCATTATGTTTCACTCTCTTTATCATATCATGATATTATTACATTTGCACTAGATTTCATTACTCCTATTAATTTTTAATTTATATAAATCCCTGGGTAGGATTGAGTATTTTTTATGTTAGGAAGGATTTTGAGTAAGCATAAAGCTTCAAGGTTGGAAAGTAAAGAACTCTGATGATATTTTTTTTGTGGTGTGCTCGAATGGAAATCATGTGTCAAGAGTATCTATTAGGTTTGTCTTTAGTTTGTGCTCTATCTACTCTTTTTATTTAACCTTATGGTCTCACGTAAAGGAAATATTTTCCTTATGTTTTTTTCTAGTTTATCGGCTTATGTGTTCATATATTATGTTGAAATCTAATATAAGGTCTCTATTCTAATATAGTTGAGCAAGTCAACTTAAATGATTGTATAATTTTTTTTTGTCTATACTTTGATGCACTAGATTTCATTAGTCCTAATAATTTTTAATTTCTATGCATCCTCGGGTAGGATTGAGTATTTTTTATGCTAGGAAGGATTTTGAGTAAGCATAAAGCTTCAAGGTTGGGAAGTAAAGAACTCTGATGATATTTTTTTGTGGTGTGCTCAAATGGAGGTCATGTGTCAAGAGTATCTATTAGGGTCTTTAGTTTGTACTCTATCTACTCTTTTTATTTAACCTTATGGTCTCATGTAAAGGAAATAAATTCCTTATGTTTTTTATAGTTTATCGGCTTATGTGTTCATATATTATGTTGAAATCTAATATAAGGTCTCTATTCTAATATAGTTGAGCAAGTCAACTTAAATGATTGTATAATTATTATTTTTTGTGTACTTTGTTATTTTATTAATATGGAGGTCCTTACAACTTCCATCAACAATTATTCTTAGACTACATCTTTTTCAACTTTTTCGTTTTTCTCACCACTCCCCAAATCTTTGCAAATAAAATGGCTATGAATTTTAGTTGTGAGAATTATATATGTAAATGAATAACAACACATAAAAAATAAGATAGACTTGTGTATTTTATGTGTGTGTTGCTATTGCTTTACTCATTTATCGTGTTATAACATATTGGATTGTCTACTTTGAGGGACACTTGAACAAATTTTCTCTATTGATAATATGCAAGCTATTATTAATTACCTTGTTCAAAGGCTAGAATTTTGATTGTTGAAGAATTCAAATAAGAATTGAATGGTTCTATATCTTGTCTATTATTTCATTAACTGAATTGTGAATTAGTATAAATGTAATGTACAAGAGATTAGATTAATCCATTAAATTATGTTTCAACTCTTGAATATTTATCTTCTTCATTATATTCTCAACTCAAATATCTTTATACAAAATCACTATCTTATTTGTTATAATATTTCAACATAATACAAAAAAATTTATTAAACATTTCATTTGGATTGAAATGAAATACAAAATTGACTTTGACAATGAAACTTTGCCATCTAGGGGAAGAGCACCAGTAGCCGTCATAGCTAACTTCGCGCACCCACAGATCCTAAACGGTACATCGGATTTTGATTTTTTTTTTTTTGTTGTCTTCATATGCGACTTAACTACTTATAGCTATTGATCTGCCTTCTGGGCAGTAACGATGCACACTATGGAATCAATTATGCGCACACAGGTCAAAAAGTACACATTTCAAAGTGTCGCCTAATACCTAACTAAAGATGTTCCAGTAACCGTCAACTCAAAATCACTAGTACTTGTTGACAAATGTTCCAATAGTGGTGCACAAATGTTCCAATAGTTGTGCACAAATGGGCCAATTAATTACAAAAAATGATTGGCTATTGGCACAAAACACATTTATTAATGGTGTTTTCACTATGATGGCTATTGGGGGGTCAACATGACAATAAGGTGACGGTTGTTGGAACTATATTATCTATTGAAGCTCTTCACCTACTCTTTAAAAAAAATATGTATATTTTAATCGAAAGTAGAAAATAAATAAAATCATTCTTCAATATAAAAATGCAATGATGTGATAGTAGACTTTTCTACAATACATTTTATAACTACATCGCCAATATTTCATTAAACCAATGTCATTTATTAAACACTTCTCTTCGAAGTCAATGAATTAGGTCGTAGCCACATGAAAAAAAGCGCGCCTTCCACGCATTGAAGTTAGAATTGGCGTTACATTGGAGAATTGTCTACCTGATTTTTCTACAACGTCACCATGATTTTTCTAGTTACTTAAGTTTTTGAACAGGTCAACCTTGGTTATATCTACCAGGGTTCCATTCACCAGCTTAGGAAGCCGTTTCATTCAAGAGGGCCCACAAAATGTGTAACACGAAAAAATATTACCAACTATAGTTAAACCTCACATTGGAACGCATAACCGGTATCCAAGGAAATCTTCCAGTTTTGAAGGGCCAATGTTAAATTTTGGACCATTCAATGATGTGGATTGACAGAATCTTCTTTTTCCCCTTGTTTTTTTAACGCGCAAGGCTAGAGACTTTTGAGCTCTACCATTTATTTATTTACTTTTAATAAAGACGACTTTAACAATGTTTAGAATTATGTAGGTTTTTATTATTGTTAATATTCATAGAATAATGATTGTTTTTAGATTTAATATTTATTATTTTCATTACACAATTGAACTTAAATTTATATTATAGATTCTAAACAATTAATGTCATCTATTATTTAAGTCAATTGTTTAATTTTGTATGATATTTTTTTCTTATGAATAAAAAATGTCAATTATTTATGTAATAGAAGAATATTCCAGATGTATAAAATAGATCTTTTAATTATTATCTCAACCAATACCCATAGAAAGTAGTAGAAGTCGCTTATCAAATGATGAGATGTGTAAGAGAGTTTAAGCCACCCTATTGGATCAAATGCGACGTAAGAATTGGCTATGAAGGTAGCTACCCAAGATCTGGAGACCAAACGGAAAGCACAATAACAAGAGATAAATAATAATACAAGAATAAATTGGATTCCTATCAATGATGCAATAGAATACAATCAAATAGATTCTATACAATTAATATGCAATGAATATATATTATATAGGAGACCCCTTGGCTATATAACCAAGGTGAGAACATAGGGGTGCATAATATTATGGCAAGTTTTGTAATCTTATAACATGAGACAAAAAGTGACAACCTATCATCCCACCTAAAGTGGAAAAGTGATTACATGACAACACCACTAAATGTGGATCACCCACCAAAGGTGGAAAAGTGCAAGGTTCCATGAAAGGTGGATCTATAATAATGTGATAAAGTCACTAAAGATGGAGACACCATATAAAGTGGAAATGATAACATGATAATGCCACCTAAAGTGGAGATGCTCCAACCACTCCTATGCAATTCACTAAGTAAGTTTAAATGATGAGTAATTAGGACCTAGGTAAGAAATAACCAAGGTAAAATACCTTAATTACACCAGCACTTTTTATGAAGCCTCTCTATTGAATATAAATTAGTATAAGAAGAAGAACCTTTAACCTATTACCCTTCACCTTATATTTAATTTTAAAAGTGGCTTTGTAAAGGGATATGGGATGGTCATTTGAGAGGGATAAATTACCTCGTTTACTGGGTTTTAAGAAACTTGTGGTGTTGTTTATTTCCTTTAAAATCTTGCATGAACTCCTAAAGTTCTCCACCAACTTGCAAACATCTTAACCATATTAAAATTCAAATTGTTTCATAAAAAATGGTTGATAAATAATTTGATAACTTTGAAATGTTAATATGAACTTTGTTAGTTTAAAATAAATTTTGACATAGCAGCCTCGTTCGTTGGTGAAGTTGTATAAAGAACTACACCACTATTCAATGCTTTACCAGACTTGAAAAAACTCTTCTATGAAGTAACACCAATTTTAACTATAATCGATTGTGGCAATAACTCTTTAACAAAAGAAAAAAACCCATCAAAACCACAATGATCTCCTTTCATGAATTGACTATACTCAATAAATTAAACTCAAACCTCAAAAGACTCACTTTTATAGTGTCAAGGAGAGAGAGAGAGAGAGAGAGAGAGAGAGAGAGAGAGAGAGAGAGAGAGAGAGAGAGAGAGAGAGAGAGAGAGAGTTCTCTAAAATGGTTCCAATAGCTACTCAACTACACATCAAGGTGAAAGGAAGAAAGTAAGTCTTTATAAACAACTTTAAGAAAGAAAAAGTGTGTTTTTCTCCTCATATATTCTGTCATGTCCTTGAAAATGTTGCATTCACAAAAGATGGATTGTTACAATTGCATGGAAGTAGAGACTACAGAATGAATCATCGAGATATCTTCTTTATATTAGAAATTGAAAGATGAATCTCAACCTAAAATTATGATTCAAATTTCTAATCAATGGAGGGAATATTCCACGTGTCCTAAACTTTTTGAATGCCTTGGTTTACAAACGAATTTCCATAAAGTCAGTTGCAAACTACAATGAGGTGGTCATCTACTTCTATTAGTCATTCCACTAAATAAATGAGATAGAGAAATTGCTCCTAAAAAAATAACTATTCAAGTTTAACAAAGAAGAAACATTTATTAGATCTTCCAAATACACTTGAATTGAGTTGAAGCATGTGAATAGAAGAATTTATCTTCCAATTTGTTCTCCCAACCAAGAGTGAAGCAAGCACGTAATTACAATTATTTGAATGTAATATCATAACTTTCTAGAAAGCATAACTCCGAAGTGCTCTTACAATTAATTTGTCCATGGTGAAGTTAATATGTCTAAATTGCATTGATCCTTTAAATACAACAAAACTAAGATGAGATTGGCATACCTCTTTTGTCGTCTCATTTTGCTCATAAAAAGCCTCATGGAAAGCCTCTAATTAGACAAGTAAGATTCTTGTAACAAGATTTAGAAGATAATCACCAAGATTCTGAACTAAATTTGTTTGGTTCAAGTAGATATACAAACCACTTGAAGAGTACACATTATATTTGCACGCTTTTCTAGAAATCAATTTCTCTTATTGCGTGGTTGGCTCAACTTGGCCTTATTCACAAATGTCACATCAATTTCCGCTAATTTGCTATTTCGCTCAATAAAATCATCTTAATCTTTGTCAGGCTTGACAATTAAGCTTTCGCAAAGTCTTCCGCTGTTGTCAAGTCAATCATGCACTTTGCTATTTGCTTCAACGCTGCTTTCTATTCCTTCATATTTTCTTGTTGTTGCTGTCATGCTTCGGAAGCCGGTTTCGCCTAAACAGAAAATGTCGTTGCGAACGGAAATGCATTGCGGAGTTGTGGTTCGCTTTGGAGTTTGTCTCTGTTTGGTGTCCTTTACTGCTGCTGCAAACTGTCATCCTGAAAAGTGTGGCTCAATGAGTGTGAGTTACCCTTTCTATATTAACAATTCTGATTGTGGATACCCTGGTTTTCAGATCACGTGCAGTAAGAGCAACTCTACTGGGAAGCTCACTACATTCTTTACTGGATATCTAGGTAATTTTACTCAGAAGCGTCTTCCAGCTAAAGATTACAAGATTATGGAGATCGATTACAAGGGTCATCTCGTCATAAATTCGACTTCGATCAAAACATATTCGTGTGATGCAAAACGTGGTGCTTCAAACTTCTTTCAGCCACCTAATGGTGGGCCTTTCACTATTTCCATGCTCAATAAGTTCGTGGTGATTGGCTGCAACAGCTTCGGTACCTATGAATTTGGGGAATGGGGAGAGGCGAAGTGTGTATCAACATGTGACTCTCAAACTAATCCGCCATACTGCCGCTATGGCTGTTGTGAAATTACCCTTCCAGATAATTGGGAGTGGTTAAATTTCACGGGCGGTGGTTTGTTTGATTTTGATGACAACTACAAGTGTGGCTTCTCCACTATATTGGACCCGTCTACCTTCACAGTGGTGGATAATAAAACAAACCTCTTCTGGGATGAAGGCATGAAAGCTTATTATGGTCTCCGCCTTAATTGGGGTATCGGCCTTCAAAATTGCTCCATGGCTAGAAATACTGCCAATTATTCTTGCTCCTCCAAAGCAGAATGCCTCGACTCACCTTCCGGAATGGGGCACGTGTGCAAATGCTATCCAGGGTATGAGGGAAATGGTTACACAAATGGCACAGATTGCAAAGGTATTATCTCTTTTATTAGTATTACGTGTTCTCTTCTATAATCATTTCTCTTTCAAATCTCAAGCCTTCTAACAATTATGATGATAAATGTTCAGATATAAATGAATGCAGTAGAAAAGAGTTGAATATGTGCGTTGGAGCAGAAGAAGGAGGATTATGCCACAATTTTGCAGGTTCCTACAATTGTTCGTGTGCAAAGGGATATAAGGGAGATGGCTTTCATAATGGGACAAGATGTGTATCCAAAAGCTCCAACTACCTCAAGCTTGCAATTGTTGGTGAGCATACAGCACGTCTGTTTATGTTTTAGGAAATAAAAATTAAAAAATTAAATAGCATATTCAGTAAAAAAATTTCTCTTTTGGTGAGAGCGCAGGGTCTACTTCTTCTTTTGTTGGTGTTTCTGTGGTGTCTTGTGGACTATTTTGGTGGTTGAGCATGCGTCGTTTAAAACATGCAAGAGAAAATAATTTCCGACAGAATGGCGGAATACAGTTGCAGGAACGCATCGCTTCCATGGGAGGAAAAGAAAGCCTGAGAATGTTTTCTGAAAGAGAGTTGGAAATAGCTTCCAACAATTTTTCAACAGAACTCGGGAAAGGTGGATTTGCAACTGTTTATAAGGGAGTTCTTGTAGATGGTATGCTTGTGGCAATTAAAAAACCCAAATCAATTTCTGATGAGTTTATCAATGAAATTATAATTTTGTCTCATATTAACCATAGGAATGTAGTGAAATTGATTGGTTGCTGTATGGAATCTCAATTTCCATTGCTTGTATACGAATTTGTGCCAAAGGGAACAGTTTTTGAACATCTACACTCAGGAGAGAAGCAATTGTCATGGGAAACAAGAAGGCAAATTGCCATTGAAACAGCAGAGGCGATAGCATATGTGCATCTTCAAGCCTCTCAACCCATTTTCCATCGTGACATAAAATCTTCAAATATTTTGTTAGACAACTCATTCACACCAAAAGTAGCAGACTTTGGTATTTCTCGCTTACGTCCTTCGGATGAAAGGCATTTGAGCACCGTCCTTCCGTCGGGCACTCCAGGATATGTGGATCCTGAGTTTGTGAGGAGCAACCAATTTACAGACAAGAGTGACGTTTTCAGCTTCGGTGTAGTTTTGGTGGAGCTTCTCACGGGTTTGATGCCATTGCTGTCTATACATGGATCTACATGTGCTTTGTATGACCATTTCCTTTCTGCAATTAACAACAACCGTCTCAATGAAATTTTAGATCCTAGAGTGGTGAACGAGGAAATCCAAGGACAGATGGAAAATATGGCAAGGTTAGCAAAAGCATGTCTGCAAGCGAAAGAAAAATCAAGGCCGTCCATGAGAGAGGTAGTGGAGGAACTTGTTTGGATAAGAGCCGCCACAAAACAGCCGGGGCTATATAGAGATGTTAGTCTTGTGGAGCATAGGGGTGATCCAAAACAAACTAAGCTGAATTATCATGCTTTGCTAAATACCATTGATAGTACTGCAGAGGTTTATTACCACAGTTCTCCATCTGTTACAGCAATTTCTTCAGAGGGTCCTTCCACTGCGTTGCTTCAGATTGAAATGTCAGATACGTATGCACGATGATCGAGTCAATGCACGGCCGAAGAAGCACCCAGGTAAAGGCACTCTTCATATCTTTGCTTTTTAAGAAGTGGAAAATGATCGTTGTCTCTGACGAGGTGCAATAAAATAACTGACAGGTATTTAATTTTCCTTATAGGTGTTTGTTTCTAGTCGCCAAAGTTTATTACTCTAGAATGAAAGCATCAAGTCAATATTTACGCTGGGTATAATTCTTATTTTCATCCAATATTTACACTAGGTATAATTCTTATTTTCATCCAATATTTACGTGCAGGTATTTTGCAAACAGCAGCCTCTGCAGTTACCATACGTTTAGTGTCTTGCTACAATTACATTTTGAAGTCTCTATTTAATATTAGCGTTGTGCAAGTATTGAACATTTTATTTAATTTCTCGACAGAAACAAATTGTAATTATGCACAATCCTAGTGCAATACATTATAAGATTTTTATGGTCAAATGGTGTTTATGTAATTTTAATCTAATTGTTATATATGAAATTATATTTTGAGCTCCTTTCTTAATCTGTGTATGTTTGAGATCAAAAAGGTTATCAATAGAAATAGTTACATAATTGAGTTATGAATAATATAAATATATTTATTTGTAATTTAAATATTTTAAGCTCCTTTCGCAACTCTAGAGGAAGAACTATCACTAATATTCAATTCAATTGCCTTGTGCTAAAGGCTTTATTACATTATTTTCAAAATGTTCTACAAGAGAGACAAAAGACCTACCTAAATTCTTTGATTTTCATATAGATTGGTCTTACAATATTGACCTTTATTTCAATCCTTGAATATTTATTTTCTTCTTTATATTTTCAGTTAAAAAATCATTACATAAATTTGTTACTGTTTTTTATTTATAACATTTTGACATAAAGAAAGAGTATTAATTATCATTCATCTTTCAATAACAAAAAAAATCCTTTTTACAATCATTTATTGAAATGCAACAAAAGAAACGAAATGCAAACATATACTTGACTTGCATTTACCTTTAAAAACAAAATGTTTTGTATTATTAAAAAATAAATACAATCATTATTCATAAAATAAAATAAAAAACACAAATCTCGAAATTTCAATTTCCATCCACGGACATGATACATTGGATCGGTAATTAGATTTTTCTACAAGATATTTTATAACGACATGACCAATATTGCATTACACCCTGTCAAGAGTACAACATTTCAAGTTCATTTATTATAACACGTCTCTTCAGTCGTTCCATGGTTGGGCTTATTTTCCAAGTCGATGAAATACTGCCATCAATGTCTGAAGAATTTTCAAATCATTGAAAAAGGCCACCGTGTAAAAACGGGTGGAAGGATTTTCGGTTTAAAGCGCACCGTGTGGAAAACTGCGGTGGCAATTATGTGGAGGGGAGATTTTTTGGAGTGAAAGTAATCGCCTATTTATTTACTTGAGAAATTGGTGCAAGTCCTTCGTTCATTTGGAATATAAACCCCAACCGTAGAACAAATGGTGAGACGTGGAATAGGGTCTAATGACTTTGAGACGTTGATATTGTGAACGTTGGTTCAAATGAAAATCCTTCCACACGCTCGACTTGTTCATCGGTGAAGTTATATAAACGACCGCTCAGCTATTCGATGCTCTACCAAACTATGGCAGCTTCTGCGGTGTAACTTTAATCTGTGGTTGCTATTGCGTGGAAGGCCGATTGCTTTTACTGAAAGCAAATGGCTATTGATTTCATACATTGGTGGGTACCAAGCACAGGACAAATGACGAGACGTAAATGACCTTGAAATATTCTGCTGTAGAAAAGTCAAAGAACCAAATCTTTTCTTGTAAACAGCTTTGTTAGTAATAGAAAAAGGTCTGAGATTTGTGTACATATGAATAACGGATACAATACATCAGTTTCCTCTCAATAGTGAGAGAGGAAAGTGGAAATAGATAATCAAAGGCAGATATAGAGAAAGGAGGACAAAGGGATATAACGAGATTAAGTTGGGGTTAACATATGATAACAATAATTAAAAAAATAAATAGTAGGATAAAAACACACACTTAGCTTTGGGCATAATGATGATAAGATACTACTAATTTGAAGGGCATAATCATTTGTAAGAATAGAATTAATGCTGTTCATTTGTAGGATGACACAAACTCTATACAATCTCAAAATTTGGTGTGGTTCATATTGGAGTTTCTTGGTTTTGAACTCACGCATTGCAAAGAAATTATCATTCATTATTTTGATAAAAAAATTTATATTTATGGATGATGGAACATTTGAGAATGTTCTCTATGTTCCTAACTTGTCTACCAATCTTCTCTCTATCTACCAAATCACTCACTATGGGAATGGGAAAAAGGTTGAGTTTACACCTAATTCAGTTGTAGTAAAGGAACTTGATGATGATGCCTTGGTAGTAGTGGGACAAGTCAATGACAACTCAAGGCTTTATTCATTCTCCCATTTTGTGCCACGTTCTCCTTCTAGGGCCTTGCTTACTCATTCAAATTTAGAAAGCAAGCTATGGCATGAGCGGTTTGGTCACCTCAACTACCGCTATTATTAGCAGCTTAGCACTAAAGACATGGTCACAGGTCTACCTTGAATCAATTTTTCAGAGGGTGTATGTTCAGGATGTTCCATGGGCAAGCATCGCAAGGAGAAGTTTGATAAGGGGAAATCTTGGAGAGCTTTGGAAGTTCTTCAACTTGTTCACAGCGATGTAGCAGGTCCATTTCCAGCACCTTCATTTAGTAAGGCCCACTATGTCCTTACCTTCACTGATAAGTACTCTCGCTTCACTTGGGTATACTTTCTTATTCATAAGAGTGAAGTATTTGACAAATTTCAGGACTTCAAGACTCATGTGGAGAAGCAATCTGGGAAAGTGGTCAAGATTCTTCATACAGATAATGGAAAGGAATATGTGAACAAAAGACTTGAGGATTTTTGTACATTTGAGGGGATTGATCTTCTGCATTTTGTTGCATACACTCCACAATAGAACAGAGTTGTAGAACGCAAGAATAAAACTCTCCAAGAAATGGCTAGCTGTATGATACATGCACATTCTCTTGATCCCACCTTTTGGGCAGAGGCTATCAAGTGTGCCACAGACATCCAAAATTGGGTTCCTCACAAAGCTTTATAGTGTATTACTCCTTTTGAGGCTTGGGCTGGTAGGAAACTGATTGCGAGACATTTCAGAGTCTTTGAGTGTCTAGCATGGGCTCACATACCTCCGTAGAAACGCAAGGCATTGGAACCTCAGAGTAGGCCTTACATATTTGTTGGATATCCTAAGGCTGTTAAGGCATATAGATTGATGGATCCTGAGACACATGAGGTGTTTACTAAGAGGAGTGTTCACTTTGAGGAAAGCTCTCCTAGCTTAGCCTCTCTACCTCCTCCACCTTCCTCCTTTGTGGATAGTGATGATAGTGATTCAAATGATGAGACTCCTTCAACTTTGACTCGCAGGGTTACACCTCCGCAAAGTCCACTTGCAGTTAAGGAGCCTCGTTCTCCACCTCCACCTAGACCTCGTTGGGCTCGACACACACTTGAGTTAGTGGGTTCTCTTGTTGGGGATGCTTCAGATACACAGAGAACTCGATAACAACATCAGGACCTTCCACATGTTTTCATTGCTACCGCTTCCAATCCATAGACATTTTGGGAAGCATCAGGGGTTCCTGAGTGGGACCAAGCTTTGGAGGAAGAGTATAGTTCCTTGATGAGGAACAACACATTCGATGTAAGTAGATCTATCAGACCAAGTTTGCAGCAGATGGTAGTGTGGATAAGTATAAGGCTTGGCTTGTTGTGAAAGGTTTCTCTCAGGTTCCAGGTGTTGACTATACTGAGACCTTTGCGCCCGTAGCCAAGATAAACTCCATTCGCTCGATAGTTGCTATTGCCGCAACTCATGGTTGGGCTATACATTAGATGGATGTGAAGAGTAATTTTTTTCATGGGGATCTTGATGAGGAGATTTATATGGAGCACCCACAAGGTTTCATCCAAGATTCTTCCTTGGTTTATAGACTCAGGAAATCTCTCTATGGCCTTAAGTAGCTCCCCAGGGCTTGGTACGCCAAGATGGATTCCTTTCTTCTCTCAACAGGGTTCAACAAGTGTCATTCTGATTCGAATGTCTACATTTTGCGACAGGATGACTCTCACTTGATACTTGTGCTCTATGTTGATGATTTGATCATTACAGGGAGCACCAAATCTATCATTAGTAGGGTCAAATCTTCTTTGCATGACAGATTTGCTATGATTGACTTGGGTCTTTTGCACTAATTTCTCAGGATCGAGATTTCACAGTCACCTTTTGGGATTACACTATCGCAGCCCAAGTATGCTCTTGATCTAGTTGCATGCTTTCATATGGCCGATTCTAAGCCTGCACTAACTCCCTTTCTTTCAGGAGTCAAGCTTGAGGCTCACTCTTCTTCTCCACTAGTTGATACCACATTGTATTGTCAACTTGTGGGTAGTCTCATCTACTTGACTCACACACGCCCTGATACTTCATTTGCAGTTGGCATGGTTTCTTGCTTCATGTAGGAACCACATGAGCTTCATTGGAAAGCTACCAAATGTATCATGCATTACATCCAGGGTACACATCATTATGGTAGTCACTATGTAGCAGGCACAGGACTTCACTTGGTTGGTTACATAGACTCTGATTGGGTTGGTGATCTTGATGATCGTAAGTCTACTTCAGGTTACAATTTTCACTTTGGTTCAGGCCCCATATGTTGGCAGAGCAAGAAGCAACATGCTATTGCTCTCTCTTCGACTGAGCAGACATATTCACCAAACCTTTCACCAAGAGTAAGTTCCAGTAGTTGCAAGCTCTCTTGGGGGGTGCGGGATGTCTCATTAGGGAGGGTCAGCTGACTTCTCCTTCCTCTCTTATGGGAAAGGGCTTTTTCCTCTTTGAGGTTTTGTCCTTCTTCTTTGAGAGTCTTTTGTACATTCATCTCTCTTTTGGAGGGAGTTTTTTCCCACTAGGTTTTCTCCCTTTCTTTGTTTGTGAGAGATTGAATTGCATAGTTTTTCTTGCATTTGCATTTTGTACATGGGTACCTATCATGGCCTAATAGTCGGGACCCATCTTGCATTGTTGACTTGAGTCTTCATTCCCCTAAGTTGCACTTAAGGGAGGTGTTGGTCTAAATAAATATTCATCATGGATATTATTACACTTTACTTAAGTTAACTTAGGATAATGCATCTCATTGTAGTTTGGATATGAGACACTTAGGGAAGTGTGCACATAGGGATATAACTTGTAGGAGAAATTCCACCTTTTTTGGTCTTATTTTGTTGTTACATTCCACATTCGATGGGTTATCCACCTCTTGTGGAATATTATATTATTTCTCCTACCTACCCCTAGTATTTCTTACCTACCCTTGTTTCTCATTGAGCCACATGTCATGATTGTGTGCTCGTATATCCATATGGCCTTGCCTATATAAGCAGACTCATATTCATTGTATTGGTTAATTCAGTTGATCATTTGTATATTGATGAGAATATAGTTTGTTCTTGTCATTCTATTGTCTCTCTTTATGCTTTCCATTGTGCCCTTGATCTTGGCAAAATATCACATGATATTAGATCTATTAGGGCTTCATTGATTAGTTTTGGGAGACATCTTGGAAGGCTTCTATTTTTGGATCTGAGGTACTGCCCATTTTGGAGGCATCCTAGAGTATTTTTAACCTATTTTGACGAAAGTTGAATATTGGGTGTTGGAGATTTTTTTTCCCCAATTTGGGAGGTACAGTATGAAATTTTCGAAAAAAAAATTGAAATTTTTTTTTGGGGGTCTGTACCATCTGCCCAGTCAGCAACGCACACTTAGTGCCCAATCAGCACCCAGTCAGCCTGGTCCAGGGGTGCAATGGTCATTTTGACAGTTAAACGATCGTTAAATTCAACACAGTGTTTTGCTGACATCAGCATTTTTTGAAAACTTTTAGACCCCTCTCCGTTGAGCAGATTGGATTTTGGGTCAACTTTGGAGGCTCATAACTTGCTCAATTTTGCTCCTTTTTGGGTGCAATTTATTTTGATTTGGGATAATTTTTCGTTCTCTTTGTAGTAGTGTGGTTATTTTCTAATTTTGGTGAACAATTTTTTCAGAACTTTTGGATTCTCTCATCTATACATGTCCAATCCTCTATTTTGCAACTTCAAAGGATTCGTTTGAGCTCATACAACCTCCTTTTCAGGTGCCATTTTTTTTAAAGTGTATATTTATTCGTCTACTTTCATAATATATGATCATTTTTCAGAGATTTTGAGTGGATACTGTTCTTTCAGATATTGATCTTTTTTGGCCTACTCGGTACTTGTAATTTGCTTGGATCTTAGTTTAGATCTCTTGCATTATTAGTTTGAGTCTTCTTTGGCCTCATTAAGGCAGTTGTAAAGTTGAAATCAGAAATCCACTTTGCCATTTTTTGCAAGTGGCCCATTGTATACGCACTAAGTATAAAGTGCCAAATCATTTTTTGGGGGGGGGGGTTCTTTGATTGAGTGAATTTTGGGGGGTGTCTTGTGTGATTGTTCCTCTCTTCCCTTGTGCTCTTTCATTTTTGTTGCAATGAGTCCTCATAAATTTCCACCTTTAACTCCACATAATTATGCATCATGAAAAATTAAAGTAGGGAGCAAATTAATGGAAAAAGGTCTCACACATTACATAGATGGAACAATAGTAGCACCACCTGATCCTAAGGCTGATCCTAATGCATAGTTAAAATGGCTCACTAATAATTGCATGGCTCTTTGAACTTTGCATATGTATCAGATGACCTCATTTTTCACATTGAGAAGTGTAATATAATCAAAGAGGCTTGGGATATGTTTCAGAAATTGTATGGTCAAGTTGATGAAATCAGAGGTTACAAGATTGACAATGAGCTCACCAACTTGGATCCCAAGAGTTTTGATACAATCCAAGATTATGTCATCAAAGCAAATGAGCTAAGAGCAAAGCTTAAGGATTTTGGAATTGACAAAAAGGATGCTTAGTTGATATTCAACTTGTTGGACAAGCTTGCACCAGAATATGCAACATTTGTTTCAAGCTTCCAAACTCATTATTTGACAGTGGGGAGTTCCTACATTATGCCTTCATTTGATGCTTTCACAGAAATGTTGATATTGGAACAATCTAAGTTGTTGAACATGGGGCTTTTCAAGTCTTCAAAGTCCAAGGCTTTGGTGGCTAATCAAGGAAATCAAGGGAGTCAAGGCAAAGATTCCAACAAGAAGAAGAAGCAATCTAAGTCAAAGCCACAACAGGAAAAAGTACAATCATCCTCTCCATCACAAGGCGATTTTTCATCCTCTTCCAAGAAGGGGACTCCACCTAAGAAGGATAAACCAACTTGTGCTTATTGCAAGAAGTATGGTCATGATGAGCATTGATGCTACACAAAGCAAGTTGATGAGTTGACAAATCTTCTTAAGAAAACCAACATCAACTTGCCATCCGCTTACACAAAGAAGGATTCATCTCCTTTCTCTTCTTCATAGTCTAAGGGAAAAGGGCAAGCATTTGTGGCCACAACAAGTTCTTCACAGCAATGGATACTTGACTCAGGTGCCTCTTATCACATGGGTTCTACAAAGGAGCTTTTTTCTTTATTGGAGCCATCAAAGGTACCTCACATTTACATAGGTGATGATACACAAGTTGAGGTTGAAGGAAAAGGTTCAGTTGAAATGGATGATGAAACATTTGAGAATGTTCTCTATGTTCCTAGATTGTCTACCAAATTTCTCTCTATCTACCAAATCACTCACTATGGGAATGGGAAAAAGGTTGAGTTTACACCTGATTCAGTTGTAGTAAAGGAACTTGATGATGATGCCATGGTAGCAGTGGGACAAGTCAATGATAACTCAAGGCTTTATTCATTCTCCCATTTTGTGCCACGTTCTCCTTCTAGGGCCTTGAGTACTCATTCAAATGTAGAAAGTAAGCTATGGCATGAGCGGTTTAGTCACCTCAACTACTGCTATCTTGAACAACTTAGCACTAAAGACATGGTCACAAGTCTACCTCGAATTAGTTTTTCAGAGGGTGTATGTTTAGGATGTTCCATGGACAAGCATCCCGAGGAGAAGTTTGATAAGGGGAAAGCTTGGAGAGATTTGGAAGTTCTTCAACTTGTTCACAATGATAAAGTAGGTCCATTTCCAACACCTTTATTTAGTAAGGCCCGCTATGTCCTCACCTTCATTAATGACTACTCCCGCTTCAGTTAGGTATACTTTCTTATTCATAAGAGTGAAGTATTTGACAGATTTCAGGACTTCAAGACTCGTGTGGAGAAGCAATCTAGGAAAGTGGTCAAGATTCTTCGTATAGATAATGGAAAGGAATATGTGAACAAAAGACTTGAGGATTTTTGTACATTTGAGGGGATTGATCTTGAGCATTCTATTGCATACACTCCACAATAGAACGGAGATGTAGAAGTCAAGAATAGAACTCTCACAGAAATGGCTAGCTATATGATACATGCACATTCTCTTGATCCCACCTTTTGGGTAGAGGCTATCAGTTGTACCACACACATCCAGAATCGGGTTCCTCACAAAGCTTTATAAGGTATTACTCCTTTTGAGGCTTGGGCTGGTAGGAAATTTATTGTGAGACATTTCAGAGTCTTTGGGTGTCCAGCATGGGCTCGCATACCTCTGCAGAATTGCAAGGCATTGGAACCTCAGAGTAGGCCTTGCATATTTGTTGGATATCTTGAGGGTGTTAAGGCACATAGATTGATGTATCCTGAGACAGGTGAGGTGTTTATTGAGAGGAGTGTTCACTTTGAGAAAATCTCTCCTAGCTTAGCCTCTCTACCTCCTCCACCTTCCTCCATTGTGGATAGTGATGATAGTGATTTAGATGATGAGACTCCTTCAACTTCGATTCGTAGGGTTACACTTTCGCAGGGTCCACTTGCAGTTGAGGAGCATCATTTTCCACCTCCACCTAGACCTTGTTGGGCTTGAAAGACACTTGAGTCAGTGGGTTCTCTTATTGGGAATCCTCCAGATAAATGGAGAACTCGATCACAACATCAGGACCATCCACATGCTTTCATTGCTACCACTTCCAATCCGCAGACATTTTGAGAAGCATCAGGGGTTCCTGAGTGGGACCTGCATATGGTGAAAATGGATAACAATAATAACAATATTGAAAGGCTAAATGAATTCAACCACAAAACCCTAGCCTAACAACAACAGAGATCCACCATAACATATGAAGATTACCTAAGACAATGCAAATCAAATGAAATCACAAAGATTATACCATCACATGTCGAATAGGGTTTGGATCTCCATTCTTCCTATCTCCATTGATCTTGTTTGATGTATTTGCTCTCAGATTTTATGTGTGCACAAGAGCTCAACAAAGAACAGAATGTGGTTGCAAGTAGGATCGCATATGCCAAGTAGTCAAATTGATCAAGTAGTTAGGGTTTGATAATGAAGGAAGCATCTCCTTATATAGAAGACACTATATGAAATGGAGGGATAAGATTGAGAGGTGTAAAAGGAGGTCGGCTATGATTAAAGGGTAGGTAAAAGAAATAATAAAATAATGAAAGGGGTAGGTAGTGTATGAATTAAGAGATGAATGACATGTGTCATGGGTAGAAAAGGTTAATGAATTAATTAAATAAATAAAGATTTATATAATTAATAGAAGAAGTGGGATCAATTAAATAAATAAGATATTTATTTAATTTAGGAAAAGGATAATTTAAATAAATAAATGTATTTATTTAAATGAGAAATAAGGCTAGAAGAGGATAAATGAATTAATTAAATAAATAAAGATTTATTTAATTAATAGAAGAATTAAGCTTAGATAATTAAATAAATAAAATAATTAGATTGGACAATTTTGGGTGTCTACATTTTGCCCCTCTTTGAGACAATGCGGCTTGTTGCGTTGTTTCAAAGAAGATAATATGAACTGATATAGAGTTGCCCCAAGATGGGAATGATATGCCCCCTCGAGAGATTGGATGAAAATGTCTGAAAAGATTGCAGACAATCTCTTGATAAGAAAGAGAGGCTAGAAAGGATTGACTAGATAAAGTGACAGAGTCACAGGATAATGAAGACTGACTTGGGAGATGAGGGCTAGGACCAGGGTAGTCTATAAGATAGACCATGGGGGAAAATACATCCTCATTGTCATCCACACATCCATGAGAGCAGAGTGCAGAGCGAAAATAGAGCAGCAGCAGTTAGCAGCGATGGCCTTTGTTCACAGATTCGACCGCGTTCGTCGATTCCAGAGGCTAGCAGAGGCAAGAGAGCTTGTAAGTACCACAAAACCTCCTTGTACCTTGTTGCATTTATTGTTGTCATTAATGCATGCTAGATAGGGTAATAAATGCGCTTAGAATAGGGTCCAAAAAATGTCAAAAACGTCCAGGTGCGTCTGTGTTGGTGCCAGGCGTGTCTATGCTCGCTAGGTGCGTCTGTGTTTGTGCCAGGCGCGTCTGTGTTGGAAAACACGTCTGTGCAAAATGCGGCCGCATCTGTGATGTGTAGGCGCATCTATGCCAAGAAGGCACGTCTATGTCGCCCAGGCACGTCTGTGTAGAGCATAGGCACGTCTGTGTCTTTCAGGCACGTCTGTGTAAAACAGGTGCGTTTATGCAGTCTTCAAGCGCGTTTATGTCAGGAAAACGCGTTTGTGTCCAAAAAAGTGAATTTGTGTCTTCTAGGTCAAATCGACAGTTTTGTGATGAACATACGCTGTCGATTGGATAAGCTGCTGAAAGGATATACTCAAGCAGGTCCTCTAGGGAAGACTAGGATTGCAAATAGGGCTAGGATTGACAATTATGTGATAGAACATACGTTGCCAATTAGGAAACTACTCAAGAGGATTCACTCGAGCAGCGGCCCTAGGATAAGATAGATCAAGGCACTTTGTGATGAACAATGAGTACCAAGATATAGTACTTTGTGATGAACAGGGAGTACTAAAATATGAATAGCACTTTGTGATGAACAGTGAGTGCGAAACACGTAGTACTTTGTGATGAACAGGGAGTACCACTAGTTTAGAAGCAACACTTTGTGATGAACAGTGAGTGTCACTAGGATAGAAGCAACACTTTGTGATGAATAGTGAGTGTCACTAGGATAGAGTACCATATGCATTTAGATAAAAAGTAGCATTCTGTGATGAACAGTGAATGCCACTATGACTGACATGATTGATTTGCTTGACTGCAGGAGTATTTGCCTATGTTGGAGTCACGGGAGAGATTCCCGTTGACTCAGAGATTGCGACCTGAGCTGACCTTTGAGGACCGAGCTGCGATTGAGGCTATGGGTCTGAGACATATTCTGTATGTGCTTGAGTTTTGAGCGAACATGGGACTGCTGACTGCACTGGTGGAGAGGTGGCACTCCGAGACTTGTACTTTCCATTTGCCGATGGGGGAGATGACAGTCACCCTTGAGGATGTATATAGGATCCTGAGGATACCGATCGATGGGGAGCTGATTACCTATGATCGAGATGGAGATAGGGAGGCCCTGAGACAAGTGTTCCGAGACCCAGGACTGGAGATGAGGGCAGGACATGTGGCTTGGGACACCATGATAGCGACAGGATTAGCGCTGCTAGTAGTGATAGGAGGAGCGATCAATGGGTTCTTGTGTCCTGATAGAGTGACACGAGGGTTGGTTGTGGGCTGGGGAGGTGCATTGGAGACACTGGTGACATAGCACACCAGATATGCCTAGGGACCATGTGTGCTAGCACACCTATACTATGAGTTGCATCAGTTTGTGTACCACGGGTTAGTGGGATTGGGCTACGGGGTCACATTGTTATAGGTGTGGGCCTATGAGCATCTGCCAGTGATGAGACCGATACATTTCAGGGGTAGAGGTCACGGACGTAGTTTCATACACTTGTACGACATGATCACCTCACAGCCACAGATTGGCAGGTTAGAACACTGACGACGGGTGATTGATGACATTGATATGGTGATATGGAGGCCATACCTGGGATGTGAACAGTGGGAGGATGATGCGGTAGAGCTAGCCTACACCTTCCGGAGTAGGTACCTGATTGGGCGGATGCCCTATGTACTGGAGAGGCAGTTAGTGGATAGGGTGGGTAGGCAGTTCAATAGGATTCAGCGGATGCCATGGGGTTCAGGCATGTATGCATGGACTGTCAGAGATCAGGCGCAGTTTGGGCCCTTATTATCATATGATCAGGCTATCACACAACTCATGGAGATGATGCCCCTACCCTAGGGCATGTGGCTAGAGATTGAGGATGTCGGCATGGATGCCAAGTACACAGCGTATTGGGCCGAGCATCCATTCCCATGCCTGACGGATCCAGGAGAGCTACTAGATGGAGACGGTGGTGGGGATGGTGATGATGATGGAGATGATGGTGGTAGAGGCCAATGGAGGAGGAGGGGGGCAGTTGGAGAGAGGAGGGTGGAGAGGACAGACAGGCTCGGGTGGTGAGTGGTCGCAGTGGATTACCGCTACAGGTGCCAGCAGCACAGGGTCCCAGATAGGTGCAGGTACAGGGACAAGTACAGGGATAGATACAGGGACAGGCACAAGTACAGGCACGAGTATAGGCACAGGCACAGGGGCAGGCACCCGTATAGGGGGAGCCACAAGGGGCTGAGGCAGAGGAGGATGAGGTGACGGAGCTGAGGGAGATCTACCAGGGACATGAAGATGAGATCCAGGACCTAGAGAGGGAGAGGGATAGGCTCAGGAGGCGGCTCAGAGATATTGAGTGGGAGCAGGACTAGGCCATTCAGCACTACACAGAGGTTGAGACAGCACTGAGGGCTAGGACGCAGGCGGCAGAGGACACAGGGGCTGGATATGCCTATGTTCTACAGGCAGGGGAGGAGATTGCCTACTGGTGGGACCTCTATTATGGTGCAGTGCCAGCTGATCAGCGGGTGAGGAGCTTCCATAGACCATCACGGACAGCGACAGCTATGGGAGGGAGCCGGAGGAGACGGGCATCTAGTGGTGGGGTTATGTGTCCTCTACCACCACCAGATAGAGGGGACAGGAGGGATGATCCTGGGGCAGGTCCTTCGAGGGCTCAGATTCCATCGAGGCCAGGTGGCTCCGAGGGAGGGAGTTCATCATAGCCATAGAGGGCTCCTTATGTATCAGTATTGTATCATTTTTGTATGATGATGTAGACACCTTCGGGTGATTGTAGCCATATGATTTTTGATATCATTGTATCATGACACTTTATATATATATGAGATGATTCTTCTTTGCGGCAGCTATATGCATGTGTACCTATGTGATGAGATGTGCTTATGTGATGCTTATGATATGGATGCAAATATGTATATGATGCAATGCAATTTTTTTTTTTTTGTTCTTTTATGTTTTATATGTGTATGCATGATGCAAATGTGAGTGTATGTAATGCAGATGAATATGATAATGCAAATGTAAATTGTGCTAACAGGTGTTGTGTGCAGGATGTGATGCAGTTGTGATATCTATATGTATGTATGAAATGCTTATATGTGGTAATGTAGGTGCAACTACATGAAATGCAAATATTTTTTGTGTGTCATTATACTCAGTCATGCGATAGCAGGCTACGCGGACTCGAGAAGGACGATGGAAGTCAATCAAGAAAGGGGGATGGAAGATAGAAGATATGAAAGTGAAAGAGCTTCTTGTGCATTATCATCATTGAGCTTTATTATGGCAAGTAGGTTATGACAATTGAGGCATATGTTTGACCCAGAAAGTCATTATACCTGTTTGCATGGAGATAAGACAGTCACAAACAAAGAATGCCCCAGTTCATACTAGACTCACAGTGTCCTCATATCCTTGGACAAGTCATAACATTACTAAGAGACAATCCACAGACAACAAAGAAAAATAGGTGATGATACCCCATCCTCGCCTTTCTAGTCAAAGACATCCTAGAGATAGAATCTCTAGTCAGAGACATCCTGAAAAAGCTAAAAGACATGTCACCAAAAAAGATGAAATCAAAAGAAAACCAAGACTCAACACCAACATCCACTGTAGTCCTCAAGTTTAGTGTCTCTTGTCACTTGTATAAGTCTTATTTGATTGTGGTCACAATGTTTACTTTCACAAAAAGGATAGATAACACTGAACCATAATGTTGTTCGAGTCTGTTGAAAGAATTGATTTGTTGAAGCCCATTGTTGCTACTGTGTCTCATCTGAAACTGACTGAATCCATGAAACTGATACTTTATTGCAGAGAAGATGAAACTTTATTGTGGATTGATCAATAACAAGCCATGATGGGAATGGGTAAGTTTATTATGAACGAATAGGTTGTGAGTGTGTGCAAAGTGAAAGGATGAAAGTGAATCCTGAAGGAGGGAGGACCAATGTCTCTACGCATGGCGCTGGTGACCCAGTTTTCACCATGGTACTTGCCCAAGGCGCCACCAAAGTGGTTTTCACTATTGGACGAAATTATTTCTCTTTACTTTTTTTGATTTTTTTGATTTTTTTTGAATTTTTGAGTTTTTTTATTTTTTTGTATTTTTGAATTAGGATATTCCAAAGAGCTATGTGTAGAACCTGTGAAGGTGCATGCTGTTGATAGGATCCTCCAAAGGTTCACCTTTTGTAGTTGAGAGCTGATATGCCCCAGATCCATATGCTACTATGATAATGTAAGGACAAGTTTGGTTCGAACTTGCCCTTCTTCTCTCTGTCTTGCTGATTTTTAGGATTTTTTCTGAGAACCAAGTCACCTACCTCGAATGTATGAGGCTTTACCTTATGATTGTAGCTGAATTGTTCCTTGACTGAATGATGTGTAGCTCGAGTGATTGTCTTCCTTGATAAAGGAATTGAGATAGAATTACTAGTGTGTGGATTACACAGGCCCGTATGCGTGTCACCTAAAGACGTTTGGGCATCCCTGCTAACAAAGTCCTTCGAGGAAGCTCCATTAAAGGTCCATGATGTATCGCCAGAAGGGAAAGGATGTATGGAACAAGTGGATGAGTTATGAAGGCTTATGATTGTGAAAAGAAGTGAAAGTAGGATGGCATGATGGAGACTTAGGATCAACAAGTATTCTTTTTGACTTGAAATTGTAGAACTTTTGCCCCCAGTTATTTTGATATTAGGGGAGATCATCTCTTGTTCTTTTTCTTTCATTTGGATTTTTATCCTTGACCTCAGAGTCAAATAGCTTTTGATTTTGATTTGGACTAAAGGACTTTTCTTTATTTTTGACTTTTAGATTTTTCTTTTCAAAGCTTGATTTTTTATCCCCAATTAGTAAGGGCTTTTCTAATTCTTGTTGATCCAAGTCTGGGAGAGGAGTGGAAATGAAATGAGTGGATGAAATGGTAAATCTCTGTGAGTTATCAAGAGGGCTGGCAATATGCTCAATAGATTCTTCGCTAGAACTGCTCTTAGGACTAATGATATCAAGAGTTGCTTGCACCACTAGAGGAGATTTGCATTCAGTCTTAGTAGCCACAACACTAGGTGGTTCACACCCAATTCCTTGATATTGCAATTTTTTTGTAGATTGTTCCTGTCGACTGAATGTCTTAGGAGATAGTGGGAGTTGATCAACATGAAAGATATACTCACCACATCCCATGTCTTTAATCTTGAATTTTTTTTTTAGCTCTGTTTGTTTTGACGTAGAAGCTTTCAAGGATTTTGGATCCACATATGCTGAAGAAGGAATAGCTTGTCAATTGACTGGTATTGTTATTTCTGATCTAGGTTGCAGATTGTTGCAATATATGAATGGATTTGGATCCGCTTTGACGGTCACTTCAACTCCATTGTGTGGAAACTTGATACATTGATGATATGTAGATGGGACTATGCTCATCTCATGAATCCATGGACGTCCTGACAATATATTGTATGTGAGATCCAGGTCTAGGACTTGACAAACCACATCCTTTGTAACTGGCCCAACTCTGAGAGGTAAGGTGACTGTGCCTTTGGAAGATCGCTCTTCATCATCATATGCTTTGATGGTAATTTTGTTTGTAGAATTCATAGCTTTATCAGAATATCCCAATTGTTTAATTGTGCTCAATGTACAAATGTTTAGACCAGCTCCTCCATCTATCAGGACTCATTTTATTTGATGTTTCTATATGAAGGCTTCAATGTGTAGTGGTGCATTATGTGGCTGACTTACGGAGGCGTCATCAGCTTTTGTGAATGTAAGGGAGTGTGGAATGGAAAGGTATCCCACCATGGCTTGAAACTGGTCCATGTTTAGATCAGTAGGAATGGCAGTGTCTCTCAAGATTTTGTCAAGAATAGCTTTATGTGCGAGGGATATGCGTAATAGCTCAAGGATGGAGATGAGCGCAGGTGACTTCCCTAACTATTCTACAAGGTCATACTTAGGTTTGGTTAATGAGGAAGTGGTGTTTTTGGTTGGAGCACCTTGCAAAGTGAATTTACCTCGTAACATGACATTCAGAGGTAGGTTCGGAAGAAGATCCAACACCTTTTAGGACAATCTTGGGTCTCCGGGTAGAATTCTCAGGGGTTTTTTCCTTGATGATAATGGTAGAGACATAATTATCCATCGAGATGTGATTGATAGTTGAATCATAGTTATAGGTTGCTCTGGTATAGTTGGTTTGGTCATTTGTGGCTTTAGCTTTTCCCTTGTCATGCTTTGGGAATGGTTCCTTAAACATCTCATGTTCTTGATTGGATGAGTGTCCCTCAATCTCAATGTCACCTCTATCAATGAGATCTTGTATGATGTTCTTCAGTCGATGGCAATTTCTTGTCTTATGACCCTTGCTCTTATGAAATTCACAATACTCATCATCATTCCACCGATTTGGTTTAACCTTGGGTTCATATGGAGGAAAATCTGGAATTGTGATTACCTTGTTTGCCACTAGCTTCTTGAAGACTGACTCAAGTGGTTCTCCCAATGAAGTGTACTTCCTCCATGATCTGGAAGTTGTTTGAGTATTCACTTGATTGTTTGTAGAACTTGATCTAGAAAAAATGAATTTGGGTCGCACTGTGTTGGCATCAACAACACCATCATTGACTGTGTTCTTGTTTCTATTCCAAAATCTCGGCTTGTCTTTTCCCTTAAAGTCATATTTGTTTTCCTTGAATATCTTAATGACTCCTTGTTCAATTAGGACCTTCTCTGTTGCTAAGCCTTTTTCAATGACGTCCTTGAAGGTAGACAAACAAGCTTTTCTTAGATCATAGCCAATGTCTTTGTTAACATTTTGTGTGAACATTTCTACCATTTGTTTTTGTGGAATTTCACAAGAGCATCTGCTGGCTAGATTCCTCCATCTTTGTAAAAATGATTCAAAAGACTTTCCATCTTTTTGCTTGGTGTTGCACAAAGTAGTGACTGATATGTCTGTCTCTATGTTGTAGGAGAAATGTTGGATAAATGCCTCTGCTAGGTCACCCCATGACTTAATACCAGGTGGAAGTTGGGAGAACCATTCCATAGCTTGATCACCTAGGCTTTGTGGGAATAATCTCATCAAATATGTCTCTTCTGAAGCTACCTCAATGCAAGATATGAAAAACTGTCTTATGTGTGCCTTAGGATCCCCTTTTCCTCTATACTTATCAAACTTAGGTGTCACAAAGTGTGTAGGAAAAGGAAGCATTGGAATGCTCTTGTCAAATGGATAAGGACATATGTCTCTCATTGTGTATGTTGGCTTCGGTGTATTTATGTCCTCCATTTTCTTTTGTAAGTCCCTGATTTGTTGCTCCAAATTGTTCTTAGGTGGAGATTGACTTCTTGGACCATACCCCATGCTTGAGGCACTAATTAGAGGAGGAGCATGTTGCATATATGGATGATATTGATCATACACATGTTCATATGGAGGAGGTCTATAGTGATGCTGCGTATATGGACCACTTGGTATAGATTCATGTTGAGGAATGCCATATCTATTTTGTCCATGTATACCATACTCTACAGGCATGTCATGTTCTAATGTGTTGCCCCCAAATTTGACACGGGGTTTCCTTGTGTCCAAATTTTGAGCATGCCTTTGAATATCCAATTGCTTTGGTGGTTGATCCTTAGCATTGATATGTGATTGAGCATATTTCTCTGCATAAGACTTCCATAATGGTCTGTGAAGGTGAGTATCATATGCTTGACCATGTGTATGTGGCACCTCTGGTTTTTGAAGCAAAGATGATGGTGATTCAGGTACCATATATGGTCCTCTATTTCCTCCACTATTAGGCCTCCTTTGATCCATGTTGGAGTGAGGTTGTTGCAAAGGTCAATTTTCCATTACTTGAGACATGTCAAAATCATGAGGTATCTTGGCTCCACTCTGTGCCATCATTTGTAAGAAGTATTGTCTATCCCTCCTCATTATTTCCTCAACCAATCGATTGAAATGGGGATTCATAATGGATTCTTCCACATTTGCTGAATGTACAGAAAAGTTGTCCATATTGTCATTGTGTGTATCATTGTTGTTTGTAGTGTCCATGTTCTCAACATTTGGAATGTTTCTATAGGCATCCATGTCTTGTAATGTGTTATGATCAGTATTGAAAAAGACATCATTGTCATAATCATAGACACTCATGTTTGCGGACTCTTGAGCCTCTTTAGTTTCTCTCCTAGATTTTTGAAGACAGGTTTCAACCATGAACTAGGTATTGACCAAGATGTGTGAGACTAGATGAATATGGAAACAGTATGGAAGACCAAGAGTTGGATGGAATGTAAATGAATCTGAGGTGTACTTACAATGTCCAAAGTGTAAGACCAAGTATGTATGTAGTAGAGTAGGTGTGACTTCCAAAGAGAGGATAGTTTCTCTTGATGAGGTAAGTTAACCTTGACTCTAAGTAAGACCAAATGAGACCCAAAGGTGAGAGACCTTGATGAGGGACCACTTAGCAAAATGTTGTTGTATGTAGTGTGTTGACAAAGTATGATGAGGACAAGCAAGTGACCTTTTGACTCAAGTTTAGACAAATGTGAATGTAATGTAAGATGTAAAGCAATGATGGACTTTGTGAGACCCAAGGATAGGTTGAATGCTAAATGAAACACTGGAGAAATGACCTAGGAAGCTCAAGAATTCCGAAACTGACTATGTTTGTTTGCTGGACTGTAAAAGTTTTTCAATTCTGAACACAAACACACCCGTATACTTCACAGATGCGATTTCCTGACACAGACATGGTTCTGTTTAACACAGACACATTTTTGAGATTTTTGTAAAATGCATTGTTGATTCTGGAAACACATATGCATTTTTGCCCTTCACAGATGCGGTTATACAACACAGACGCTATTATGTCAGACACAGACGCGTTTCTGCAAAATTTGTGTAATCTTTTTCAATCTGTGAAGTCGTTTTGTTGTGACCAAATCTGATTGTTTGACGGTTTTTCGTGACAAGAGGACATAGTGTTGATGAAGACCCAATGTTTGCAAGTGACTGGACTCCAAAATGACTCCAATAAAAAGTGTGTTGTTTGATGTAAAATGTTTTGCATACACTTGAAGACACAAAAGACACAATGTTTTGCTGTTTGGTCTTGAATGTTTTGAATGTTTAAAATAAGTCAAGCACAATTCTTATGGCTGGCCAAGACAATAGTTGTTGATCCCACATGGGGTTTTACCCCCGAGGCTACGCTATTCAAAGTGGATACTTAGATGCTTGACCTCACTGGCTCCACCCTCGGCACTCACTTCTCAGGTCAGCCAAGCATTAGTCCCCACAAAAACTGCCCGTGGCGAACTTTGTATCTCTACTAAGAACCGTATGTGTGTGGGCCGGTACCAGAGGTTCGACCTCCTGCCCCAACAACTAGAAGGATTTAGGCTTCTAAAATGAAAAGGTGCTAGTAAGGGCATCTGCTCGTATGGCCATACATGCGACACTTTCAGCTCTGTAAATACAAAAGGCTCCCAGCCGGTAGGGGTTACACCCTACAACTGATCAAATAAATTTGATCAAACGGGTTTATGGGGAGACATAGTGTCGGTATGAACTAATCAGCACACGTTATCCATAGTTTTCACCATGAATACAGTTGTTTATAGTGGTTCGGAAGAGGTCAGTTTTCCTCACTACCACTTGGGTCGTTCTCTTCTCACTAGTAGTCCTAATGACCACACGGGAAGATAGGCCCTCTAAAGATTAAACAAAAAGAGCCTATTGCTCAAGACACAAAAGATAATGATTCAATTTTAGTGCACCAATTGAAGTGTTTGCTAGTCTATGAAAACAAGGCACACAATAAAAATCCAAAAACCCTTGCCAAGGACCTGCAACAAAGAGTTGTTAGTAGTTTGGATTGTTTCAAATAATCACCCCTTCCTGCAAGCACACAAGTTAGGTAAATTTTAAACCCAAAAGACTTTGTGAAAATAGGGGCCTTCAACAAAAATGATTTTGCTTTCAAGACAAGTTGCACCAATTTCGTTAGCTAGATCTGAAAATGTTAGCGCAAAATAAACTAGATCTAAAACCTTAAATGCAAAACCCAAAACCAAATCAATAAACCCAAAAAAATTTGAAACCGAGACACACAGATGTGATTACCTTCGACACAGACACGACTTTGTGATGCAGACACGGTTTTGTGAGACACAGACGTGGCTACAGAACTCAGACGCGACTTCTGGACACAGACGCGTCTAAAAACACCGTAGACGCGACTTCAGAACACAAACACGGTTTCTGGAATCTGCAAAATAAAATACTATCGATAACATAGACGCTGTTCCAGATGTCGCAGACGCGCCAGAAAGTCAAGAATGCAATCCAAAAGTACGCAGATGCAAAAATATCAAAATGTTGTCGAAACTGTCAGATCTGCAACTTCAAAACACAAAATTTGCAACAAAATGTTAAATGCAAAAAGGGACAAGAGTCCCACCGGGCGTGCCAAAATGTATATGGTGAAAATGGATAGCAATAATAACGATATTGAAAGGCTAAATGAATTCAACCACAAAACCCTAGCCTAACAACAACAAAGATCCACCATAACATATGAAGATTACCTAAGACAATGCAAATCAAATGAAATCACAAAGATTATACCATCACATGTCCAATAGGGTTTGGATCTCCATTCTTCCTATCTCCATTGATCTTGTTTGATGTATTTGCTCTCAGATTTTATGTGTGCACAAGAGCTCAACAAAGAACGGAATGTGGTTGCAAGTAGGATCGCATATGCCAAGTAGTCAAATTGATCAAGTAGTTAGGGTTTGATAATGAAGGAAGCATCTCCTTATATAGAAGACACTATATGAAATGGAGGGATAAGATTGAGAGGTGTAAAAGGATGTCGGCTATGATTAGAGGGTAGGTAAAAGAAATAATAAAATAATGAAAAGGGTAGGTAGTGTATGAATTAAGAGATGAATGACATGTGCCATGGGTAAAAAAGGTTAATGAATTAATTAAATAAACAAAGATTTATATAATTAATAGAAGAAGTGGGATCAATTAAATAAATAAGATATTTATTTAATTTAAGAAAAGGATAATTTAAATAAATAAATGTATTTATTTAAATGAGAAGTAAGGCTAGAAGAGGATAAATGAATTAATTAAATAAATAAAGATTTATTTAATTAATAGAAGAATTAAGCTAAAGTAATTAAATAAATAAAGATATTTATTTAATTAGACATGATTAAAGCTATGGAGGAAGAGTATAGTTCCTTGATGAGGAACAACATATGGGATTTAGTCCATCTCCCGAAGGGGAGAAAGATGGTTCGATGTAAGTGGATCTATCAGACCAAGTTTGCAGTGGATGGTAGTGTGGATGAGTATAAGGCTCGACTTGTTGCTTAAGGTTTCTCTCAGGTTCTAGGTGTTGACTATACTGAGACCTTTGCGCCTGTAGCCAAGATGAACTCCATTCGCTTGACACTTGGTATTGCTACAACTCATGGTTGGGCTGTACATCAAATGGATGTGAAGAGTTCTTTTCTTCATGGGGATCTTGATGAGGAGATTTATATGGAGTAGCCACAAGGTTTCATCCAAGATTCTTCCTTGGTTTGCAAACTAAGGAAATCTCTATATGGACTTAAGCAGGCCTCCAGGGCTTGGTACACCAAGATGGATTCATTTCTTCTCTCAGCAGGGTTCAACAAGTGTCATTCTGATCCGAATGTCTACATTTTGTGATAGGATGTCTCTCATTTAATACTTGTGCTCTATGTTGATGATTTGATCATTACAGGGAGCACTGCATCCATCATTAGTAGGGTCAAATCTTCTTTGCATGACAGATTTGCTATGACTGACTTGCGTCTTTTGCACTACTTTCTCGGGATCAAAATTTCACAGTCACCTTCCAGGATTACACTATTGCAGCCCAAGTATGTTCTTGATCTACTTGCACATTTTCATATGGCTGATTTTAAGCCTGCACTGACTCCCTTTCTTTTAGAAGTCAAGCTTGAGGCTTTCTATTCTTCTCCACCAGTTGATGCCACATTGTATCGTCAACTTGTGGGTAGTCTCATCTACTTGACTCACACACGCCCTGATATTTCATTTGCAGTTGGCATGGTTTCCCGCTTCATGTAGGAACCACATGAGCTTCATTAGAAAGCCACCAAACACAGGTCCTACCACGCAGGACCCACAGAGGACCCAACCACCTAGGAAGGACCTGGGAAGAATCCATGTAAAACCCAAGCAGGGTACACATCATTATGGGATTCACTATGCAATAGGCACAGGACTTCGCTTGGTTGGTTACACAAACTCCGAATTGGTTGGCGATCTTGATGATCGTAAGTCTACTTCAGGTTACAGTTTTCACCTTAGTTCAAGCCCCATTTGTTGGCAGAGCAAGAAGCAGCATGCTATTGCTCTCTCTTTGACTGAGTAGATATATTCACCAAAAATTTCACCAAGAGTAAGGTCTAGCAATTGCGAGCTCTCTTGGGGGTGTTGGATGTCTTTTTAGGGGGGCTAGCTGACTTCTCCTTCCTCTTTTATGGGGGGACTTTTTCCTCTTTGAGGTTTTGTCCTTCTTCTTTGAGAGTCTTTTGTACATTCATCTCTCTTTTGGGGGGGAGTTTTTTCCCATTGGGTTTTCTCCCTTTCTCCATTTGTGAGAGATTGCATTGCATAGTTTTACTTGCATTTGCATTTTGTACATGGGTACCTATCATGACCTAGTAGCCGGGAGCCATCTTGCATTGTTGACTTGAGTCTTCATTCCCCTAAGTTGTGCTTAAGGGGGGGTGTTGGTGTAAATAAATATTCATCATGGATATTATTACACTTTACTTAAGTTAACTTAAGATAATGCATCTTATCGTAGTTTGGATATGAGACACTTTGGGAAGTGTGCACATAGGGATATAGCTTGTAACATAAATTCCACCTTTTGTGGTCTTATTTTGCTATTACACTCCACATTCAGCAGGTCATCCACCTCTTGTGGAATATTAAATTATTTCTCCTACCTAACCCTAGTATTTCTTATGTACCCTTGTTTCTCATTGAACCACATGTCATGATTGTGTGCTCATATATCCATATGGCCTTGCCTATATAAGCAGGCTCATATTCATTGTATTGGTTAATCCAGTTGATCATTTGTATATTGATGAGAATACAATTTATTCTTGTCATTCTATTGTCTCTCTTTATGCTTTGCATTGTGCCCTTGATCTTGACAAAATCTCACAAATAGAAGTTGTTTATTTAATGATCCCATACTTGCTCATTTAATGAACAATTTTTGTGCAATATTTCACCAATAGTTGTGACTTTAAAGTTGTTATTGCTAATGATGAGTACCAATAATTAAATAAAATATACCCTTTGTTGTAAAAAACAACCAATCATGTGATGCCACATGAACTGCAGAAGTATTGGGGCCCCTTTTGCATGCTTATTGGTCTCACCTTTTTTTTGGGCTGTTTTGGACACCTTGGCAAAATGCATACTAATATGGCATCATATTTGATGATGTGACCCTAAGACCTTAGTTATAAGCAGGGGACTTGCCAAGTAAGCTATTGTAGAAAATTGGGAGTGATTTGAAATTTCCATGTAAGATTTTCAGAAGCGCGAAGTTAGGGTGCACAACTACTAGGTCCTCTCCCCTAAGCCATAACAATTTTAGCAAATTGTGAAGTACACATTTCTAGCAAAGGAGAAAAGAAATGAAACAAATGATTTGTATGATATGACAACTATTGGTGCATTAATTTAGTGATGTCAATAGTAATAAAGGGTGTACTATATGTGTAATAATATGTATTTTTTTTGGAAAAACTAAAATTTTTAACTTACACAAACCAATAAGTAAATAAAAATATAATTTTTATAATTATATTAAATAAAAATTAAATGTAGGTCATATAATTTTTGTTGAAATTTTTTAATTGTGTATATTCATTAGTTTAATTAATTAAAAAAAAATTCAATGAATGTAATAATATCCTCCCTTTGACAGAAACTAATAATGATGCTACTCATTTTTTTTTAATATTAGAAAGAGAATAACAGAAACATATATTGTAGTTGTTCACTTTAATTTGGAGCACTCTAAGATTTTAAATGGTATAAAGAAAGTGTATGAATAGTCATTATAACTAACATTGTGCCCCACAGATCTTGAATAGTACATCGAACTTTGATTTTTTTTTTTTTTTTTTGTTGTTTAGACTGTCTCTATGAGACTACCTCAAACCTGCAATCATAGGTGAGGCTACGGCATGACTTTGTATGGTTTTTTACAGCACACGTAATAAAATTTTCTTTGTTTGGTGAGAATGCAGGCTATGTTTCTTCATTCGTTGGAGTTTCTATGGTAGCTTGTGGTCTATTTTGGTGGTTGACCATGCGTCGTTTGAAACATGCAAGAGAAAAGAATTTTCGGCAGATTGGCGGGATACAGTTGCAGGAACGCATTGCTTCTATGGTAGGAAAAGAAAGCCTCAAAATGTTTTCAATAGAACTCGGGAAAGGTGGCTTCGCAACTATGTACAAAGGAGTTCTTGTGGACGGTATGCCTGTGGCAATTAAAAAACCTAAATCAGTCTCTGATGAGTTTATCAACGAAATTATAGTCTTGTCTCATATTAGTCACAGAAATGTAGTGAAATTGCTTGGCTGTTGTATGGAAAATCAATTTCCATTGCTTGTATACGAATTTTTGTCAAACGGAACAGTTTTTGACCATCTACATTCGACAGAGAAGCATTTGACATGGGAGACAAGGCGAAAAAATTGCCATTGAAACATCAGAGGCAATAGCATATGTGCACCTTCAAGCTGCTCAGCCGATTTTCCATCCAGACATAAAATCCTCAAATATTTTGCTAGAGAATACATTTACACCAAAAGTAGCAGATTTTGGTCTTTCTAGGCTACGCTCTTCTGATGATAGACACTTGAGCACCATGTTTGCATCTGGCACTCCAGGTTATGTGGATCCCGAGTTCACGAGGAGCAACCAATTTACAGACAAGAGAGACGTATTCAGCTTTGGTGTGGTTTTGGTAGAGCTTCTCACGGCTTTGAAGCAACATCTTTATATAAAAGACTTAACAACACAAAACATATAGAAATGTAGTACTAAGTTAGTAATCGTACACTTGCTTTCATGCAATAATTTGTGTTGCATAATATTTATCATAAGAATGTGGAATTATTTTCATATGTATTGTTGGTGTTGGGTTTTTACAAACTCTTGATGTTCAATTGTGTGCAATTCTTCCTCATTCCCTTATTTAATAAGTGTAGGGGAAGAACTATCATTACGATATACAATTTTATTATCTTGTATTATATGATTTATTATGTTCTTTTCAAAATGTTTTATATGAGAGGCAAAGGGCTTACTTAAATTCTTTTAAATTCTTTGATTTCTTTGTAGACTAGTCCTTATTGCAAGATTTACCTATCAATTTCTTTTTAAGGTTTTCTTTGAGTTCAATGATTTCTTCTCATCCATGTTGAAGCTTGTAAATGTAATGTGAATGTCACAATGATATATTTACCATATTTTGTGAGGAAAAAAACTTGGTGGATTGTATCAATGTTGAGTTACAAATATATGGGAATAAATATAAGGAAAATAACAAAGTTAAAACATTGACATTCTTCCCAATAAATTCTAATTTGGTGGTTTTCTTTTCTATAGTAACCCTTCACTCTAATGTTCCTAGCAATATATAGATATGGTGGACAAACTTAGTCAAGTAAGGAAAAACTATGCTCAAACCAAGAGTTTGGAAAAGGGCAATAAATAAGAGGAATGTAGACCTTTTCTACACTTAGAGCAAAAAAAAAGCCTCGGAGGGTGATGTTGGAGATCCTTTCAAGATAAAATAAGTGAAAAAATTAACATGAAACCAAACACAAACATGGCTCTATAATTATCCTTCATAGCAATTCACTATGGAGTACTACTACACATAAATCATAGACCTATAGCTTTAGGTAGCTAGGTTGAATGATTAAACATAAAATAAAATTTGATCACTAATCCTTGTAAATGTATTCTTTTAAAATAACTTACAACATAATTAACCTAAAAATACAATATTATACACCAATCCTATAATAACTTTATTAGTCGTATGTTCTCTATAGGTTTAACAAAGATCCATAATATTGGTATTTGCATAGTGGTAGAAAAATAAAATATAAATATTTATTAAAGGGTTTGAAATGAATTATTGTTTAAAAAGAATTGGATGGTTAGACTTCAAAATTTATACCACCGCATTTTTCTATATCGTAAATTCAAATATAGATATAACCTTAATTAGTTCCAAATCCTAAAACATTAATTACTTCCAAGGAAAGGGATGTGTCATCAATAAGGTAAATATAGAGGTTCACCAATATATTATGGGTGGTGTCTCTTATAATTTTGCATAAACTTAATTCTAGGATAGTATTCCTAGAGATATCCAAAATAGGCTAGAATGTCAAGACTTGAATATAATATAACATTAATCAATAGGTACATCTAATATACACTTGACTACAAATACTATTAGTAGGTGAAAAAAATAGCTACATATTACCTCTTACAAATGTCATCATATCTTGCACATGCACTAAAACCTAAAAATTATTACAATCTCTTATTGTGTTTTTATCTGTAATTACATACATGGGTATGTGCAGGATCATGGTGGGCCAAATAGACTCTTAAGTGGCAATGAAAATCAGAAAACAAAGTTAGGAAACTTGACATAAAATTTTGAATAAGTTATCAACATTATTTCAAAAATATGTAAGAATAAAATCTTTAGGAAATTGAATGTAGTTTCTAAGCTACTAGTTTGTTTTTTGAAAAAAATAAATCTATTTGACAAAAATTAAAATTTTAATGTAGTAGTACTAAAATTTTAGGAAAAAGATAAGAAGCAGGTGTGTGTCTGACCACCCTCATCATAGTCAAATTATAATAATTTTTTATAATATTATAGCTATAAGTAGAAGACTCATGTCTGGATGTGACACATATTTTTTTATTATTTTCTTTGAAATAAATAATTAATTATGATTTTTTTACTGTAACTTTTTTAAAATATAAAAAACTCATATGTCTGACCACCATAACTTGGTCAAAGCTTTATGAAAATTATTTTTTCCTTTTGTAATCCTATAGTATATGAAACATAGAATGTGACGCATGTTTCAGATTCAAAAAATGTGATACCATTTGAAATTTATAGATATTTTTCAATCAGACTATCATCAAAAAACTAGTCAGAATATTGCCACCTTTTGGTCCCTCATGATCCTACACATACCCACATAATAGGAAGATACAAACATTCATGGTCAAATCCTCTAATAATTTTCTTGGTTAGAGTTTCTTAATATTATTCCTTGGTTATAGCACCAAATGATGAATATGAAAATTTTTCTCTACTCCTACAAGTAAAAGGGTGAGAGTGATTAAAGGATTATTTGATTGATCCTTCGCCAATGTGGATTGGTGGCCACTTCATTAGAAAACATAATCATGAACAAAAAAAGGTGATAGACATGCCATCAACTAATGTATCAATAAATTTTTAGACTTCATTTTCACAATCATTAAATATTGCATTCATGCAATAGACATGCTTAATAATCTAAAATAGAACTATGAAGACCCATATGGAATAATGGAAGGTTATTAAAAATCATTTGCAATACATTATGTGCTTTAACACACACACACCAAACTTTAATAATATCCATACCAAAAATATGACAAGTGAAGCCATATAACTATGATTACATATTTACATCAATCACTATAAATAGCCATAGATATATACCTGTATGCGAGAAAATACGGTGATCAAAATGAATAAATTGAGATCAAAACACCCACATACCAATGAGATTCTTGGTGCAAGTATATAAACTAACTAAACTAGTTTAACTTCCCAAGGGGTGTCCCATTGTTCTCTATCTCATGGGATCCCTAGAGTCAATGTTTTTTCTCTTAGATCATTGAGCAAGTGACTTAGGAATGAAAACTCCAAGAACAAGTGATATTTGATCTACATGCATGAATGCATTCTAAGGTCTATATGACGTGTTAAAACTATGATGATTAAGTTAAGATGAAGATAATGATATGATAAAGATATTGCTAAATTATCCTAATCATGATATACTAGCATGTATATATTATTTATATGAAATGAAATGCTTTTAAATGTTTATGATGATATTTTAACAAAGGGAGGCTAAAATGCTTAGTAAATTAGACTATAATGTAGATGCATGAAACTTGGATATATGGATAATGAAGAATGAGAGCTCTATTTATAGGGAAAATAGGGAAATGGATGGTTAAGATTGAATAATCTTAACAAGGGCTAGGATTGAAAGTTAATCAATCCATGTTTACAATTTTCACCAATGAAATGGTGACAATTGTCAACAAGAGGTTTCTTGAGAGGAGATGCAAGGAGCATTAAATGCCTAAGAAGACATGAAGGTTACCTTAGGAGGTAAGGGTTAAGGTTAGGTTAGGGTTATCCAATGGATAAAGCTTTTACCCAAGGACTAAACTATTGTGCAAGGGTTAAATGGATAACTATGGTCAAAGCCATAAGTTTTTGATGAGACCCTTGAGTCAAAAGGATGGTTAAGTTAGAGAGAAAGTCTCTAACCAAAGGTCAAACGTGAGTTAACCATAAATGGTTATGTAAGAGCCTTTAATGGTTTAGAAGACTTTAGAGGTTAACCATTTGAAGACACAAAGCCTTTAATGGTTTGGAAGACTTTAGAGGTTAACCATTTGAAGACACAAAGCCTTTAATGGTTATTCAAGACATTGGAGCCTTTGATAAGTGACTTCCTTTTACTTAGGAATATGACAATAAGTAGGAGATGAATTAGGCTAAATTGGAAGTGATTAGAAGAATCTAGAAGGGGTTTAGGAGGCAAGTGGGAGATGTGGAAAAATGCAAGTGGATGAGGGATAAGGATTTTAATTAAAATAAAATTACTTTATTTCAACCAAAAATAGATGCATCTTGCATAAATACAATTGGAGGGTTTTTATAAATAATTCAGATTTATTTATTTGCAAGGATCAATTTAATTAAATGTGAATTTAATTAAAGAGGGAGAAAGGGGAATTAATTAAATAAAGTGATTTATTTAATTAAAGGCTAGAAAAGGTTTATATGAATTTAATAAAATAAATTGAGCAATTTATTTAATCACATAAATGAATGAGAAGAAATCAATTAAATAGAATTTAATTAATAAAGGGATATGGTCAAAATAAATATTAAATATTTATTTAGGAAGGTGGTCAGATTTATACATCTACATTTTGCCCCTCTTTGAAGTGACGTGTGTGCACATGTTGATTCAAAGAAGAATCACTAGATATGCCATCAAATTTTTTTGATATGATGTTGTCGCCAAAGTTGTCGATATGATGCCCCAGATGTAGATTTGATGAACGATATTGATGATGCCCCCTCGGGAGATGAATCAAGGATCTCGTGAAAAGTTATCAAATTTATGATTGTTTTTGAATTAATTACGATATGAGAATATTGGCTACATTGGATGCACATTATTGGTTCATCTCTCGAAAAAAGATGATGTTGATAAGGTTAATAATGAAAAAGTGGGAGTAAAATACATGCCTTACTTATTAACCTTTCAATATACCCTATTAAAAGGTAAAAAGTAATTTTGAAAAATCATTTGCACACTTGTCTTCTTGTGATTGTGACATTTGGAGCTTAGATGATAATGCCAATTCCGTACTCTTCGCGCCGATTTGAGCACCTCGGATGATACCAGAGACCCGTCGCATATGGCTCACTAGTAAGTGACCAAAATCCCTCTTTATTTTTTATTGATTTGATTGATTTTTGTTATGTTTTTCAATTTTTGGGTTGGAATTTGCCAGTTTAGTGTGTAGGGTAGGTCCTTTAGAGCATACGATAGGAAGTTTAGCGCGTAGCAAACCCTAGTTAGGTTTAGTGTCTAAGTGTCAAATAGTAGCACGGTTGGGGGATAGGTTAGCACGTAGGGTAATTTTAGAACATAGGGCTCATAAAGTAGCGCAAAGGGTATGCTAGTTACCATGTTGGGAAAACAAGGTAGCGCAAATGGTATGATAGTTAGCGCATAAAGTAGAACAATGTGTTGGGAAAATAGGGTAGTGCATTGAAGCTACGTTGTAGCGCATGATTGAAAGATGGCACATAAGGTGTGTTTTATAGTGCATACATGGAAAAGATTAGCGCATATGTGGTAGCTTAGCGCTTTGAAGCCTTGAGTTAGCACATAGATCAAAAAGTTGAAAAAAAGGTGTTTTGAAAAATGTGTCATGAGTCAAATGGATTGGATAGCTTGTGTAGATGTCAATAGGGTTTCGTTGATTTTCTGATATGGCTCATGATCCAATGTGAGTCCTATTTTGTTATGATGTCTAATTCTGATATGTTGTTGGATTGCAATATGAGTCTATGGTTGATATGGATCTTGTTTCAATATAGGTCTTGATTTTGATATGGATCCTGATTTCAATATGGGTTGTGTTTTCATTATGAGTCTTGATTTCGATATGGGTCTTGATTTTGATATATTGGCCTTGTTTTCGATATGGGTCTTGTTTTGGTATGGGTCTTGATTTTTATATGTGTCTTGAGTCGATATGGGTCTGATTTCAATATGGGTCTTGTTGTCATGACTTTGATACGGGTCTTGAGTCGATATGGGTCTTGTTTTTAATATGGGTCTTATTTTGATATGGGTCTTGATTTTGATATGGGTCTTGAGTCGATATGGGTTTGATTTTGATATGGGTCTTGTTGTCATGATTTTGATATGGGTCTTGATATGATGCACTAATATGATTCACTGATTGATGTGAATATGTTTTTGATGTGTTTTTGATATGATTCACGTTTTCAAGTTGATTTGTTGTTGATTTTTGATAGATTTGATTGAATCAAGAACTGATGGTGGATATGTGTTTATTTGAGGTAGAGCTTGGTGTAATACAGTCTCGGGAGCAATTCCCTAAGCCATGGACACTTATATCGCACTTGTCACAGGCTGACAAAGATGTGATTGAGAGATGTAGGTTATCATCCTTACTAGACATGCCTTGATATATCATTAACCAGGGGTTACTGACAACATTGACAGAGAAGTGGCACAACGATATGAACACATTTCATTTGGCAACCGGTGAGATGATAACTACCCTAGAGGACTCTTATCAGATTCTGCGGATTCCTGTGGTTGGCGATTTTCTACCCTATGAGTAGACCAAGGAGGGTGGCACAAAAACTCTCCACCTATCTTCTAGGATGATTACATTAGTGGCTATGAGATCCCATGGCAGGAGTTTTTGGATTTGGGTTACGCTCCACTGCTGTCAATATTAGCAGGTTTCATTGGTGGTTTCCTGTGTCTCGACCGTAGGTCAAAGGGACTAAACGTTGGATGGGGATTGGTTCTGGAGGATACAATGACATAGGGACACAAGTTTTCATGGGGGTCTTGTATGTTGGCCCACCTATACCAGGAGCTCCACCGAGTAGTATATCTGAGATATACTATTCTATCAACTGGGGTGACGTTATTATAGGTGTGGGTCTGGGAGCATATACTAGTCTCGAGACCACTTATAGACAGGGATAGGCGAGTTGGTCAGACATATACATATGGGTACACAGGTGTAGTTGTCCAGCATAAGCTGGGTAAACAAGAGCACTGGCGCAGGGCTTTGGATGACATTGATACACTCATCTAGAGACCATATATGGATTGTGAGGTATGGGCCAAATATTGGCAAGAGATACCCTATGTATATATGTTGAGGTACCTGATTGGGCAGACGCCCTTTATCATTGAGGAATTTTTGCACAGCCACGCTCATTGGCAATATGTTAGACAACAAGCGATACCATAGGGAGCCTATTTATGTGCTCCTCGGTGATATGATGTGTCAGAGTGGGGGCCTACCCTAGATAGTGGAGCAGTCATGGATGAGTACATGACCTTGGCGGGATAGATCAAGGATTATGGGTCCAGGATAGTGGATGCTGGAATGACAGAGGAGTTCTAAGCATACTTTGTGGCACATGCAGTGGCACGCATATCTGATCTGGTAGAGCTGTTGCCATCTTTTGGTGATGATGAGGAAGAGAAGCTACAAAGGCGAGGGGGTCCTATATGGAGAGAGGAGGATGAGGGAGAGGAGGGAGGAGACGGAGGTAGAGGTGGTGGTGGAGGAGATGGAGGTGGAGGCAGGGGTGGGAATGATAGAGATGGAGGTGGTAGAGGTGGAGATGGCAGAGGTGGAGGTGGTAGAGGTGGAGGTGGTAGAGGTGGTCTCCTTCTTGGTGCGGGTGGGGGTGGTAGGATAGGTGTAGTTTTAGTTGTTGTGGGAGGGATAGAGGATGAGAGGCGACCTGCGTAGAGGAGGAGATCTGACATTCTACCTCCACCAACGCCTCAAACAGGGACATGTGCAGTTAGGACTATGACATAGGTACCTGTTCAGATCAGGGTGCTGCCCTACCAGCAAGATGCTCATATTAGAGCACTACAGGTCTCAGTGTAGGAGCTCTAGGCACATTTGTTAGCATAGCAGCGATAGATCACATAGCTGCAGCCAGAGAGGGATACAATAGTAGAGGTCAGGGCTGAGTAGAGGCCCTTGCTGATAGGTTAGAAAGAGCCATGACGGCTGCCTCGCTTTGAGACACACAGAGGGAGATACAGTACTCAGGCAAGGAGGTCGAGTATTATAGGCATTTGTACGAGGATATGGTCCCTTGAGATCATATAACTCCTAGCTATGCTGCAATGGAATCCGCTCGATCTGAATGTAGTCATACGAGGACAAAGAGAAGAGGTCTTACGGGGCCTGCACAAAGTGATCCATATGGTGGAGATTCGGGAGCTAGGACATTTGCTGCTAGACCATCTACCTCAGGAGATAGTCATACCTGAGAGATCTATCATGTTGTATTGATAGACATGATACCCATTGTATATTTTGACAGTTTTGAGATATATGATATGTGGCATTGATTTTCTCTTATCCACATGTGATGTGTTACTAATGATGTTATGATTTATGATGCACATTTATTTGATATGATGATGCTATGAGGATGATTAGATGTTTAGATAATAATGATGTTCTTGATCTCTTAATGTTGATTTATATGATTATGTGAATGCATGGTTTGTGATGAATAAGTGCTTGTGATATGCATTATTATGTTTACTCTGATACAAGATGGAATGTTACTTGAATGTTTATGATTGTGAGATGTAAATGATAATGATAATGATATGAGATGTATGCAAAAATAATATGCAACTATATGATCACTTTAATTATGTCATTGTCATTACTGTTCGTCGCTTTATTTGTGCTCTTTTTGTCATCATTGAGATTTTGATATGTTGAAAGTTAATACAAGCATCATGGTATAATTGAACCATAATGACCTGAGTATAACTTACATGAATTTTGATATTGCAAGATGACACAAGCATCGAGGTATAATTGAACCAAGACAACCTGAGTGTTGCTTGTGTAAAATAAACAAGAGTTAACCATTTGTATGTGCAAAATGGAAAATAACTTCAATGATGTGTTTCCAATCATGTCTCAAGATAGATTTGCACCATACGAATGATTACCTCACAGATAGAAAACCAAAGAAAAATATTAGATTCCTTCATTGCTTCTCTAGCTGAGTGCATCCTTGAGTAGCTCGGGAGCTCTAATGATTTAGAAATAAAGATACAAATAGTCAAGACTTCATGCCAAATGTAAAAAAATTACAATTCAGAATATATCATCCATCGTGTGTGTGTTGAAGTTGTAGTTGGATAATGATCCTTTTTTCTAGCCCGATGAGCAATTTTGACAATGGTTTCCTTAGTACGTTGCAGTCCTTGTTTGTTGTGTGAATGCTAAAGTGAGATGAATGTTTCTCCTAGTTATGGACACTTGTCAATGTGGATATATACGTTTATCACCAAGCCATGGTGGGATATGATACGAATAATTGTTTAGATTATCAAGGATAGTGACTACATTGATTATGTCTGGGATAATGCTGCATGTATAAGTGTTCGACGATGGCTATGGGCTTAGTTCATATGGATCAAAGATATGATGTGAGTACCGATAGATAGTGGAGTCGATCTCTCACAAATAGCGCCTGTTGCTAGGTTTTCACCACTTGTTTTTATTGCACCTTTTGATTTGTTTATTTTTATTTTTTTGCATTAATTTGATTTTTGTTTTATTTTTTTTTCTTTTTACTTTATCCGTGCATTGGACGACTCAAGTGTAGAACTTATTTAGATGGATTTTGTTGTTTGATTCATCAAGTACGTCCCCTTCTAAATTTGACAACTGATATGCTCCTAATCCATAGGCTGATATGATGACAAAGGGTCCCAACCAGTTAGGTTCAAATTTCCCCTTCTTTCCTCGATCTTGTTGATTTCTAGGATTTTATTTTAGGATGAGATCACCAACTTTGAAAGCCCTTGGGATGACTTTGTGATTAGAGATTTTTCACATTTGTTACCGATATGCCTTGAGATGGTCATAGGTGCGTTTTTGTTTTTCATCAAGAAGCTCTAGTTCTTGCAACCTGTTCACTCAATATTCCTCATCTGGTATGAGGCCCTTCAAAGATACTTAGAGAGATGGGATTCCTACCTCAAGAGGTAGAATTTCTTCTAAACCATACACCAATAGGTATGTGGATACTTGTTCTGTAGGCCCAAAGCGTCGGATTAAGTTGTACATGCTAATACTTGCCAGCATCATTTACTATTTTCTTGAGGATGTTTCAGGATTGTTTTGTTTGATGCTCTTGCTTGGCCATTCCTCTGTGGTTAGTATGGTGTGGAAAAGTGATGTTGGATTTTGAATCATTCACATAGCTCTCGCACATCTTGATTCTTGAAAGGACACCCATTATTAGTGATGATAGAACTGGGAATGCCATATCTACAAATGCGGTAGTTGAGGATGAATGAGGAGATCTGCTTTCCAGTCACGATGGTTATTGGGACTGCTTCGATCCACTTTGTTTTTGGTTGCCAGATAGGTCGAGAGAGAGAGTATTGTTTTTGAGAAAATCATAGATATTCCCGTATAGAGGGGAATCAAAACTGGTTAGGGCATAAATGGCTTGGGATGCAGAATTGGCATAGGCTAGAAAAACAAATTTCTCCACCATGAATTCGTAACGATTTTGTTTATCTGGAATTTGTAGAAGCGAGGCGATAGTGGTGATTGCATCGACAACTCTGTTGTCCAATCTTGGAATCTACGCAAAGGTGATGTGCACAATGTACTTTTTGAAATTATCCACCATTCTCTTGTAAGGCAATCGATTATCATCTTTCATTTGATAGTCATCATTGATCTAGTTGAAAACCAATTGAGAATCCCCATAGACTCTTAATTCTATGATTCTCTATTCTAAAGCCACCTTGATTCTAGTTACTAGGGCTTCATATTCTGTAATGTTGTTGGTGCATGGAAACATCAATCTCTAAGATTTTGGAATTATGTTTCCCTCTAGAGTGATGAACAAGATATCGACACCTGATCCATGTTCTCTATAGGATCCATCAAAGTATAGGGTCCATTGCTTGGGTGTGATAGTGAGAAGATCCATATCTGGAAATCCCGCCTATAGTGGGTGTTGGTCTAGTAGTGGTGCTTCTTCTAGTTGATTTGCAATTGCTTGTCCTTTTATAGCTCATCGTTTTATGTATTGAATGTCAAACTCACTTATGATCATGACCCACTTAGCTAATATTCCTATGAGAGTGGCTTTACTGAGTAGATATTTGAGAGGATTGATCTTTGCTATCAACTTGATGGTGTGAGCTAGCATACAGTGGTGGAAATTTTGAGAAGAAAACACCACTACTAAGAAAGCCTTTTTAATGAATGTATAATTGAGTTCATATCCATTTAAAGTCCTATTGATGTAATTGTAGTGTCGTAAATTTTACACCCTTGCTAGGGTGGTACAATTTCACACTTAGCTTAACACCTTCCTTAGTGTGTCTTGCATCTTGCATTTCTAATTCCCCTTTAAGAATTTAATTAATTAATTTAATTAAATATAAGGTCATGTCTCATCACTTTACACATTATAAAGTTGGGCCATTTACCCTAAGTGTGCCCCTTTTCATCTTATTCCTCCAATGAATCATTTAATCATAAACCCTAATTATGTCTTATCTTGACTGTTTAGGCGCAATTTTCCATATCAAAATATCTTGAAATCAGCTATAACTTTGGGATGCACTTGAATATCACCATATCTAATAGCCCAAAAAAATTGGTGAAAATTTGGTCGGATCGTGGCGGGAATGCACATGGTCCGCGACTTTTTTTCGAAAATTTTGAGAGAACAATCTTATGATATAATAATGCTTAACCCCAAAATATCAGTAGAAAATTCAAATCCTAGGTTGGCCTAAACATGAAATTAAGATCTAGGGTTTCATATTTAAGAGCTCTCTTTCTTCATTTGAAGGGGTCTTCTTCTTATAATCTAAGAACAGGTTTTTTGAGTAATAGAGCCTTCTTTTTAGCGAAGAGTAGATCTTTGAAGTATTCAACAAAATTCAACATTCATCCATCAAACATTCATCAAGCATCATTTCATCAGTTGGGAGACTTTGAAGATGTAGAAGAACAATAGGAGATCACCGATTGATGATTGGTTTGTACCTCTCCCTTGGGGTTGGGTATGGTTTCATATTGTTTTCATGTCTTTGCATAAGCTTCATTTTGATTCATATTCATGCTTTAGATCACTTTGCATTGGGTCTTGATAGCAGGCAGTTTGTCAGATGAAGCTTTGTTTTTGGTTGTGAGATAGGTCACGAGGGAGAGTATTATTTTTGAGAAAATCATAGATATTCTCGTATAGAGGGGAATCATAACTGGTCAGGGCATAGATGACTTGGGATGCGGAATTGTCATAGGCTGGGAAAAACAATTTCTCCACCAGGAATTCATAACGATTTTATTTATCTATAATTTGTAGAAGCGAGGCGATATTGGCCATTGCATCGGTAGCTCTATTATCCAATCTTGGAATCTACTCAAAGGTGTTGTGCACAAAGTACTTTTTGAAATCATCCACCATTCTCTTGTAAGGCATTATCTTATCATCTTTCATCTGACAGTCATCGTTGATCGGGTTGATAACCAATTGTGAATCCCCATAGACTCATAATTCTATGTTTCTCCATTCTACAACCACCTTGATTCTGGTTACTAGGGCTTCATATTCTGCAATGTTGTTGGTGCATGGAAACATCAATCTATAAAATTTTAGAATTGTGTGCCCCTCTGGAGTGATAAACAGGATACCAGCACCCGATCCATGTTGTGTATAGGATCCATAAAAGTATAGGGTCCATTGCTTGGGTGTGATAATGAGAAGATCCATATCTGGAAATTCTACTTGTAGTGGGTGTTGGTTTGGTAGTGGTGCTTCTTCCAGTTGATCTGCAATAACTTGTCCTTTTATAGCTTGTCATTCTGTGTATTGAATGTCAAACTCACTTAGGATCATGACCCACTTAGCTAATCTTCCTATGAGAGTGGCTTTGCTGAGTAGATATTTGAGAGGATCGATATTTGCTATCAACTTGATGGTGTGGGCTAGCATATAGTGGCAGAACTTATGAGAAGCAAACACCACTGCTAAGGAAGCCTTTTTAATCAATATATAATTGAGTTCATATCCATTTAAAGTCCTGTTGATGTAATTGTAGTGTCATAAATTTTACACCCTTGCTAGGGTGGTACAATTTCACACTTAGGTTAGCACCTACCTTAGTGTGTCTTGCATCTTGCATTTCTAATTCTACTTTAATCATTTAATTAATTAATTAAATTAAATTTAAGGTCATGTCTCATCACTTTACACATTATAAAGTTGGGCCATTTACCCTAAGTGTGCCCCTTTTCATCTTATTCCTCCAATGAATCATTTAATCATAAACCCTAATTATGTCTTATTTTGACCATTTAGGCCCGATTTTGCATATCAAAACTGATAAATAATGATGAACAACAAATACCGTAATCGGTACTGAGAGGGGGGGGGGTGAATCAGTATAGACAAAAACTTTCTCAACAACTTATCAAGTTAAAACAATACGAACCGATTGTCTTCATCACTGAACTTAACCGTGGCAATACTAGTTAAACAGAGTAAGACTTCAAACTACATAACTGATAAGTCTGATCACCTCAAATACATTCAATATTTGATAACAACTTCACCCATAAACATATGCATGTGGTACACCAGCAATACAATAACCTACTAGCTATGCATGCATAATCACTAAAACACATAATACTTAATCATCACATGAAAAATGCACAACTCATGACACACAAATTTTTCTCATGGAAACCCAAATGGGAAAAACCACGGTGGGGATGAATACCCACAAGCTTGTTTTGAACTCTTTTGCAGCTCACTCTGTTAGGAGCCTACTCCGGTTAAAGAATTTACAATAAGGTTCTATTAGGAACCGATCTTGTTAAAGATCACCTAGTTAAGGGATGGCTATATACCTTGTTAAAGGTTAAAACCCTGTTAAAGGTTACCTCGCTAGAGGATTTGAAGAACTCAATGATCTTGAGTCACCCGGTTAAAGGATTTACAATAATCCTATTAAAGCTACCTGGTAAAGGGATTTTCCAACTGTTGAAATGGTTAGAAGACAACAGGTAAAACTCTGATCTAGTAACAACACTACATGCCAAGGCAAATCCTTTTCAGTTTCTCTACATCTGCAATGATACTTTGCAATTTTCTCTTACTGGTCTGGCAAGTATCTCATCACTCGGATACATACACAACATTTTCCAACAAAAAACAATAACAAACATCATCAACCTTATAGACAACAATTAGGTTGGTATCATAAACCCTAGACCCCAAGCATTTAGGTTTACAATACAAGCGGTCCAATCCTGACCGGCCAAACAGTTTGCATAGAGCAATACAATCTTAAACATATCACAAGACAATCTGCATCATTCATTCTTTATCGCTTATGGGAATCAGTAACCCATCACGCTCTCTTATCATACCGCTAAGAAGAATTATCATTCCCGAGGTAGACATTTAATGCAATCGATCTTCACATGCAAGATCCTCAAGGAAATCCTTCATGTGCACAAAACTGACGTGGCACCTTGATCTCATTCACATCTCTTAGCTAACTCATCATAGAATGTCTTCGGTTGCATTGCATAAGTTAGATTGCCAAACTGGAAACCCTAGAGTTGAGACTACCAACCGGTAGTCACACTTAGTGAAACCTCGACACCGGTTCACTACATATCATCATACTAGTTCACCTTCTTCTTCCAATATGCATACCGGTTCACTTTCACTTATTGAAATCAATGACAACATACATTATCATCATATCATCATGCTAACAATATCCAACAATCTCCCCCTTTGGCATTGATGGTAATACTCAGTGTAGCATTGCAACTGTAGACATCATAGACTAGTGTATCTACATTAACAGATATCTTCTCCCCCTTTGAAAACATTTCCAAAGTGGAGGCACAAGCTTCCATTCTCTATTATGTTGCTCCCCCTATGGAGTAGCATCCTTAAACACATCAATCTTGAAAGAATTGACACTATAGTTCCTGACTGATGCGGAGCACACAACTTTAGTTGACTTCATGAAGGGGCAGAACCCCTAATTCACCTCTCAAATAGGTAAATGTAGTCTTTGGTATGGGCTTAGTGAATATATCTGCTAGCTGCTCCTTACTGGAAACATGTTGTAGTACAACCTCGGACTTATTTTGAACTTTCTCTCTCAAGAAGTGATACTTAAGCTCAATGTTCTTAGTTCTAGCATGCAATACCAGATTCTTGGAAATATTTATTGCACTTGTGTTGTCACAAAATATATTCACCGGTTCAGATACAATTACTTTGAAACCTTCCAATACATGTTTCATCCAGATTGCTTGAGTGTAGTTCATAAATATTGCCACATGTTTTGCTTCAGCTGTAGACTAGGAAATACAGCTTTGCTTCTTACTCATCCATGATACTAATCTTCCACCGAGAAAGAACGCTCCACCAGTTGTGCTCTTCCAGTCGTCCACATTACCTGCCCAATTGGTATCGGTATACACTTTGAGATTGAATTCATCATTATATGGATACCACAATCCATAGTCAACTGTTCCTTTCAGATATCTAAGAATCCTCTTGACTGCTACCAAGTGGGATTCTCTAAAACATTTTTGAAAACAAGCTACTATGCCCACTGCATGAGAAATATCTGGTCTGCTGTGCACCACAAAGTGTAGCTTACTGATCATTGACTGGTACTCCTCATTCACCAACATTGAATCATCTCCCTTAGTCAATTTGCAACCGGTCACCATCGGTGTACCAACCAATTTGCTTTCCTCCATGCCAAAGGTCTTCAATACCTCTTTGACATACTTGGATTGGGTAATAAAGATACCCTCTATCATTTGCTGAATCTGTAGACCAATGAATAATTTTATTTCCCCAATCAGAGACATCTCAAACTCTTTCTTCATTACATCTGCAAATGCATGGCTCATTTCATCATCTCCTTCAAAGATTATGTCATCTACAAACACTTTACAGATCAGAATCTGATCACCTTCTGATTTCAAGTAGATGTTGCTATCTTCACTTGTTCTCTCAAATCCAATCTTCACAAGATGAGAGTGTAATAGTTTGTACCATGCCCTTGGTGCTTGTTTTAATCCATACAAAGCCTTGTGTAATCTACACACCATGTCACTATCTTCTGATAGGGCAAACCCATCCAATTTCTCTATATATACTTCCTCTTCAAGGATTCCATTAAAAAATGAAGAATTCACATCCATCTGATAGACCTCAAATCCCTTAAATGCTGCAAATGCAAGTAGCATTCATACACCTTCTAGTCTAGCCACAGGACAAAAGGTTTCTCCATAGTCTTCTCCCTCCTCCTGAGCATATCCCTTGCATACAAGCCTAGCCTTGTTCCTTATAACTGTAGCTTCTTCACTCAGTTTATTTCTGAAGACCCATTTGGTACCAATGAAATTCTTATGTTTAGGTTTGGGTACCAAAGACCATGTTACATTATTTTCAATCTGATCTAGCTCCTCTTCCATTACCTTAGTCCAATCTTCATCTGTAAGTGCCTCTTTAATAGTCTTAGGCTCCAATTCGGAGATCATGCAAGAGTTCTCCTTCACCTTTCTTCTCGTGAGTATCCCTGCATCTTTATCTCCTATGATCTGCTTTGGATCATGATGTAATCTCACATATCTAGGAATGACTCTAGTTGGTTCTTCTTTCTTTTCCTCTTCTCCTACCATAGCTTCTACCGGTACAAGAACACTGAGATATTTGCTTGTTTCTTTTGTAACCGGTTCCGAGAAAGCTATTCCCGATTCACCTTCCACTTTCTCGCTGCTAGTTCCCTCAGATTTCTCATGAGATTCATCAACCTTGACATGGATTCTCTCAACAATCTTCTGAGTTGTGTTATTATAGCACTTGAGGGCTTTGCTCTTAGTGGAATATCCTAGAAATATTCGTTCATCACATTTAGCATCAAATTTGCTCAAATGCTCACCTCTCTTGATATAGCACTTACTCCCAAATACCTTAAAGTAACTCATAGTGGGAGTCTTCCCAGTCTAGTACTCATAAGGGGTTTTATCTTTGCCTTTCTTGATAAGTACCTGGTTCATTGTATAGACTGCAGTGCTCACCGCTTCTCTCCAAAAGGTGTGAGCAACCTTTCCTTGGATCAACATTGTTCTCACCACTTCAACTACAGTCTTGTTATTACTTTCTATTATGTCATTTTATTGTGGTGTCCTAGGGGCAGACAATTGTCTCTTGATGCTATTCTCTTCATAGTACTTGTTGAATTCATCAGAAGTGAATTCTCCTCCTTGACGAGTTCTTAGGCACTTTATCATTTGGCCACTTTCCTTTTCTACTAATTCTCTTAAGGCTTTGAACTTTCCAAATGCTTCAGACTTGTCTTTCAAGAATGTGACCCACATCATTCTTGAGCAATCATGAGTAAGAATCATAAAATACCTATCTCCCTAAATACTTCCAGTTTTCATAGGACCACACAAATCAGTATGCACAAGATCAAGTAAATTCTCTGCTGAAAAAGACTTACCTTTAAAAGTTGAGGAAGACATCTTCCCAGGTTGACATTCTCTGCACAAAGAATTCTCAGGTTTGTTCAGCAAAGGCAATCATCTTATTGCCTTGATCTTACCGGCTTTAACAATATTGTCAAAGTTCATATGACAGAGTCTGCTATGCCATATCCAATTGTCATCAAACTTAGCCATCAGACATTGACTAATCTTGGCATTCAACTGAAATAGGTTACCTCTGGTCTACTTACCAGTGGCAATAAGTTCACCGCTCTTTCCAATTATACTAAAGATTCCACCTTTGAACTTCAGAGTGAGTCCTTTGTCATTGAGCTGAACAACACTTAAAAGGTTGTGCTTCAGACCTTCTACCCAATATACATCATCTACACTGCCTTTTCCATTCAGTGAGATGGATCTTTTACCTTTCACCAAACATGGTGCATCATTGCCAAATCAAACAACACCTCCATCATATTCTTCTAGAGACAAAAACTTTCTCCGGTCACCAGTCATGTGGTGAGAACACCCATTATCTATTATCCACTCATTAGAATTGTCAATGCGAGAGACATGGGCTTTCTTGTCAGACACTTCTTCCTTTACAGCTACAAACACTATGTCTTCACTCTCTTCATCCTCTGATTCTTCATCAGTAACACCTTCATCCATAGCAACAAGACAATTTCTTCTACTTCCTCCTTTATACTTTCTAAACCTCTCTGGTTTATCCTTATTGTTATTGTTAGGACAGTTAACAACTATATGTCCTATGTTGTTGCAGGAGAAACATTTTAAAGGAAGCTTACCTCTATATTTTCTAGTACCTTTTGGAAGTCTCTTGGCAAGAAGAGCTTCAAACTCCATCAGAATCTCTTCATCATCCATATCTTTGCATTATCTAGATTCATAACTGGTACTAGTTTCTTTTCCTTTTCTGGATGGTGCAACAGATGCTCTAGAAGTTGACTCAGTCTTCTGAACACTTCCATCATAGCTATTCAACTCATATGCAATCAACTTTGCAATGATAGAGTCTAAGGATAACTTGGTTTTATCAATAGACCTTAATTCTTGGATAGCAGCAAACATGATTGCATAGATCGGTAACAATGACCTCAAGACTTTACTAACAACGGTGGCATCCTGAATCATTCCACCAACGCTTTTGATATCTCCTACCACAATCTTAATCCTAATGCCATATTATTGAATGGTCTCTCCTTCAACCATCCTCATGTCTTCAAATTTTCCTCTAAGGCTCTCTTTCTTAGCTTGCTTGACATGCTCATCACCACCATAAATGGTTTCCAATGCATCCCATACATCCTTAGGAGTATCCTTGTCTTGTACATCAATAAACTCAATATGTGACAAGCTGCTGATAAGGGCTTCCATGACTTGCCCATTTTTCTAAATCTCTCTTCTAATCATCGGTCAGAGTGCCAATGGGAATCACATAGGCATTCTCAACATAGCTCCAGTGTTGAGAACCCATACTCTTGATGTAAATATTCATTCTATCCTTCCATATCTTGAAGTTATCTCTATTGAACTTAGGACCTTCCCTTTTCATCATTATAGTAGGATCTTTTACCTTAAGTGGTTAAGCTTATATCACCGAGGACCTGGAGCTGCTCTGATACTAATTGATGAATAATAATGAACAACAAATACCCTAATCGGTACTGAGAGGGGGGGGGCTGAATCAGTACAAACAAAAACTTTCTCAAAAACTTATCAAGTTAAAACAATACCAACCTGTTGACTTCATCACTGAACTTAACCATGGCAATACCGATTAAACACAGTAAGACTTCAAACAACATAAATTGATAAGTCTAATCACTTCAAATACATTCAATATTTGATGACTACTTCACCCATAAACATACGCATGTGGTATACGAGTAATACCATAACCTATTATCTCTGCATGCATAATCACTAAAACACAAAATACTTAATCATCACATGAAAAATGCACAACTCATGACACAAAAAATTTTCACGTGCAAACCCAAATGGGAAAAACCATGGTGGGGATGAATACCCACAAGCTTGTTTTGAACTCTTTTGAAGCTCGTTCTCTTAGGAGCCTAGTCTAGTTAAAGAGTTTACAATAAGGTTCTGTTAGGAACCGATCTTGTTAAAGATCACCTAGTTAAGGGATGGCTATATACCCTGTTAAAGGTTACCTCACTAGAGGATTTGAAGAACTCAATGATCTTGAGTCCCCCAGTTAAATGATTTACAATAAGCCTGTTAAAGCTACTCAGTAAACATATTTTCCAACTATTGAAATGGTTAGAAGACAACAGGTAAAACTCTGATCTAATAACAATACTACATGCCAAGGGAGACCCTTTTCAGTTCCTCTACTTCTTCAATCACACTCTGTAGTTTTCTCTTATTGGTCTAGCAAGTATCTCATCACTCCGATACACACACAACATTTTCCAACAACAAACAATAACAAACATCATCGACCTTATAGACAACAATTAGGTCGGTAGTATAAACCCTAAACCCTAAGCATTCAGGTTTACAATACAAGCAGTCCAATCCTGACCGTCCAAACACTTTCATAGAGCAATACAATCTTAAACAAATCACAAGACAATTTACATCGTTCATTCTTCGCTACATATGGGAATCAGTAACTCATCACGCTCTCTTCTCATACCGCTAAGAAGAATGATCATTCCCAAGGTAGACATTTAATGCAATCGATCTTCACATGCAAGATCCTCAAGGAAATCCTCCACGTGCACAAAACTGGCATGACACCTCGATCTCATTCACATCTCTTAGCTAACTCATCATAGAATTTATTTGGTTGCATCACACAAGATGGATTGCCAAACCAGAAACCCTAGAGTTGAGACTACCAACCGGTAGTCACACTTAGTGAAACCTCGACACCGGTTCACTACATATCTTCATACTGGTTCACCGTCTTTATCCAATCTGCATACCGGTTCACTTTCCCTTATTGACATCAATGACAACATACATTATCATCATATAATCATGCCAACAACATCCAACAAAACATCTCAAAATCAGCTGTAACTTTGGGATGTGCTCTAATATCACCATATCTAATGGCCTCAAAAATTTGGTGACAAGTTGGTCGGACCGTGGTGGGAATGCATATGGTCCAAGGATTTTTTCTCTAAATTTTGAGAGAACAATCCTATGATATAATAATGCTTAACCCCAAAATATCAACGCAAAATTGAAATCCTAGGTTAGCCTAAACATGAAATTAAGATCTAGGGTTTCATATTTAAGAGCTCTCTTTCTTCATTTGAAGGGGTCTTCTTCTAAGAATCTAAGAATAAGTTTTTGGAGTATTATAGCCTTCTTTTCAGCATAAGAGTATATCTTTGAAGTCTTAAAAAATATTCAACATTCATCCATCAAACATTCATCAAGCAACATTTCATCAATTGGGAGCTTTTGAAGATATAGAAGAACAATAGGAGATCACCGACTGATGATTGACTTGTACCTCTCCCTTGGGGTTGGGTATGGTTTCATGTTGTTTTCATGTCTTTCCATAAGCTTCATTTTGATTCATATTCATGCTTTAGATCACTTTGCATTATGGATTTAGAGCATTTACTTTGTCAATTATAAGCAATTAGGGTGTACTCTTTAGGGTTGCTCTAGGTTGTTTACTTTCATTCTTAGGATCTTGCATATACACAAGGTTCTTGCATAAACATTTTTAGTATATTACCGGCTATTCCTGGAGGTGGAAATCACCAACATGAAGGTTTGAATAAGTCAAAACCATATGTAGCCACCCCAAACCTTCCCTTTTTGGTTGCAGGTACAGAAACGAGTATTGAGAGGCAGTTTCAGATCTAGAAAAGACATCTACACCACCCAGAAGTCTCAAAAGTGTAGAAATGTGTCAAGGATAGGGGCATGGTACCCTAGTCCTGCCCAGGACAGTAGCGTGGCACCATGGTCATGCCCTCTGTCAATAGGACTTGATAGAACAATACTTTGTAGATCTCAGAATCCCTCCTATCAGTTGTAGCTCCAGAATTGTAGAATCAGGATAGTGGCATGGCACCCTGGTCTTGGACATTTCATCTTAGATTTTAGACATAGGTTCACCTCTTATTTTTCCTTCTGATCTATACTTCTTAGTAGTGTATTAGTTTTTCTTTGATCTGCATTTTTAGATTAGGATTGGCTTGCTTTCTTTCTTTCTAGGTTAGATTGCATTTTGCATCATTCCTCTCTCTCATCTACAACAAAGGAATAGAAAAACTAAGAGGTAATCCATGACTCTCTCTTTCTCATAAGAAGTAGCCAACATGTGTTACCTCCCTAGGCTATTTCGTATTCCATGAGTGTGTATGAGAGTGGGATTAGGGTTTACATACTTAGTCTCACTTTTTCCCCTACACATCTTTGGTGAACCCGACATGAATCCAATTCCATCTTCATTGCATTGCATTGTTAGATCTAGATCTATTTTATTTCATTTTCTTTCAAAATATAAAAAAACAAAAAAGAAAAAAAGAAAAAAAGAAAAAAAAAAGAGATAGCTTTCTTTCATTTTCCTTTCATTGTGTGTTTAAATTTCATACAATTTTCATTTCAAAATGTGAGATTTCTATTTGCAAGAAGTTCATGCTTTTGATGATGTATGCAATTTTGTTGATTATGAGTTTAGTAAGGATGAATTAGATGAAGCTCTAGATGATTTTTTGAACTCTAAGCCTTCTAAACCCTCATTTTGCCAAAAATTAATCAACCTTGTTACTATGCCATTTCATGGTGATGAGAAAGATAAGTTGAATGATTCCTCTCACGGGTACATTCCTATCAACTCCTCCACTAGATCTAGCAACATAGTTGATTCCCATTATTCCCTCTATGATGTTATGTCTCCTTTTAAGTCCAAAGATAAGACTTTCAATTACTATGATCATGCTTTATTGGATGATGCCCTTGACGACTTTATGTCTCTGCCTAAACTTTCAAACAAGAATAATGCATATAAAAGGTTAATCAATATGATCAATGTGAGTGAACATAGAATACCTCTTTTTGTTGTCCAAGGTGCTTGTCCTTTTCAAACTTCACCTCTTCCTAATCAACCTCTTTTCATGGTTCAAGGTGGATATGGTCATGATTCCTTTAGCACTTCAAACAAACCTATCATTATGGTTCAAGGAAGGAATCCCACTAAGAGTATTTATAGCTTTGCTAGACAACTAGCTAAGGAGAGTTATAATGCAGTTTCCTATTCCTATAACATGAGAAACAATAGGAAACCTAACCCTCCTCTAGTTGTTCTGACTCCTCTACCTAATCCTCAACTCATTCTTCCTCAAGCACCTCACATTTCACAAACCCTTGGTAAGGAATATGATCTTGTCAAACAACTTAGAGCTACTCCTGCCAAGATATCCCTTTAGTATTTGCTTCAAACCTCCTCAACTCATCATGGAATGCTACAAGATGCCTTGAAAACATTGAATGTCTAACTTGTAGTGACATCTAATAATATGGCTTCCTTGATTCACTCTATTACGTTACCTAAGGCTCAGATTGTGTTTACACAAGATGAGCTGCCTTTTAGTGAAATTCAACAACAATATGATCCCTTAATGATTGTGGTTATTATAAATGATAGTACGATAAGACAAACACTAGTGGAAAATGGTTCTGGCCTTAATGTTTGTAGTTTTAACTTTTTGCATAAGATCAATGTTGATGCATCTCTTATTAAGCCCGATTCTCTCACTATCTGTGGCTTCCATAATGTTGCTAAATCTTCACTAGGTATCATTACCTTTCCTGTTAAGGTAGGTCCTATTACTTTACCTACTCCTATCCATGTCATGTCTAGAGAGTTAACATAAAACTTGGTTCTAGGAAGACGTTGGATTCATAGCATGCAAGTTGTTACCTCTACATTGCATAGGCAAATCAAGTTCATTCACAATAATACAACATACACCTTGTTAGGTGACACAAGATTCTAAGCTTCTTTACAAACATCAATTTCTAAATCCTCTTCAATAAATTCTTCCCCAACTATCTTAGATAAATCCTCTAAAGCTTCTACTTTGATTAGTGTGACCAGTTCATCAAACTTGTCTCCTATATCTGTACCGATCCCTAATACTTCCTCAAGTGGACCTAAGGTTCTTGAGGAAGTGTCTTCTCAGCCCGACTCTATGATTGAGAACACTTTCTCTCCTTAGAGGATTCTTGTAGAAGATGATGGGGGATCCCTAGATTTCAATCCTACTTTCATAGGGGAATACATAATTCCCCCTAGAGAACCTACGATCTAAAAGAAGAAAGAAGAAGAAGAACCTAAAAAGCAATCTACTTTGTCTAGGCCATTGAGTAATAAATTTGTGGCGGCTTCTCAGACTTCATCTCCCTCGGTTTCTGGTCTAGAGGATTTTGATCCTTCACTTTTTGAAAATCCTCTTTCTTCTTTGAAAATGACTAACCTTTATGGTCCTGGTTTTCACATCCTAGCTAGGTGTGGCTATGATGGAAATGGATGTTGTGCTCAAGAACAAGGGATTGAGGTTCCCTTGGAAAACAACTTTCTTGATATGACATTTGGGCTTGGCTATAATCCTTTCAAGCGTACTAAAGCCTCTAAGAGACCATCTATTAGTGTTAATTTCATTTTTGCTTCTCTCTTGCTAAAATATCCAGAATATATTGATTGTGACCCTTCTTGTATCGTTGCTTTGGATGTTTTTTCTACTGATGATTCCTTAGCTGAATTCTTGGGAGCTTATCACAACCTTCCTCATTATCACCATAATCATAATTTTCTCTGTTGTCTACATATGGAAGCTTACTTTGGGACAAAAAGAAATAGTGATGAGATAGTTAAAGAATTTTCTCAATTGAAAGACGCTCCTCAACAAAGCAATCTCCTAATAAATAACACCATTGATATCAAGATGTATCCTTGTGTTGAAGATAAGATCATCAAGATAGGGAAATGTCTTGATGAAGAAGAGAAAAAACAATATGTTGAGTTGTTACATAAATTCCCTGAGATCTTTGCTTGGATATATTTTCACATGCCCGAGATAGATCCTAAGATTGTTACTCATAACATTGTCCTAATTCGTGATGCAAAACCTGTGAAGTAGAAGATTCGAAAGATTCACCCTAAAGTTGCATTACTTGTTAAAGTTGAGATTGAAAAATTGTTGGATGTTGTATTCATATGTCCTATCGATTAATCCCCATGGATTTCAAACATTGTGGTTGTGGCTAAAGCTGAAAACAAGATTAGGATGTGTATTGATTTTCATTATTTGAACAAGGCTTCTTTAAAAGATAACTTTCCTCTCCCAAATATTGATATGATAGTGGATTTGGTAGTAGGGTATGCTTTACTATCCTTTATGGATGGTTTCTATGGATATAATCAAATCTTTATTCATCCCAAAGATTAATATAAAACTGCTTTCACCACTCCTTGGGGTACATTTTTTTGGATTGTGATGCCTTTTGGATTGAAAAATGCGAGCACAACCTATCAGTATGCTATGACTCTCATCTTCCATGACTATATGCATAAGAGCTTAGAAGATTACATTGATGACATCTTAGCCAAATCCATCCTTCGTACAGATCATGTTAAGATCCTTCGTCAAATCTTTGAGAGAATTCGTAAATATAACATGCATTTTAATCCCCTAAAAATATGTTTTTTGTGTGGATAGTGGAAAAGTATTAGGATTCATAGTTTCACATCATGACGTTGAGGTGGATATGAAAAAGATAGATGCTATTGTTAACATGCCTCCTCCTACAAACATTTCTCAACTCAAAAGTTTGCAAGGAAAGATCCAAGCTATTCGTAGGTTCATCTCTCAACTTGCGGATCATACCTTTGCCTTCACAAAATTGCTTAAAAATAATATCACTTTCCATTGGAATGAGGATTGTCATCAAGCATTTGAAGACCTAAAAACCTATTTGGCCAATCCTCCTATTCTTCAACCTGTTGATCCTACTAAGCCTTTTATTTTATACACCGTTGCTTCCCCTCAAGCTCTTGCATCCTTATTGGCATAATGTGATAAGGATGGTAGAGAATCCTCGGTTTATTATATAATTTGTACTCTACTCAATTACGAAGTCCGATATTCTGCGATATAGAGACAATGCCTTGCTTTAGTCTATCCAACTCAAAAAGTTGAGGCATTATCTCTTGAATGTTGAGATCCCCGTTACCATTAAATTTGATCCTCTTAAGCATCTTTTCTCCAAAACTGATCTTTCTGGATGTTTAGCTAAGTGGGTTATGATGTTGACTGAGTTTGACCTTAAGTTTATCTCACAAAAGGCAATAAAGGGTCAAGGGTTGACTGATCACTTAGTTGATTCTCCTTCACCCTTCTCCCTACCTAATCCAGAGTCTTTTCCTGATGAATACATTCTTTCCATTGAGGTTGATGAGACTTGGGAACTGTACTTTGATGGCTCTAAATGTCATATAGGATCGGGGGCAGGGGTGGTCTTAATTTATGATATCATCTTAATTTCTTATGTACCAACAACATTGCTGAATATGAAGTTCTTAAAGCTAGAATTAAAGCAACCTTGGCATTGAATGTGAAACATCTACATATTTATGGAGATTCTCAATTAATCATAAGACAAGTGACAAGAGTTTATCAAGATAAGCAAGAGAAATTATTGCAATATAAAGATCTACCTTTATCCTTGTTGAAAAAATTTGATTCCTATACCATGGATTTAGTTTCTCAAAAAGATAATTGACATGTTGATGTGATGGCATGTGTTGCCTCCCTTATGTCTCTAGAGGACTCCTTGGTAGATCTTTAATTCACTATTCATAACCTCACTATGTGGGCTCCTCTGCAGTGAATAGTGCCAAAAATTTAGAAAGTGACAAATGAAAGTGTCACTTTCATATTTATGTTTTATGCACTTTCTGACTTTATGCTTTTAAATTAAAACCCTAATTTCTGCACTTTTTCTTCAATCTATCATATCTTGAGCTAGGAAGCTCTGATTCTTGCACCGTTAGTAGCATTGGAATCATGAGTGTGCCCTCTCACTCTGCAGTAGTTCCATGATGTTCTTAGATGAGTAATCAAGCCTTGTTGTGAACTTCCTTAATCAAATATTTATCACAATTCATTATGGAAAACCGGATACACTGTTTCACCTCACTAATAAGCAAGTTGAAATAGTGGGGGCATATAGCTACCCACAAATTTTATCAAATTCCTTAGTAAGCATTAGATGATTTTGTGATCTATAATGTGGTTTTGTAGGGTGTGGTTCCTAACTTTGTACTATAGATATCGCTGGGGGCTTCGTTCGATAGCTTATGGATATATCCTTTTTCAAATGGTGTTTACTTTTCTATACTTTATCTTCCATATGCATGTAGTTTCATATGACAACTAAAGTGGGGGATAAATATAGTATCATAAATTGTAGACCCTTGCTAGGGTGGTACAATTTCACACTTAGGTTAGCACTCACCATAGTGTGTCTTGCATATTGCATTTCTAATTCCCCTTTAAGGATTTAATTAATTAATTTAATTAAATCTAAGGTCATGTCTCATCACTTTACACATTATAAAGTTGGGCCCTTTCACCTAAGTGTGCCCCTTTTCATCTTATTCCTCCAATGAATCCTTTAATCATAAATCCTAATTATGTCTTATTTTGACAGCTTAAGCTCGATTTTGCATATCAAAACATCTCAAAATCAGCTGTAACTTTGGGATGCACTCTAATATCACCATATCCAACGGCCCCAAAAATTTCATGAAAAGTTGTTCAGACCATGGTGGGAATGCACATGATCCGCGAATTTTTTCTCGAAATTTTGGGAGCACAATCCTATGATATAATAATGCTTAACCCCAAAATATCAGTAGGAAATTCAAATCCTAGGTTGGCCTAAATATTAAATTAAGATATAGGGTTTTATATTTAAAAGTACTCTTTCTTCATTTGAAGGGGTCTTCTTCTAAGAATCTAAGAATAGGTTTTTGGAGTATTAGAGCCTTCTTTGCAGCTAAAGATTATATCTTTGAAGTCTTCAAAAAAATTCAACATTCATCCATAAAAAAATCATCAAGCATCATTTCATGAATTAGGGGCTATTGAAGATGTAGAAGAACAATAGAAAATCATCGATTGACGATTGGCTTGTACCTCTCCCTTGGGGTTGGGTATGGTTTCATATTGTTTTCATATCTTTGCATAAGCTTAATTTTGATTCATATTCATGCTTTAGATCACTTTGCATTGTGGATTTAGAGAATTAACTTTGTCAATTATAAGCAATTAGGGTTTACTCTTTAGGGTTGCTCTAGGTTGTTTACTTTCATTCTTAGGATCTTGCATATACACAAGGTTCTTGCACACACATTTTTAGTACATTATCAGATATTCATGGAGGTTAAAATCACCAACATGGGGGTTTGAATAGGGAAAAACCCTATATAGCCACCCCAAACCTTTCCTTTTAAGTTGCAGATACGGAAATAGGCATCCAGAGGCAGTTTTAGATTTGGAAAAGGCATCTACACCACCTAGAAGTCTTAGAAGTGCATAAATCTATCAAGGATAGGGGCGTGACACCCTAGTCCTACCCAGGACAGTGGCGCAACACCATGGTCCTTCCCTCTGTCAGCAAGAATTGACAGAACAGTACTTTGCAAATCTCAAAATCCATCTTGTCAGTTGCAGCTCCATAATTGCAGAATCAGGATAGTGGCGTGGCACCCTAGTCCTAGACATTTCTGCTCAGATTTTAAACATAGGTGCACCTTTGATTTTTCCTTCTGATCTATACTTTTCAATAGTGTATCAGTTGTTCTTTGTCCTGAATTCTCATATTAGGATTGGCTTGCTTACTTGCTTTCTAGGTTAGATTGCATTTACATCATTCCTCCCTCTCATCTATAGAAAAGGAATAGAAAACCTAAAAGGTAATCCATGGCTCTCTCTTTCTCATAAGAAGTAGCCAACATGTGTTACCTCCCTAGGCTCTTTTGTATTCCATGAGTGTGTATGAGAGTCGGATTACGGTTTCCATACTTAGTCTCACTTTTCCTCTACACAGTAATAGATTTCTCTTTATTTGCTTGTTGGATCTTATTGTGCTAGCAGTGCCCCCAATGATACTTTTTTTGTTGATATACAGAGAATGAGTGGCTTTAATGCTATTGGTGGTACCGAAATTGGTGGATTCATCAGATATTGTTTGAGTTGGTGGAATGATTCTACACATTTGTCTTCCCATCTGAAAGGTATATTCTTATGAAGAATATGATTGAATGGAAGACATTTATCTGCTAGCTAAGTGATGAATAGTCGAATGGATTGTATCCTTCCTTGCAAAGATCATAGTTGGCTGATGTTTTTAGGAGGTGGCATTTCCATGATAGCCTAAACCTTTGCTAGATCTACTACGATTCCCTTTTTGGATATAATGTAGCCCAACAGTTTGTCAGATGTGACCCCGAAGACACAGTTCTTAGGGTTTAATCTGATATTGAATTGCTCCAATCATTGAATATTTTATCTAGGATGTCCAGGTGTTCTACCATGGTGAATGATTTAGCTAGCAAATCATCCACATAATCCTCCATGAAAGTATGCATCATGTTGTGGAAGATTGTTGTCATGGCTCTTTGATAAGTTGCACCAACATTTTTCAAGCCAAAAGGCATGACGTTCCAACAATATGTTCCCCATAGACAAGTGAATGAAATTTTATCTTGATCCTATGGGGCTATCTTGATTTGGTTATAGCTAGAGAAGCCATGCATGAGAGATAGCATTGCGTGCCCTACTGTTAGATCAACAATAGTGTCGATGCTTGCTAAAGGAAAGTCGTCCTTTAGACATTCCTTGTTTAGGTCCCTGAAGTCTATGTAAATCCTTATGCTTTTATCTAGTTGGAAAACTGGTATAATATTTGAGATCCATTTGGTATAATCTATAGGTTAGATGAATCCGACATCTAATAACTTTTTCAGTTCTTCTTTGACTAATACTGCCATATGTGGATTCATCTTCCTTAATTTTTGCTTGACAGGTTTAGCTCCAGGAGCAATGGATAACTGATGCATGATTATATTTGGATCCACTCCTAGCATTTCAGCATAAGACCAAGAAAAATTGATTTTCTTCTCTTTGAAGAATTTGATAAAAGCTGGTTGTTCTTCTTCTGTGAGTGATTCTACAGAATGTATGATTTTGAATGCTACTTCAGTGCTAATATTTATGTATTGAGTTGGCTCAATCAAGACTGGTGACCTTTCCTGGTAATGTTCAAGGAAGAGTGTCAAGTCTCTCATCTTTAGGTGCCTCAAAAAGGTTTTCACCTTCAGATATGTCCTTTATTTTTACTTTTTTGTGATCTAATACTACCATTAATTGGTTTTCACCATTAGATCCATTGTTTATTTCATTTTTGTGACTAAGAGACTTGGCACTCTCCTAATTGTAGATATCGTTATGTTTTTCACTGGTGGAACATGTTTTTGGGTTGACTGAGCATAGGTATTGGACAATTGATTTATCATTCGGGAATATTGGTATTTATCATGATGTTCGAGTTCTTCCCAGTTTAGGAGATCGGGATATATGAGTGGTAGGGAGTCATTTGGAGGGTTAAGATCAGCTACCGTAACTATCATGATGGAGACATCATCATAGTTGTTTGGGATATCGGTGAGGTCTATGATATTCTCGAGGTCTTCGATGGTATTCTCTTCGATATTGCCTTGTTCGTATTGTCATTGCTCATTCTCATTAGCCTCATAGATATGTTGTGGTCTGAATTCAAATGGTTGAGATCTTGAGCCTTGTCCCTCGTGAGAAATGGGTGTGTATGCGTGGATTGTATCCACCTCAATATCTTCAGTAACATCAAAACAACTATACCACTCATATTCATTGAAATCAGTTTCAGAATCACTGTCCCAGGTTACCTCGCTAAATCTGATAGGTATATTGTCTAGTGAGAAAAGATCATTGATAATTGACACATGTTTAGTAGCTTGTTTTGATTCAGGATCGGTGCTTGCTTGTACTCTTTGAATTTGTTCATACACCGTTTCCTTTCTCTGAGTAGCAATTTCTTTAGGTTGGGGCTTAACCTTGGTTTGATCAGGTTCTTGTACATGATATACTTTTTTATAAGAAGCTTCCACCCTTTGAATAGAGAGCTCTTCTTGTCATTTCTCATTTTCTTCATGTTTTTCCTCCTTCCTTGTCTTTTTTTTTGCTTGGTTCATTGCTTCTTGCCATGAGTCTTTGCTATGTTTTTTCTTTTCTTTGCGTTAAAGTTTTTTATTGTGATTTTGCTTTTGCACAGGCAGAATATGTTTCCCATACCCAAGTTCTGTTTTGTCTTTTGTAAATTGTGAACGAAGTTGTATGGGTTCTATGATGCCTTCTTGATGCTTTCCAATAGGTCCTTTTCCTTTGTATCCCACCCATTGCATGATCTAGAACCCATTTCCATACTGTTTTGTTGGTACGGTTACTTCTATGGTAGTAGCTCTGATTTCCTCTACATCCTTGTATAGCCAGCTAAGGATGTCTTTATCTTCTGATTCTTCAGCCAGCCATTTGGATAAATTTACCATCAAACTTGGTGATGGATGTCTTGACGTGGAAGGTTTTCCATAAGACCTTGGTGAAGTTGGAAATTTAGATAGACATAAGGGTTGAAAAGAGTACTCCCCCATGCCTTGGTCCTTTATTTTCATCTTTTGCTTGAAGTGCATGGATAGGGATTTGAGTTCTTCTTGATGGTTGGATGATGAGGAAGCTTGGGCCTCCCTATTGTGTGGAACCATGACATTTTGAGCTGCCCCCGTAGAATTACAATATTGAAAAGGGTTATTATTTGCAGATATTGAAATTTCTTGTCCATTGTAGGGGAACTTGATACATTGATGGTTTTTGGAAGGCAACGCTTGCATTTCATGGATCCATGGATGACCCAATAGTATATTGTATGTCAAGTCTATGTTTAAGACTTGGCACATGATTTCTCTTTGTATAGGACCTACCTGAATGGGTAGTATTAGAGTTCCTTCGGATGATCACTCTTCATCATCATAGGCTTTGATAGTGATTTTATTTTTGGGATCAATAGCTTGCTAAGTGAATGGTTCTTCGGCCGTACTCTCAACTGCAGATGGAAATGTGTAACTCCTGAATTTGTATGCCGTTTGCTATGCTTCTTTGGAAATGCTTGACTGCTCAGATATTGCATCGTCATGGAAGTTTTTCTTTCTTGGGCCGCCTCTTATCCGTCAGAGTTCCTCCGCGACCTCCTTCATCGACGATCTTTTCCTCCTTTCCGAATGAAGGCATTCCCTTGCTAACCTTCCCGTAGCTTCCATCTGTTGGATGGTTTCTTCCTCCAACACTTTTCTATCTAAGATTTCTCTGAGGCGATTGTGGTTGATTCTGTTTAGAAAAAGTGTAGATAAGCTCCACTCATCGCTGCTCCTTTCAACACTCAGTGGTTCCAGACCTGTTATAAGCTCAACCAGGACAACACCAAAACTGTATACATCACTTTTGTCAGTGAGTTGATATGTTTGGAAGTATTCAGGATCTAAGTAACCCTTTGTGCCCATTATATTATTAGTGGTGACATGTGTGTTATTAGAAGCAGATATCAGACGAGAAATCCCAAAGTCTGCAACTTTGGGAGAAAATGTCTCATTCAAAATAATATTAGACGATTTTACATCCCGATGGAAAATGGGTCGAGATGCTCCAAAATGCAGATATACCAAAGCCTCCGCCGTCTCCATCGCAATCTGTAAACGTGAAACCCAAGGCAAACAGCATCCCTTGGAGTGTAAATGTTCAAACAGTGTTCAATTCGGAAAGAATTCAGATACCAACATTGGCAAATTAGTATGTTTCTGGATGCAACAACCTAACAATTTCACTATGTTTCTGTGATTGATTTGAGAGAGAATTCTAATTTCATTTAGAAAGTCATGGCTCTCCTCTACTTTGAAAGGTTGCTAGGACTTCTTAATAGCCACATGAGTACCATTCCATAAAATGCCTTTGAATACAGTTCCGAAGCCACCTTTCCCAACACCATTTCATTTGAATAATTATCAGAAGCTTTTTCCAATTCTTCGTCAGAAAACATTGTGACGCTTTCTCTCCCCACTGTAGATGCTATGTATTGTTGCAGCTGTTGGAAATACTTGGCCTCCACAAGTTTCAAGTTGCGTTTCTTTAGCCGCCGAACCCAGACAGACACTACTAAATTGATAGCCACAAATGAAGAGACGGATCCTGTGTATTTTACACAAGACCAGACGTTGAAATAAAGTTATTTTTATATTATACCTAATTTCGAAAATTTATAGGGAAATCAATTAAAATAACACAAACACAGTTTATTTAATCTTTCGTTACCTGCGATCGCAGGAAGGGTAGCATCTGAACTTTCCGCCTCGCACCTTGATCCGTTTGTGAAGCCATGTCCAGTGTAACCCTTTGCACATGAACAATTCTAAGAACCTGCCAAATTATGGCATACACCTCCGTTGGATGGTTCCACGCACTCATTCAAGCTTCCACCGCTAGTGTCATTCGAAGGTCTGCATTTGTCAATGTCTGCATATCATCAATAAAGAAAATTAATGATTATAAAACACAAAACATCGTAATTGAAGAGCCATGGTGCCCAAATTAACAAAAAGAGCGGTTGACGAATACTGGATGCATGACATGATGAAATACATCTCGCTTCTCCCCCACAATTCTGGTGTGTGTAAGTACCGGATAAATAGCAACCAGCAACCACAAACATGTTGGATACGGAGATAGTGAAAAGCCCGTCCGGAGGTAACTTAAACGACACGAATGCATCTGCCTCTTCCCTTTCAGGACACGAAGAGGCTCTAAGAGAAATCGAATTAATGACCATGTATCCAGAATAATCGATCTCCCAAATCTTATAGTATGCCGTTCTTAATTTTCTGTGAGTATTATTAGTGACTAAGGCAGGAAGAAACGGAGGCATCTTTCCAGTGTCTTCATCCTTCTTGCATATGATTTGAAAACCAGGGTATCCACAATCAGGCTTCTTAATCCAGAAAGGGTAATCCACAGTAGTTCTGCCACACTGTTCAGGAACACAACTTGCAGAAGTAAAGCCCATCAAAGAGACACAAATCACAAAGCGAACTACAACTCTACAATCCATTTTCATTTTTAAGATCTTCAATTTGAGTAAAACTGGTCCACAGTACAATATCAAATTTCCAAGTAGTTTCATATGGTGAATAAAGGAAATTTATTTCACATACGCAAACTTTACGATACTAAAGTCGTGTCTTAATAATATAATATTAAGTCGATATTTGCAAAGACTTAATATATTTGAAGAATTAAAACAGCAAAGAAGTGAAAACAAACCAGCAGAAAAGAAAACATACAACACAAGGTTTAACGTGGTTCACCACTAAGTGGCTACGTCCATCAGACACGTAGGGAGTTCTTCTATTAATGAATAATGCAAAAACACAGTACATCATTTATGGGCTGCACACAGGCATTTATATAAACATATCAAATATGAAATGAAGAGTCTTCTGGGGAAGACAAACAGCCATGTGACTATTGGGCTTCATATACCCAACAATCTCCCCTATGAAGTCCAACCGGCACAACCTGTAACATTCCCTGCATCTCCATTCCAAGGCTCATACTACAACCAGCTCTTGAGAAGATTTTAATATCGCTAAACTTTTTTCATGAACAGTGCGAATTAATCTTCTCCAAGTCAGATCAGAGTTAAAAACAGATTCTCTAACTACTTCATTTGGTAATCCATGATCAGGAACACTACTATCTGCAGATGCATAATACACTCCTTCGTCAAAGTCTCTTGCTTTTGTGCTCCCTCGTAATAGAATATCTAGAAGATCACCATTATCAGATTTTAATACCCAAATATAAAACTCTTATACAGATGTGAATAGCCTACAAACATCACTCCCAATTCTCATGGTTGCCTCACTAAATGAATTTGTTGTATTTTGTGCAGAAACTTGTGCAGTACCTGGAATCAATGCATTCCACTCCGCCTCTATTTCTGTAATCTAGAGCAATAAATCATCACTCTTTTGTTCTTTTTGAAATTCATTTTCCTCAAAAACCTTATCCTCAGCCTTTTCGAAGTCTTTTGGATCTTGCACAGCCTTGAACCAGAGGCTCTCTCCCGCCTCCGTGAACTCTATAATCCCTGTGCTCCTCGGATATTCAATCTCTAGGCACCTTGAATCCTATTGTGGATTCTTTCCACCAAAGAAAGGCTTTCCTATCAACAAAGCATACATTTTTGTGAGGAAAGAGTCCTCTGTTAGGAGCTTCCCATCACTTTCCTCTTGCTGAAATACGGTCTCTTCAGAAAAACCCCATTCTTTCTCAAAGTTATCTTTTCCAATATTCATGATGCGACACAAAACCATCAACTTTTGGTCCATACAAATCAGTTTGTCGGTGAGTAGGAGATTCTCTTCCTTCAACCTCATAAATTTTTCTTTTTCATAATCCTCCCGAGTCTTGGTCTCAACCTCATCAACTTCATCCTCACTTCAGCGTCCTCCTCTTCAGCATCCTCTTCTTCAGTTGAATCAAGAAAATCTTCAAGCAACGAATACTTCAAACCCTCTTTTTCTTCAGCCGAAGTCTCCTCCTTTTTCCAACCATCCCACCAATGAACATGGCATTTTGTTTTAACTTTTTCTTGCAAAATTTTACTCTCCACCAAGTCTAAATTTGCAAGAAAATCTTCAATGACTGAATCAGTGTCTTCATCTTTTGGCTGCCTTTTAGCCTTCTCAAGAAACCAACAATTTCTTTTGACATGGCCTCGCTTGCCACAATACCAACAACTAATTTCTCTAACTTCAAATTTCTGCATCTTCTCAAGAAGTTTCAATCCTTTATCTGTCTACCTTTCCATCTCTGCTTAATCACTTAACCTAAGCTCTGATACCAATTGTTAGTTTAAAAATGAGCAGAGAAAACACATAATAATGAACAGAAAATAACAAAAAGAATAATAGACACAACAAAGATCTCAAGACACAAGATTAATGTGGTTCACCACTAAGTGGCTACATCCACCAGAAATGCAGGGAGTTCTTCTATTAATGAATAATGCAAAAACATAGTACATCATTTATGGGCTGCACATAGGCATTTATATAAACATATCAAATATGAAATGAAGAGTCTTTTGTGGAGGACAAACAACCATGTGACTGTTGGGCTTCATATACCCAACAATATAGAGATGCATGTAATTTGAATTGGTGAGGAGGTTACCATGTCTTCTACTAGTGACTTGTCTATTAAAATCTATAAATGGCCATTTATTATTGACTCTCAAATTGGGGTCAACTTTCGGAAAAGGTTCACAAGGAGTTAGCTATGGTCATCCCTAGCTTAGCAAAGAGGTTGGGTTCCATGGTAAGTCATTGTTAACAATATCATTAATTTTGTACCAATGGTGTTGTGTTCTAATGGCAGGGCATAAATCTTTCAAGATGGAGATCTATGTTCAAATCCCCAAAGTGACATCTACCATTGGAATTCCAAGTGGTGACTCTTTGAACTCCATTGTGGCTTCTAAGTTGATATGAGTTAAGTGGTCTCTAAATTGAATATGTTGATTGGGGAGGAGGTTCTGGGAGGAGGTTCCCCATGTGACGTTCTCTCGACTCAAACTAGGCTAAAAAATCTTAAAACTTATTGATTAAAAAAAAATAGAAATTTGAAAATATATAATTTAAATAAGAGATTTTTCAATGAATTTTTAAAATCTCTTTTATTTAATCATATTTTTTCATTAAATTTGTATTTAATAATAAACTATATAGTATATGGATTTGAGCAGGGTGAATAAGGAAGCCAAATAAATTTCTACCAAGCCATGCAAAGAGACGGGTCTACTTTTCCACGTGAAGTTTACTAGTATTTTCCATCATGTTCGTATTAAAGTCATCTTTTGCAACGACCACTTGTAAGCTGTGAGAGAGATTCGCAATGAATGGATTGAATTTTTCTTTGTTTTTGAAAAATAAAACTCAACAATTTATTTTGTGAGGAGAGCCATCTTCAACCTTTCTAGAATGTGGAAAAAAGAAGATTTATCTTGACTTGAAATTGTGGGAAACATATTATGAAAGAATAAGTTTTTAAATAAGACTATTATTTTTCAAAGGATAAGATTTTAATATCATAATGATGAAATATGTTAACAATTCTAGAATGTGAAGAAAGAAAATTATATCATTAGGTTCAAACACAGATGCCCAAAAATGAGGTGACACTTCTAAAATGAGGAAAAAATGAGAATTGTATTTTGACTTGAAACTATGCTAAATATATGTTAAAATGATATTTTTTAAAATAAGGCAATGATATTTTTGAAAGATAGGATTTTGATATTTTAATGATAAAATTTTTCAATTTTCTTAAATTTTTGGCATCACTTGATGAGATGATTCAATATAATTATATAATAACATTTGATATACTTTAACATTATATTTGACTTATAATATGGTGTCTTTTTTTATCAATATCTTATTCATTTGTACTTTATTATATACAGGTAATCTTATTCCATCTTTACTTACACGTACTCTCATATATGTGTCACTAGTATTCATATATTGTATCTACATTTACACCCATATTCACACATTTGTATCATATCTTCAAGCCAACACTTTATTGTGTCCATTTAAATCATAATTTTGCATATTATTAATAATCATTTACTCAAATTTGTGTAGTTTATTTCGAAAGGGGATTGATGTAATATATCTTGACTCTATTAATTTGGTAACTTCCTTAAAGAAATTTTGAAATACAACATTGTTTAATAAAATTTTTGAACCAAAGATAAGGTGAAGTGATTTTTGGGAGTCAAACATTCTACTCAATAGATTATTTTATTTACAAAGCATTTTATAGAGTAAATCTTCTCACAACACTCAAGTTTGACCTCAAGAAGATTATATATGACCCATATATATTTGTGGGTCTATTGAGAATTAGAAAAATTCAATAGACTAATAGAATTTTTCAAATGCCTTTTGATGGGGTGGTTTAATGGTCCTTTTATATGGTTTTTACATGACTTTGTTTAAGACTTTGTCTGCTTAAGTGTGTCTTTTATGCCTTGAAAATTGATATTCTTGTAAAACCATAAGACATATATGCTATTCTTTCATGTTTTTATATATAATCTGATAATATGATTATGTGACCAATTATGGGAGAAAATATAATGATATTATGTGTAGATGTGTTAAATGTGGTTATTTGCATGTACAAACTATCTTTTGAAACATTTGGACATAGTAAGTTGGCTTATCTCCTATAGCTTCAGACTAACAAAAGTTCTATAGCAATGCATGGAAGCAGAGTTGAAGTCTAGGGATAACTTTAAGAAACCCCCCCCGGGCAACTGTGTAAAATCCTAGCGAATCAGACACAATTTTCGGGGGGAAATTTTCATATCGATGGTGAATTTTTTTTTAAAATGAGGAAACAATTGTTTTGTATTGGTGATTTTTTTTCTAGGGTACGAAAATGCCATAAATTTTTTGCGAATAATAGCTTGTTCTATGGGGAAAATATTTATTGTGAGAGGTGAATAATTTTTGTTAAACAGAACAAATATATAATTGTATGAGGAAAAAAATTTACTCCGAAGGAAAATATTTAAATGTATTGGTGATTTTTATCCACCACTTGAAAATTATTTAAATGTATTGGTGATTTTTTGCCACCGCTTGAAAATTATTTAATTTATTTTGGCAAATATTTTGTTATTTATGGTACAATATATAATTCATTGCCATTAATAGACAAGGCACATCACATCACATCAGTAAATCACATCGCATAATACATTGAGTCTGGACTCTGCACGATGTATCAATAAGAACGACCTCTTTGACACATGAAGGGTGACACATACCTAAAATCTATCAATGATTTTAAACCGTTCGATGATCGTAGATCAATGGTTGAAGTTTTATTTCGGCCCAATTTTCTGAAGAGAACATAGCTCACCAAAAAGTGCCTGGAATGGAATTGGATTCAATATGAATAGAAACGTATCAAATGTCATGAATCACGATTGATAATTTTGTTCATTTAATATATATCTATTCACTTACGGCCATCCACTTTGTCCCCATGACTTCCAATGTGATACTTGCCAATTTGGTACTGGTTTAAAGCTATTTCCATTTTCGCACAATAGTGCATTTATTGGAAAGATTTGCAAAGATACAAAAGATTTAAAATTTTTTATAGCAGTTAATACTGTTAAAGAAGTAATTATTTCAATCAAGAGCTTAAACAATTTATATATGAACTCTGCTTCTTTCATCTTCAATTAGCCTTTGCCATTTGGTAGATAAATCGTTGGAGGCTGGAGCTCACGGTATTTTAGGTTTATAGGCTCACTGCTCATGTTGTTTAATTTGTTAATCTGTTTTCTCAAGATGGACACTCCCATCTGCTTGAGAAGAATTTCTACAGAGGACCAGAGGGCCTTTCTAGGCTCTGTTAGAGACCCAACCCTCCAGTCAGTCTGCAAGGAGGTTGGGTTGTTCACCAATGAGGCTGTGCTGATGGTGCTGGGCAGAGAATTTTTGCGAAGTGAAAATAGGTACCGTGTTAACACGGACCGTACATCGCGCTTCTTAGCATCTATTCTGGACCTGGGAGGAGACAAGGTGGATATGTTGATGTTGTTAAGGAATCTTTTTAAGGAAGACTTCCTCGGAGAGGACATTACTCTTATCATTCTTGCAGAAGTAGGGGTGGGGATCCCTTGGGCGAGTGATTTATCCAAGCTTCTCCTCCTTGACCAAACACTGCCAGTGGCTAGGCAACCATTTCTCCTAAACTTGAATGCAGAACAACTAATGCATCATAGAAAATGGGCGCAGATTGGCAGGGACTTCCTCCAGAAATGGTTCGTCTTGGATGACTTTCAGAACTACATGTGGATTGAAGAATTCTCTCAGCTTATGTTGTCCAAAGAATTCTACATGGAAGGAGAGCTAGATTCTTAGGGCAAAATTGTAAACAATTCCACTACTTGTGCCCTAGCCCCACGACCTCACCCCCCTGTAGTTTCTTTTTCCTATGTCCTTGAACCCTAACAGGCTGCCAGCCTGCCAATGGCTCACTCATTTTGGCTTTTAAGTTTTTGGGGGACTCAAGTATCAGACGAAAAAATTGTAAATTTTAAAAGCATAAATATTAATGATAATTTTTCAAATTCCAGTTTGTTTCACTTTACCTCTTACAGTCTTATGGATATATAAATGCTTTCTATAAATTTATTTCATTTTTATTAATTAATTTCTTTCAAATGCTTTTTGTAAATGAGCTACGTTATTTCAATTATTTGTTAAACAATGGAAATAAATTTAATATCGTGTTCTTTTTTATGTAATGCTATAACAAAAAAAATATAATTCGTTCCATTTAATTATTTGTACATTGATTATGGTTGATTATAATTTTATAAATATATAGTTATACTATATAGTCATTCAAAATACAAAATTTCAAAAGTATCAAGATACAAAAGTTTATCGGTAAAGGTTTTTTCACTCTATTAAATTATTAATTCAAAAGTTTCAAGATACAAAATTCACCCACAACTTATAGCAAGCAGACAAAAAAACTAGTTCATTGTCGATAGGCCGCTCACTCAGTCTCACTATCCCCCTGGGTTGCCTCCTCCTAGTCCCTTCCCTCCTTGGAGGTCGATGCTTTGGCTTCCCCTTTTGCCGCTTTAGCTTTCATTTTTGGAATGTAGTTTAGGAACTTGAAGTCAAGGTCGCCCTCGAAGCTTGCCAGTAGCTGTATGGCCCTTCCTTCTTCAGCCCTATCTCTCAATGCCTTACCAACCTCCATCCTTGCCACCACATGCAAAGCATTCAGGACTTCATCCACCCTCATTAATTTAACAAAGAGTTTCATCGCTTCTCACCCCACTCAGGCTCGTTCACAACACTGGTATTTGATTTCATCCTCTGGGCCATGAATAAAAGGAAGCAATTCCTCTTGGTCATCCCCTTCCTTAATTCGAATGCCAACTCCCAACACTATCCACTCCAAGATTGAATCTAGGTTAATCAAAAACTCCCCATCAATCAATTTGACCAATGTGAGTTTTACCTTTTCCACCTCCGGTTCGAATTCACAGGCCCACTCCATAATCAGAGAGTAAACCTCCATGTTAGTTCAATATCGGTGACAGATATGTGCAACCTCCTCCGTAAGCATTAGTCGAGATGTCGCCCACAACTTCTCCTCCTTAAACCTAAATAGTCCTTGCATTCGTTTATCAGATACTTTGCCCAAAAAGGGCACCAACTTCTTGTTTGTTCGAAGTGTGAAATTGGCCTCCATTATCACCTACAATTTAAAAATCACTTCCTGGAAAAATTGTCTTACAGAAGGTACGATTCTATGAACTATAGATTTGTTCTATAGCTGCTTCAAAGCAAAAAGTGGTACACAGTTCAAAAGGTAAAAAAATCTGCCTCCATCTTATAGGCCGGGTAATGAATGTGCACGATAAGACATTAATACGATGAGATCAGGAAAAAGATTTCCTGCCATCCTCCCCTTCCTCCTTTAGTGCGGCATGCCATAGACAACTCCTTGTGCAACAATTAATCACCACCTTGGCATTTGTACTTTCCAAATTTGCTCGCCTTAACAGGTGGAGGACTACGGTTGCACATTTTTTAAATTGATACACTAAATTTATGTTGAACTTCTATACATATTTTTAAACTGTTGTTGAAAATTATATATCGTAAACATATTTTCAAAGAATTTTGTTAAACTTTAAATTAATATTTTAGATTTAATATTGAATATTTTCTTTTGAATATTAAACTTTTACCTTTCAAATTGCATATCAAAGTTTATATTTTTATTTAGTTATTTTTTTTATTCTAGAAACTAAGTTTCATGTTTTATACTATTTTTGAATTTCAATTTTTTACAAATAATATTAACATGATATTTAATAGTTATATCAAACTATTGCCTGGCATTGAATATTTTAAATTTAATTAAATAGAATTAAGTCTATAGTCTATAGACTATAAATCACTTTTTTGGGCAGAATTTTAAAATGATTAAATAGACTTTAAAAACAGACCCAAAAAGTAACACGAGTACGGTGACGTGCTAGAAAAATGGCAGAAGTCGTGAGACCCACTTCATCTTAAAACAGGTACCATCGACCGTTGGATGAACAAAGATCAATGACTAGGGTGGATTTCAGCCCAAATGTGGGAAGTGAACACCTTTCTGAGAACTTCACCTGGAATTGAACATTTTAAATTTAATTAAATATAATCAAGTCTATATATCTTTTTTTCAGGTGGATGTTTAAAATGATTAAATAGACTAAAAATCAAACCAAAAAAGTGACACGAGTATGGTGACGTGCCAGAAAAATGGCAGAGCCACAGAAGTCGTGGGAACCACTACATCTTAAAACAGGTACCATCGACCGTTGGATGAACAAAGATCAACGGCTAGGGTGGATTTCAGCCCAAATGTGGGAAGTGAACACCTTTCTGAGAACTTCACCCAGAATTGGATATTTTATATGTAATTAAATATAATTAAGTCTATAAAGCTTTTTTCAGGCAGAGGTTTAAAATGATTAAATAGACTAAAAATCAAACCCAAAAAGTGACACGATTATGGTGACGTGCCAGAAAAATGGCAGAAGTCATGAGACCCACTACATCTTAAAACATGTACCATCGACCATCGGATGAACAAAGATCAACGACTTAGGGTGGATTTCAAGGTGAATGTGGGAAGGGAACAAATTTTTGAGAACTTTGTCTAGAAAAGTGACACGAATATGCCGTATGGTGACATGCCTGAAAACTAGCAGAAGTCATGGGACCCATGGCAACTGACAACAGGTACCATCATCCATTCGATGAGCAAAGAGCAACGACTTAGGGTGGAATTCGGCCCGAATGTGGGAAGTGAACACATTTGGGAGAACTTCACCCAAAATTGAAACGTTTTAAATTTAATTAAATATAATTAAGTCTTTAAAGCACTTTTTTAGGTGGAAGTTTAAAATTATTAAATAGACTTAAAAGCAGACCTGTAAAGTCACAACAAGTACCTTGGTCCCTCATCCGTTGGATGAGCAAATATCAACAACTTAGGGTGGATTTCGACCCAAATGTGGGAAGTGAACACATTTAGGAGAACTTCACCCAGAATTGAACGTATTACATTTAATGTCCTCAGAATTTATACTGAAGTAGTGAATATTTTTCCCTTCGGCATCGAATAATTATTAATAATAATTAATAAAATTACAACATGATTCTTAATCTTAATGTCCTTGGAATTTATACTGAAGTAATGAATGTTTTTTCCTTTGGCATCGAATAGTTATTAATAGTACTTAATAAAATTACAACATGATTCTAGATATTTTGCCCTTTAGGTTTTACTTTTCTACTTTTCAAAGTTTTCAAATTAAGAGACTCGTAAATCATAATCGTCTTTCATTTCTTGGACAAAGTTACAAACCTGTAAATTAAGGGAGATTTAGAAACAACTAATAGATTGAGGAATACAAGTTGCAATAGAGACTGTCTATGCCAATCTAGTGAACTAGAAATTCCAATTTCCGGGTAAAATCTAGAACACCTACATCCCACCTTTTTTGCTTTTGGCAATCTCGTGGTCCAATTTGAGGGTTAGCATTTTCAGGTTTTTATCTAGCATTATTTTTAATTATTAACAATAATAGTAATGGGGAAAATGAGAAGCAATAGTTCAACAAGAAGCCAAGTGAAAAAAAAAATGCACCTAACTGAACTGGTTAAAACACCAGGTTTCACTGATGAATACCATGATATTTATGACCCTGCTATCCATGGTGAAAAGCATATCATAGATATTAGATATACATTGTCTAGTAAGGTGGCAGATGCATCCAGGGCAAAATTTACTATTTTCAACCCAATGTTAAAACAAAAAACAAATAAAATCACATCATGGGATGTTGGATTGGGAAGCATGGTGTTACTTGAAGTATTCCCTTGCCCTAATTTTGTGATGGTCTGTGCCCAAAATTATGATGAAGATAAAAAAGCAATTGTCAATAAAAATACAAAAGAGGAATTTCTATCCATAAACGAGGGAGAATTTTCTCGTTTGTTGAACCTAGGATTTGAAGCCCAAAACTCAAACATCCAAATTGACCTTGAAAAGCTGCCAGGGTATTATGAGAGCCTCGATCCAAGTCATAGAGATTCATTTATCAAAGCTCTAATAAAGATTGGTACTAGTATTATGTTGGAGCAGAATCATAAGCCTCCATTTGATTCTAACATTTTTGTTCCATGGGTTGGGGATACTATTTCCTTGTTGTCATTTTGCCTAGGATTGGAAAATGATAGGGAAGTGGGTGCAAGCCTTCTTGAAATGACTTATAGTATCCATTGTGCAGGTCAGCCAGTGAGTTATAATTTAATTGAGTACATTGTAAAATTCATGCAAAAACAATTACTGATGATCAAAAAAGGTTCCTGTAAGACATTTAGGTTCTCATCCTACTTGTGCTATCTCCTCCTATCCAAGTGTCGTGCAATATTCAAAACCAACAAGCTTCAAATTGTGAGCTATAAGGTTGATGAGAAGACTAGGAAGAGAATAGAGTGTCCAATATATGATTGGACCCCAAAGATAAGGATGCATGATAATAGAAGGAACTACAACCATTTTGTAGACTTCTTTTTGGCACCAATGTATAATGAAATTACAAGCACTCCAATGCCTAGGTTTCCTGTGTCTTGTAGAGATTGCATTCAACTCGAAAGTCAAATAGAATTGGCTGACTGGTTCTTCATGGAAGAATTCACTGTGTTAAGGTTTTACGGATCGGTAGTAAAACCATACAAACTTCCAATACATGTGATAGACAGGGTATTTGCATTAGAGTATGTAAGGCTATTGGAGAGCACAAATAGGCACTTCCATGGTCAGTAAAAGTAGAGCATATTTCCTTCATTGCCTTTCTCATGTGGAGGGTTCACATTTGAGAGAAAAGCATTCAATGTGGCACATGGTTTTTTGACAGTTTTTAACTTTGGTGATGAAGGTCTTTGGCAGTATGATCCAATCGGTGTAGTTCAAGCAAGGCTTAAGAAAAATGGGAACTCTTCAGTGTTATGTCAACATGAAAGTAAACCATTTCTAGAAAAGCTTAGAAATATGGACTCCTAGGATGAGGTTAAAAAAGAGATGGAGAAAATTGTAGCTGACAAAAACATTTCAACAGAAGAAATTTCATCACAAATTATGGCATTGCAAATGCACACAGAGAGGACAATAGAGGAGGGCCAGGGCATCCAAAATAGGAGGTCCTACAATTTCTACCTAAAATCTACTAATCCATCTAAAAAATCTATTCCCAAATCAATTCTGCATGAATGTAAAGAGAATTATTTCACTCAAACCAAAATAAATAATTTTTGGACTATGAGGAGGAATCTCTATGAACCAAAGACAAGTGCATCATTTGAGAGCATCGATGAGGATGCAGAGTTTAGAAAATTGTGGGATATGGAGCATGGGGGGACTAAAGGTGATGATGATGAGCATGAGGTTGTCGTTGATCCCCCGCCAACAATTACTACAGTCTCAAAAATATTAGTTGGAGTCATAGAGTCCATGAAAGAAAAATATAGCAAAGGGGCAAACCTTGTGGAAAAAATGGGTTTTGAAGGTGGTGGTCTAGGTGCCAGAGGAGATGGAATTTGGTATCCACTTCAGGTACAACTTCCATCACAGTCAAAATCAAAAGGTCCTTATAAACTAGTCATTGGACTTGATTCTTCAGATTCATGACAGATAGGTACTACTGATTACCCTCAAGGTCCACCTACATTTGTTTTAGGTTCAAATCCACAACCACCACCACATCATGGTATTCCCATTGGTGGTGAATCAAGTGCCACTACCACTGGTGGGGAATCTAGGAATAGTATTCCTATTATTGTTCAGTGAAGTGCCGCTGTGATTGGTGGGGTTGGCATGGGTACTACTATTGATACTAGTTGTCTTGGTGTTTGACAAGGGCAACAACAAAATATCTCTCGCAAGAGGCCACTAGAGGTAGATAATCAATCTCATACTATTGAGAATCCTATATCAAGTGCCATTGACACTACAAATCAATCATTTGCAGCTTAAGATCACACACCTCAAAAGACTATGAAAACTACACATGAAAGTGTCAGTGGGAGTGGGACAACATCAGGAACTGTTGTTGGTAATCCTGGTCAAGCATTAGTTAAAAGAAAAGGAATAAGTGGAACTGGAGCCTATGGTATTTCTATGTCACCTTTCAAACATTCAATTGCTTCAGCAAGCCCAAATTTTCATTTTCATGATTACTATGAAAAATATGAACACACAACAAAAGCAAATAAAGAAAAAAAGAAAGCATTTCATAGGAATTCCATGTCTGAAGTTGTAAACGAACAACCTGCAAGGAACAGGGTATTTCCAACATATGACCCACAGAAAGATATGACAAAGTTCATGGTTGTTATGCCCTCGGACACATCTAAAGATAAAAATCCACCACATAGTCAGATAGATCCCTCTCAATTTCAAGTTAGCACCCTCCAAATGGATTTTTCCAAAGTACATAATGTGGACAAAATTAGTGTGTCAAAAAGGACTAACGAAGTGGTCTACACTTCACTGCTTAAGGTGGAGAGAAAAAAATAAATTGGAGAAACAAATAGAAAAGTTATAGGCAGACTTGGAAAATGAAAAAATCAAGGAGGAAAGCAGCAGATTAAAAGTGCAATGATTTACAGAAAAGGATTAAAAATTGGGCTCTGCAGTAGAAATTTTAGAGAAGGAGAAGAAGGATGCAGAATTGAAGGACCTGACAGAAAAACTGGCTAAAAGCAGTAAAAAAAATGCTAATTAAAAAGCTAGTTTTGAAAAATTATACAAAAGTTATGAATCTGCTACCGCCGAAATGAGAAAGTTACAGGACCTATTGGATCATGGGAAGGAAAAAGAAAAACATTTGCAAGAGAAAGTAGAGGAAGAAAGAAAGAAATGTGCACAAATGAAAGAAGGCCTGCATAATGCAAATGATAAAATAAAAACTTTGGAGGATAGATTGAAAGATAATATGAAAAATACAATGAAGTATATACAAGAAAATATTTGGTGGCAAATAATGTAGAGGAGTGAGAAGTTGTGTGAATGGTTTCAATTGACTGAAAGTATGAAACAAATTTTTATAAAAATCAAAGAGCACTATGAGAAGAGCACACATGTTTATTCAAAAGAGGAAATGGCAAAAAAGATTCTGAAAGGAGTCTATAGTTCCAGTGACAGCTACTTGGCATCCAAGGGAATTAAGAGCCGCATTGATGCCACAGTTAAGACATCATATATCATTCAAAAATGCCAAAAGCTAAGGGAAACATCAGAAGTTATGGACACTTGTGGAAAAAAGATAGTGAAGCTGGAAGAAAAGAAAAATAATTTGATTAAACTTGGTTTGCCTAAGCCTATTGACACATCAAATAAATTCATTGGAGAAGAAGCTTACAAAAAAATCATGGAGATAAAAATGAAGTTTGATTTAGACTTGCTTCCAAAGGACACAACTCCCAAAAGCTTTCTGGAATTCATCCAACCATTTACAACTCTAAATACAGTATTGGATGAAACAGTGATGTCAAGTAAATCTTATAAATCTGGAATGTTGACGAAGTTGGAGTTGACTTTCCATAGTTTACAGAATATTGACCTTCCATTAGATGAAGAGTGGAGCACCCTACAAAAACTGACACAAAATTCTTAAGAATCATAGTATGTATTGCACAATTTTCTTCTTTTATTCTTAATTTCAAGGTTGTATGTTTTTTCTATTTGCTATTTTTCTAATCTAGCCTATGAATCTATGATGCACTCGCTAATGCTATTTTGCTAATCCAGCCTATGAATCTATTTTATGAATAGGAAAAAAATAGCACTTGCTATTGCTATTTTGCTAATCCAGCCTATGAATCTATGATGCACAGTACAAAACTTCAGCCAGTAAATTTGTATTCTCAAATTCTCCCTTGCTTTAACATTTATGCATTTCTCTATTTCTGAATAGTAGGTTTTAGGCATTGCTATTATCTATGTTTAATTTGTCATGGCGTGAATTAATATTTAATTTTGAACTCTATTTTTTGAACAGGAGACATCAAACATGTAGCAGATGTTAAATTGCTAATACAACCTATGATGGCCATATAAATATGTGCTGAGTTTGTGATTTTGATGTTCAGTGTTCACATGTTGCAAACTTACAATTCGACCTAAAGTTGTTGTTGCTCCCTTGTTTCTATAAAAGGGAATTTAGGGTCATTTGTAATTTTACAAAGGGTTCTGATTCTTTTGAAACTTTGTATTCACTTTTGCATGGACATTGGAGAATCACACAGGAGTTGTTGTTGCTCTCTTGTTTCTATAAAAGGGAATTCAGGGTCATTTGCAAAGGGTTCTGATTCTCTGAAACTTTGTATTCACTTTTACAATTAGCATGGAGAATCACACAGATTGGTGTATTACTATTGAATGAATTGTATCATATGGCTATATTTTGAAAGAATTAATGAAAATCTAAGTTCTCGACATGTGTATTACTATTGAATGAATTGTATCATATGGTTCTGAAATGTATCACACATATTTGAGACTCAAACATGTATAAATAAACAATAAACATCTCTGTATCAATAAACACATTATGGTTTTTTTTTATTATGCTATTTTAAATCTGGAAATAGAAAGTTGAAAAATACAATTACAAATCAATATTAAATTCTAATTGCAAAAAGTAATATGCTTTTGTAATATGAATGATGAGATACAGTAATAAGATTAATAAATACCAATCTCTTACAATTACCATTCATCCTCATCAAATTCAGTGCTTTCTTGATTCTCGTCTGTGGTTTCTTCACTTTAAGTTTGCATATCTTCGCCGAATTGCATCTCAATGATACCAGTAGGTCCAGTAGTCCCACTGGCACTTTGGTTTGAAGTGTTTCCCAAACCTCTTCTTTCACATTTGGACCTCTAGATTTGTAGTGCTCTATTGTAAGTAAAATTGTGGACATCATACCTAGATGTATAGAGCCTCAAGCAATTTTCCAAATTTTTGTCTAGTTTGTTTCTTAGCTTTGATTTTAGGAACCCCAAAGCACTGAAAACTCTCCCATCTTCCACCAAACCCAATATCATGGTAAGACATAAATCAGCAAGCTTCACATATTCTGGCATTGAATCATGCAAGGATGAGTTCTCAACTATTTATTTCCAAAGCCTTGTTACTGATCCCTCTTCACCGGGGTTCTCTATTTTGGCATATTGTTCTTTCATAGTGTATGCAAAATCAGATGATTGCTCACGAAGATGAGTTTCGTCTAATATTCCATTTATAGTTACTCCATTAAATTCTCTAGATATGCAAAATTGCTTTACCAAAGTTAGTAGCTTACTTCGAAAATTAGATGCATTGTTGAGGCTCCAATAATGAGGAAACACAATAGACATGGCTTTGAGTAGGTTGTCAGGAGGGAATCTGCTTCTAATTTGTGAGGAAAGATCATATGCAATTTTCTTCACAGAAATAGTCATAGTCTCAACAATCTTGTCGAAATCTTCCTTTATAACTCTTGCTAGTTTCTTCTTGGGGCACTTTCCTGGTTCCTCGGGGTCGACCGTGCCATAGAAGTGCATTGGTATCTCAACTCCCCATACATTGGGACATACCTCCCCATCTGCACCGATTTGTTAAAAGTTGTCAAGATTGTTCAAATCTATGAGTGCCCGCCACTTAACAAATTTTTCATCAGATAGTGTTGGTTGATTTCGATAGAGATTGTCGAGGGTGAGGCATGTCATCTTACACAACATAGTATATTCTGCAATATACAAAGCTTTTTTTTGGGTAGCCTTCATAATATTCCTCATTTCCTCTAGCATGGGTAGAAGAGCTGCTAAAGTTAAGAGTGTCTCTAAATTACTTAACCTGCCAAGAAGTTCAGGAAGTTTTAGTTGATCTAATTTGTCACGAGTTGTGTGAAATAGTCCAATCAAGGATGGATATTCTGAAAACACTCGATGCGCTGGACCATCCAAAGAGATCCATCTGGTATCATTATCCTTGAGAAGCTTGTTCCCATTAGTTAATCCATCAGCAAAGTGTTGATATTCCATAAATCGCTTGGGACTTCAATAGAAGTGTGAGTAGAGCTCTCTGATTAAAATTTCAATTTTTTTAATCGAAGCAAACTTGCTCACAATTCCAAAAGCTACATTCATTCTGTGAGCCATGCAATGAATTGCAGTAATGTATGATGCAAATGTAGTTTCAATCTTTGTACAAAGTCCATTCCTATGTCCTTGCATTACTGAAGCTCCATCTGCTCCAACAAAAACCAATTTTTTGGCTACCGTCATGTCATCCATACCTCCATATTCAATTAAACTTCTCTGTACTAGTTGAAATAAATTTTCCATTGTCGCAATCTCCTTCATTTTAGCAACAAATAGTAGATGAGGTTGGCGGGTATGATTCTCTATAGTATAAACATGCATGCATACCCATGAAGTATTGTCTACTATGGTAACTTTGTCTAAAGAAAATGCAATGAAGTTTGACTCTCTTATTTTTTCTTGTACATCTTCTTTTTCAACCTCAGCAAGACAACTTGCCCATTCCCTTCCATTGTTTACTGACCAATGTCTATTAGGATAGTTAGGAACTTTCAAAAAGTGTAATAAACCACTAATTGATGCGAAATCTGTCATAGCACGCCCTCTACTCAAAATATGAAAAACAACACTTAACTGAACAACTTTTCCCAGTTGTTCTATTTGCATTGCTTTTCCAAAAACAGCTTCAATAGAACCTTTAACTTCAGCAGGTTTCGTTTGTAATTTCTCATGAAAATAATACTCTTCAGCATTCCTCACATTCTTACATTCATCCTTTTTTTTCCATCTTATCACTGATTTTTCAACCCCATCTGTCATTTATTTTTCATAAACTTTACCCATATGCTTTTCTATGGTGTCAAATTTTAGCTGCAACCTAATTTCCTTGTTATGTTTCCAAGTGCAAATCTTACACCTGCATTCTATTGGAGGCTCACCTTCAATTTGATTCTCCACTAGTTCAATGAATGGATACTTTGATGCCCAATTAATTTGAAAATTCCTCACTAACACATCCCACTCCCGATCCTTTTTTGATTGTGGTTCACCCTTTTTTGATATGGCTTTTCTTTTCCCCTTTCATGCATTATCATCAATGGCTTTATCACCCAAGTCGATTATATCATTCCGTATCTACCAGATAATCTTCTTCAATATCATCCTAATTTGAGATATCAGGTTCGCCGCCGTCTTCAACATGCAGTGCAGGTGGCAAATTTTGTACTTGTACTTGTGATGATGTACCTTCCTGATTTTCACCAACACCACAATATTCCAATGCCAAAGTATGAAGACAATGCTCTACTTTTTGTTGGCCTCTTCTGGCCTTCCCCACATTCAGGTTTCCTACCCCTCTTCCTGTTTGACATCTCCAACGAAATAAAGGCTGCCAAAAAAATATAAATTTGCTGAAGAAGAAATAATAGACTATAATGTATAATATACCACTTCAAAAATATGATCGCTCACCTTTAGGCTTTAGGTCACTAGCAATCGCCAATACAGTAAAAAACAATGATTTTCTTTGGTCTGAAACTTCACTATTGATGAGAATTCAGAGCCGAGAACCCACCAGATTGTGTTGAGATAGATCTGATCTTTTCATGTATTTATACCAATCCTTATATGGTGAATTCTGCTGGAATTTTATATGGTATACAAATATTTGGTGAATCCCACGTAACTATAACACAATTTATGTAATTTTTGAGGCGATTATAGGTCGTCCAAATACGACTTATGTAATTTTTGTGGCGATTATAGGTCGTCCAAATAATAGGCGAATACAATATAGTTGGTGAAAGTTGGGGTGAATGGAGACACATGTTGGCAAGATTCCAGGCAAATTGGGTTCCCCTGGCTAACAGATCTTCACATTCCTATAGGTAAATTAAGGTCATCTATTAAGGCAACCTCAGAGAGTGTAGTCGAAACAATTAAATTTACCGCATGTCCACCATATATTGTATTGGTGAAATCATTGCATAGAAACATTTAATTGCATAAAACATATGGCGATCGGGCCGTGACTTTGACAGAAATTGATAATGTTCTGGCGACATGGCCACCCCCAGTTAGTACAAAATATTCGCCATTGGCGAATATTCACCACTAAAGTAAACTTTGAGTTGAACTAGTCAAATGAAGTGAGGTATTCCTAGTGACCTGTCAAAAGATGAAGATGTTGAAGACTTATTCCATGGAGATTGATCATTCATAACAAACTATTTATTGTTCTTATTATCATGTATAAGAAAACATAAAACATAAAACTAATACATAGATGAAAAGTTCAAATTTTTATCTTGATCAAAATTTGAATGATCAATTCCTTGATCTAGGGCAACAAAGTCATAATGAGTATTTTCTTACCCAATGTCTCAAAATTTGAATCGCTCAACACTACTCTTGTTTATGCCTTGCATAAACATGCAAGAATATCAATCACATAACCCTACTAACTTATCTAGTTTATTTATCCAAATCAATATATATGTTCAATAGAATTTAACTATTTCTTGAAAAGACCCATTAAATAGGATACACAAATACATTAAGGTGTATTGACAAATTAGACACATCCTTGATATGCTGGTTTATATGATTGGGAAGACTTAAATGTGGAGATAGTTAACTAATATTTTTACTTTAAAAATAATGAACAACAAAAGACATTTTTCGAGTAAATTATCTCTACACATCCTCTTTGGAAGCCCTAAACATGTATAATACAATGTTATAAATTAATATTATATTCCCCTAGTTCTTATTCTAATTATCCTCGTCCAATATTGATTTCATTTTTATAATATTAAGGGAGCGCTTCATACCGTTACAACACTTTTTTATATAACTATTTGTTTTATAAAATAATTATGCACTTTATCATTAAAATTTTGGTCTTCAATTTTTTATTTTCCTTGCTCACATAAACTTATTTGGTATATAATGGAAACATATTCATTTTACTATAATTGAAAAAATTATTCTCTACGTGTGAAAATACTTGCATCCCTATTATGCATACTTCGGTATTCTTGAATAAATTCATCCTGTTTGTTTGTAAGCACATTTTCCTTGCCCTGTATATGTAAACAAATATTACCTTTGTTGTGTCATTTCATCTATAAGTGAAACTAATCCCTTCTTTGTGAACCCAAATTACCCCTCAATCATTTTTTCCCATATTCTTTCATTTGCAATATTACACCCATTTTGCAATTTTTGCAAAAATATTTCACTATTTAGTGAAATCATTTTCTGAGAAAAACATTAACCCTTGATGCAAATTTTTTTCACTGTGAGAAATTGAGTGATAATTTTAGCATCATGTTCATCATAGATATCTATAATATTGTAAAAGTTATCAACATCATATATGGTAACAATGCTTCTAGCATAAACATCTTGCACATTTGTTAATTATGGTTTAATGGGCTAGGAATCCTCCATTGATTCATGCTCTCCCTCTATTGATATCAGCCATACTACCTCATACATATTTATGTTCACCTTATAATTTATCATCACATTCTAATTAAATTCATTAATAAATAATTCTTCTTTTTAGATAAAAGGTCCATCATTGATGTCACAATTGTTGAGTCAATATCAACATCTTTTTCTATTTGAACCCCAAGAATTTATTTTGAGTACACTCCAGTCTATACATAGAGGAATACATGAGATCATGTTTCTTTGAGTTGTTTTACCAGAATAGTTCATAGGCTTTTTTCTTGCTTCTACATTTTACATACATGTCTATGAGGGAAATTGCTACTGCAATGTCTTAAGAAAATATACCTTTCATTATACTTTGATGGATGTTGATGCTCTCCTTCAAGGATCCTATTTTGGTGTAGGCTAGAGGGATATGTTGGTTCCCAAATCAATAGATTCCAACTTCTAGAGGAAAAGCCACTAACTCATCAACAAACTGATAAATAGGATTTGGCCAACGAACGAGATTCGGTCACAAGACTAAGATCTCTTACACTTTTGGATCTATGAGACCAAGGCGGGTTAACCTATGTAATGTCCAAATAACTTTTAGCTTTCTACACTCTTGACATTACAAAATACAATAGATCCTCTCAATGAAAATGTACTAAGAGAGATAGATAAACTCCTGGTTTTGGCTATAACCTTAATCTATAATCATCTATGCACTCATTGAGTTTGGTTTTAAAAAACTAATCCTACTCCTAATGCATAAATTAAAAAATATTTGATTAAAGGAATGATTCTGAAAACTGAAAAAAAAACCCCATGACCAGTGCCTTATTAGGATAGCAGAGTCAACCTACAATAGGTAACCAGTGAATCCAAATACAATGAACATAACCAGCTAGTTTTGAGCAATAATGCATGACATTAACATCCTCCATTGAAGCAATCATACTTGAAGATATTGCATATACATGACACCATTCCTCATCTTATCATAAGCATTTTAATATCTTCCTTGAAGAGAAGCAAAAGACAAAATGACACCAAACTTGTTGGGACAAAATAAAATGATACTTGATCTTTTATTTCATAAAATAAGAACAATACATGAAGGAGACAACTTAGAAAAACTCAGATGACTTGCTAGCACATTGGTTATAGACTATTTGAAAGGAAAAGGATTACATGCTGAGAATAAAAACTGAAATCTACTCTAAGTTTGGATTGTGCATGGAAGTCTTGTTTCCAATACTTACAAAGATCTTGCATTCAAAATCATATTTTTGAGAAGAATAAAGAGAATATACATCAAGAAAGAAACCCTAGAATAAAACCCTAAAAGAATCTTCAAAGAGTCACATGTCATCATATTGAAATCTACACTCTGAAATTTGCTTTCTTCCCTCAAAATTTTCAAAAAATTACACTTGCACTCTACTACAAATTTCTTAGAAATTTGGAAAATGCTTTTACAAGAATTTGTGACATTCACCCATTTTTATCTTGGCCAAAGTTTCCCCGTTTGGTCTCTAACAATCTCTGCAAACAAATATGTTTTCAATTCAGAGCCAAAACTAGAAATTTCCCTTTTTGTGAAAGTCAAAAACTGACTTTCCTACCCCTTTTCCTAAAACTGGAAATCTTCCTCTTTGGTAAAAACTAGAAAACACTCCCCTTGACTGAAAAAGCGCTTTGTCATCCTCATACTTCAAATTGATCAAAAAATATTTTAATTTGAAAAAAAAAAATTTCATTTGTCTCGTTACAAAAATATCCCCTCTATGTGTAAATAATGTTGTCATTTTCAGTCTTGATGGAAATCCCTTTGCAGCAATGTACACTCAAGTAAATGAATTTCCCCATTTGGTGGCTTACGACTATTAAGATATTCCTCATGGAAAACATTTACATAGAAAACCTTCACCATTGTAGGTATATAATACACTATACCTATGAAAATTATATTTGATACAAAAAGACTACTCCATGTATATCCTCGTTGTACCTGTAGTTTTGCTTGACAATTTTACTTTCCACATGTGATACCATGCACTTGCTTCTATTAACCCTTCCTATGAAAATATTTTACCTTGTGAGGGGTGATAAAGTCTTATCCTACATGTATGAAAACTACTTTCTTTGCACAATAACACTTATGAGTGAAATTAGTCCCTGTGGTAAAGAGAATTTACCAAATCCTTTTTACCCTTAATGTTATTTTCTAGGTATTTGCTTGCAAAACCCTAAAATTCCTTGGCATTTGAAAATAATTTTTTCCACACTCTATTTTAAAATTCCCCCACTAAATTCCATTACAAAATATTCTACTCAATAGGAAAATCCCCATCCGTATGTTAGGCCCAATATGGAAAGCTAATGTACTGAGAGGTGAGGGGTGAATTAGTACTCTAAAACTTTTCTCGAATAATAATCTTATTGTTATGCATAAACAGAATAGTGCAGTAACATAAAATAAAGTTAAAACAAATAGATAAAAATCATATATGATTCACTCCATAACACATATATTTTGGTTACGCAGAAACTCTTGCTTAGAGAGAAAAAATGTGGTGGCGATGGCACCCACAACTTCACTACTGCAATAATAAAGAATGCTCAGTTAGAGCTATATTTAGCTATTTTTGATAGCATACCCTATTAGGAGTAACAAGATCTGTTAGATCTACCTTGCTAAAGGATTTTACAACATTGATTCTGAATGCTGCACCTGGTTAGAGGCTTTACAATTTATAGACTTGATTAGTCTTTTACCTTGTTAAAGGTTTCTCTTTCAACTTCACAATATTACAATAAAATAATTACAAATATCTACAACTTTACATCTGAAATGTTATAGCAGATTCTATGTGCTCAGAATAGATTACCTTGCTTATAGCATACCTTGGTAACCCATATAGTAACTCGGTAAACCCTTCTGTTTACTTTGTTCTTCCATTGTTCTCTGAAAACCTTCTCGGTGACCACTGTGTCTCGGTAACAGTCTTCCTTCATGCATACATACACTTCACTCATGCTGTATAAATAGGTCTCTTAAAACAGTGATCCAATTCATTGCTTCAATCTTACAAACAAGATTCCTTGAATGAATAACTAAACAAAATATTTCATTAGTTAGATTGATCTCAAAATCATACACAATCTTCTGGTGCAATTTCCAATGTAATAACAGTTAGATGTGCCTCGATCTTGTAACACGTTTTCATATGCATGTCCAGGTTCAATGTATCTGGTACCATGTTTCACTCGGTGTATGTTAACTCGGTGTGTCATCTTTACTGCTCGGTAGTCTCAAAAAGATACTCGGTAGATAGCTTGGTGTATACTGCGTTCTATGACTGCTTTCCTTTGTAACTGACTAGACTATGCATACCGACTTGACTATGTGTACCAACTGCATGATTCGGTAGTGCTAACCGACTAGAATATATAGTATGACTTTGAATACAAAAACTAATGGCAATTTGATAAGTAGTAACAATCTCCCCTTTTGACATTAGCTGAGTTGTTTGACAAAAACTACTTTCAAAGTCATAACTCAAAAATCTATATACTTTGCAAAATGACTATACTTGACAATATATACAATAGTCAATGAAATAGTATATTCAAATATACTCCCCTTATCATTATATTGTACATAACTCTAATTTTTGCATGCTCGGATCTGTGCTTGTGTGCTCTACTTACTGTCCTTGGATATTTTGCATACTTTGCTCGGTATACTCCCCCTGTATACAATACTTTGAATACTGTATCAAAACTGTATTACCAAAACTATATCTCTCCATATATTGTATTACTCCCCCTTTTTGACAAACATCAAAAACTTAATTCCCATCTGAGGGTGGTAACTGATCAAAAATAGATTTATACTTCTTCCGGGCGTTGGTGAGTGCGACAGAGAGTGCATCCTTTACACTTTCCATTAAAGAATTTTGTGCTTGAATATCAGCCAATAGTGATATTAAGCCATCAAGATTGCTTCCCTCTTGTGTAGTAGATAGGCACGTAACTTGGTTAATCTGTTCTTGAACCGATGAAAGATGAGGAAGGAATAATGTCGGGAGTGTTATTATATCCATCCAGATCTTATGTTCTTCATTTCTTAGTTCTAACTGTTGAGCCATGAGCTGTTGAAGCTTGGTATAAAAATTCTAAACTGAATTGGGCTCTGTGGTCAACTTATTTGAGAGATCGGTGATCTCTTTCTCAATTGCATCAGTTTTATTCTTGATATCTTTAATGAATAAGGAAAATGTACAAAGTTTCAGAAATAAATAAAGAATATGCTTGAGTTGAGGGGACAACTCAGCAATGAATTTGAAAAGCTTGACTTTTCCAATAGCTAGAGCTTTTTGTACCTCTTCAATCATTTTTGCAGTAAGCTATTTGTCTTTTAGCTTGCTCAGGTACTCAGATGCATCAACTCCAGATGTTTCTATTTGATTAAGGATTTCATCTAGTTGAATGTGGATGGCTGCATCGGTTGACATTGTAGCTGTAGGTAGCATATCTGTCAGTAGTGTCTTTACATTTTGAAGTACTTTATTCTTCTTTTGAATGGCCATTTGTTTTTCTTGTTAGGCCTTTGCTTTGCATAGTTCACCGAAATCAATAAGTGCTTGCCCCTTTAATTTTGAGATATCCACATTGGGCAACACTATCGGTTTAGTCAAATCAACTTTAAAACTATGCTTTTTCACCTAATTCTCTTTACCTTTGGTTGGTTGGACTAAGACAATAGCTTGTGAGGCTTGCTGACCCTCGGTAGGTTGCTCAGTAGAGGCAACACTTTGGTTGGTTCCTATAGCTGCTATGGTGTCTTTTGGTGTCTCAGTACTGCGTGTCTCAGTTGCTGTATTTTTAGTGCTTGATGGTGCTTGAGAGGTCTTGTCTTGAGTTGTACCTTCTGCAACTTCAGACTAGTGACCTTCGGTGCCTTGTGCTATATCTTTAGGATCTTTGGTAGAGACAGGTTGCTTGACCAACGGATAAGGTTGAACTTGTACTAACACAGATTCACTAGATACAAGTTTTGCATATGTAGTGCCTTCTATCATCTCATGCTCCTCTTCCTCAGTATCCATGACATCATCAATTTTAATAGTGTTAGTCGGGTCTTGCTTGGTAGCATCAGGACCGTGCTCGGTGACATCAAGATCTTGTTCAGTGACATCAACAATTTCAACTTTAGATTGTTCACCAACATCTTTTATTTTGAAGATTTCCTACCATTTGGCTTTTGTCTCATTTTCTACATCAATGTATAGCCCATTCATTAATTTCAAGGCTCTCTGTTTGACAAGAAATTTAGAATTGTAGGTTGTCAGATGCTCCTTTATTTCTGCTACAGACATATCAGGAAATAGATGGACTAGACTTCTTTCTCTAATTTGTTTCTCTGAGTCCATTGCATATTTCTACCTGTTATCAATATGTAAGTACAGTTCACTCAGAAGTGCCTTGATTAGTTCCAATGGAGCTAGCCGAAACTTTAGAAGTGTATAGATGACAACTTCTTCAATTTGTCGCTTCTCACCATTATTCCTAGTCTCATACTTGACATATCTAAAGGAACCAAATCCACCATATTCTTTTATATTGGCACAAAAGTTTTCAACACTATGTATATTTACCTTCTTGCTTTTGACAATTTGGAATTTGTTGGCATCCTCAGATTTGGTATCACTAGACTCTTTTGCCAGAATTAGTCTCTGAGTATATTTCTTGTAGGTCTTGGTTACCTTGGGAGCAGTAACACTCTTTTGTTTCTTACTCGGTGATGCAGCTGATGCTCTTGTATTATGCTTCTTTGTTGGAGGAGTCGGTAGGGCCTTTGGAATGTCCTATTTCTTTCTTTTCAATACTTTACCCTTAGGCAGTTCGGTGCTTAATGTTATTGCTGCCTCTTGAGCTTCTGATTCCTCTTCGGTGATGGCAAGAGTACCTTTGATAGGTGTGGAGGAAGATTCTTCTCTGAATTTCTCAGATAATGCCTTAATCATCTTTGTAGCCTTTCTTCTAGCTTTAGGTACTACAATGCTCATTTTTACCTTTTCCTTAACTTCTTCATAAGTTCCATATCTCAGTTCGGGAGCATGCCTTGGCAGTGTAAGAAATGCATCAATTTGTTGTTGTGCGATATCATAGTCAATCTCGTAACCCATTGGTGGCAAAGATTGAGTCCTTGGTTCAACAACATTCACATAATAGTAATTGGTGTCTACCTCAAAGCATATATCATCTTTATATTTCTCTACCAACTGGGATGGAATACGGTACCTGTTGTGCATCTTCTCTTGAAATTTGTTGAAATAATCATCCATTATATCATTGAAATTATCTCCCAATTTCTTGATAAAGTCATTAATTTGATGGGTGATTGGTCGGTGTAGCTCCCAAACTACTTTACCGACTGATGGAAAGAATTTCTCAAAGTAGAAAAACATGCATACAAGAAGTGAACCAAACTTTAGTGTATTTTCCGAGTTGTTCTTCTTCGGCTTCCTTATTGTGTTCAGGTTCTCAAACAAGTTTTTCAATAACACTTCACATAAATCAACTTTCATTCCCTTTTTCACTATTTTATAGGCTAAGTCAACTGCTCCATAGGGTACACTATTTTCCCTTGCTGATTGGAAGAAACAGTAACCGATTACTCTAATTGCAAACTTAAGTTCTGCATTAGTGACATTGTTCAGTTTTAGTCCTCGGTAATTAGATTCTACTCCAGTTAAACTGATTAACTCCTTCTATGATATCATCTTCTGTGCTCGTGCATGATCATAGATAGGATAACCGGTGATCACATGAATGATTTCCTTAGTGATTTTGAATGGTTTCTCCTCTAGCCACATGAAATCATCATGAACTCTGCTCAAAACAAACTTAACCCACTGGGGTTTGAACACACGGGGATAGGTTAAGGCTTTAGTTAATCCCTTGATTTTGATATACTCGTACTTGCTATCCATTTTCCATCGGTACATAGCTCATCATATGTGTCACTTATCTCAACATGACCGAGTTCTTCAACATGACATTTGGTGAGGAATCTAACATCTTTGACTAACAAGACTCGATCTGGGATGAGTGAAAAGGAAGTTTTGTCATCCAGCTTAGAGGCGACTTTAGGAGTCAAAGAGTATTTCAGTGAGGGCTTCTCTACATTCTTGACAACTATGGGATCTTGGATCTTGGGTGCCATTTGTAAATTTCTGATAAAACTAGCAAACTATCCTTAGGGTTTGATGGTTTACAAACAACAGATGCTTCACACTCAGTAGATAATAGCAATTTGATAAGATCGGTAAACTAGCTTAAAAATGTGATGAGATTGATGTAAATACCTTGGATTCGCTTTGAATGAGGTTTGATCACCTTGATTCGCTTTGTTCTGCTCTCTTGAAAACTTGGTGAATGAAAATGACCACGAAAATACCTTTAAGTACACAAAATACCTTATCGGGCTCCATGCGGGTTAGGTCAAAAAATATTAAATGCACTCGGTTCACCTTTTAACCGATTTACTCTTTTTTTCATTTTAACCAAGTAACCAAATTTCCTTCATTTACCGACTTGATAGGCTTCCTGTATTCACTGACTTGATAGGTTTCTTGTAAAGTACTTTTAATAGAATTTCAAACTTACAAATGCATCTTAACTATGCAGATTTTGGATTTAGTACATAATAGAATAGGAACTGTTATGTTTTTAACCTTCAGAGAATACAGTCCCTTCATACCTTTGCTGATTAATTTGGAATAGGTGCACCTAACTTGGTAGGTAGGGTGCTTTCTTCATTTGACAATATTTCCTTCTTTTTCCAAATCATCTTTAATTTTTCTTTTATTTATTCAATGTCTCCTCTAGGTTGATCTCTGCAATCTCCAGCTAAATGTCCAACTTTGTGACAATGAAAACATGCCCTACCAGGATTTCTCCATGATCTTCAGTTGTTCATTCCAAACCATATAAAATAGTTGGCACTTATATGTCCATATCTTCCACAACATTTGCACCATATCCTTGTATTGTAATCCCATGGTACTGTTGCATATTGTCGATAAGGATTTGTGTGAGTTCGGTAACTTCTAGCATTTGCTTGGTGTGCATACCACATGTAGTTCTTTTGCTTAAGCCAACACTTCTCAGTACTATGTCCATATCTATTGCAGTTTCTACAAAACCCTTTGAATTTTGCCTTCTGATAATTGTTAACAGACTTTGTCCTACATTGATTAGATGTGTGACCATATTTATTGCAATTGTAACAATAACCATTCAACTTAGTGATATTCGATTGCTTACCTTTTCTAATTTGGCATATGTTGGCAGTATGACCTTGATTTCTACAGTAGTAGCAAATAGGCTTCTTTTGTTTGATGCTATTCCTGTTTCCAGCTTGCTTTGATGATTCTCCTTTCTCAGTAGTATGAATTCCTTTCTCGGTAGATTCTTTTCCTTTGTAACCGAGTCCTGCATCTTTGTTGGGTCTTCTTGTATTCAGTTGCTCATCCAACATCTTTGATGCTTCATAACTTTTCTTCAATGTTTCTTTGGATTTCTTCTCTGTTTCAAGTTCATTAGTCAACCTTGATACTTCAAGTTTTAATTCTTGATTTTCATCATCCTTCAAAATTGCTTCATGATGTGCATAACCTAGTTGATCTGTCATATTTTGTTGAATCCCAGTTAACCTTATGATTTCATCATTCTTATCAGATACTAAGACTTCAAGTTGTTGTTTCTCTCTTTGTAGATCTCTTGCTTTATCCTCTGCTATCCTCAATGCATCTAGATTTTCAGTCATCTGTGTACTGAAATGTTCATGTTCTCTTTTCATTGCTTTTAGTTGATCAGCCAATGCTTTGTTCTTTTCTTTCAATACTCCAATCATTTCTTCAGTTTCTTCAGATATACTGTTCTCAAATGATGTCTCAATTTGCTCCACTAACTCTTGAGAATCCTACAAGTCATTAGATAATCTTCTTCTTACTTTTAGAGATTTTTGCATTTGCCTTCGCATGTCTACAATTACTTGATTAGCATGATCCAGTTCTTCTTGCAGATACACAATCCTCCGAGATTGTGTTATATCCTTCCATTGATAAGATCTTTCTCTTTAGGTAGTTAAACCCTTTTCCAAGATTCAGGCTCTGATACCAATTGTTAGGCCCAATATGGAAATCTAATGTACTGAGAGGGGAGGGATGAATTAGTACTCCAAAACTTTTCTCGAATAATAACCTTACTGTTATGCATAAACAAAATAGTGCAGTAACATAAAATAAAGTTAAAACAAATAGATAACAATCATACATGATTCACTCCATAACACATATATTTTGGTTACGTAGAAACTCTTGGTTAGAGAGAAAAAATGTGGTGGGGATGGCACCCACAACTTCACTACTGCAATAATAAAGAATGCTCGGTTAGAGCTACATTTAGCTATTTTTGATAGCATACCCTATTAGGAGTAACAAGATCTGTTAGATCTACCTTGCTAAAGGATTTTACAACATTTATTTTGAATGCTGCACCTGGTTAGAGGCTTTACAACTTATAGACTTGATTAGAGTCTTTTACCCTGTTAAAGGTTTCTCTTTCAACTTCACAATATTACAATAAAATCATTACAAATATCTGCAACTTTACATCTGAAATGTTATAGCAGATTCTATGTGCTCAGAATAGATTACCTTGCTTATAGCATACCTCAGTAACCCATATAGTAACTTGGTAAACCCTTCTGTTTACTCTGTTCTTCGATTGTTCTCTAAAAACCTTCTCGGTGACCACTGTGTCTTTGTAACAATCTTCCTTAATGCATACATACACTTCACTCATGCTGTATAAATAGATCTCTTAAAATGGTGATCCAATTCATTGCTTCGATCTTACAAACAAGATTCCTCGAATGAATAACTAAACAAAATATTTCATTGGTTAGATTGATCTCAAAATCATACACAATCTTCTAGTGCAATTTCTAATGTAATAATGGTTAGATGTGCCTCGATCTTGTAACATGTTTTCATATGCATGTCCAGGTTCAATGTATCTGGTAACACGTTTCGCTCTGTGTATGTTAAATCGGTGTGTCATCTTTACTGCTCGGTAGTCTCAAAAAGATACTTGGTAGACAGCTCAGTGTATACTACGTTCTGTGACTACTTTCCTCTGTAACCGACTATACTGTGCATACTGACTTGACTGTGTGTACCGACTATATGATTCGGTAGTGCTAACTGACTAGAATATATAGTATGAATTTGAATACAAAAACTAATGGCAATTTGATAAGTAGTAACACCATAAATGTTCATTGTTGTATAGAATTCTTGTAACTACACTCTTACCCCTTTAATTTTTTTCCCTTCCTCTGAAGTTTCCTGTACTATTTCCTCATTCTCCCTAGTAAAACTCTCATTTCCTTCATCCGTGTTTCTCATGGTTTCCTCCATAGTAGAGATACTACTTATTCCAGTGGTCCTTTTATAAATATATTATCAAATTTCTTGGAGCACGTATTGTGATAGACTGTAGGTTACATAATAAGGAAAACAAGGGATGCATCATAGCACACCATCCATCTAACTGGCATCATTGCAGTTACACCTTCAATGCTGCAGATGAGATCATCAAATTGATTCACATTTTGTGTGAAAATAATTTATAGATTTTGCAGCTCCATTACCATCGCATGTGCCTATCCTATATTTGCATCGTCCCCATGGATCACTTCGGTTGGAAAAAGAGTGGTGAGATCAACAAAGTGGAAAAAATGGCACACTTTATTACCATCTGCAACACTACAACAATGAGCAACCTATCAAAAACAACAATGAGAGAAAATTGAGAGGGGGCTAAATCAGTTTCTACCAAATCTACAAACTCAAACACAAATACAAATCTAATAAACTGCAGCAACAATAGAGATACGAAAATTGATAGCACAACACAACAATATTTTAATGTGGAAAACTCAGTTAAAGGAAAATCACTATGGAAACCTACCCATAATAAGATGATACTCTATAGTAGTATGTGAAAATATTACAATGGGGAATGCACTAGCATTCAGGAACACTATATATAGCTTACAACACAAGAAATAATAACTCAGAAGGCTACAACCCTCAGGGAAGGTTCATTACCTTACAAGGAAGTCTCACTGACATAGAAAATGATCAAACAACAATCCAGAATTAAATGAACTGCAATAACAACATTTTCTAATGCATGATGACTATTTTGATTAAGCACAAATGTCTGCTCTACAACACCAATCTCTTCTTAATCACAATGTTGAAGGATGAATTACTTATTCACACATACACCACTTTTTGATAATGCAGACACAACCTTGATAGCCAGATTACATAACTATATCACCTATTTATACAAATCATCAACCTTAGGAACAAGGTCGGCTAGACCCTCAACTCATTCTTACAAAAATTACATCACACGATACAAAGATTGACCACTGGACCAATATAATGATATACATGACATAACATGGTCCTAAACGAAATATCCAAACACTCATCTTCATCGATAATCACACCAAGATCAATTGCAACACGCTACACCACTACAAAAACAATGTAACACGAAGAACATCACTGATTCAGTGAAATCACCAAGAACATGCACAATGATCAATGTGGATCATCAAAATAAATAGGATTGTACTTAGGAAACACCAATAAGCATGATAGAATCATCAGTAACAGCTACACCAACACCACTTATCAAATCTTCATTGATTAACATCTGAAACTCAAGAACACTCAAATAGTAGCAATTGTCACAAAGAAAATATAACTTGTGGAGCACCAAATCATGAACCATCTAAAATGAAGATGCACAAGGCCATCCCAAACAATGTCCCAAAATATCAGCTCAAGATCTCAGCACAAGATCATCCTGAGCACTGCAAGACCGGATCATATGATATGATCAAATAAGATTTCAGAATCACCAAAATCAATACAAAAGAATATAATGATACTAGAAATACTCTATATACCAAACTATGATCTCAATAAACCAATTTTCAATCATCGGATAAGGAATATGCTGACATCAATGACAACAACATATTCTAGTAGCAAAAATGTCCAATAATCTCCCCCTTTGGCATTGATGGAAACATATGAATGTGAAAAATAATCAATTCAAAGAAAGAAAACATCTCCAACAAACTCCCCCTAAGATCAAGGAAATAAAAAGAAATTTTGCATGCTTCTCTCCCCCTTTGACAACAATGCCAAAGATCTCAAAATAGAAAACCAAACTCTCCCAATAGACTACTCCACTAGAGGAGCAACACCAACTCATCAATTTAGACAAAGAGATAAGACTTTGAAGTCCACCAAATTGATGCAACTCAATGCATCTAGTTCTCATAAGGAGGGGTAGATACCCCTTAGTTGTCTCTCAAGTAGACAAATGTATCTGCAGGCAAAGGCTTAGTAAAAATATCAGCAATCTATTCCTTAGTAGATACATACTCCAACTTAATATCCTTTTCATGAACTTTTTCTCTCAAGAAATGATACTTTATTGAAACATGTTTATTCTTTAAATTTTGCACCGGATTCTTGGACATATTAATAGCACTAGAGTTATCACAATATATGACAGTAGGCTCATCATAGATAACTATGATATCCTTCAACATTTGATTCATCCAAACTACCTAAGTGCAATTACTAGCGGTAGCAAAGTACCCAACTTCAATAATATATAAGGAAACTGAATCTTGTTTTTTACTAGCCCATGAAACCAATTTATCACTAAAAAAAAAACACCACTAGAGGTACTCTTTCGCTCTTCGACATCACCATCCCAATCAACATCAATGTAAGCACATAACATGAAATCATCATTCCTCATATACCACAAACCATAATCCATAGTCCCTTTCAAGTATCTAAATGTCCTCTTTATAGTAGGGCATGACTCTCTTTCAGATCAGCTTGATATCTAGTAGCCATTCGCACATCATGCCACTAATACATTTGGGGTTAAATTCCGACGGACAAGGAGCATTGTGTGAAAATTTGATTTTTTTTAAAAAAATGCCCGTGTTCGTTGGAATTCCGATGACCTCAGGCATTATTTTAAAAAAAAAGAACACAACGCATTTTCATTTTGTTAAAGCAAATCTTGCCTCCCTGCCCCCCCCGCTGGAGTGATATCTGCACAAGCAAGGTAAGAACTCTTTGTTTTTTAATTTCTTTCTTAACTAATTTTTTCGTAATTTCATTTTCTTTCTTTCCCAGTGTATTGCTGTGTCTGCTCCCACCCGGCATTACCTGTCCTCACCCCCAGATGGCTGATCAAGTAGTAATGTGGTTGGGATGGATTGACCCACACCGACTAGTCTAGTTGACAATAGGGAGGGCTTCTATTCTCGCTCATGGGGTTTCCAGCTGCATCTGAAGGGGCTTCTGTTCTCGCTCACGAGGTTTCAATGAGAAAGAAAGCAGTTAACCCCAATGGAGCACCCCTGTTTCAAGTCCAATAAAATCCCCTCCCCTAATTAATGAGGCCAAAGCCTACCTTCATTTCACTGCAAGTATGATTGTAATAAAAAATACTAGCAAAACAGCAAGTATTACAAAATATATTTCATTTGCTTTGAGAATCTGATTCAGCTCAAGCATTTCCTTGTACACCCCCATCATACCATAAAAAAAAATATCATATTACAGGCCCAAAGGAATAATAGCATTTTACTAGAGAAATTTTAGTACCATAACTTACGTTTCAATGTCGAGCTTTAATTTTTGCACCTGTTTAAAACAACAAGCCATCTATTAGAAAGGTGCCAAAAGAACAGCCACTTAAGAGATTATTGCACAGTATCAAAAATAGCTCAAACATTGCCACTGTATGCTATTTTTGTGCTCTATGCTTTTTAGCTACCAAAAGATGTTTCCTTTGCTAGTCTGACTAGAAAATACATATAAAAGCAACATAATTTTTTTAAAGATTCTGGCATACACAACCAAGTTTGTAATTAGAAGCTATGAAATACCTGAATGAGTAAGGCTCGAGCAAGCTATCCTCCAAGAAGGTTTTGAAGTGGATGCATAAGATCTTTTTCATATCTGCATAGTCAGATATTTGTACAAATTTCAAATTTATTCTTTTTCATATACGATTAGCAATTTTAGTCTTCCATAGTGGCTTTTCAAGCAACATCTAGAGATGAACTCATTATTGAATATAAGAACAACCTAAATCATGTGCTTTTCAATACTAAACAACAAATGAAATGGCTAGAATGCTAGTTCTAGATAGTGGTCCATGCTTTAAATGATTTATAGATATGGTCATTACAATGGGTTGAATTGCAAATAGATCAATTAGTATCACAATAATAAAGACAAATCAAATTCATACCAATGTCTTGAAGAAAGAAAACCTCTCTTAGAAAGTGATTTTATATTCAGGGAGAATCATGCCTACATGAGTAGCTCAAACAAATATCTTGGTCTTCAATACTTGTGGAATAAACCATAGAAAAAAACTATGGAAAAAGCTAAAAACCAAGTTATGCAATGCAATCCCACATAGGGTGCATGTGGCTCTTAGGTGATGTTTCTAAATCCTTTCTCCACACCATATCAATAGGGAAAAATTTATAATCATCCCAAACTTTCACAAAAGCCTCACTTCATTAGTCACTTGTTTCTTATTTCGCCCATTCCCAACAATGACAAACCTGTGATTCTATTAGATTCTATGTCCTATTTATGCCTTATCACTTAAGTTTACTTAGGTTTCACATGGGATACTTATCACTTTACATGCGATCTTATCTTATCACTTTATTTCTCATATCATAAGATTAGTACACTTGTCATAATCTTATGATATCTTACTCCTCATCTTGGCCTATATAACCAAGGGGTTTCCTTTGTAATCTCATTTTTATTTGCATTCATTGATAAAATATAGCTTATTCTTGTCTGTGAGTGTAGTCATCTAAGGATAGGAAAAATTCACCATTTGCGTAAGAAAGATGGATAAGATAAATGATTTATGTGAACTAGATTCACCTAAGAGAAAGTAGATTCACACAAGGATAGGTGGATTTTCCTAAAGATGAAGGGATAAGACTTAACAAAAAGAGGACTTAGGATGATGACAAGGAGGATTCATTTAAGGATATGGTGTTGGCATATGCACACTCCAATGAGACATTCTATGTGATTGAAGGTTTGTCATTGATGGCAACCTTGCAATCCTATGGCACTGACAAAGACATCATACCGGCAAAGCATTACACAGGCAAGACAGTGCACCGGCATTAACAAGATCACTCTACACCGGCACAGGCATCGGCATCGGCACAAAAGAAAAAATGTATACCGGCATAGAAGCCAACATGATTTTTGATATGTAATATTTTGTTTATTATTGTAAGCCGACTTGGAAAATTGTAAAATGACTCTTGTATATAAAGGAGATCATTGTAGACATTTAAGGAGGGAAAGAAGCGAGCATAAAATTTATTAGGCAGGCCTAATGTGTGAATTATAGGTCAAGGGTATATGTAAAGAATAGAGAAAGAACCGGTACTGAATCCGGCATTAGAGATGCTATTGTAAAGTAGTACAAGTCATTGGATTAGAATAATCCTTATTGTAAGTTAGTGTGACTTCTCATTGAGTAGTGAGCTCTAGGCAGTTGGCCTTCCTGCATGTGTAGGCCCCTATTGTAAGTAATATTCTCTTATTGGCTAGTGAGTGAATATTGTGGGTCACAAATCCCACTGAGGTTTTCCCACACCGGTTTTCCTCGCTAAAAACATCTTGTGTTATGGTGCTCTTTTCATGTGGATGTTTCTGATTCTGTTAATTGTATTAATTCTTGCATACTGGTATACTGTTACTTTATGTTCTGCATGTTTTAACTTAAGAAATACTTATCACCAGTCTGATATCGACTCACCCGCCCCTCTCAATATCAGTGGGAATCCTAACAATTGGTATCAGACCCTGGTCCTCTATTTTCAGAAGCCTAACAACTTGAGGAAGATCTTGACACTAGTAAAGATGGAAAATCTGATGAAGCAACTTGAAGGAGCTCTTACAGACTATGATGCAGAGAAGTTGAAAAATATCAAATTAGAAGATGATTCAAGAGCAGCTCAGGATATCATTTAGGCACTTCAAGAAAATCTTACTGTTGCAAGAAATAAGAGAAAAGAACTTTGTGAAAAATTGCAAAATGAGGATGATGAAAAGGAATCACTTAATGATGAGATAAGCAAGCTGAAATTGGAGAACATAACGATGAAGAATGAGATGTAGGATATGACTATGAGATTTTGCAAAGAGATTGAGGATAGAAAGAAGAATGAAGAAGAATTGACCAGAAGACTAAGTGATGCAACAAATGAGAACACAAGACTTAGAGATGAAAATGATATGTTGAAAATAGATCCAATGCATACTCAGAATGACTCAAATGAACTAATGAGACAAAAACAAATCTTGGAAAGGCAATTGGAAACTGCAAATCAACATAAAGAAAAATTCAAGAAAAGCTCAGAAGAACTTGATACCCTATTGAAGAATCAAAAACCTAAAGGTGACAGTTCCGGAATTGGCTTTGAAGTTGGTGAAAGCTCCAGTACTGCAAATACTCAGGATCACAGCAAACCGGTAAGACCACCTAATGCTTATAAATTCAATGGAAAATGCTTTAACTGTAATAAGTATGGTCATAGGGCAAATGAATGTAGATCTAAGAATTATCAGAATATCAATACACCCATCGGTCAATGTTCAAAATGCAACAAAATTGGTCACAACTCTGAAAACTGCAGAATGAATATGAGATGTTATGTTTGTGGAAGATTTGGACATTTATCAAATCAATGCAGAACTCAAACCAGCATAGGTTATGGGAAAGCTATTCAGAAAAATAATGTAATTTGTTATGCTTGTAACAAGATTGGGCATCTTGCTAAATTTTGTAGAAGCAAAGGTACACCGGTAGACAACAAAAGTGCTAGCTTGAAAGGTAAAGAAAAGGTTGAGGAGGTTAAGCAAGAATTCTCAAAGCAATGGATTAGAAAAACTGATCTAAATAATGGGAATCCTCCATCGGTAGAACCAACAAATGCTTCACCGGTAGGACAGAGTGATTCTTCACTGACAGAATAGAGCAGTGCTCCACCGACAGGAAGTTCTTCATCTAATTGAAGAAAATTTCCTTGAGGGTTTGGCAATTTAATGACACATGTGCTATTATTCCCTCGGTTAGAGATAAGAAGTTGGAAATTACTCATTACTAGCAAATGATGTTAAGTGAATACTTAACCGACATACATGGCGAAAAGACACTTTAAAAACAAGGTTTTGACTCCATTTCATTTCACCGCGATTTCAAATCTTTAGAGAGCGCAAAGACTTTGAGCTAAGGCATTTCGAGCAAAGAAGCAAGTTCACTCCAAGCAATCATCCATCCAAGGCAGAAAAAGGTATTTAATCATGGCATCCACCTCTGAAATTGAATACATAGCAAACCCTACTGTTGTGGAAATAATTAAAAGACCTAGGCCCGTATTTCAGTTAGTCCCCGAGATAGCAAAGAAGGATGATACCTTAGGTGCATTTTCTCAAATTCCTAAAGGTGTTGTATATGCTGAAGACCCTAGAATGTACATCCACTATAACATTGAAGAGTTAGGAGATGAGGAAATCAAAACCCTATATAAAACGAAGATATGTGATGATACTGGAAATGTTAAAACGGAACACAAGGTTATTGAAACACTAGGATTCACAGAAATCCTTAGTATTCCTAAATTTCCTAAAGATGTGATTAGGATAGTGTTAAGCAGAGTTCATGGAGAATTTTATTGGTTAGATGCAATTCATAAGATCACCAAGGAAGTGGTAAAAGATGTCATAGGGTTACCATCCACCAGTAAAAGACCAGACAAAGGCAAGAAGGTTTCCAATGACCTGGTAATAGACCTAATAGGTGTAACATTCGATAAGAGATCTCTAAGGGTCAATGATGTAAAAGATATTAATGTGAGATTCATAAGTATGATACTAGGTTATAAAGTCACTCATGCTAATAGACTTAACTTAGTTTCAAGTTTATGCATTAAGAGTGCTTATGATATGATAATAGACAATGCAAAAATTGACATCTGTGAATGGTTAAAAGATGAATTGATAGACAACCTTGGAAAGATAAAGAAGGACAAGAAAGGAACTTTCAGATTTGGAAATCTGTTAGTATGCCTAATGATTCAAATAACAAAATAGGTTCTCGGTATAGGTTACAGAGAACTTGGATATGACATACCGGTAGGAAAATAATTGACTGAACTATTCAATAACATGGGTGAGAACAAGGAAAATAATATAAATGACTTCTTTCAAGCATTGAAGACTAAAATGAAGAAAAGAGTAAGGTTATCTTAGAAAATTGTAGACAAATACAAAGATGTTATATGCTTTGTTATTAAGAAAGATGAAATATGGATGCAAGTAATCATCCCAAGGACAATCTGGGTAACTGAGATGGGCTATGAGATAGATGATCACATAATTGAAACTTATGCCAAAGCAAAGCTGGAAGCCCCCAAAGAACCTAAGGAAGAAGTATTTGGTAGTGCTGAGACCATAGAAAGCCAAATACAATCTAAGAAAAGAGTAAAGAAGGTAGAGGCAGTTGTGAGGAAAGGATCCAGATAAGCAAAGGCCATTAAGGAAGATGTATTAAAGAAAATTGGCATAACAGAAGATGAGTTGGCAGCCCCACAACCTGAAACTCATCTATCACCGGTAGGTACCTCTTTAGAAGGTGACATGCCAACAACTTTTAAAAGAGTTGTTAGGAAAAGAGATCCCTCACTGGCAACCACTCCTTCACCCAGAAGGACAAGGCAAAAGAAACAAGCAGTGAGATCTCTGGTTAGAAAGGCTACACCAAAGAAAAAACTAACCCCAAAGAAAAAGACAAAAACTGACTTGGCCCTTCTTGATATACTACTAAATGAAATCACAGAGGAAGGTAAACTGAAGAACATAGAGGAAATTTCTGACTCTCTATCAGCTAATGAGAAAGAGCAAGTTGAGAATAATGTTATATTACATATGGACATGTACAAGAAATTTTTGATGGAAGTACTAAATGAAATTCCTGATGAATTATTCAAAAGACTTGAGGCTAGAAGGAAAACAATGATAGAATTGGATAAGAAAATAAAAATTGAGAAGCTACTTGCGGTATATCCAGTAAACTCTCCAAAATAAATTGATGATTTGATTGCTCAGGCAAATCGGATAGTATTCTCTATTGCACACTGGCATATTTCACTAATGGCAGGATGAATTAAAGAAGTGACAGAGGAAATAGAAAATGGTTGGGATATATTCTTGGTTGACAAAGAAAAACAAGAAGAGTACAAGAAAACTAAACCTATAAAGGTATATCAGAAAGATAGGGACAAGGGGAAAGGTAAAGTTGGTAAACCACCAAGCATCAAAGCTAAAGACAACCTACCCCCACTGGTGAAAATAACAACTACTCAAGATCAACCAGTAGCAGAAAGTATGGATGTAGAGGATAACAATCCAAATCCTGAAGTCCTATACACTGTAAATGTTGATACCCAAGAGATCAACATAATAATTGATAAAGATATAGACCAACTGGTAGATGATACAGGGAAAAAGATAGAATATGAGGCACAAACAGAAAAACCGACAGAGCTAAAGGCTCCGGAACAGGTGCATAAGGAAACAGTGCCACCGGTAACCAGTGAAGTAGGAAAACCAGTGCTTAAAGAAATGCAGACACAAACTGACCTACAAGAGGTCAACACAAGCATGGTCACTTCCACCGGTACTCAGTTTGTTGGATCATCATCATTATTCAAATCAATGAATGTGACTGAGGTATTACTTGAATCCATCAAGAAAATAACTGACTGCAGTTCACAGGCTTACAAAGCAATAGATGATTCAATACGAATTTTGAAGATAGTTGCTCCTAATTGTAATATAGATAATAAAGATTCTTTAGGACAATTGGATACACTATGTAAATACATTTTTGGAAATTTTGAGAAAATAAAGAAAGAATCAGTAAAGGACATGGTTGAAAAGGAGAAACAAAAATTCTTTGATGAAGAGATAAAGAAGTGTAACAGAGACTTGGACACACTTCTACTGGAACTATGTAGTTTGTTGAAAGAGTATAAAAATCTGTATAAAGATACGTTCAAAACAAACTTCTTGACTGTAGATATTGACAAGAAAATAAGCAAGACATGGGATGAGATAAATAAACTTGCAGACAATTTTGTCAACTCACTGGATTCATTATCTGTTTTTGAAGAAAAGTTAGCAAATTTTGAGGAAGAATTGGTCAAACAGGAAAAAGAGAAAGAAAGAATAATAAACAAGGCAAAACACTTGAGATCTAAACTGAGTCCAAGATTGGACTATTTAGCATCTCTGCAGAAGGAAATTTTTGAGGCATTAACACAGGGAAGCAAAACACCGACAAAGCATTTGCAGCATCTCACCGATACAGTAAAGAGAACTGAGACAACAATAAAGGATAGTAAGAATTTTTTGGATAGTATAAACTTGATTTTGGGAGATCTTTTTCAGATAATAATTACCCAACTACAGGGTTAAGGATATGCACAGATGAAACTACAAACTCTACTAACATCTTGACAACCTTTGTCATTTATGCCAAAGGGGGAGTAGTAAGATGAGAAAGAAGTTCAAAAACAAGAATCATATGCTCAGGGGGAGCTCTCATATTTTTGGACTACACATTTTTGGATACCTTTTGAAAATTATCATGAGTGTTGCCATCAATGCCAAAGGGGGAGATTGTTGGTATATGCACACTCCAATGAGACATTCTATGTGATTGAAGGTTTTGTCATTGATGGCAACCTTGCAATCCTATGGCACTGGCAAAGACATCATACCGGAAAAGCATTACACAGGAAAGACGGTGCACTGACATTAACAAGATCACTCTACCCCGACATAGGCACCGGCACCGGCACAGAAGAAAAAATGTATTCCGGCATAGAAGCCGACAGGATTTTTGATATGTAATATTTTATTTATTATTGTAAGCTAACTTGGTAAATTGTAAAATGACTCTTGTATGTAAAGGAGATCATTGTAGACATTTAAGGAGGGAAGGAAGCGAGCATAAAATTTATTAGGCAGACCTAATGTGCGAATTATAGGTCAAGGGTATATGTAAAGAACAGAGCAAGAACTGGTACTAAATCTGGCTTTAGAGATGCTATTGTAAAGCAGTACAAGTCATTGGATTAGAATAATCCTTATTGTAAGTTAGTGTGACTTCTCATTGAGTAGTGAGCTCTAGGCAGTTGGCCTTCCTACATGTGCAGGTCCCTATTGTAACTAATATTCTCTTATTGGCCAGTGAGTAAATATTGTGGGTCACAAATCCCACTGAGATTTTTCCCACACCAGGTTTCCTTGTTAAAAAAATCTTGTGTTATGGTGCTCTTTTCATGTGGATGTTTCTGATTCTGTTAATTGCATTAATTCTTGCATACCGGTATACTGTTACTTTATGTTTTGCATGTTTTAACTTAAGAAATACTTATCATCTATCTGATACTGATTCACCCCCCCCTCTCAGTATCAGTGGGAATCCTAACATATGGCATATTCACCTAAGGGATAGTGTATTCTCCCAAGAATATGGAAAAATTATTGATTGGTGGAATGACATACTAGATCAAGGAATGATACAAGGGTAGATTCACCTAAATATAGGGTAAATTCAGCTAAAAGGGTACCCATGAGATTGTGGTACTGAGTACCTATCTATGGATGGTATATTTGGATACAAGTATGATGAAACCATGCTTGTGTATGACGAAACAACATCCAGATCTCTATTATAGGTCCAACATAATCTCTATAATTTGAGACACCATTTTATTAGCATATCCAATTAGGGTAATTTATGGGTTTAATTATGGATCATGTTGTCTATTTCCATGCACTATTGAACTTATTTGGATGTATTGTGATTATTTTAATTTTGAAGTTATAAATAAATTATGTTTGTACCTTAGAAAGGGTAACTCCAATTGATGTTTGGGCAGTTTATTTGAAAAATTATGGTGATTATTGCCCTATGTTATGTAATGGAGTTATTTTTACACTAAGTAATTAACTAGAAAAATGAATTTGTATTGTTGTACAAGTATGATGAAACCATGCTTGTGTGTTTACATGTTTTTGCATCCTATTGAGAACCAACCTCGCTATTTAGGAACTCAATAAATGTGGTGTTAAGTAGAAGAATAGGAAACTCAAGAAGCTATGGTGACATATTGTGGCATTAGTAGGGATTATCTCTATTGACCACATCTTTCAAAGATAGTATCCCCTAGTTCTCCTCATAGAATGGACCATTGGATGGCTCATAGTGGTATCCTATCCTACATTTATCTTGATGGCATTGCCGATAGTTGGTATGTGGTTCTTGGTACGGGTTTCCTCTTACCCTATTATCTTATTTATATCTTTGTTCCAACATGTGGAGATTGATTTTTGTCATGCTATGATGATTTTCATGTTTGCATGTGTTTTGACATTATGCAAATAGATATGATGTCACACCATACTTATGTTTTGATATAGTGTAGGTGATGGTTACATGTTGTTGATGGTAGCGATGTTGATGGTTACATGTTGTTAAAATAAATGCTTTGCATGCCATATAGTTGCATATGAGTTGTTCACATCATCAGATAATGATTTAGAATATGTGAATCCTTTTATGCATGTGAAGTCGAATGATTGATTATGAAAATGTGTTATACATTGAAGCATAATCTGTAAGATGTTCTCTTCAAGAAAAAATATGTATGCTTTCATAGTGAAATGTTGATGAAATGGGGTCCTAGTCTAGGAAAGTAAACTACAAACTTATACATTCACCATTTCAAAACATTTTATTGGGGAATAGTCAATTTGGTTCAATTTAATTCCTCTAGGAGAGACCAGCAATATGATTAATTGTTCCATTTTGATGTGATTGGATATGATTAGATATAATTTCATTGAAGATGCAAGAACCAAGTAAAATAATGCAATATTGACAAGATTAAGCATAAACAGGCATATAATAAAGGCAAAAGCTAACATAGAGGTACATATTTGGAAATAAGACTCTAAAATGAACCTAATTAGTTACCTATAGGGAAAATGAGGTTAGAGATAATCTACCTATATGGAAAGTGGTTAAACTCTACCTCTAAGTGGCTCATCTTGAGCATTGTCGATATATGGGCAGAACATCCAAAGATGGGGGAAATGATGAAGAAACCGATGTTCCACTTAGTCTTTTCATAGCTTCAAAGAAAAAACAAAGAAAGAAATGATTGTAATCTACCTTATTTGATAATGACTAATTTTTATGTGTTAATGAATGTAATTATGTGCTAATGAATGTTCATGAATGATATGTGTTGATGATTATTGATGAATGTTGCATTTTAATGAAAGTTAATGAATTTTATGTGTTAATGAACGTTATGTGATAATGAATGAATGTTATATTTTAATAATGGATGAAAGAATGAATGAAAGAATGAATGAATGTTAGATGTTAACGGGGAATTTAGAGTGATGTTAGGGGGGGGGGAGGGGCCAAATGAGCTTCCACCTTCACATGGTTGGCCCTGTTAAGTAGAGAATATTAAACTATTCTCGAAACAAAGTGAATCTCAATAAGATGTGAAATGTTTGAAAGGTGAGAGTCCACAAACAGATGTAAAATGTTTAAGTAGGCCTCCCAATGAAGTGGATCTCATAGACACGAAGAATCCTATATAGAGAATCATTGAGAGCCCTTGAAGAAGCAAATTTGAACTTCGATGAAGTAATACATGATGGAGGAATATCTTGCAAGAGGAAATCAAAGTCATTATGGTGTCATCTATGTCTAAAATGTGATCTACTTTTCAAAAAAGTAAAGATACTTAATATGAATGTGTCCTAGTGGGGTGAATCTAGAAGAAATATAATCCTATTGCAAAGAATCATGGAAAGTTCTAGAAGAAGAAACTTTTAATTCTGAAGTAGCAACGTGTACAAGAGATGTTCTCATTTGTACATAGAGTATCAAGAGGAGGATCACTAGTCCATGGACCATGCCATTGTTGTTAAATACCTTCGTTTTCGTTCATAGTCACTTGGTGTAGGAATGAATTCAACGAGATAGGGTAGGAGATCCTACATAATGTAATTTTTCACTATCCCTTGTTTCGAGTACAAATGGTTCTCTGAATTTATCTTGACAATAGAATGTCGGAATTTAATACCATAATCCATGATGAAAACTGCCAAAAATGGAAATTTATCTTAGTTCGCAATTACAAAATGCTTTTGTATAGGCCTCTCAAAGATTAAGTACATCAAATTGAGACTTTATAAATTGAGTGTATGTATTAGCAATCTCCCAAATTGTTCAATGGTCTCCAAACCTTGTGAATTTTTATTTTTATTTTAACTCAAATATGTATGGTTAGGCATATCATTGGTTGTGTGATTTTTTTTTTCCTTAAATGCTTCTACGACCAAAAGAGACAAGTTTTAGATGAAAATGGGGTCTTATGGGCCTTTTTGACACAATGGTAGGTTCTTTAGACTTGAAAATTACATCTGCATCAAGGAAAGTAGTTCAATCAACATCAACACTCATAAGAGCATATCAACTCCTAATATATATATCAGCAATCAGGCAAACAGATCAGATATGAAATTATTGTTTACTGTAGACAATAGTAATCTTACTCCATTTGTGGTATGCAGCATAATAGTACTCTTATGATTAATTATTCTCATATAGACATAGATAATAATATGCAATGCAATATTATACTTGATACATAACCTCCCCTACATTGGATATGAGAAATAATATTGAATATCTGATTCTTAAATTGCTGCAATCAATCATGAGGGGGTTAATAGGGGAATACAAGGAGGGGAAACTGTGACGAGGTCCTCTTCTAAGCACACTACCCTATGGTTTATGACTGATGTGTTTGCCACATGTGGGCCAAGGGGGGAAAAGGTGTATCCTGCCCTTAGGCTTAGAAGGGAGGGATGCTAAGGACACCCTATTGTGGTTTCCCCATCAACCTCTACCATTGTGATTAAAGGGGTCTCAATCATGGAAGGGTGGATAAGGTAGCATGGATAGGGAGGGCAGGTACAAGTTTACCCGCTAAGCACACCACCTCATATGGATGGTGGACTGCCACATGGGGCCAAGAGGGATGGTATATCCGCTCTTGGGCTTAGCATGTGGACAACTTCGGGTGCCCTATCATGTTTCTCATCCAAGCCCTATTACAATTTAACTCCAATTATGCATTATAGATATTGTGTAGTTCACATAAAATTGAAATAGTTATGAATATATGCTATCTAAACCTAGTTGAAATGGTTGCTCTATGAATTATACTTTCAATACTTGTCTAACATGATTGCAAGTTTTATCTTGATGAAAATGTTTTATTGACAAAAATCTGAACGAGGTGAAGCACACAAGCTAGAGGAATATGTGGACTGAAGAAACAAACCTGTGGATAAATCCAAACATGGCGGAATCCTTGTTGCAGCTTTTGTTCTTTGTAAGCATTTTAGAAAAATGTTGAATTTGTGATCTATAATTTATGTGTTTCTCAATTTGGTTGACATCTTCAAAATAGAATCAAAAACTTATTTTTAGTACTGTGTATTATTATACTTACCTTTTAATGTTCTTTAAATAAAGAATGGTTGCAGACAGCGAAGTTCCTTGCAAATAGAAGAAGCTCAGTTTTGCTTTTGTGACTTTGTCTATTATGTCTGATTGTCAACAAAATACAGAGACATACTGAAGACGATTATGGTTCGTGGTTTTTTTTTTAGTTGAAACCATTATTATGAATTTTATGAATTTTTTTTTTAACATTGACATGGTCAAAGCCTTAACTATGCATACTGTTCTCTTCAGATTATTATCTTACCCCACATTTTCCATTTTAATTCATTTTAGTTTGATTCAATCTTTTAGTCAAGTTTAATAATAGTTTCTATTATGCCTTTTTAATAACAAAGATTAGATGTAGACATTTTCTTGTCCTTCTATGTTAGTGTGTTCTTACGAGGTCAATTCTTTCTTATCTCAAGAAACCTCATTGACCTACAAATTCTTATACTACACTACTTACTACCACTGATATCTTAACAAAAGCACACAAACATGTAAGGTAAAACTCTCTCCAGAGAAGCCTAAGAAACACTATAACTAAAATGCCTTGACCTCTTGCCAAGCATTCAATAGTTAAAAGTCTTAAATCCTGTCCAAATCATAGGATAGACATTCAAATCTTAAGATCATTAATTCCCCTAATAAATACATATTGTTAAAACACCAAGGATCCCCACGACTGATATGTATCTCATTTTTGACCTTCAACTATGCTTACTACTCTATATGGTTCTCATGGTTCCGAGTATGAAGTTTGTAGTAGTTGTCAAAAATTCTCATACACCTCTTTCACTGCTACTTTTTTATCTTATCATGAGCTGTTTCAACACTGATTGAAACTTCTTTTGATTGTCTTGAATAGTATTCACTACCTTTTTTTGGCATTAGTGTTCCTCATATCTGTGTTTTACCTTTGAATACATCCTTCTCGTTAGCTTGTATTTGTATCCTTCAAAATCATTGCCAGGGGATTGCTTCTGACTTGGAAACTATACTTTTTGAGCTCATGACTATGTTAGCTACCATCATGCTTGGGCTCACCATAAGTATCTTACTATGAATGCTTTGAAATAGAGCAGAGATATTACCACTATCCTTTGGCTGCAATTTATCCTCTCTGTTACACTGTTCCTTACTTGAGCTGCTAATAGGTCTATCGTTTTGGACTTAAAGAGCTTCAAAAATTATTCTAATACCCTGATGGTATTGTTTCTTCATTAGTAATACTCACATGCATTTGAGGAATACTAAACTATCATAGTCACATAATATTGTCTCAATAATAAAAAGAGAACCCTAGGTCATCTTTACCATTATATGCTTTTGATCTTGCAACTCTGCGACTGCAAATAAGATTTTAGTGGGATTCTAGGAATTCCCCTATGTTTTGATTTTTTCTTTCTCCATTGGGGCTATATTGTTCTAGGGTCTTAAACTAAGACAATGATTATCTCCCGTAGCTTCATCCCTAGTTGTCATTTGTATAATTTGATGCCAATAAGGACTGATATGCTGCTCCTTTCAGTGAAGTGTCATAGTTCTTTGGATTGCTCATACCATATTCTAAAATTTTATGAAAACCCTACAATGAATGACTCCTTGACTATCATCGTTGTTTGTATCTTACCATTGTGGATTTGAGTCTTGATTTGACTATATGGCTTCTCTCAATAGAAAACTGTTTAAGGCATTTGTAACTTCTAATCCATGACTTCTCATCAAGCTTTGGCAAATTGAGATTGGAACAGCGATCCTATACACCATCACTAGAGATTATCAACAAGAGAAGATTCACCTATTGATCCTTTGAACTGATAATTCTTGATTGCCTTTTTGACTCATCGTGCTTTGTAATGGTGATTATCTTATTTATGGCTTGATGGATATTGATCTCTCTCTCACAAGTGTTTCAACTAATCTTTGATGAATACAAACCCTTCTCTTTTGTTGAGTGCAAATATCATAAATGCATTTATTTTTCTTAACTATCCATAATGACATTTTCAAATATCTGTGACTACACTTAGGCATATTGTCTCTTGATTCTTCATTGGACTGTGGTTTCTTTGATAGTTCTTTGTAGTTTTATCTTTGAATGGTCACTGTCTTATTTGTAGCTTTGTATTTCCTTTATGGTGGCAGACCTCATGCAATGTTTTCACCTTTAAAACCAACACTAAACCTTTCAACAACCATCTTCATAGACAGTTTGATATCAAATTGTGATACAACATTAATCATTTCACCACTATTATCAATTATATTTTTGCATGCTCAGTGTCCATGCCTTCATTATGCTTGAGTTGATGACTGTTGCAACTTTATTACTGTCAAATCTGCTTCATAATGTCTTGTATGCATATGACATAATGCTAACCTATTTATCAGTGCTATAGACTTTTCACTTTGTGTCATGGCATCCTTTTATCTTTCATCAAGATCTGGGGGTGAAGAAAATAATTATGACACTAAATACCTATGACCTTGCACTATGAACTACCCTTGCACATCTTCTAGAACTTCATGGGCTATGGAAATACTGTGATTTTGACCTTTCATAGCCTTTTGATTCTTTTTTGGGCTGCTAGATGGTTGTCTCTAATTTGACTGTAGACCTTGGTGCTTCATATTTATTGTTCTCTCTTGAAAAGACTTAGATTAGGACCTCTATTCATGCATTGACAGTGATACTTGACACTGTCATCTCCATATCATGGCCACTGTCATTCATCAAATCTCATATATTGCTGCTCTCAGTGTTATACCTATCAGTTATCCATGTTGAAGACTCTCACACACCTTCTAACACTATCTTAGACTTGGCTTTTGCTATTTAATACAACATAAGACTGTAATGAGGCTACTATGTGTCATTGATTTGACAATTTCTAATGTTTGGTAGATGACTTTGATGCTCTCAAATTGTTCTTGAAGCTTATATGGCTTGGTTTTGATCCTTATAAGCTTTTAGACTAATTTAGGCACTATGATGTCACTACAAATTTATCATTTATTGGTTGTTCTTTTGTTGATAGTGACATTTATCACTACTTTCATCTGAGGCAATCACTTCTTGACAGCCAAAAGGTTGCCCATCAATTAGTTTTCATTGTCTTTAGCTTCTTGAGACCTCTTATTTATTTATAGAGAAACACAATAAATTATTCAATAATCAATCAAACCTACTCAAATAAAGAAGGAGCTTCTTCTAAAGTTGACAATGATCCCATACTCTAAGAAGAGGATTTCCATTTCTTATCCATGTTGATTGTTACAAGTCCTATGAGCTATTCACGTGGCTATAATAGTGAATGTTACTACAAAAATTCTAAAATCCACCTTTCTATTTCAATGTAACCCTATAACTTGTAATTTTCTGTTGTGATTGTCTTTGTGTTTTGAACTGTAAAAAATCTCTTATCATTGTCTTTTTAATTCAAAACCCTTCTTCATTACAAGCTCTAAGTAATCTATTCCATGCTATACTTATGATTATCTATTAATTCTATTCAAGAATTGGGGAAAACCTAGACACTATTATCAATGTCTAAACCTTCTAACAGACTACTCTACTAGTCCTTACTGTCATTGTTATTTTGGTGGAGGCTGGACTATACTTCATTTGAAACAAACAAACCATCCATACAAATCATGCTTTCTCAAAAATGTGAAATCCTATACTAGAGTAAAGAAGATAGCTAGCCCAGACATGAAATTCTTTGAATGTTCCAGACATGTAGCTACTCTTTCTTAGAATTTCCCTTCTAATTTTGCAACATGTCATGGTTCTCCTTCTACATGGCTGTCATACTACACCTTCGACTAGAGCTTACCAAACTGAATACTAGGGTTTTCTCCAATCAAAAGTGGAGTCCTCTACCAATGAACTCGAGATCCTCATCTTTACCATAGGTTTATCTTGAATTTTGATTGACCTTAGTTAGAATGGGCATTGAATAGTCTAAGAAAATTACCTCCAAAATGTTAAACTCAAACTTCAACTCATGAATTATAAGGCCACGCAAGTTTTTATTTCTCTTTTGATGAAAGTTTAGCTCCCCACTTTAAAGATTTTGACAGTATTACCATAAAACAAATGGGACACCTTTGAATAAATTAAGGCTTTAAAAACCTTAATAAAACTTGGAATGAGCCTGAAGCTTAGAATATGAAAAAGAACTCTAACAAAGAAGCCTATAGAAAATGTGTTCCACAACAGAAAGGCAGATTCAAATTCAATTTTGACATTGCTCCAAAGGACAACCTAGGTATTGCAAGAAGTGGAGGACTCATTATGGACAGTGAATGTAAAGCCCTTCGCATTATTAAGCTTTAGCCCTCCACTTTGGCATTAGGGGACTAGAGATAGAAGAACGCTCACTCCTTGTGATCAAAGGAATGCAAAAGAAGGGAGTGACCAGCATGAGGTTATATAATATTAGAACAGTATCAGTGCTAAGCACAGACATAACTTTTGCACATTGTTATATATAGGAAAAGTTGGCAAACAAACCAGTGGAACTCCTCATCTCCAGAGGAACCCTTCAAAGCAATCAAATAATTTACTAACATCATTACAGAACTATCCAGAAGAAAACACTGGATTTCACTTATAAGACGATTAATTTCAATAATTTGAGCGAACAACTGTCTGACATCCCATGTTTAAACCTTTCTCGCTAGCATGCAAATATGTAAACTAAGCTCTAAGGACCAGGAAAATAAACAACTATAAGCAATCTATTATGTACAATAGAAAACTAGGATCATATAGAACCTATGTTTTTGTTCTAATTAATCAGCCCTGAACAAATAAAAGAATGTGATAACATAGAACCTATTGTTTTATGCTCAGAAATGACAGTGGAAATCAACTTGCAATACCGTTATTTCCAGAGTTTACAAAAATTCTTCCCGACTTGTTTGGATTTTGATGTTCATGAAATATGCAAGGTTGGGTGTTATTAACAATACAAGCACATTTTCCTTCACTAAAGCCTTCAGGATGTGACATGGGAAGTGCATACAAAGCTGGGATTTGCAAGCAGGTGGAAGGTGGACAAACTATAATACTCTACACTGGTCTGTATGTCATGGCTCTTGGTGTTGGAGGCATTAAGGGCTCTTTGCCTATTCATGGGGTAGAACAATTCGAAGAGAATGATGGAAAAGAGAGAAAGCTGATATCAAATTTCTTCAACTAGTTTTTGTACAGCATAAGCATTGCACTTGTATTAGCTTTATTTCTATCATATACACTATATGCAAAATTAACTCGTTGTCTCAGATCAAATAACAGTTTGTTTGCATGATGACATTTCATAATGTACAATAATGGATTTATGTTTTCATCAGGCTTTAATTATTAGCCACTTTTCTACAAAACCTTCTTTCTACAATCATTGACATATTTTTAATGTTTATTGTAAAATTTACATAGTGTGGCAAAGTTCTATTTACAGTTGTTATACTTATTCTATACACATCCTTTTATAATTAATTTTCTAAGTTGTATATATATTTTCATCCCACCTTGCCCCCTTCGTCATCCCCCTGTTGTCCCCAAACTTAAGCCCTTGGTATGTTAAGATATGAAAGCTCACAATAGTTTCATTTGATATGTTAATCAAGGAAAAACCTACAATATATAGCTTCCAAGATTCCAAATCCACGAGGATCAGTAGAAAACCAAAAAAAGAAATTGCTTATCCAAGTTTCCAAATTTGTGACAAGGAAAAAGTAGAATCTCAATCAAAGAAGGAGAATGTGCAACTCATTATCTTATTCTAGCTAAGTAAAAATATTACATAATTAAGCTTTTTAATAGTGGAATATCACACTTAGGATAAAACATATCCAAGGTAAATAAAATATTACATTGATAGGCTTCTTTGGTTGCTCTAAAAGTGGTGCCTTATGAATTATGTTCTTGGATACTAAAGTTTCCAAATTCTGGGCACTCTTGATAGCTTCTCATAGAGATTGTGATTCGAAGGCTTTAACCAAACCTTTCAATGGTTTCTGTTGATGTGTTTTTTATGCACTATGCAACACAAAATAAAATACTAAGTATTCTATCCTCTTGAACAAAATCCTCCCAAGTGCTAAACTACGTGATCAAATGGGATGACTCCAAGATTCCAATAGTCAGGTCTTGAATTTATATTGCAGATAGACTCAATGATTGTGATGTGATATCTACTGGAATCACAAGGGGCACTTACGTTGCTTGGGTCAAGACCTATCCATTCTCATGTTTCATGACTGATTTACACTCCATGATTTAGGTTGTCCTTGAGCAACATCTTGACTTAGCCAAATTTTGTTTTTTGTACCCCAATTCTTTAATTTTGACCCCTTACTAGCATTGCCTTAGGTTTTATTGGAATTCTTGCTTCTCTAGCATGGGCACACTTCTAGGGTTCATTCGCACAAATTGCTCTTGATGAGCAAGCTAGTATCATGACCATGACTTAAGCAAAATTTTAACTTAGTCAAATTATCTCCTCCAAACTTCTATGAGTTCATCGCCTTCATTCTTCATCACTTTGATGTCTTTTGTCATTGGAAGGTAATTCTTGACCACCATACCTCAATCTTGACCTATGCTACCATAAAACCCTACAACCTAGTCATGTTTACAATTGAGATCTTGGTGACTTGATAACTTAATACAGCTTAATCATGCAGGTCTCATCTAACTCTGACTCCAACACTTAAGCAAATCAACCCTAGCAACCAAGTATTTTGGGAAATATCTTGCAACTTGACAACATGGGTAATGATGGAGGAATGGAAGGTGAGACCTATAGAGGTGAGAGAGAGAGAGGGTGAGAGGAAGAGATAATGATCTAGAGAGGGTAGAGAAAGAGAAGTAGAGAGGGAGAGAAGAAGAGAGGGATGGAGAAAGAGACCTAGAGAGGGGAGAGAGAAGAGAGATAGTAGAGAGGGATAGAGAAGAGAGATAGAAGAGAGATACCAATGGCAATCTTTTTCTATAAATTTTTTTTTTCCAAAAAATCAGCCTACCATTGGAATTATAACATCAAAGGGTAAAAATTCCGATAGAGGAGTGCTGTCGGATGCACACCATCCTCGTCGGAACTCTCCTGGAGGCCGTAGTAATTTCGACACAAAAGGGTTAAAATTACAACGACCTCCAGGAGAGTTCCGATGAGGATGTTGTGCATCCGATGGCACTCCTCTGTCGGAATTTTACCCTTTGGAATCAGAATGCCGATGATAGGCCGAGATCGCAACGGTATTCTTTTTGGGTATGAGCATCCATGGCGGTCATCGGAAAGGTTGGAGCTGATGTCGGAATTGTGACCATAAGGATAGTTGGAACTTCTAACAAAAAGTTTTCGATGGCTTTTTTTGTCGGTAGTGCGATGAAATTTCATTGGAATTCGGATGATTTGCCATCAAAATTTTGACCCGAATGTACTAGTGTGCATAATGTCTGGTCTAATGTGAGTAAGATATAGTAGTCCACCAACCATAGATATGTACAAAGAATTATTAGCTTTCAAAGATTCATCATTTTTAGATAATTTGCAGCTAGTCACCATAGGAGTTCCAACCGTTTTGGAGTTATCTAACCAAGACTTCTTCAATATTTCCTTCACATTTTTAGTTTGAGATATAAATACCTTTTCCAGTCTATGAAATCTACAAACCTAAGAAAAATTTCATCTCTCCTATCATAGACATCTCAAATTCTTTCTGCATAGCACTGGCAAACTTCATGCTCAAGTGATCATCTCCTCCAAAGATAATATCATCAAAAAATACTTCAACAATTAAGATGTTATCATCCTCAATCTTAAAATACAGACTACTATCTGCAATACCTTTCTTAAATCCTAATTTCAACAAATACTTATTCAATCTAGCATACCAGTCTCTAGGGGCTTGTTTCAATCTATAAAGAGATTTATTCAGTTTGCATACCATGTCTCCATCATCTGATAATAAAAGTGCTGAATGTAGGCTTCTTCCTCAAGATCACCATTCAGAAAAGTTGACTTGACATCCATCTAATATACCTTGAAATATTTATAGGCAGCATATGCAAGCAACAATCTACCAGCTTCAAGTGTAGCTACTAGAGAAAAAGTCTCCTCATAATCAATCCTTCTTTCTATGAATATCCTTTGCATACAAGTATTTCTTTATTTCTAACAACTTCATAAGCTTCATTCAATTTATTCCTAAATACCCATTTAGTACCAATCACATTCTTATCTTTAGGTCTAGGAACAAGCTCCCATGTGTTATTGTTTTCAATCTAATCTAATTCTTCTTCCATAGATCTTATCCAATTTTTGTCTTTGCAAGCTTCAATAATATCTTTGGGTTCAGTTTTGGAAATCAAACATACCTCTTCAATAACTAGCCTTCTGCTAGTCAACACACCTTTATTTTTATCACCAATAATATGATTTCCAAAATAATTCAATCTTACATACCTCAGAGTCTTCTCGTTATTTTGATTTTTTAGGTTCTTGTACCTCTCGATTGACAGCAACAACATTTGGATAAATAGTCTCTACCAGATCATTCTACTTCAATTCTTCTATCTGGATATGTGTTAGAACAATATGTTGACCATCATCATATCCACATGCTTTGATTTATTTTCCATAGTTCTCATCAACCTTCACATTTTCACTTTCTACTATCTTCCTCAGTCTCTTATTGGAGCACCGATAGACTTTTCTCTTTGTAGAATATCTCAAGAAAATTCCTTCATCACTTCTTGCATCAAAATGTCCTATATCCTCATCTTTCTTGATATAATAGTTGCTACCAAAAAGTCTGAAATATCTCACAGTAGGAACATGACCAAACCATAGCTCATAAGGAGTCCTACCAGTATCACCTTTTATATTAACTCAGTTGAATCTGTAAATACCAGTGCTAACAACTTCTCTCCAATAGATCTTTAAAATATTCCCTCCAATCAGCATAGTCCTTGCAGCATCCAAAACAATCATTCTTCCTTTCAACAACTCCATTCTACTATGGGGTTCTAGGAACAGATAATTGTTTTCTAATCACATTCTTCTCACAGAATGAATCAAACTCACTGAAACAAAATTATTTTCCTCTGTCAGATATCATACATTTCACCTTCAATCATGTCTTAGTCTAAACCTTTGATTTGAATATCTTGAATTTGTGTAATGCTTTTGTTTTTTCCTTCAAAAAGACAACCCACGTCATTCTAGAATAAGCATCAATTAGTAACATAAAATATCCATCACCTTGCACACTTGTAACATTTTTAGGTCCACCTAGGATAGTATACACAAGATCTAGCTATCCATCACATGTATACTGCTTTCTCTTGAAAGAAACTTTTGTTTTCTTACCCATTTGACATTCTTTATATATCGGATGAGCAGGCTTAACAATTTTAGGTAAATCTATAACAACTTGAGGAGAACTGATCTTAATCATTGAATCAAAGTTAACATGACACATTCTCTTATGTCACAACCAACTTTCATCAATTTGAGCAATCAAATAACTTTTCTCACCTGCATTGAAATGAAAGATATTACCTTTAGTATTGGTTCCAGATGCAATCTCTATACCAGAGGCATTTAGGATCTTTCATTTTCCATTCTTGAATTGTAAATCATAACCTTTGTCAACCATCTATCCAACACTTAAAAGATTATGCTTCAAACCTTCAGCATACAAGACATCATTAGTATTATGCTTACCATCAAAGGAAATAGAACTGCTACCACGGATCACACAGGCTTTATCATATCCAAATATTACTATTTCACCGTCATACCTTTCCATATTCACAAATTTTCTTTTATTACCAATCATATGATGTGAGCAACCACTTTCAATCACCCATTCATTTTTCTCTTCAACTTTAGCAACTAAGGATTTCTCCTCAAAAGTGCAACTTGTTGAATCAAGAGGTACCGGTCCATCTTCTTTGATAGCAATAAACACAACTCCATCTCCTTTTGATTCTTCATCTTTAACAACTTCATCAACAACATAATAACAATTCTTCTTATGCTTATACTTCCAGTTGGTCTTGTAAGGCTTATCATACTTGTCATGCTTCTCATATCTATCACTCCTATCATACTTATCAATTTTATCACGCTTATCATATTTAGACACTCTCTAGGCATCTAGAAGCAAAATGTCCTATCTTATTGCAAGAGAAACATTTCAAAGACAATTTTCCATCATACTTAGCAGCTCCATTAGGAAATCTTTGGGAAATCAGTGCTTCAAGCTCTTCTAATTCTCTTTCTTTCTCTTCCATCTCTTTTCTCACTCTTTCATATCTGGATATTTTACATTCTTCAGGATCATACTTTTGCTTTCCAGATACAGATTCTCTAAAAGTTGTCATAGACTTTCCATGTGATTCACCAAAATCACTTAGTTCAAATGCAACAATCTTTCCAACCAACATGTCTCTTGTCACTATAGTCACACTCTGGATCTCATCAATAGTAGATACCTTATGTTTGTAAGCAAGAGGCAATGATCTTAGCACCTTAGAAACAATTTCATCTTCTTCAAGGGTTCCACCAACACATTTGATACCTAGGAAAAGTTCATTTACTTTAGCCATGAAGGAATTTATGTTCTCATCTTCTCCCATTCTCAACCTCTCATATTTCCCTTTCAAAATCTGTAACTTAGAAACTTTTACTTGTTCATCACCTTCATATAGGGTTTCCAGCTTCTCCGATATCTCATGTACATTCTAAAGTCCGATTACATTTTTCATCTCTGAATCAGTCAAGGCACTCAACAATGCTTCCTTTTCTGTAATGTTAATTTTAGGTTCTTTGATTTCATCAGGATTAACTGGTCCATTCTAAGGAACAGAGTAGGCATTCTTTGTAATCTTCCAGTAATATTCTTCAAAACATCTCAACTGCACTTCCATTTGGTTTTTCCAAATAGCATAGTTACTTCCATCAAATCTCGGATTCTCCTTTTTAAAGATAACACTTCCATTTCCAGTTGTCATCCTAGATCTCCTCAAACAGTTAGGCTTATTTAGGAGGATCTATCTCTAATACCAATTGTTAGCAACAACAATGAGAGAAAATTGAGAGGGAAGGTGAATCATTTTTCTACCGAATCTACAAGCTCAACTACAAATACAAATCTGATAAACTACAGTAACAACAAAGATAATCAAATTGATAACACAACACACAATACCAAGATCTTGAAGTGGAAAACCCGGTTAAGGGAAAAACTATGGTGGGAACCTACCCACAATAAGATAATACTCTATAGTAGTATGTGAAAATATTAGAGTGGGGAATGCACAAACATTTAGGCACATTGTAGAGAGCTTACAACTCAAGAAATAATAACTCAGAAGGCTTCAACCCTCAGGGAAGGTTCACTACCTTACAAAGAAGTCTCACTAAACTAGAAAATGATCAGACTACAATCTAGAATCAAATGAACTGTAATAAAAACATCTATCGATGCCTGATGACCATTCTGCTTAAGCACAATTCTCTGCTCTACAACACCAATCTTTGCTCAATCACAATGCCAAAGGATGAATCACTTATTCACACATACACCACTCTCTGATATTGCAGACACAACCTTGATACCCAAATTACATGACTATATTACCTATTTATACAAATCAGCAACCTTAACAACAAGCTCGCCTAAACCCTCAACTCATTATTACAAAATTATATCACACAATCTAAAGATTGACCACCAGACCAATAGAATGATATACATGACATAACATGGTCCTCAACCAAATATCCAAGCACTCATCTCTACCGGTAATCACACCAAGATCAACCACAACACGCTACACCACTAGGAAAACTGTATAACATGAAGAACATCACCGGTTTAGCAAAATCACCAATAAAATGCACAATGATCAATGCAGATCATAAAAAAAATTGGAATGTACTTAGGAAACACCAACAAGCACATTAGAATCATCAGTAACAACTGCAGCAACACCACTTATTAAATCTTCATTGATTAACATCTGAAACTCAAGAACACTCAAATAGTAGCATCTTTCATGAAGAAAAGATAACTTGCGGAGCACCAAATCACGAACCATCTGAAATGAAGATGCACAAGACCATCTCAAACAATCTCTCAAGATATCAACTCAAGATCTGATCACACCGGAATATACTAGAGGTAATATTGAACACTACAAAACTAGATCATATGATATGATCAATTAAGCTTTCTGGATCACCATAACCAATATAGAAGAATATAATGATACTAGAAATACTTGATATACCAAATCATGATCCCAATAAACCAATCTGCAATCACTGGAGCAGAAATATGTTGACATCAATGACAACATATCCTAGCAGCAATAATATCCAACACAACCTCGATACATTGATGGATAGAGATCTTCATAGCTTTTGAAAATAATACTTTCTATGCCTTAATAGTGTCATAGTTGCACAACCCCACACTCTATCGCTGCATCCTCCATATATATTTTCAGTGCTTCATTTTCTTCCTAAATGCCTCCATTTAAATGTTTGACCATGCTGAAGTATATCTCGCATACATGTCGATTGAAGCGTTGCACCTGCAACTTTCAGTGTCTATCTCTCATTCCATCAAATGTAGTAATTACATATTACTATTATGAAACAATACACATTCCTATCCCATGAAAATGCTTAACAAAATTTGTAGAGTTGGGAATATCAATTTGTAAAACACTGCACATAGGGGCATCAATCCACATCCTTTAAGTTCTGTGCATGTTTATGTCGATCCCCTCGCTAAGATCTTACTGCACTTCAGTGCTTGTCCAAAATGAAGGAACCCTAATTACTTATGTCATCTCAAGTATCCTCCTTGCCCTAGTTTTTACTCTCTTTATCGCAGGCTACGACTTCCTTTTCAACTTCTCACCTTCTCTTGCCCCGCACGCCTCTTGGTGTGCTCAGTTATCATGTGCATTGTGGTGGGGTTCAATATTCGCACCCCTTAATTCATGCCCCACAGCATCACTTTGGTGCCCCAAAACACCATGCGAGATGGGGGAGAAGCCTTTCCTTCCTGCCAGCCCGCATGAGCTCTTCGACATTCCTTAGCGCCTTGCGGCATGGGGAGAGGATGCCTATTCCTCCTGCCTCGCTATCCAACGTATCTTTTAGCTTGTCAAGAATGCTTTCCGGGAAGCAATAAAAATTTATTTGAGTTTCAAAAATTTCTTCATATGCCTGTAATTTTCTTTGCGGGCCCACAAATTTTGAAAAAGGGCATGAGACATAAGAAAATGAATCATTTAAATGGTTCATTTAAAATTTTCCTTTTGCATTGCTAGAAATTTGCATTAGAAATTTGACTCTCACATCTCTCTCTTCATCGTGCTTCATTTTCACATGCCCTGCATTATGTTTACAAAATACATTCCAAGAATGTATTCTCTAGTTGATAACCCTTGGCTTGTATTTTAATCACTATTAATATATTGAATTCTCTTCTATTACTTCGAATATTTAAATCAATGAGATGATTTCAAATATTCATTTGCCCCCATTTTCAAATTATTTTCCAAATGCAATATTATTTAAATAACATTATTTCCTAGTGGTCTTCAACCTGCTTAACTAGGACTCATCAATGAGTCTGGCCCTGGGTGGGCCTCACTAAAAGAAAAATAGTTCTCAAATAAATGACTAGCTAAGAATGCTCTGGAACACTAACTGGATGCTTCTGGGTGAGAAAATTTGAGTGAATGCTCATTTTTTGACATTTTTGCAACTCTAAGATTTTGTCAAAAACACCTGAGTAGCCTTCGAAATCAACTTCAAAAACTGACCCAAACACCTGATCAAGGTCTACAGACTGGCACACTAATAAAATGTAATACTGAGAATCCAGGGCATCAGATAGATTATCAATATGAGATCCGAGGCAAAAGATATTATTCCAAAGTTGCTTACCCAAAAAATTTGGAAAGTGTTGCTTCTGAACCCTGAAAAAGTTCGTTTGGAACAGGCTTCAGAAACTAATCAAATGATGAGTTAGGGGGCTACAAATTGGAAATGTGGTAGATACTTTGATTAAGAATCATGAGGTATAACCATTTTGATGTGAAGTTCAACTGGGTATGAAATACAAATTCACAAAGAGGTCTACAAACTGTTGTTTGACACTGTTCAGTTTGCAAAACTGAACTATTTGCAAAAGGATTTAACTTTGAAAACTTATCAAATGATTTCATGGGGCTAAGCCACTTTACATGGGGCTTTAAAAAATAGTAATTAATCATGGGAAACTCTCTGTTTGTTTTAACAATCAACTGGCATAAAGATACAACTACTCAAAGATAGCTACTAAAAAAAGATGCAATAACTGCAAGCAACCACCCTAACTACAAGACCTCCACGGGAGACTTCACAAACACATCAAATACGATCCAGGGAAGCTGAAAACAAATACATGGAATCTCTATAAGGTGTATAACAATTTTCCAAGAGGATTTTGCCTGATATTTCATTGGTGCAAAAATATGAGCTGTCAAAAAGAGTAATAAGGTGTATACAAAATTTTGAACCTGGGTCCTCAAATTTATGCAAAATTTGGATGTCCCAATAGGATACAAACAAAGGTTGCGGGTTCAAATTTACACTGGCAAATTCATCTACTTGATAGTTTTTTAAAAGCTTTTCAGCGAGTTTATTTTATGCATATCCTACTATCATTGTGTTTGATGAGGTGAAATTGCTTTGAGGAAATCATTATACTTGTTGCATTTTCTCGAGAATTCTAAAGCAGTTTCAATAAATTCATTTTGTGTTTAACCCATCGAAAAGACTTAGCAATATCAGGCAGACTATTTAATTCTCTTGCTGATACAAAGTAAATACCTATCATATGAGGCCCAATTTTTCCATTTATATAATCTTCCACATAATGCATTTTCATCAAATTCATTTTCTACTATTCTAGCAATCATCGTGTTCCATGAAATAATATTTTTTGAGATTTTCTATCAAATAACTTCGGCACTTTTTCCACAGTTTCACGTTTTGCATGCATGTCTATGAGAGAATTTCCAACTATAATATATCTGACAATAAATTCTTAGTGATATGCTTCGATGGATGTCTAAACACTTTTCCAAAGCTCCTATTTTGGCACATGTAGAGAGAATGGTGGCAATAGTTATGGAATTTATCTTTATATCTATCTATTGAATTTTCTTGAAAAAATTTAAAACCTTTTAAACAAATGCATCTTGTGCATATTGTATAATCATTGCACTCTACAAGATAAAAACTGTTTGAAGAAGCTTTGTCTACTAGTCCATATACCCTATGTATGTGTCAATCATACCAGTTCCAACTATAGGCATCTAAAAATGGTCAATGCTTGTGGTGTCATACTCTAACATGTCTGTATGACCTTATTTTAGGGTTTTTGCATCTTATTAACATTTATTCTATGTCACACATTTGATATTTATCATTTATCGACATCGTGTCCTTTTGCATTCTTTACTATTCAATTCTAATTCTCTTTCATTTCAATTAGGTCTTGCCAATATCATTTTCAAATTGCAAATCAATGGTTGTGGTCAACCTATCATATCAATTAGGTATCACCGACCCTAGTTGGTGTCAAATTAGGGATTTGTCCTATATTTCAATCAATTATCAATCATCCTCGATCAATTATCAATCAATTTAAATAATTTTGGATCTCATTCAATCATCAATTATCAGTCTCCTTTGTCAAGTCAACCTTTCATCAAATCCTTTTGTCAATATTTGATCTATTCATCATAGATCTCAATCAACCATCAATTCTCGTCAATTTTGTGTCGATTAGTCGTTGATCCTTGTCAATTATCGTCTATCAAATTAATATTTTTGTCATTAATCTTTCTCAGTCAATAATTATTCCATTTCAATTATTAAGTCCTTGTCATTTGTCCTTTTTATCTTGATTGTTGTCATGTATTTATTGGTTTAAATTATGCCAAGACGTAATTTAATTTTTAGTCTATCTTCTAGGGTTTTATGATTTAATCATTTAATCCTATTAACATTTCCCTTTAGGTTAAATGAATTTATTCATTTATCCTAAGTCTTCTATGTCAGAATTAAATTGATCATTTAATTGGCTAATTAGTACCCCTTTTTGTGAGCTAATTAATAAATGAAATTTATTAATTAGTGCCACCTAATTTCCTAATTTTCCTTTTTCCAACTATTTTCTCCTGACTTTTCCCACTAATGTCTCCTCTTATTTGTCTCCACTTTTTGAGGCTAATTTGTCATACGTTGAAGGCTCTTTTCATGCCCATTTTTTCATGAAATTAATGAGTAAATTTTTGGATAATTTGTCATAGCTAATTGGCTATTTTTCCTCTTAATCTTGTCATAATTGATTAGCACAATTTTCCCTCAATTTGTCATTATTTTGACATAGCAATTTGTCATCAAATTTTTCATTCAATCATGTCATAATCATGCCAATTTAAATTCAATCACCTCTTTCTAATTGCTCATTCCAATTTGATGCCTTCATTAATTTATCTATAAGTTGAGTCCTCTCCTTCGTTCATGGATAACCATGCTTCGAGTAACCTTATGCTATGATTTTCATCTCGTATTCAAATTGCATTTGTTCTTGTAGGTGAGATCCAAATCCAATTTGAAGGAGAAAGAAGGACAATGGAATCCCATGGAGGAGATTCTACATTTTGGTTCTAGAATCTTGTCTTCATGCTTTCATTGATTGAATTAGGATTTGATTTCATAAGCTTGTTAGGTTTGTGGTGTTGGCATTGTATTTTCATTGATGTCAACCTATATAGGCAACCAATATGTAGGCAGGTAAGTAAGGAGTATTACTAGTATACATGGGAAGAAGCATCTACTGGTAAGAAAGAAAAGGATAGTACAGAAGATCATGACTAGCGGTATGATATGCCAAGGAGAGTTACTGGTAGGTATGCTATCGGTATGAAAGAAGATGCAAAAGATGCATAAGTGAAGAATATTCACTTTGTTCATATGTCTTGGATTGATGACTAGTCAATATGATCAACCAACAAAACAAAAGATGGCCAAGCATGAAGGTTAAGTGGTTAATACATCACCAGTAAGGTAAGATGAACCGGTTGAGTGAAATAAACACCATTAGTGTGTTGGTCAGTGACCAAGCCTAAACTAACATAGTGGTAAACTAAGGTGGATGTCATCGATGATGACACTTGGACTCCAGGTGGCAAATGTACAAGTAGTTGATGAGGTGTGTTCTAGCGAGGTTGGTGAAGTAGTTGTCGACTAAGTTTTCATTTAATATCGACTTGTGAATTCATGGAAAGAGTACAAAGGATTGCGACTCGATGCAGATCGAGGGGCAGAGATTTGATCTTTTGTCTTCGTGATCGATACATGATATGCGATATCCTTATCGACCTTGAGAAGTATACTACTGGAAAATTAATGGTGATTGACAAAAAGCAAAGATTTGCTGCCAAAAATAGAAAACCTGTATAGACAGAAGAAGATATGGCGATGTAGTATTGCCTTGTTACAGGATATCGATCTTAGAGGTCAAATTTTATGTGATCTGATCTGATTGAAGTTGACAAAGAAAACCCTAGGCAGGAAATATTTAAATATTGTAGTCTTGTGGGAAAATTCATATATTTATATATGCAGATTGAAAATACGAAGTGATGATGCTACAAAAAAGATTGAGGTTGAAGAAGAGAGAGGGAATAGAGAGTGTGGTCAGAAAAAATATCAAAAGTTTTCAACTATTGAAGTAAAAGAAGAGGTTGAACCGGTAAGAGGGTTTAACTAAGGTTTAACTGGTAAGGCTAAAGCAACTGGTAAACTACAAAAGAGTATAGCACTCATATGAACTGGTAGAGGAATATCTAGCTAGATGTAAATAGACAGTGAATGAGAGAGGGATGAGTACCGGAGAAGATCGGGCAAGATAGAAGCCAAGTAGAAGAGGAGTTAGACAAAGGAGATAGAGCAACCAGTGAGCAGTTAGAGAGTCTGCAGTCTAGCAAAACGACATTGATTAGACTAGTAGGAAGGAACTACAGAGTAAAAGAGAGAATAGTGAAGATCAGAGGACTTAGAGAGAGGTGGATACTGACCGGTAAGGGGTCAAAGTGAGAAAATATTGAACTGGTAGGAGAAGTAGTAGTGAGAAAGAATAATCGGTGGAGTGTATTCAATGGAGGTGTTACAAAAATCATTTGTAACAAGGTGCATTCATTGTAATAAGTATTTATTTTATTGTATATCATTGAGTTGGTGCTTGGTGCAAGGGTTGGTGCTCCTTGGGTTGGTCCCCTAAATCATTATATATTGTTGTTTCATTGTGAGGCTGGATTGGAGCACTAGACTCTAGGAGCATTTCTCACTGAGGTTTTTTCCACATTGGATTTTCCTCGTATAACTGATGTTATGTGATGTTTTTGTGTGTGATTGCATTTTGATCTCCCTTCTTATATCACTAGTATATCCTCTTAGTTCTAGAACTGCTAGGTCAGTGCAAGAAGATGAGTCCACTTTTTGGCCAAAAAGTGGAAGTGTTTTCCCTATTTTTCGGATTTGTCTCATTTGAGCTTCGATTTTGAAACACTTAGAGATTGAACCTTGGAAAAAGTCAGTAACATTAAAGATAGCCCTCTGAGTGCAATTTTCAAATATGTAATTTATTTTAATACACACGTAATAAAAATAACTTTTTGAATGGAGTTCTAAAAACTATGTTTTAAAAATGCTTGTTTCAGGACCATACCATTCATGTGTACGACCCACACATTTTGACACAATTAAAATTATTTTCTCAAATCATTTTGAGAAATGGTTTGTAACACACTGAAAATTGATGAGCATATTTTTCTACATTTTTTTTTCTAATATTTTTTTTAAATTAATTTTCTAATGGCCGTAATTATCTTTTTAAAAATTTGACATATACGACCCACATAATTTGACGTGTACGACCCACATAATTTGACGTAAACTTAGCATTTTTTGATTTTTTTTTTAAAATAGAAAAGAATTTTGTGTGGATTGATGACATATAATTTTTTTTCAAAATTCATTAAAATAAAAAAGTTGTTAAATTAAGAAAATTAGTTAATATTTCAAATTTATTGACCTGATTTAGTATAAATTAAATGAAAAATAGTTAAAATAATCAATTTTTAAATATATTTACATATTTAGAATTTAGATAGTATAATCTGAAATGGGTTTTAATTTCATATAAAAATTCTCTGATTAGAGGCATGTAAACTATTTTAGAAGTTCATATTTATGCTTTCATTCATGGAGCTTTGAATTTGTAGGTTCATGTCTTAGGTGTGGCCATCCTAGGCCTATCCTGGGCCTAATCCCGAGGCAAGTGGTGGGTTGTGGATTCAAATTTTACTAAACGGGGGCCCATTTTATAAACGGGGGCTCATTCCATTTTTTACCTGTTGGATTTAATAACGAGTCCCCGTTTTGAAAACGGGCACCCTTTATTTAAGTAACGGGGCCCCATTATTTAAATAATAGGCCCCCATTTCTAAATAACCGTTGTAAAAAAAAAAGATAGATTGCATCAATATACCACACTATCATTGAAATCGGTATTGACAAAGAATTTTTACATCATTTGGGAGTACTTTTTAATATTTTTAACATGATTTTTTGAAGCACTCAGTAAAAAGATATTATTTTTTGAAGAGGAGTTTGTAAAGATAGGTTCTAAACAATGTCAAAAGAAAAAAAAGAGGACAATGACAACAGACGAAATTCAAGCACAAAGAGAGGAGGCAAAATGCCAAAGAGATCGAAGATAACAACAACGACAATTGAATAACACTTCTGAAGCATCTAATGCAGTGCCCATTGTAGATGAGACCATTAAAGACATCATGATGGATGCAAGAAATGTAGAAGCACACACGGGTATGATTGTTGATGCAAATGTTCATGTGGATGCGAATGTTGGTATGTTTTTAAATCCTGATGACTATGATGCCAATCAAATTGCTGATTTAAATGAAGCAAGATATAAATTCCATACACCAATATGAAAAGAAATAAAAATTGAAAATATTACACCACCCTCTCTGAAAGAAAATGAATGTAATTTGTTTACTATTGATAGCAATGTGCTAGATAATCTTAATGGGTTAGTTTCTTGGAGACAAATCAGAACACATGTGAACAAATTATATAAACAATTTTTCTATAATAAAAAGTTAGGATTCCAATGTCAATTAATGCTACAATTAATAAAAATGTAAAAAATGCGTAAAGTCATGAAAAAAATGGTTATTTATGCAAAACCAAAAAGAAAAGATGAATCATATAAGCAAGTTGTATCTATTGTTGCTAGTCCCATCTATTCTATCGGAAAAACAAGTCGATCTAAAGATAAGAATGCAACACGTAGAGTTATAACGACTGCTATAGTTGACAAAATGATTGTTAGTAAAAGAATGTTGAGTGATATAAGTGGCTATTTGAACTTACATTGTAGAACCTTGTCAAAAGCATCCAAAAGAAGAGACACAATTGAAATTGATCCACTAAACCATTGTTGGAGTTTTAATGGTAGACTTCAAAGGTTAGACATGAAATTAAATGATGAAACTAAACAATTAATTGCAAAATTTTGGCATGATAACACTAGAGTTTCATCAAATGCTAGAGATGTTTTAAAGTTAAGGGTGGGATCAAAAATTCGTGATCCTCATCCAAAACATCTTCTTGACATGACTCAAACTGAATTCTTTAAATAATTTAGTGACGAATCTGTGTTAATGAATTTACGAATTAGTCAAAGATCATTTGAAAAATGCAAACCCTAGTATGTTAAAATCAATAAACAAAGAATATCTTGTTGTTGTAAAACTCATGTTCAGTTTCGTTACTATTATGATGTTTTTCGATATATACGTTGTATGTTGCATGGTAATGATCTTGTGCAGGATTGTGGTGTTTATGTTCCACCTAAAACTATAAAAGATTTTATTGGAAGTTTATTTTGTAAACCACCTAATGAACAATTATTTCTTTCCAGTTCATGCATTTATGGCCTTTGCAATTAATGTGGGAACTATTCTTCGATAGGTGAATGTTTGCATGAATATGTTTCATCTGAGTTTGGACAAAAAATGGTTGATGTTAGGAGATTTAAAAATATAGAATACCCTCTAAAGGATGGAAAGATGGGGAAATGTTTAGAATTGATTACAGAACAAAATAGTGTGAATGCGTTTATTAGTGAGTTTAAAACTCATATTGTTCCAAAATATGCGAAACATTCCAAACATGCCCGATGGCTTGAAGGACAGTTTCACACATGCAAGAACACATTTCCACTTGGAACAATAGTATCAGTTGTGGATTTTGCAGAAATTTATACTCTAAAACCACAAGAGGAAACTCAATCATAATACTACAACTCAGTGCAAGTGGCCATATTTGTGCACATTATACATAGACATGACCATGATAGTACAAAAGATAACAAATTTTTTTTGAGGGAGTATCATTTCTATGTTAGTGATAATCGATTACACTCTTCAGAGTTTGTTCAACATTACTTCAAGGTATTTTATGATAATCTTAAGGAAAGAGAAATTGACATGAAACAACATATGATATGGTCAGATAACTGCACTGGAAAATTCAAAAATGCAAGAATGTTTAATTGGCTATGCAAAGTTCACAAGCTAACCAATGTCCAACATTTATGGAGTTTTTTTGAAGTGGGACATGATAAGGGGGAGCATGATGGAGCCGGTGCCTATATAAAAAGATCTCTTGCTAGAGAACAATTGAAATTCGAGGATGCAATGAAATTTAGAGATGCTCATGTAGTTGTAGATTGGTACAATTCAAAGTTGTCAAAAGGATCAATTGAAAACTCTGCAATTTGACATTTCTTCTGGTTGATAGAGGAAGATAGTATTATTTTTTGGCTTGATTGTAATACCATCATTGGATCAGCTAAATGGCATTCGTTTAAGAGTTCTATTCTAACACATGGACTATATTCACAAGGAAACTTGCTTGCTTTTGTCAGTTTTGTGTTTCCGGAGATTAGGATTTTTATGAGAATAAAGAATGGGTTGAAGAATGGAAACAAAGATCATTGACACCCATAGATGCAAATGATCTGCATGAAAGAATTGATAAAGATATGGATCAAATGTTTGCATCAAATGACTATGATTGCATTTCAGATCTTATACAACAAGGTAAAATTGTTTTTGAATTTTGTTTTCATTTATTAAATAGTACATATTTATGAAATCTTATAGTGTATATTTTTGTTTTTATTTCTCATTGAATATTAAAATAAAATTGTTTTGTGTACAGGACATGTGTATGCTGTTGTTGCACTAGAGGACAATGAAGAGGGGACAGAGTATTGGTTTGCTTGATGTGTAGAGCCAAAACATAAGCTAACCACTCCTCGAGTAGATGATGATGGTTATGACTATCCAACGGGATCTGTGGTTGTTGTTGGCACTTGGCTACACAAATATCTAACAAGAAAGAATGGATTGCCCGCATTTGAAGATTATGAATTAGAGAAGAAGATTATACATTACTCGCATTTGGTAGTGGCAACTAATATAAAATTGGATAGATATCATGGCAGGCTTGCTAATAAACAATTATGGACTCTCTCTATGGAAGAGCATGAGACAATTATAGATGCTCTGCAAAAGAGAGAGAATGCAGATGGTATAATATAATGAATATCAAGTAAGTTATAATTTAAACCCTTAATCCACCTCCCTTTTAAAAGTAGTGATGCATATTATATATAGCATTTTAAATCATGCATCATAATTATAAAATCTAATCTAGTAAAATTTTGTTTCAGGTCTACCACAAGTAGAAGGCAACAATATACATAGTAACATTTTTATGTTGTTGAATTAAAAAAAACATTTATAAATAGTAACATTTCTATGTTGTTGAATGAGATACACATGAAATATATAATATAATATTGAACTAAATAATATATACATGTACATACTATTGAATCTTTAAATATAAAATTTGCGCACAAAACTTAATAAAAACTTTCAATGAAACATCATAAATCTATTATATATTCAATTTAATAAATTCATTTCTTGTAAAATGCATCAACTATTAAAATCAATATAAAATATTTCATACATAAGATCAATAAAGAACTGGGAAATAAGATGATCCTCCTTCTAGTGTAAGATATTGATGATAAGGATTGATGATAAGTGCTTAAAATAAGATATTGAAATGTAAGATCATTACGATCTATAAACCAAGATATGATCATAAGATCATCATGTGAGGCACAATCATATGATACTAAGATGCTAAAATGCATGATCAAATAGTGATAATCTATTATATTCTCTATAATAATAGGCCAATGTATGAACATAAGATAATACTTTAAGAAGATAGATTAACCAATATACAAACATAAGATAATGCTTTAATAAGATTAAAAAAACACTATATGAACATACATGTAAAGAAAATAGTCTTGAAGATCATAAGATAGAACAAAGATTAAAGTATAAGGCATCAATCATTATGGGAAATTAGTAGTTGCTAATAGAGATTAGATTTAATGTAAAAATATGAGATAAAAGACATGAAGTAAAAGTATGATTAGAAAACGAAATCAAGTGAGAAAATATTAAACATGCCCTACAAGTGGGGTGATAGAATATGAAGCAAACATAAAATATTAAATCATGTGATATCTAGTGGTTTCTCTTTTATGTTATGTGTCACCTCAATGTGTACATTCACTTTGTTGGTGCATCATTATTTTCTTGAATTTACCTAACTATTGTATTGCATATTTGCACCTAGAGGATAGGATAAGATTACTTGGGTAGATATCTACCTAGGTAGGCATCACATGTTCAACTCATACTTCCTACTTTGGTAGAGATGTGGATATATGTTACTCATCTTCTCATTTTTTTTTGTAAGAGTTTTGTGTAAATAGGATTTTATATATTAGAATTTTCCTAAAACATGTCTCAAAATGATTATTACACTTGAATCAATGTCAAAAACTAGGAATGTGAGATACATGATATGGATGATGACAAGGATGGTTGAGAATAAAGAGAATTTGAATGGATTATAGTATACTCCTAAGTGTAGGGTACTTTTAAAAAAAAATATGTTTACTTTTCTCTCTTTTTTAATTTTTATGCAAAACCAAATCCTTTCGGTGTGGATACGTTAAATGATACACAGGATATTTATAAGTTTTTAAAAATCTAATAATAGGACAAACTATGGACCTATTATGCAATGTCATGGCATAATAGGCCCATAATTGGTCCTATCATACTAAGTAAACATGTCGAATTAGCATAGTTTCGCTGTTGGAGATGAATTAGATGATGAAGTTGGCAATTTTTGAGAAAATAATGTCATGTTGTGGCTTAGTAGGTTCTATTATGGCATAGTAGGTGGACTATTATGCCATGATGGCATAATAGGTCCTATTATGCCATGACATGACATAATAGGACCAAATATGGATCCATTATGCAATGCCATGGCATAATAGGACATATTATGCCATCATGGCATAATGGGTCCATAATTGGTCCTATCATACTAATTAAACATGTCGAATTAGCATAGTTTCAGTGCTGGAGATGAATTAGATGATGAAGTTGGCAATTTTTGAGAAAATCATGTCATGTTGTGGCTTAATAGGTCCTGTTATGGACCTGTTATGCCATCATGGCATAATAGGTGGACTATTATGCAATGTCATGGCATAATAGGTGGACTATTATGCAATGTCATGGCATAATAGGACCTATTATGCCATGATGGCATAATAGGTCCTATTATGCCATGACATGATATAATAGGACCAACTATGAACCCATTATGCAATGTCATGGCATAATAGGATATACTATGCCATCATGGCATAATGTGTCCTATTATGCCATGACATGACATAATGTGTCCATAATTGGTCCTTTTATACCATCACATGACATAATAGGACCATAATAGGACCTTTATGTCATGACATGGCATAAACCTAAGCCTAAACTTTGATATCTGAAATTTGAAGAGTAATGTTAATTACTTTTAAGGTTATACTAATTTAGTGGTAACTTTTGTACTGCCTAATGAGGATTAAGAACAATTTAGGTACATATGTTTAGTTCTATTTCGATTTCCTTTTCGAATGTTTTTGTTTTTGTTTCGATTTTGTTTTCGTTTTTGTTTTTGTTTCGATTTCATTTTCAATTTTGTTTTCGTTTTCATTTTTGTTTTTGTTTTGATTTCGTTTTCATTTTCATTTTTGTTTTGATTTCATTTTTCGTTATGATGTTTCTAGATATCTAATTTGATATTTTGTTTTGTTAATTATCTAGGTTTGATTTTGACTTCTAAATTTGTTGATTAGGGTTTAGGGTTAACTGTTGAAGAATATTTCAGATCAAAATCAAGAATTTACAAATATAAAAACTAATTTATTTATAGGCTACTTTAAAAAATAACTAAAATAATACAAAAAAACTAAAATAATACAAAAAAAACTAAATAATTTACAAAAAAAAGGAAAAATATATAAGAAAATTATGAAATGTGAAAATAGATGACTGAATGTGTACCTGGGATAGTGGTGGAGGGTTGAAATGGAAACCACAGCATGGGGGGCCATTTTTGATCTCCTCTTGTCAATTTACTGTCATGGTGAAATTAAAAAAATCACCCAAAAAAAGGGTAAAAATACAACTTAAAAATGGGGGCCCATTTTTTCAAAACGGGGGAAACCGGGCCCCCATTTTGTAACAAAATGGGGGACCATTTAATTTAGCTTCAGGCCCCCATCACCTTTCGGCTCGGGAGCTTGAACCATTAACGGGCCCCCATTTTTTGAAAATGGGGGCCCGTTTTGAGGAGCGCATTTTCCAATGCACAAACTTTCATGAATTTGTGACTCATTAGCTTGCACATACCCTGCTAACTAGTACTTGTAGTTAGGATGAAAAGATTGACTTTGGAAACCACTGATTCACCTCCCCTCTTAATGGTATCTTGTGTTCAACAATTGGTATCAGAGCCTTAGGTTCCTAGTTGGTTAAAGCTTTCTCTAGCTTGGTTAGATTCTGGTCTAAGAACACAATGGCAAGAAATGAGTCCTCCTCCTCTATTTCTCCCATGTTTGATGTAACCAACTATGCATTTTGGAGTAGAAGAATGGAAACCTATCTGCCCTCTCTAGGATTTGATGTTTGGATATGTGTGAAGAATGGGCATATTGTCCCTAATGTTCCTCCTCCTGACCCGGATTATAAGGAGTATGAAAACAATGCAAAGGCTAAACATGCTATTCTCAGTGGGCTATCAGATGATGAGTTTGTAAAGGTAATGCACTGCTCATCTGCTAAGGAGACTTGGGATAAACTGGAGAGATTATTTGAAGGATATGTCAAGGTCAAGGAGGCCAAGTTGCAATCACTAAGAGGACAACTTGAAAGCTTGAAGATGAAAGATGAAGAAAAGATTGCAAATTATCTTCACAGAGTAGATTAAATTGTGAACACCATCAAAGGACTTGGAGAGGAAATAGTTGATGAAGTTATTGTAAAAAAGGTACTTAGATCTCTCACATCTAAGTATGATACTAAGGTCTCTACTATAGAGGAAGCCAAGGATCTGAAAATTTTTTCAATAGATAAGACATCCAGTGAGACAAAGGTTTACCGGTCAAAAGTAACAAGACTGGTATGTACCCAGTTTCCATGGTTATTTCTATCGGTGTAATAAGTTTGGACATAGAATTGTTGATTGTAGATTGATGAACAAGCCCCCTATTAGTTTTGTAAGTAGAAATCCATTCAATGCATTTTGGGATATGGATGTTGTTTGTTATTAGTGCAATGGATTTGGTCATAGGAGTTTTGAAAGTAGAAGAAGTCAACCGATGTCCTCCAATAGTTTCAAAGGTTCATCTTTTAATGTCAATGTGAAATGTTATAATTGTCAAGATTTTGGACACATTGCAAAGCATTGCAGGCTCAAAAAAATTAAGTAAAATAAGTCTGCACCAAATCAAAAATTGGTAGTTAAACTGGAACATGAAATTACAACAAACAAAAAGAAAGAAGCCAAACCAGTTTGGCTTGAGAAAGATAAGCACAATCAAGTTTGATTGTGTAGACCACTCTACATGCAAAGAGGAGAAACTTGTGGGTTATAGATAGTGGATGTTCCAATCATATGACTGATGATAAAAATAAATTTATTAAGCTTGAAGATTGGAATGGCGTCTCAGCAAGATTTGGCGACAACTCCTCCATCAAAATAAAAGGAAAAGGAACTCTGAATATGGATGGAAAGTTAAAGGCACGTGATGTATACTATGTAGAAGGCATAAAACACAACTTTCTAAGTGTGAGTCAAATGTGTGATAAATGATATAAGTTCACTTTTGACTCTACCGAATGCCAGATAAGGAAGGAGAGTATCCGTCAGATTGTAGCAGAAGGAAAAAGAATAGATGGAAATATGTACAATCTGAAGGAATGCTATGAGTCCTAATGCATGATGGGACAAGTGGATGACAATTGGTTGTGGAATAGAAGATTAGGACATAAAATTTGACAACTTGGTCAAAGTAAGGAAGAAGGGTTATGTGAGACACATACCTGATATCATCAAACCGCCAAGCACTTTTTGTGATGAATGTGTAAAAGGAAAGTAGACTAAGGTGACCTTCAAGACCAAAGAACATAATACTTCAAGGCCACTTGAGCTTGTGCATGTTGATTTATGTGGACCAACTATAACAAGAGCACTAGCCGATGAGAGATATTTTATGCTTTTCATTGATGATTTCTCAAGAATGACATTGGTTACTTTTCTACAAGATAAATATCAAGAATTTGAAAGATTCAAGATATTCAGAAAAATGGTTGAGAGGGAAAGTGGATACAGGCTAAAATGTCTAAGATCAAACAGGGGTGGAGAGTTCACATCAAATGAGTTTAAAAATTACTATGAGAGACATGGAATAAGAAGACATTATTGAGCTCCAAGAACACCTCAACAAAATGGTTTGGTGAAAAGGAAAAATAGGACTATCAAGAAGATGGCAAGAACCATGTTAAATGAAGCCAGCATATTGGATATGTACTAGAAGGAAGTAGTTCATATTGTTGTGTATACTTTGAACAAAGTTAAATTAAGAACATACTACAGGATGACACCTTTTGGACTATGGTATGAATGAAAGACATCAATCAGGTACTTCAAAGTGTTTGGGAGTAAATACATCATCAAAAGAGATCGAGATGGCTTAGGTAGATTTGATTCCAGGAGTGATGAACATATTTTCCTTGGTTACTCAACCCACATCAAGGCATACAAGTGCTACAACAAAAGACTAAGAAGAGTCATTGAGAGTGTGCATGTTAGAGTGGATGAAGACTTACATAAAGGAAGACAAGATCTAGTAAATTGGTATGATGATTTTGATGATGAGGATGAAGTGCAATCTGATAGTGAATCGGAAGAAGCATCAAAGAAGTCCCCTAATCAGTATGTGCAAAAAAATCATCTTGAAGATCAGATTATAGGCAACAAGAATGATGGTGTACAAACTAGAAGAAGACTTTCTTCGACCAATGAACAAGTCAATTTCTGGCTCATGAGTAAAATGGAACCCAAAACATTTAATGAGGCCAACTAGAGTGAGAAATCGATGGTTGTCATGGAAGAAGAACTCCAACAAATTGAAAAGAACAAAACTTGGGAGTTAGTTCCTAGACTAGTTGATAAGAACATCATTGGCACAAAATGAGTATACCTGAAAAAAGATGAATGAAGAAGGTAAGATTGTTAGTCATAAAGCTAGGTTAGTGTGCAAAGGTTATTCTCGAGTAGAAGGCATTGATTTTGAGGAAACATTTGCATCAATTTCTAGACTTGAGGCTATTAGAATGTTTCTAGCATTCTCTGTTTACAAGGGATACAAGGTCTATCAAATGGATGTAAAATCTGCCTTCCTAAATGGAAATTTAGAAGAGGAAGTGTACATGGAAGAACCATAAGGTTTCCTTCTAAATGATTATGGAACTTTTGTGTGCCAGTTGAAGAAAGCATTGCATAATTTGAAACAAGCTCCAAGAGCATCATACTGAAGGTTAGATAAGTATCTTAAGGAATGGGGTTTTAGAAAAGGTGGTGCAAACAACAATTTGTACATTAAAGCGGATGGAGACCACATGGTTATTGTGGTTGTATATGTAGATGACATAATTTTTGGAGGCAACAAGGATGCATTGTGCAAAGACTTTTCCAATCAAATGTAGTCAGATTTTGAGATGTCAATGCTTGGAGAGCTCAAATATTTTCTTGGTTTGCAGATTTCACTTCATGACAAGGGAATATTAATCTCTCAAACCAAGTATGCCAAAGATATGTTGAAGATGTTTCAGATGGAGCACAACAAACTGATAGGTAGCCCCATAGTGACCGGATGCAAGTTGAGTGAGGAAGATGAATCATCGGTAGTGGATCAAACATTGTATAGATCCATGATTAGAAGTTTGTTATATCTTACTACCTCTAGATCAGATTTAGTGCAGTCAGTGTGCATGGTGGAAAGATTTCAAGAAGGACCTAAACAGTCACATATGAATGAAGTATGAATGCAGTCATAAACTTCTTTTTAGACTTTGATAAGACTTGTTACTACTACTACTACTGCTACTACTACTACTACTTACTACTACTACTACTACTACTACTACTACTACTACTACTACTATATTACTAATTTTATGAGTAATGTTAGATAAAAAAAGATAAATTGAAATGAGGTTTAAGTTTTTAAATAAATAGGAATTTAAGTGGTGACACACACATGAGGTCATAAATTATTTGAAAATTACCTATTTTCTCAATATCCTAATTAATCACATGGTGTAGGAGAAATAAGAAGATTATAGAAAAGAAATTTTAAATTCAAAATATTAAGGAATAAATATTATATTTAGCAAATATATGACATGGGAGTTACAAAATTATTCTATGACAAGAATAATTCTATTCATAGCATTTTTATGACAAAGGAGTTATAAAATGCATTTTGATAAAATGGAGGAAAATTCAAATTCAAATTTCTTCCAACAATCATTTTTGCATGAAATTAATTTAGTTACCTATTTTCTCAATATGTTAGTTTAGCACATTTTGTAGAAGGAAATGAGAAGATTCTAAAAGAGAATTTCAAATTCAAATTCTTGCATGTAACCCCCACTATGACAACAATCATTTTGCTTGGAATTAATTTTGGAAAAGAATCTCTAAATTATTTAATTTCTTTTGTAGTTGGAAAATGACTCACTTTTCTACATATTGAATTCTATATTTTCGAAAAGGGGAGTTCATTGATTTTTTTGAAAGTAACTATTGAATTGTTGCAAATCATGTTAGTTGTAGGATGAACTTGGTAGACATATTGTATTGTAGGAGATAAGATTTTTTAGGGGTTTTGGAGAAGATATATAAATTAGGAGAATCTTGTATACATTGAACAAGTTGGTTTTTGAGAGACTTTTGAAAAAAAATAAAAATTGGAGTTCTTCTCCTTTCTAGATTTTTGTAGGAAATTTTACTCAAGAACCAAAGAAAAGTTAAGCTTTTTGGAAGGGAAGAAGAGGAGACCCATGAAGAAATCAAAGGAATTATAAGATCTTCAACAACGAGGAAAGCTTTACCAAATACATAAATCTACCCCAATGCAAAAATTTTGAGTCATAATATTGTCTTAAGCTTTATCTTAAAGATATATTGGTAAAACTTCCATTGCATTTAACAAATTTGAAAAAAAACAAATTTGATTTATTTGTTTTCATATGAAGTAGTATATATAGTTATTCTGAAAATTAAGTTTATAAATTTGGGGGTTTATAATTTTTATTTTTATTTTAAATAAATAACACTTTGTATTAAAGAAATAGATTAAAATTTAAATTTTTATCTTTTATATGTAGTCATAAATTTTAATTACAAATAAATAAATAAAATAAAAAAGGGCCAACGACCCCATTAATGAGGGTTGTCACCCATGAGTCATCGCGGACCACAATAATAGTAGGGGAGTCACCACCTATTTATAGGGATAAAATTTTGTATTTAAATTTGCATGCATTTAATTTAATTAAAAAATAATTATTTTAAATTCTTTTTAATATATATGTTTTAGAGATACAATAATTAGAAGTTCAAATTTTTATTCAATAAATTTAAAAATGTATTATGTACAATTAAAATAATAATATTATATTTTGTTACATATTGTTGGTAAACACATTTGTCACTATGAATTATCCTTCAAACTTGACCCTATTCGCCCGAAAAGCAGTGACAACTATCCCAACAGTTGGAGAGATTCATGTGTTGAGGCCACAATCTTCCTTTGTGTTTGAGAGGGAAGCTCCCTCGTATGATGGGGGTATTTGAGAATTTTGTGTACTTTTAACCTGGAAGTACATAAAGGAGAAAACACAAAACTAAAGAAAGGTAAAGAATAGAAAGCTCAACAATACACATACGGATACCAATTGATATTTCACAATAGATAACGATTACAAAGGGGGATTTAAGCACAATATAAGTTTTGACTTGCAATGATGATGAAAGAAGGGCTACAAATCTCAACATACGAAGAGTTAAATAATTTTAACACATCCAAACTAGGATACTAAAGCTTGATAATGTTTCATTACATCAATTGCATGAATCATAAGCATTCAAATAGATGATAAAGGATTTGCACATGGACAAAAGATACTACTAATTTCACACACAAAAAAATCAGCAATAATAACTCAAGAAGAACATATAGAACATACGAACTAAATGCACATCCTTTATTACTTCTATGAAATTATACAATCCCAAGAACTCTCTTGTACAAATTGCAAAACCAAAAGTCATCAAACTAGTTCTTTAAGAATTTCTCCATAGTCTCCCCTTTTGAAAAAGTCTCCCCCTTGCAAATGAAATTACCTTGCATTTATAGGCATCTTGCAATAACTAATTCGTAACCACCTGAGTAACCACTTGAGATAACTATCTAAGATAACCACTTTATGTAACCACTTAGAATAACTATCTAAGATAACCACTTTGTGTAACTACTTACAATAACTTCCTAGCTAATCCACTTAGGATAACTACCTAAGCCAATGCTTAGAGTAACTACACTTTACAAATAAGTTAGGAATTTACTAACTTTTACAAATCTAAAGCCAAAAAGCTAACTTTAGTTACAATAAGTGACTTAAGGCAATTTAAAACTTGTTACTTCAATGAAAAACCATGTCTCGGGTTATGTTGAGTTACTTCTCCATCTTCATCTCCTCCATTTGCCTTTGTAATAATATTATCATATAGCCATTGAAGTATGCAACACATATGTATTTCCCTTTGGAAAGAAAATAGAACTCCAAAGGTCTCCATAAGTATAAATGAAAATCCACCTATCAAATGAGCACTATCATGAACAAGATGGCCATATTTTGCTACTGCAATCCCTATTATCTACGACGTGACATTCCCTCCAAGTGGTCTGTCAAACTTTTGAAATGCATTCCCTATGATTCCACATTTTAGGTGTATATCTATAAGAGAATTTTCAACCTTAATAGCTGATAAAATTCCTTCCATACCGTAACTTCGATATGCTTCTATTTCAAAGTTTCTAAAGCTTTTTCAACATTCCCTTTCTGTTCTAGATCTTGTAATCACTGGATTTTATGTGATGACAACTATTTGAAGCATTTTATCAAACATTTCATGTGGCTTGTACGTAGCACTCTGGCAAGAAGGATGCATGAGCTGACACTATGTTGAGCCATTTTGTCAATCAATTTGGGTGCTTCATTTATGATTTCACCTTTTGCATGCATCTGCAAAACCTTTTCAAAGAATCTCTTTCACTCCACTTGCCACCTACATTTTCCTAAAAGCATCTAAAGGATTTTCGATATACCCATTGTGCATATGCCGCAAGCTTGTCATTCCAATTTTTTTTTTTGAGATGACATCTCTATGAGGCATGTTGTCAAACAATTAGTTCTTTCTCTCTCAATACACTTTTCTTCTTCACGCTTCTCATTTTTTCATGCATGTAATCACAATATGTTGTGAGAAGACATTTCACAAAGTTTTCTGTGAAACCATTCATGCATCCTGTCTTTAATTCCACAGTGAGTAGATGTCTCAAATCCATAAATACACTGTTTTCTTCTTACACCAAGAGAATACAAGTAATTTTTAAAATAGTTGAATAGATGCCTGACCTCTTCATGTGCTAGGAAGGTTTATTCAAATTTGTATAAGTTTTATGTGTCTATTTGTCACTCAATATACAACCAACACAAGTTTAACTGTCATCTTAGTGTGTCTTCAAGATAGCTACGATGGGCATGAAGGCCATCCACACAAACAAAGATTAAAATTTTAGGATTTGTTTGAAAGTGCTTCATTAATGTGTAGATTTTGAGAGCTTCCGTGTGAAACCTACTTTGTCACATTCTCCAATCATAAAAATCCATGCAATGACATCTCTCTGAGGCTTTTTGACAAACAATTTATGAGACTTGTTGATTCTTCCATTCTTTGTTCGCACAATGCATTTGCTTGTAGGTTCCTAAGGCCATTTCAACTTCTCAATTTTGAGCATGTTGTGCAATCATTGCTGGTCGTGGGATTGTATCATCTGGAGGCATCTTTCAAATGGTTTACATGATGTCTATGATTCAACATTTTACAAGCATGTCGATCAAACATTTGTAGCAGCAACATCTAATAAAAATTCACATTATTATTATGCCAAAGTTCTCATTTTATAGAGGTAGATAGGATGTAATCAATGGTTGTGGAGTTTGGCTTTATACCCGCCACTTGCATCTTCTTGAAAGTTTATATAGCCTTTTCAACACATGCATTTTGTACAAATATTTCAACCATTCCCTTCCATTCAATGGAATCTATTTGAGACTCACTATCAAATGATTCAAGTGCATTGTGAATGGTTTCATATTTGACATGCATGTCTAGCAAACTTCCCGACCTCTTAAAACCTTTCAAAAAAATTGGTGTCGCTATCATCTCATGCCCACGACCTTTAATGAGATGATATCTATTTGAATAATTCTTCTAAAAATATATGTATCCATTTTGTGCAAGTCTCGTTGTTACCATGCTGCAATAATGATTCATTCCTTGCTTCAAAGTTTCTAAAGCATTTTCGCCAAGTTGATTTTGCCTATGATAACGATATGTAATTTGTAGAATAGGTAGTTATAATAACTACTTTCTTTGAATGATCAGGTAGTTATAGTAAATGGCTTCCTCTAGTGATCATCAACTTTCTCTTCTTTTCAAACCCTCCGACGTAACCACCACAAACCTGCCAATTCCCAACAACTCCTCCATAGTGAAAAAGTCTACCCCTTGCAAATGAAATAGTCCTGCATTTATAGGCATCTTGCAATAACTAATTCATAACCACCTGAGTAACCACTTGAGATAACTATCTAAGATAACCACTTTGTGTAACTACTTAAAATAACTATCTAAGATAACCACTTTGTGTAACTACTTAGAATAACTATCTAAGATAACCACTTTGTGTAACAACTTGAAATAACTTCCTGGCTAATGCACTTAGGATAACTACCTAAGCCAATACTTAGAATAACTAGCCTTTACAAATAAATTAGGAATTACCTAACTTTTACAAATCTCAAGCCAAAAAGCAAACTTTAGTTACAATAAATGAGTTAAGGCAATTTGAAACTTGTGACTTCAATGAAAAACCATGTCATGAGTTATGTTGAGTTACTTCTCTATCTTCATCTGCTCCATTTGCCTTTGTAATACTCTTGTCATATAGCCATTGAAGGATGCAACACATATGTCTTTTCCTTTGAAAATAAAAGAGAACTCCAAAGGTCTCCATAAGTATAAATCAAAATCCACCTTTCAAATGAGCACTCTCATGAACAAGATGGCCATCTTTTGTTACTGCAATCCCTATAATCTAGGACGTGACATTTCCTTGAAGTGGTCTGTCAAACTTTTCAAATGTATATATCTACGAGAGCATTTTCACCCATAATAACTGATAAAATTCCTTCCATACCGTAACTTTGACATGCTTCTATTTCAAAGTTTCTAAAGATTTTTCAAAATTCCCTTTTTGTGATAGATCTTGTAATCACTACATTTTATGTGGTGACAACTATTTGAAGTATTTTATCAAACATTTCATGTGCCTTGTACGTAGTATTCTGGCCGGAAGGATGCGTGAGCTGACACTATTTTGAGCCATTTTGTCAAGCAATTCAGGTGATTCATTTATGATTTCACCTTTTGCATGCATCTCCAGAACCTTTTGAAAGAATCTCTTTCGCTCCAGCTGCCACCTGAATTTTCTTAAAAGCATCTAAAGCATTTTCGATATATCCATTGTGCATATGCCGCAACCTTCGTCAATCCAATTTTTTTTTTTTTTGAGATGACGTCTCTATGCCGCATGTTGTCAAACAATCTGTTCTTTCTCTATCAATGCACTTTTCTTCTTCACGCTTCTCATTTTTGCGTGCATGTAATCACAATATGTTGTGAGAAGACATTTCATGAAGTTCTGTGTGAAACCATTTATGCATCCTGTCTTTAATTCCACGGCGAGTAGATGTCTCAAATCCATAAAATACACTGTTTGATTCTTACACCAAGAGAACACAAGTAATTTTTAAAATAGTTGAATAGATGTCTGACGTCTTCATGTGCTAGGAAGATCTATTCAAATCTATATAAGTTTATGTGTCTATCTGTCACTCAATATACAACCAACACAAGTTTAACTGTCATCTTAGTGTGTTTTCAAGATAGCCACGATGGGCATGAAGGCCATCCATTGATCTGATGTTAGGATCTATGGCTGTTGCATGTGAGATGTTAACTCTTATAACGATTAAATGAAGGTCTTAAAATTATGATCAAATTGCTTAAATAAACATAATAATCAAATAGCGATAGATTGAACAGAAGAGAAAAAGGAGAGATAGAACAAAACACAAGTTGATAATGGAGTTCACCAAATGGCTACGTCTCCAGGTCCATCTCCAAAGGAGTGACCGATCCTTGATTATGCTCCAAAAAGAGGTTACAAGGTCTTCAACTGTTACAAAGTCTCCTCGCGTCTCCTCGGACGATAATGAATTACAAATGTTCTTCTTTCTCAAGTACAACAAACTTGACCTCAAGCTCCCAATGCACAGAGACAAACAATTCACTATCACAAGCTCTCCAAAAATTCTCTCACACTTCTCTCACAATACTCTTCTATCTCCAATCTCAATTCACTACCCCCTCTAACTCACAACTTACCCCCTTTTATACCATTTTACATGCTAAAATGGGGTTAAAATAATAATATTTTATAATATACCATATCTCCCAAATTTACAACATGTAATATTTGATATTCCCCCTAATTTTAAAATATTCATCTTAAAAATAAACCGAACCCTTTAATTTAGTGGCTCTTATAATTTTGAGCCTTAAATTTCATGGTTCATATTTACTATGATCGGGTATGTTTGTTTGGAAATAAAGATATAGAGGGGATTTCGGCTATCTCAAGGCCCCTTTATTTTCGAATCACCACAACCTTCAAACAAAACCAAATTTTGTAGCCGCTGACACAATGGTGGAGAGAAAAATGTGGGAGATAGGGGTCGGCGGTTCAAACCGTCAGCCTTTCATAATTTCTTCATAGGGCATTTGATACCCTTTAAATAGAAGCAGCGTTATCACATCTCCAAGAAATCCACATAGCCTAGTGGTGGAGAGTAAAAATAGAAGGGAGAGGTTATGAGTTCGAATCTCTCTTCCACCAAATTTTAACAACCAGAACAAGATCCACCGATGCACCTGGAAAAATTACATGGGTGCCTCATTTTTAGAACATCTAGAACATTTAATTTTTTTTTTTTGGTGAAAATCCACCCGGATCAATCCTCCCCACTGGAGAACTTTTGGACCTCCAAAAGTTGCACCTATTCATAAATAAAGTGAGGACATGGCCTCCCCACTTGTCCTGTATCATCTATCCATCTATACACCTGGCTCATCACCACAATCAAGATTGTGACAAAATTGTTGAATATATGCATCATTCTATCACTTCCATAAGCATCTACATCAACTGCTCCAGCTACCAACCAATAACCACTGATTAATATCAAGCTAAGCAATAATGCAGATAAAAAAGTGAACAAATCAACAACATAATGGTCTTTCACAATAGGAACATTTTTAGCCAAGGGAGCCTCCAAACTCTCAACCATAAGCTGAGGCCATGGATCATCAATGCTTTCATTTGTTGTCTCCTCATGCTATACTGTTGGCATATCTTGTGGCATCTGATCTTGATTAGCCTTGATTGCTTTAAGTTCATGCCTAGAATCACCTGATCTGACAGACATAAGAGACAAATCTTTACTTGCATTAATCACCCTCTTTAACTGCCCTGTGTTTGCAAAAGACTCAGTAGTCTTAACCTTGTGAGAGTGTACAATATACCTGATGCCATCTTTAAAAAAATGATACTGATTAAATTCCCTATAGAAAATAGCCTTCTGATCATACAAATAAGGGCTACCCAACACTATTCCACAAACATCTAGTGGGACCACATCAAACTGTACCTTATCAACATACTTACTTGAGATTGTGAACCTTAAAGTACATTGCTTTGTTACTTGCAATTTACTATTTTTGCAAACCCAACCTAGTGGATAAGGTCTCTTATGTGGAGTAGTTTTCAATCCCAAATTCCTTACAACATCTTCTGAGATTAAGTTAGTTTGGGATCCACTATCTATGAGTGCATCAACTTTAGTGTGTTTAGTAACAACCCTTATATGAAAAAGCTCATTTCTTTTCTTATCTTCAAGGACATCATTAACATGAGAAGTAGAAGCACAACTATCAAAGGAAACACTGGCAATAGGAGCCTTACCTTTCAAACCCATTGCTCTTATCTTAGTTTCATCTTTAGACTCCGAACCAAGATCCACAACAACATTTGCGGCCTTCTCCTTACCTTTCTATTTCTGAGCCCACTTAGGTTTCAATTCTGGATGCAACTGCCAACAATGGTCTTCATCATGACCTTTCTTGTCACAATGCGAACATGTGAACTCTTTCTTAACAACAGTTGTCTTCTTTTCTCTTTTTGTTTCTGCAACCTTAAAAGACTTTTGTACAAAATTATCATTGTCAAAATTCTTACCCCTGGACTCTAGATGTGTGGCTTGAACACTAATTTCATCCAAATTACTAGGATTCAACATCAAAATAGAATGTCTTAGGTAAGAATGCAAACTACCTATGTACTTCAGCAGTCTATCGTGAGTATACAATGGAACATTCAAAGCAATAGCCCATTTTCTAAACTGATGGGTGTAATCTTGGATAGACTGACCCTTAGATTACCTAAAGGTTTGCAAATTCATTGTCAATTGTTGCATATGACCCAAAGGGTAGAACTGCATCTTGAGAGCAGCAACAAATTCCATCAAAGTCATACCGACTGTAGATGCCTAAAAATGGTCAACGCTTGCAGAATCATACTTTAACATTGACGCATTGCCTTATTTTAGGGTTTTTGCATCGCATTAACATTTCTCCTATGATTCGCACTTGGTTTTTATCATTTGCGAGCATCGAGTCATTCTTCTGCATTGTTCATTTATCTCACTTTTGAATTTCGTCTTGTCGATAGCAATCTTCAGTCATGATTTTGGTCGATCTTATCTTGTCGCATCAATGTGCGTATTCATTTGTCATCATTTTGGACATCATCAAACCTAATTAGGGTTTTCTCCTCTTATCAATCTTGTCATCTTGCGATCGATTTGTCATCGATCCTTGTCATTTTCAATCTTATCATCATGCGATCAATTTGTCATCGATCATTCTCATTATCAATCTTGTCATCTTGCAATCGATTTGTCATTGATCGTGGTCATTTTCAATCTTGTCATCTTGCGATCAATTCGACATCGATCCTTGTCCTCTTGTCAATCTTGTCATTTTGCGATCGATTTGTCATCGATCGTCGTCTTTCTCAATCATGTCAATTTGGATCAATTAGTCATTGTTCCTCATCCATTGGCACATTCATCAATCAAATCATTTGTCAGCACTGGTCCTTTGTCAGTCATAATCATGATCAAATTGAATCGATATCAATTATCTTTCGTCAAGACCTAATTGTCATTCTTGCATTTTGTAATTCATCTTCTAGGGTTTCATGATTTATTCATTTAACCTTGTTTGTCATTTCTCCCTCTATGTTAAATAATTTATTTATTTATCCTAAGTCTTCTTGTCACAATTAAATGTTCATTTAATTGGATGACTAATTCCTTCCTCTTTATGAATTAATTAATAAATGAAAAATTGTTAATTAATTCACTTAATTCCTAATTTCCTCATTTCCTAATTTCCTAATTTCTATTTCATCTAATTGCAATTCTCTCCTATTTTTCTCCTAATTTCATGGGAATGACATTTCAAGTTGTCATAATTTGTCATAATTGACAATCAATCAATTTTGACATAGAAATTTGTCATAATTTTGTCATGAATTATCAATCAATCAATCTTGCATAAAAAGTGCAAATTTGTCATAATTTGTCCTAATTGTCATTTTTGATTTGAAATTTCCATTTGAATCACTTTCATGCTAATCTTGTCATCTCTCCAATTTGTCTATAAATTGGATGAATTTCTTCAATCAAGGTCCTTGACCCCTCGCTGAATAAATCACGCTTCTAGTACCCTTATGCTATCATCTTGTCTTGACAAATCTTGCTTTCACATTATGCTTATGAACTTGAGGGTCAGATCCACAAAACAAAAGCAATTTGAAGGAGAAAGAAGGAAAATGGAGCCACATGAAGGAGACATCTGCATTTGGTTTGCTTAGATTTCATTTTGAATGTCTTGTTTTCATGTCTTTATTGAGTGTTTTTAGGATTGTTATCATTGCATTTTAGCTTTCGTGATTGAGCTAGACTAATATTGATTTTCTTTGATGATTTCCACATTTCCTATCTACATTAATTGGTGAACCCGACGTGAAATAAACCCCTAACCATGCTTTTGAGTGCTTTTGAGTTGATTTGCAGATGAAAAACCCAAGAAACAGGGTAATGCAGGCCTTTCTGGGCACTTCTACGTCTGTGTAGGAGCAATCTACACCTATGTGAAGCATTCTGCATATGTGTCAGAGACTTCTGCAACTGTGTCAAAGGGATCTGGGCCTCTGTTGCATCATTCTGCGCTTGTGTCAAGCATTCTGCGCCTGTGTAAGTCCAGAAACAAAGGTAAAAAAAGCAGTGTTTTTAATTGCAAATTGGTTTGTTTTGCATTATGTTTCTGCTTTTTGGTTTTATGGTACTGATTCTTTGTGCAGCTCCTTGGCATTATGAATGACAAAGACAACAAATGAAACTACTAACACGTTTTATGCAGGTTCGATAGTCAAAGACTAAACATATCAAACTTTTGACTTGGGTTTTGCAGGTTGCCTTGGACTACAACTAAACTTTGTGTTTGTAATTCATATTTAGGCACCTAGTATGATTTCTAAGTAGGATAGAATGAACGTATGTTTGCTTTTATTGTTGAGTTTGACATTGGAGTAGGAGAGTATGCTCTCATCCTTCTTAGGGTGATTAGAAATCCAGATCTTTGATAGCATGCTCTTTGTTTTGATTGTGTGTTACCTTTAGAGGGCCTGCCTTCCCGACCATTTGCTTTTGCAAGAAAGTGACAAATTGTGAGAAGGGAATGACCCAAAGTGAGTATGGCTAGAATACCTTGGCATTCTAACTCACTATAAATAAATACCTGATGAGCAAAAGCTTTGAAGGAAGGGTTACGTGGGAATTGTAGTTACTTGGGAAGTGATGACCCTTGAACTCTTTCTCATATCAACATCTAAGTAGGACCACATGGTCTAAATTGTGCTTGCACGACTATATTTCTTTGGTATCTTGGTGGGCTTAATGTCTCAATCATGCTTGCGTGACACCAAGGAGTAACACTTAACAGAAATCCTTACTAAACACCTTGTATTTAGAGGCCAAAAAACCCTTCTAGTTGCTTGAGAAGGACAAGTTCAGATACTTGGAAGAGATACTAAGTTCACCATGGGGAGATTTCCATGGGGACTGATCCTTGGCTGCCTTGAGAAGTGAGTGCTGTGGAGGGGAGCCTATGGGGTGAAGCATCTATGTATTCTCCTTGAATCCCATAACGAGTCTACCTCTCAAGTACCTAATGTCCTTGCCTACCATAAGAAATGTGTAAATGAGCATGATTGTCTTGAGTCTAAGTTGAAATATCTTGTCTTCTTTGCTTGTCAAAAGTTGAATTCCATCTCATTTCAAAAACAAGACAAATTGATTCAAAACAAGGTTAAACACAAAACATTTCATCCAAAAAAGTTCAAAACATCTTCAAACATGGTTGTCAAACATTTCTCAAAATCCTATCTCAACATTCATGTCACTTAGATTTAGGTTCATCTTAGGTTTGCATTTTGCAAAAGTCATTGTCAACTACCAAGGTTAGGTTCCACCTAGGTCATACTCCTTTGCATATCAGTAAGGGTCATCCATTTGCATGTGTCCTCTTGCATTAGAGTAATACCATTGTCATACATTCATATTTGCATACCATAGGTCTCTTCATTAAGCTTAGGTCATTATCATATCATATTAGGGTCATTTGCATAGTAATTGTCCCTTTGCATATAGTGTGAAAACTAGGTTTTGTTATACTTGAGTAATCCAAATCTTTGATAAACCCTAAGTCATTGTTAGGAAGTCTAGACCTTATCAAACCTTTTCTCTTTTTCTCATTATTATCATTTCGTCAAACCTAGCTTAGTATCCAAGCATATAGGGGAGACATTGTCATTTTGTCCTTTTGTCACTTGGTCCTTTTTTCCTTTGAGGTCTAGACATCATTTCAGTTTCCTAAGGGTCTCTTTTTAGATTTTCATTTCAAAAGTTTGTCAAAATCTTGAAAAACAACCAAAAACGTAGGTTGCATTCTTGCCATAGATTGCGTTTTCATCTATTTAGTTTGCATTTAGTTGCATATCATACATTATCCTTGAAAAATTTCAAAAATATTGCATTTGCATAGTGACATGCTTGTTGAAACAAGGTCAAAGTCTAAAAAGATGGGCAAACCAACATATCAACCCATTGACAACATATCCAATTCACAGTTTCAAACTAGTTGGACAGTACAAATTGAAGGTTTGTCAAACACATCATTACCACCATATGGAATGGTTCAACTTGGACCACCTCCATTATATGAACTAGTGTTTGTACCCATGAAAATAGGACATGGGAGTGTTCCACCAACACCAAGAGGAAATGCACCTTTCGATTGGAATCAACCAAACCTACAACATGAAATGCAAACATTTCATGAGGAAAAAACTCTTTCACAAGGATTTGGTTCAGATCAAGGCATTCAAGAAGAGGCAAATCCAAATGTCCAACAAGATTCTTCATCAGATTCTGATGCTTCTGATGATGTTGACATGTTCCTTCAAGACCCAAAGTTAACAAAAAAGATGGACAAATTCTTGAACAAGGTCTTTAAGATGTTCCCACAAAAAAAACTTGACATGATGAGTAATGTGGCTTCCTCAAATGAGCATATTAATGTGCAAACACAACAAGGCAGTGAGCTATTAAGTTTCTCTCTGCATCCAAATGAAGAAAATGTGCAACAGGAAATTCAACCTACCTTGATGAGTAAATGTGCTTAAAAAGGCATTGACAGTGACTATTCCTCAAAAGTCACCATTTGAGACAATAAATAATCCATTATTCAACACAACACCTGTAACACAAGATCAAATGAAGACCATGCAAATATTCAAAACTATCCCTCAACAAGAAGTGGTTCCTTACACGCATAAAATTGGATCAAAATCTAAGATGCAAGAAAGCTTCACGACTAGAATGCCTAATATCATGAATGTCCAAAACAATTCCACAATGCAACAAAGTTCTTATGTCTCGTTAAGCTCAATATATTTTCCAAACACGATTGCAACAGATCCTTCAATAATGGTGACACAAAGAGCTACGGATAGTGGTTTGCACCAACAACAAATGTTGCAACAATTGAGTAATACACAAAAGGTACAATCAAATGTGCAAACAAACAATGCACAACAACAACAATACCACATTCGACAACAAGTTGCAGCGCCTTCTACACTAGTACAAACTAATGCAAACTTGCAACCATCACAATGGATTGGACAAACAACACAGCAAGTTAATGCAAGTGCCATACCCCATCTTAAGGAGAAACAACAGAAACCACCCAAACAAAGTTTTTTTGCAAATGATGGGATTTACACCATGACAACAATTGGCACAAAGTCAGAAAATTCTAATTCGTCAGCATCAACAACAACATGTGCCTCAATATGTGCCAAGACAAACAAGCTATCATAATTCACAACCGGAATTGACACCTGTGCAATATCAACCCAGGCTACATATGATGATTCCACCACAAGAAGCACAGCAATATGGTCAATATCAAGGCATGGCACAACCACAACAACAAGAGGTGTACCAAGAACATTATATGCCAGAGACACCAAAGACGACAATTTTAGAGCATCAACAACTGATCAGAAACACGATGTATTGACAAAGAGTACCCATCAGGATTAATGATGGACCTCCAGAATCTAATACAATTGCGCAACAGCTTGACAAGTTGCAAGGACAAGTTGACGCATTACAAACTAAAGGAACAAAGAAGTTGTACACAGATCAAGATTTATGTCCTAATCCATTTGACAAGAGATTGTACATGCCTCCATTCCCTAAGCATTTTGAGGCACCTAATTTTGAGAAATATAAAGGGAATGGCAATCCAAAAGATCACATTCGAGCATTTTTCGCAGCATGTACTGAAGTGAGTTATGAGGAAACATATTTAATGCACTTATTTGCACGAAGTCTCACGAGACAAGCCATGGATTGGTATTAGCATCTGCCAGAAAATATAAAGACTTGGTCGGAATTGGCTCAAAAGTTTATATCTCACTTTGCATTCAACATCGATAGTGACGTGACCATGTCAGATTTATGCAACACCAAGCAAAAGAAAGGTGAACCATTAGTGACTTTCTTGCAACAATGGCGAAGCTTGTATAGTCATTCTTCCCTAGATATACCCGAAGAACAACAAGTAAGTCTGTTTATCAAAAATTTGGTCCCAGAAATGATGTATGAACTAAAATTGAAAAGTCCCAGTACTATTGAGAAACTCATTAAGAAAGGGATGAACATTGAAACTGCTCTTGTAGTTAAGGAATCATTAATCTCAATAAAGACAGTGACAACACAAACAATTCAGGGGACAGAAATAGATTTTGGTATAAAAACAAGAATGTCACTAATGATGGAGTTGTTGATGCAAGAGCGGTGAATGCAAATCAACCCCCGTTCACAGTCAAGAAATTGAGTGTTCCTAATATGTCAACTATGGAACAAAATCAAACACCAACGAGCAATGTTACTCAACAGCTGCAATACCAACAACATACTCAACAGTACACTCAACAATATAATCAACAACAAGGCTAGCAACAAAACCAGCAACGCAAATCTTTTTGATCAAGGGACGGAGCTCTTCGAAAGTTTACGCCATTGGGAGAGCCTATTGAGTCAGTAATGAAACAATTAATACAAGCAATATTTATCAAGTTACCAGATATCAAGGCAGACCCATTGGTAAAGCCACATTGGTGGAATGATAATGCATATTGCGAGTACCATCGATCAAAAGGACATAAAACTGCATCATGTTTTCAATTGAAACATATGATTCAAGACTTGTTAGAGCAAGGAGTAATTGATGTTGATCCATCCAATGCAACCTTTAACACTGATCATACAATTTTTGAAACTCCTTTGCTTGATCATGACAAGGGTAAAGCATCTTCTTCAAACTCTACCTAAATAGAAAATTATGCAAACATTGGTTATAACAATGTCATCAATTATTTTCGAGCGTCAAATGAGTATGTTTCCACCCTAAGCATAAAGGGACAAGATCCTTCTTGCGCAATCACCACTCATTGATCCAAAATAGTCCTGAAAGGAGCTCCTGCAGTTCCTCCCAAACCAACTCTTGCAAGTCATTATAATCTCCTAGATCATCTAGGAAAGACACCTGCACAATTATCAATCCTTGAGTTGTTGAAAATGTCCCCCATGCATCGCACAGTCCTAGAGAAAGCTTTAATTGAGTCCACTGTCTCGACAGACATTGATGTTGACCAGTTTCAAGCCCGAATTGGACATCTAGCGATTTCCCAAAATGTTGCAATTTCTGATAATGATATTTCACCTGATAAGCTCCCTGATAATGATCCTTTACATCTTGAAGTCTTTGTCCATAATTGCAAAATCCGATGAGTCTTGATAGATGGCGGAGCGAGTCTTAATATTTGTACCTTGAGAGTGGTCATTGGCCTTGGTTATACAGAAAAGGACATTGATGCTTCCAGAAGAACAAAAATCGAAGCATATGATGATGCTGAGCGCCCATCTAAAGGGATAATTACATTACCTATCAGAGTTGGTCCAGTAATAGAAAACACTTTCCTGCAAGTCTTAGACCTTGATCTCCCTTACAATATGATTCTTGGTCGTCCATGGATCCACGCAATGAAAGCAGTTCCATCCACCTATCATGAATCTTTAAAATATCCTTACAATGGAACTGAGATAACAATTCCAGGAGATCCTAATCCATTTCAATTTTGTGCTACCCTAAAGGATTCCCCTCAGCAACAAGTCCCAGTCAATAGAGAGCCCCATTCACATAGTTATGTGGATCCAAAAGAATTGTTAGATGTTGTCAAAGGAAAATTGAAGATACAGGACCAAGGATGTGGAGAATATTCAATGGATCAAACCTTCCTCATCTGGAATTTACCAATATATCCAAAATCATATGGCAAACCACATTTGTTGCAAAAGGAACCCAAGGTAGTTATTCAATATCAGCCTCCCACTACATTTACAAGATAGGGTGAACTTGACAAAGAAACTTTAGATGATGATGTCATAGATTGGCTTTATAAAGATGCAACTAAGACCCCACCTGTCAAGTTGCCCGTGGAATGGTACGACAAAGGATTTACTATGCTGCAGAAGAAAGGATATGATGGCTGCAGTGGCTTAGGCCCAGACAAGAAGGGAAGGCTAGAACCTATTATACCCAAGATGCGACCTCCAACTTTAGGGTTAGGTTTTGTACCATTGCGAATTGGATCCTCATCTACCAAAGTGACCACGTGTGGAAAAGGGCATAACTCTGATGATGAAATAACACCTCAAGATACCCGACCTGAAACTGATTCTAATGAATGGGAGTGGAGTTCTTTTTCTTCTAGCTTCTATGCCCTTGATAATGTTTTCCTTGACCTTGATGATATGCCTACAGAAGACAAACATGAAATAACTCCCCTTCCCAAAACATGTCCTAATGCTTGGATAGAGTCATTCTGGGACCCAAGCTCCAAATCAGATACGAGCAGTTCAGAGAGTGATACCACGGATGTTTACATCTTTACCATCTCAGTCCTCTCTCTCCTAAAAGTAGATGATGACATGCCCCTCGTCTATCCCCAGCTTATCCAACATGACCAACAAGAGCCACTCATATTGGATTGTTTTCAAAATGATGAAGCAATTGCATAATTCCTTGGACTACAAGAAGGCATACCACAAGGTGATCATAAGGCAGGATTTGCTATTGATCTAGATTCCACAGCATATTTTGGGGAGTCAACTCCATCTTCCAGTTATCAAAATGAAAAAAGAAAAGAAAAAGTAAAAAATCAAAAGAATAGGTCTTTGAGTGAAAACTGTAAGGCACTCTCTAATCATACAAAAGTAAAAATAAAAGATGTACCTGTAGGTGAAAACCTCTCTGAGGCATCCAAAGGTGGAAGAGTGGACATATCCCTATCAAGTCAGGATAAATCAACATTGCTTGTGGAAATGACCGAGGAGATCAATTTGGGTACACCTGACAACCCTAAGGTCATTTATTTTGCTGCTTCTCTATCAAAACAGGAAAATATAGATTTTGTCAATTTATTTCATGAGAAGAAGATCAGCTTTGCATGGTCCTATGCAGATATGCCTAGCCTTGATCCAAAATTAGTCCTTCATCACTTGCCATTAAAAGTAGATGCCAAGCCGGTCAAACAGAAACTTAGAAAGATGCATCCCCAGGTGGCTCTTCTGGTCAAGGTAGAACTGAAAAAATTACTGGATGTGGGCTTTTGTCAGACCTATTGATTATGCAAACTGGATTTCAAATTTAGTACCAGTTAGCAAAGTAACTAGGGGCATCAGAATCTTTACATATTTTAGGGATCTGAATAAATCATGCCCTAAAGATGACTTTCCACTGCCAAACATAGACATCATAGTTGACATGACTGCTGGATACGAGATGCTCTCATTGATGGATGGTTTCTCTGGCTATAACCAAATTTGCATTGCTCCTAAAGACCAATATAAGACTGCATTCACCTGTGCTTGGGGTACCTACTGCTGGAATGTGATGCCCTTTGGTCTTAAAAATGCAGGCGCAACATATCAAAGAGCGATGATGACAATTTTTCATGATTTCATGCATACTTTGATGGAGGACTATGTTGATGACTTATTATGCAAATCTGGCACAAGAGATAGTCATCTAGCCATCCTGGGCCCAATCTTTGACCGAATGGCGACCTACAAGCTCAGACTTAATCCAAAGAAGTGTGTCTTTGGTGTCACAACTGACAAATTACTAGGGTACATTGTTTCTCACTGAGGCATCAAAGTCGACCCAGCCAGGGTTAAAGCAATAATGGACATGCCTCCTTCTAATCTCTGTCAACTACGAAGTCTGCAAGGAAAGCTCTAGTCAATCCGCTAGTTTATAGCTCAGTTGGTAGACAAATGTCATGCATTCCAACATCTATTGCATAAAGGAGTCGCTTTTCAATGGACTGAGCAATGTCAATCAGCCTTCCAAGCTCTTAAGGACTATTTGCTGTCGCCACCTATCCTAATGCCTCCTATAGAAGGAAAGCCATTTATATTGAATATTTCTGCAACTAAAATAGCACTAGGAGTTCTCTTGGCTCAACAAGATAAGAACGGAAAAGAGTGAGCTATTTATTATATCAGCTAGACAATAGTATGCTATGAGCTGAATTATTCAACTATTGAACGGGCATGCTTAGCAGTGGTCTTTGCAACACATAAACTCCAACACTATATGTTAAATCACCAAACATTGCTGGTTGCAAAAATTGATCCCTTGAAATACTTGCGTAGCAGAGCAGCTTTGACGGGTCACCTAGCAAAGTGGGTTATGATCCTCAATGAATTTGATATTGAGTATATGGAGTGAAAGGCAATCAAAGGGTAAGTCATAGCAGATCAACTTGCCAAGGCTCCTATTTATGATGATCATGCCATGTTGATAGATTTTTTGGATGAGTCAGTCTTTTCTCTTACATCTTCTAATGAATGGAAGTTATACTTTGATGGGTCCCATACCAAGTTCGGATCCGGAGCAGGCATATTGTTTCTTACTCCTCAAGGTGATGCTATTCCCAAGTCCTACAGAATAACTTTTCATTGTACCAATAACATTGCAGAGTATGAAGCACTTGTCATAGGACTCCGAGTAGTGGTCCACTAGAACATCACACATTTAAAAGTCTATGGAGATTCTCAATTAGTCATCCGTCAAGTGAATGATGACTACAAAACAAAAGATGAAAAGCTTATTCCCTACAAGCATATGGTAGATTTCTTCAAGACAAAATTCATGGCTATCCATTTCAGTCAAGTTCCAAGAATGCAAAACAAGTCGGCAGATGCAATGGCTATGATTGCTTCCATGTTAATTATGCCTCACAATATGGACAAATGTGAATTTTTGGTCGAACAGTTGCTTGTCCCTTTTTTTGACATTCCAACTTCAGATGTGATGTGCGTTCTTGTTGGTCCTAACTCCCTATGGTACAATGATGTATATCAATATTTGAAATCCCAAACCTTACCACCTAACATTTCCGCTAACCAACGTTGAGCCTTTATCCGACAGACAACCAAGTATGTCATCGTTACCAACACCCTTTACCACCGTTCCTTTGACCATACCCTCCTCAGGTGTTTGGATTATGATGAAGCACAAACGGCTTTACACGAGGTTCAGGATGGTATATGTGGGGGCCATTTCAATGGTCTAAGCTTAGCCAAAAAGTTGATTCGTGTTGGGTATTATTGGCCCACTCTGGAGAAAGATGTTCACGATTTTGTTAAGAAGTGCTACAAATGCCAGATCCATGGAAATTACATTCATGCACCAGCCCAAGAGCTTCATTCTGTCATATCTCTGTGGCCCTTTTCTCAATGGGGATTGGATCTTATTGGCAAGATTCACCTGACACCTACAAATGGACACAAGTTCATCATTACAGCCATAGAGTATTTTACAAAATGGATCAAGGCTATCCCCATGACCTATATCACTGGTGTACAAATTTTAAAATTCCTATTGAATTATATCATATGCAGATATGGGGTTCCCCTTGCCATAGTTACAGATAATGGTTGTCCCTTCAAGAATAAAGATGTCAAGGAACTCTGTGAAAAGTTTCATATCCAACACCATTTCTCTAGTCCATACTATACATAGGGTAATGGTCAAGCCGAAGCATCAAATAAAACCATTATCAAGATCCTGAAAAAGGTTGTCAATTACGCTGGTTGAGATTGGCATGTACAGTTGAATCCAGCACTATGGGCTTATCGCACTTCTATCCACACACCTACTGGTGCAACACCTTATTCTTTGGTGTATGGTGTGGAAGCCATTTTACCCTTGGAAGTGGAGATTCCTTCTTTGTGTGTTTCCTTGCAACATCTAATTGATGATGAGATGCACGGAGTCTCTCGATTGCATCAGCTTGAGATGTTAGATGAGAAATGTCAGACAACCCTGACACATTTGCAAGCATATCAAAACCGTCTCCATCGCTCTTATAATAAGAAGGTCAAAGGGTGACACTTCAAAGTGGGAGATCTGGTTTTAAAGGCAAACCCCAAGAATGCATAGTCTACTGACATCATCAAAGGCAAGTTTGAACCTAATTGGGTTGGGCCTTTCATAGTGACTGTAGCCTATGGCTCAGGGGCATATCAGCCTGCCACTCCAAAAGGTGAACCTTTGTCCGATCCTGTAAATAGCATGCACCTTCGTAAGTACTGGGCATAATTTTCTATCAGCACTTCTTCAAATATGATCCTGAAAAAATCAAAAAAAAAGAAAAAAAAAAAGGTGAAAAACAAAAGAGAAAAAGAGCAAAAAAGTAAACAAAAATGATTCACCCTCTAGTGAAAACCTAGCAAACAGGAGCTTTGGGCAAGTACCATGGTGAAAACCTGGCAATCAGGCACCATGAGTAATGAGATCATTGCTCCGTCATCTGTCATGACTTCTACCTATGCTATCCGGTCTACCTTTGTCATGACCTAATATTCTGTTTCAGGCCCGTGATTGGTCAACATCATTGTCTTGCATACTCCAGTTTCTTGTACATATGTTTTGGTCCCAGTCTATCTATATGTCTTTTAGATGTGCATTGGGTTCGTTCCCTTGTCATGATCAATCACTGGAACTTTTGAATTTAAAATGTCCTGAAATAATCAAAAAAAACATTGAAAAATGTCCTGAAATAATCCAAAAAAAATTTAAAAATGTTCTGAAATAATAAAAAAAAAAATTGAAAAATGTCCTGAAATAATGCAAAAAAAATTGAAAAATGTCCTGAAATAATCAAAAAAAAATTTGAAAAATGTCCTGAAATAATCCAAAAAAATTGAAAAATGTCCTGAAAAAAATCATAAAAAATAAAAAATTGTCCTTAAAAAAACTCCCTAAAAAGTCAAATAAGGTCCTAAAAAAATGAACACAAAAACATTATCCCCTTTGTGCATAGATAGATCACTGGGCATCCCTCCAATGACATGCAATCACACACTGCGCTTTACTGAGATCACGCGTTAACAGATGAACTTTTTCAATCAAACCAAACATTCAAACTGATCACAATTGTCATATCAATCGAACATTACCATCAATATCATTTGTCCTTGTCATTATTATCATGGGTCTTATATAAGGTGTGGTATACTTGAAAGCAAACTATGTCCAGTCTTAGACGAGGTACCACATGTCTCGAAACCAGACAGCATGATCGTCCTATCAGCACTTTCAACTTTTGACAATAAAGATCAAGATGTTTGTTTGATTTTTTGGAATTAGTGAGTCTTATCATTTATTGATTTATCTTCGATCATGTTCCTATGTTGCTCGATGATGTCACTGAGTGATTTAGAGTGACCGAGATGGTTCATGGTCCCTTTCTTTTTTGTTGTGATTGTTGTTTGTCTGCGATGTGTCTGTCTTTTGCAAAAAGGGTTGCATTTCAGCTTTGGCCTTCAATGCCATGATGCTACACATCCATTTTGCTACATTAAAATAAAGGTTCTCACCTACAAAGTGCATTACTAAAAGCAAGTTTTTCTTCATCTCTAACCGTCCTCTGTCTCATTTCTTCTTACTAACATTTCTTCCGTCAGATCGGATAGTCAGTTCGGTCTAGTGCTCCAATCTCCAAACACATATGCTGCATCCTGCATTCATTGGTTAGTACATTTGCATTATATCAAACATCACATCAAGCATCATATGAAGCATTTTATCCATTTCATATTATAAATGCATGAAAAAACACATAAAAATATATCCATACATGTTCATAAATAGTGCATAAGTCATCCATACATAGAAAAATAACTAGAAGTCATAACACATTGCATCCCATCATATCGATACATATCATATCACATATCACAATAATATCGAAGTACAAAATTGGACTCTCTGTCCTAAGTATGGCTCGCAGGCTGACTACATAATGTCAAACTACATCTGTCTGTCATAAGGAGTATGTGCCTTTGTCACTGGGTGCTCCCTCTGTCCTCCTCATCCCTGCCATGTCTCAAGGATGATGTCCCTCTTGGTCCTTGTTGTGGTGGTCTCATGGGTACACTCACCCCCATGCTGCTCAATGACCTCCGAGAGCGTGCCCTGCTCTCTGTCCTCGATCGTGCCCAATATGAAGCTGCTCTCTGCTTTGGTGGAACTACATTCTCATATAGTGTCCTCCAATGGCATATCTCCTCTCCAGTCTCTACCAGCATCTGTGCCATCTCACATGCACTGGCATCCCTAATTGACCCAATATACTCAGTGACTCTCTGTTCTTCTCGCTGTGCCTCAGCTATTGTTGTATCTCGAGCTGCTATAAGCCTGGCTATCACTACTCTGAACTAGTCCTGCTCTATCCTCAAGATAGCAATCTATCTCTCTAATGTCGCAATTTGATTATGCTGACTCGCTATGGTAGCCCTACACATCTCCATCTCCTCTATCCTAGCTATCTCTGGCTCTATGGGTATATCCTGCAATGACTCTTGATCACCTGAATCTGGCTCATAATCATCATCCCCCTCATCATCATCTCCATCCTTGTCATCCCCCTCATCCTCATCTCTACCCTCATCCTCCTCATCCTCATCATCTCCCTCCTCTCCAGCGAGTGGGAAGTCCTCCTGTCTCCTAGGTACAGGAATATCAGGATCTATCAGTGGCACTGGCCGTCATCGTGCAAACCATCGCTCATACTCCTCTATCATCCCAGCATCCACCACATCTGATCTCCAATCCCACTTTCTCCACTGTAGCTGTGTGAAGTCGGCATATGCTATGTGTGGCTGAATCATCCTCCCCCACTGACTCGTCTCTCTGTGAGACCGAGCAAAGTGTGCAGTCCCTCTAGGTACATCCTGCCTCTCTCCAAACTATCATCTGACTCTCTCTGGCAGGTACATCTCAATCACTCTTTGGTGATTCACTGGTCACCCAATCAGGTACCTTTGTCCGATCCTGTAAATAGAATGCACCTTCACAAGTACTAGGCATAATTTTCTATCAGCACTTCTTCAAATATGATCCTGAAAAAAAAAAAAAAAAAAAAAGTGAAAAACAAAAGAGAAAAAGAGCAAAAAAAGTAAAGAAAAATGATTTACCCTCTAGTGAAAACTTGGCAAACAGCCGCTTTGGGCAAGTTCCATGGTGAAAACCTGGCAATCAGGCACCATGAGTAATAAGATCATTGCTGTGTCATCTGTCATGACTTCTAGCTATGTTATCCGGTCTATCTTTGTCATGACCTAATGTTCTATTTCACCCCCGTGATTCATCAATATCATTGTCTTGCATACTCTGGTTTCTTGTACATATGTTCCGGTCCTGGTCTATCTATATGTCTTTCAGATGTGCATTGGGTTCGTTCCCCTTGTCATGATCAATCACTAGAACTTTTGAATTTAAAATTTCCTTAAATAATCAAAAAAAAAAATTGAAAAATGTCCTGAAATAATCCAAATTTTTTTTTAAAATGTCCTGAAATAATAAAAAAAAAATTGAAAAATGTCCTGAAATAATCCAAAAAAAATTGAAAAATGTCCTGAAATAATTAAAAAAAAATTGAAAAATGTCCTAAAATAATCCAAAAAATTTGAAAAATGTCCTGAAAAAAATCATAAAAAATCAAAAACTGTCCTGAAAAAAAATCCCTAAAAAGTCAAATAAGGTCCTAAAAAAATGAACACAAAAACATTATAAAACTCGCAAAGGCAAAACAAAAACATTATCCCCTTTGTGCATAGACACATCACTAGGCATCCCTCAAATGACACACAATCACACACTGTGCTTTACTAAGATCACGCGTTAACAGATGAACTTTTTCAATCAAACCAGACATTCAAATTGTTCACAATTGTCATATCAATCGAACGTTACCATCAATATCATTTGTCCTTGTCACTATTATCATGGGTCTTATACAGGGTGTGGTATACTTGAAACAAGACTGTGTCCTGTCTTAGACGAGGTACCACATGTCCTGAAACCAGACAACATGATCGTCCTATCGACACTTTCAACTTTTGACAATAAAGATCAAGATGTTTGTTTGACTTTTTGGAGTTAGTGAGTCTTATCATTTATTGATTTATCTTCGATCATGTTCTTATGTTGCTCGATGATGTTACTGAGTGATTTAGAGTGACCGGGATGGTTCATGGTCCCTTTTTTTTTTGTTGTGATTGTTTTTTGTCTATGATGTCTCTGTCCTTTGCAAAAAGGGTTGCATTTCAGCTTTGGCCTTCAATGCCATGATGCTACGCATCCATTTTGCTACATTAAAATAAAGGTTCTCACCTACAAAGTGCATTACTAAAAGCAAGTTTTTCTTCATCTCTAACCGTCCTCTGTCTGATTTCTTCTTACTAACATTTCTTCCATCAATTCGGATAGTCAGTTCGGTCTAGTGCTCTGATCCCCAAACACATATGTTCTGCATTCATTGGTTAGTACATCTGCATTATATCAAACATCACATCAAGCATCATATCAAGTATTTTATCCATTTCATATTATAAATGCATCAAAAAACACATAAAAATATATCCATACATGTTCATAAACAGTGCATATGTGATCCATACATAGAAAAATAATTATAAGTCAGAACACATTGCATCCCATCATATCGATACATATCATATCACATATCACAATAATATCGGAGTACAAAATTGGATTGTTTGTCCTGAGAATGGCCCTCAGGCTGACTACATAATGTCAAACTAAAGCTGTCTGTCATAAGGAGTACATGCCTCTGTCACTGGGTGCTCCCTCTATCCTCCTCATCCCTGCCATGTCTCAAGGATGATGTCCCTCCTGGTCCTGGTTATGGTGGTCTCATAGGTCCACTCACCCGCATGCTGCTCAATGACCTCCGAGAGCATGCCCTGCTCTCTATCCTCGATCGTTCCCGATATGAAGCTGCTCTCTTCTCTAGTGGAACTACTCTCTCATATAGTGTCCTCCAATGGCATATCTCGTCTCCAATCTCTACCAGCATTTGTGCCATCTCACGTGCACTGGCATCCCTAATTGACCCAATATACTCAGTGACTCTATGTTCTTCTCGCTGTGCCTGGGCTATTGCTCTATCTCAAGCCATTGTAAGCCTAGCTCTCTTTGCTCAAAACTGGTCCTGCTCTATCCTCAAGATAGCATTCTATCTCTCTAATGTCGCAATGTGATTATGCTGACTCGCTATGGTAGCCCTGCATATCTCCATCTCCTCTATCCTAGCTATCTCCGGCTCTATGGGTATATCCTGCAATGACTCTTGATCACCTGAATCTGGCTCATAATCATCATCCCCCTCATCATCATCTCCATTCTCATCATCCCCCTTATCCTCATCTCTACCCTCATCCTCCTCATCCTCATCATCTCCCTCTTCTCCAGCGAGTGGGAAGTCCTCCTGTCTCCTAGGTACCGGAATATCAGGATCTGTCAATGGCACTGGCCGTCGTCATGCAAACCATCGCTCATACTCCTCTGTCATCCCAACGGCCACCACATTTGATCTCCAATCCCACTGTCTCCGTTGTAGCTGTGTGAAGATGACATATGCTATGTTCGGCTGAATCATTCTCCCCCACTGACTCGTCTCTATGTGAGACCGGGAAAAGTGTGCAGTCCCTCTAGGTACATCCTATCTCTATCCAAACTATTGTCTGACTCTCTCTGGAAGGTACATCTCAATCACTCTCTAGTGATTCACTGGTCACCCAATTAGGTACCTCTCTTGTCTACAATACGATAGCTCATCACTATCATCTGACCATCCAGGGCAATCAAGATATGGCCTCCATGTGAACTCTCTCAATCTGTCTAGCTCATGTCGCCAATACAATATGTATCTAAAAGGACCCTATCTCAGTGCTCCCCCATAGTAGTACACATATGGTCGATGTGGTAATACCTGTCTTTCTGCAATTGGTTGACATATAGCTATGTGCTCAAATGCCCATACCTGTAACAATGTGACTTCGCAGCTCAAAGTTTGAACTCCCTGATATGCTATCTGATGCAACTGAAAATATAGCATAGCTAGTACACATGGTCCCCATGTGTACACCGTCTCCTCTGTCACCATCTTCTCTAGCACTGTTCCCCATCCAATAGGAAATCCATGTCCTCATCTATCCCCTGCTAGTAGGCATGCTATCACCACTGCTATCACCACATATCGCTGATCATACTCTGATGCCATGGTCTCCCAGCCAATCTCCCTCTCTGTGATATCCAAATCATCTGTGTTGCACTCAAATAATCTACACAACACATCTCTCCCTGTCACTGGGTCATACTCTATCATCTCCCCATGAATCAGAATACAGAGGATACGCCATACATCCTCTAGTGTCACCGTCGCCTCTCCAGTCACCAGATGGAATGAGGAAGTCTCTGAATGCCATCTCTCTGCCAATACGGTAAGAAATCCTGTGTTTTCCCTAATCTCGGGCATGAATGTGATATAATATACTCCAAGTCCTGCTAGTGTATCTCTATCCATGCTCCTGAGTCTATGTCGTAACATGAAGCAGTCTGGTCGATTCTCCCGTGTGATCAATGGATACTGTTGACTCTGCATCACAATTGGGGCATATTTTGTTAGTTTTAGGGTTTTCTCCTACGGGCTGCATTTCCTTGTTTCATGACCAAATCAGAGTGTTCTTTATCTATTTTGACCTATCCTATTCTCATCCCCCCTTTTCGAATCATTCACATGCCATTTTTGACCAAATTAGGGTTGCCAAAGCACAACTGCACCTGTGTGCTAACTCCTGTGCATGTGTAGCAACAAACTGCAGCTTTGTACCCTACACAAGCACAAAAGACCCTACAGAAGTGCAGGATTCACCCTACACAAGCGCAGAAGTCAGTTTCTGCATTCCCTGTGGGCCCCGCAATGTCCCACAAGTGATCAAAATTCGTAAAATTGACAATATGGGTCTTTGAGATACATACTGCTACCCCCGCGTTGTTCAATCGTCTGTAGGTGCATACACATTCTCCAAGGTGATCTACCATTGGAATGTTCGCCATCTCTTTGCAAGTGTCCTTTTTCCAGAGCATCAAATTCTCCTCTTTGGCTAGTGCAAATGAGCAATTTTCACTCTCTTTGTCTCATTTATAGATCTTTGTCAGTGCATAGATGGATGTGCACCCTCTCCATCTTATTATTGTCACAGTCTTTTGGACCATCAATTGCTTGCCCTTTGTGTACTCGATCTCCGATTTTCAGTCTGTTTGATCTTATCATTTCCTATCATTTTTATCAATCAATTGGCCTCTTTTCTGCATGTTTCCAGCCAATTCCTCGAGGGGGCATGCATATGTCATTGTCAATGTCTTGGGCATTTTCATTATCATTCTTTGAAATAACGCTTAAGCTCACATTGTCTCAAAGAGGGGTAAAATGTAGACACCTAAAAATGGTCAATGCTTGCGGAATCATACTTTAACATTGACGCATTGCCTTATTTTAGGGTTTTTACATCACATTAACATTTCTCCTATGATTCGTACTTGGTTTTTATCATTTGCGAGCATCTAGTCATTCTTCTGCATTCTTCATTTGTCTCGCTTTCGAATTTGGTCTTGTCGATAGCAATCTTTAGTCATGATTTTGGTCGATCTTATCCTGTCACATCATTGTGCGTATTCATTTGTCATCATTTTGGACATCGTGAATCCTAATTAGGGTTTTGTCCTCTTATCAATCTTGTCATCTTGTGATCGATTTGTCATCGATCGTTGTCATTTACAATCTTATCATCATGTGATCGATTTGTCATCAATCGTTCTTGTTATCAATCTTGTCATCTTGTGATCGATTTCTCATTGATCATGGTCATTTTCAATCTTGTCATCTTGCGATCGATTCGACATCGATCCTTGTCCTCTTGTCAATCTTGTCATTTTGTGATCGATTTGTCATCAATCGTCGTCTTTCTCAATCATGTCAATTTGGATCAACTAGTCATTGTTCCTCGTCAATTGGTGCATTTATCAATCAAATCTTTTGTCAGCATTGGTCCTTTGTCAGTCATAATTATGATCAAATTGAATCAATATCAATTATCTTTTGTCAAGACCTAATTGTCATTCTTGCATTTTCTAATTCATCTTCTAGGGTTTCACGATTTATTCATTTAACCTTGTTTGTCATTTCTCCCTCTAGGTTAAATAATTTATTTATTTATCCTCAGTCTTCTTGTCACAATTAAATGTTCATTTAATTGGCTAACTAATTCCTTCCTCTTTATGAATTAATTAATAAATGAAAAATTGTTAATTAATTCACTTAATTCCTAATTTTCTCATTTCCTAATTTCCTAATTTCTATTTCATCTAATTGCAATTCTCTCCTATTTTTCTCCTAATTTCATGGGAATGACATTTCAAGTTGTCATAATTTGTCATAATTGACAATCAATCAATTTTGACATAGAAATTTGTCATAATTTTGTCATGAATTATCAATCAATAAATCTTGCATAGAAAGTGCAAATTTGTCATAATTTGTCCTAATTGTCATTTTTGATTTGAAATTGCCATTTGAATCACTTTCATGCTAATCTTGTCATCTCTACAATTTGTCTATAAATTGGATGAATTTCTTCAATCAAGGTCCCTGACCCCTGGCCGAATCAATCATGCTTCTAGTACCCTTATGCTGTCATCTTGTCTTGACAAATCTTGCTTTCACATTATGCTTATGCACTTGAGGGTGAGATCCACAAAACAAAAGCAATTTGAAGGAGAAAGAAGGACAATGGAGCCACATGAAGCAGACATCTGCATTTGGTTTGCTTAGATTTCATTTTGAATGTCTTGTTTTCATGTCTTTATTGAGTGTTTTTAGGATTGTTATCATTGCATTTTAGTTTTCGTGATTGAGCTAGACTAATATTGATTTGCTTTGATTATTTCCACATTTCCTATCTACATTAATTGGTGAACCCAACATGAACTAACCCCGTAACCACGCTTTTGAGTTCTTTTGAGTTGATTTGCAGATGAAAAACCCAAGAAACAGGGTAATGCAGGCCTTTCTGGGCACTTCTGCGCCTGTGTACAAGCAATCTGCGCTTGTGTCAAGCATTCTGCACCTATGTCAGAGACTTTTACACCTATGTCAAAGGGATCTGCGCCTGTGTCAAGCATTCTGTACCTGTGTAAGTCCAGAAACAGAGGTAAAAAAAGCAGTGTTTTTACTTGCAAATTGGTTTGTTTTGCATTATGTTTCTGCTTTTTGGTTTTATGGTACTGATTCTTTGTGCAGCACCTTGGCATTATGCATGACAAAGACAACAAATGAAACTACTAACATGTTTTATGTAGGTTCAATAGTCAAAGACTAAACATATCAAACTTCTAACTTGGGTTTTGCAGGTTGCCTTGGACTACAACTAAACTTTGTGTTTGTAATTCATATTTAGGCACCTAGTATGATTTCTAAGTAGGATGGAATGAATGTATGTTTGCTTTGATTGTTGAGTTTGACATTGGAGTAGGAGAGTATGCTCTCATCCTTCTTAGGGTGATTAGAAATCCAGATCTTCGATAGCATGCTCATTGTTTTGATTGTGTGTCACCTTTAGAGGGCCTGCCTTCCCAACCATTTGCTTTTGCAAGCAAGTGACAAATTGTGAGAAGGGAATGACCCAAAGTGAGTACGGCTAGAATACCTTGGCATTCTAACTCACTATAAATAAATACTTGATGAGCGAAAGCTTTGAAGGAAGGGTTGCGTGGGAATTGTAGTTACTTGGGAAGTGATGACCCTTGAACTCTTTCTCATATCAACATATAAGTAGGACCTCATGGTCTAAATCGTGCTTGCGCGACTACATTTTTTTGGTATCTTGGTGGGCTTAATGTCTCAATCACGCTTGCGTGACACCAAGGAGTAACACTTAATAGAAATCCTTACTAAACACCTTGTATTTAGCAGCCAAAAAACCCTTCTAGTTGCTTGAGAAGGACAAGTTTGGATACTTGGAAGAGATACTAAGTTCGCCATGGGGAGATTTCCATGGGGACTGATGCTTGGCTGCCCTGAGAAGTGAGTGCCATGGAGGGGAGCCCATGGGATCAAGAATCTATGTATTCTTCTTGAATCCCATAACGAGTCTACCTCTCAAGTACCTAATGTCCTTTCCTACCATAAGAAATGTGTAAATGAGCATGATTGTCTTGAGTCTAAGCTGAAATATCTTGTCTTCTTTGCTTGTCAAAAGTTGAATTGCATCTCATTTCAAAAACAAGACAAATTGATTCAAAAAGTATTTAAACACAAGAACATTTCATCCAACAAAGTTCAAAACATCTTCAAACATGGTTGTTAAACATTTCTCAAAATCTTGTCTCAACATTCATGTCACTTAGATTTAGATTCATGTTAGGTTTGCATTTTGCAAAAGTCATTGTCAGCTACCAAGGTTATGTTCCACCTAGGTCATACTCCTTTGCATATCAATAAGGGTCATCCATTTGCATGTGTCCTCTTGCATTAGAGTAATACCATTTTAATACATTCATATTTGCATACCATAGGTCTCTTCATTCAGCTTAGGTTATTATCATATCATATTAGGGTCATTTGCATAGTAATTGTCCCTTTGCATATAGTGTCAAAACTAGGTTTTGTTATACTTGAGTAATCCAAATCTTTGATAAACCCTAAGTCATTGTTAGGAAGTCTAGACCTTATCAAACCTTTTCTCTTTTTGTCATTATTATCATTTCGTCAAACCTAGCTTAGTATCCAAGCATATAGGGGAGACATTGTCATTTTGTCCTTTGAGGTCTAGACATCATTTCAGTTTCCTAAGGGTCTCTTTTTAGATTTGCATTTCAAAAGTTTGTCAAAATCTTGAAAAACAACCAAAAATGTAGGTTGCATTCTTGCCATAGATTGCATATCATACATTATCCTTGAAAATTTTCAAAAATATTGCATTTGCATAGTTGCATGCCTGTTGAAACAAGGTCAAAGTCTAAAAACATGGGCGAAGCAATGTATCAACCCATTGACAACATATCCAATTCATAGTTTCAAACTAGTCAAACAGTAGAAATTGAAGGTTTGTCAAACACATCATTACCACCATATGGAATGGTTCAACTTGGACCACCTCCATTATATGAACCAGTGTTTGTACTCATGAAACTAGGATATGGGAGTGTTCCACCAACACCAAGAGGAAATGCACCTTTCGATTGGAATCAACCAAACCTACAACATGAAATTCAAACATTTCATGAGGAACAAACTCTTTCACAAGGATTTGGTTCAGATCAAGGCATTCAATAGGAGGCAAATCCAAATGTCCAACCAGATTCTTCATCAGATTTTGATGCTTCTGATGATGTTGACATGTTCCTTCAAGACCCAAAGTTAACAAAAAAGATGGATAAACTCTTGAACAAGGTCTTTAAGATGTTCCCACAAAAATACCTTAACATGATGAGTAATGTGGCTTCCTTAAACGAGCATATTAATGTGCAAATGCAACAAGGCGGTAAGCTGTTAAGTTTCTCTCTGCATCCAAATGAAGAAAATGTGCAACAGGAAATTCAACCTATCTTGATGAGTAAATGTGCTTCAAAGGCATTGATAGTGACTATTCCTCAAAAGTCACCATTTGAGACAATAAATAATCCATTATTAAACACAACACCTATAACAAAAGATCAAATGAAGACCCCGCAAATATTGACAACTATCCCTCAACAAGAAGTGGTTCCTTACATGCATAAAATTGGATCAAAATCTAAGATGCAAGAAAGCTTCACAACTGGAAGGCCTGATATCACCAATGTCCAAAACAATTCCACAATGCAACAAAGCTCTTATGTCCTGTTAAGCTCAATATATTTGCCAAACACCATTGTGACAGATCCTTTAATAATGGCGACACAAAGAGCTATGGATAGTGGTTTGCACCAACAACAAATGTTGCAACAATTGAGTAATACACAAAATGTACAATCGAATGTGAAAACAAACAATGCACAACAACAACAATACCACATTCGACAACAAATTGCAGTGCCTTTTGCACCAGTACAAATTAATGCAAACTTGCAACCATCACAATGGATTGGACAAACAACATAGCAAGTTAATGCAAGTGCCATACCCCATCTTAAGGAGAAACAACAAAAACCACCCAAACAAAGTTTTTTGCAAATGATGGGATTTACACCGTGACAACAATTAGCACAAAGTTAGCAAATTCCGATTCATCAGCATTAACAATAACATGTGCCTCAATATGTGCCAAGACAAACAAGCTATCATACTTCACAACCGCAATTGACACCTGTGCAATATCAACCCAGGCTACATACGATGATGCCACCACAAGAAGCACAACAACAAGGTCAATATCAAGGCATGGCACAACCACAACAACAAGAGGTGTACCAAGAACATTATATGCCCGAGACACCAAAGACGAAAATTTCAGAGTATCAACAACCGATCAGAAACACGATGTATCGACAAAGAGTACCCACTAGGATTAATGATGGACCTCCAAAATCTGATACAATTGTGCAATAGCTTGAGAAGTTGCAATGACAAGTTGACGCATTACAAACTAAAGGAACAAAGAAGTTATACATAGATCAAGATTTAAATCCTAATCCATTTGACAACAGCTTATACATGCCTCAATTCCCTAAGCATTTTGAGGCACCTAATTTTGAGAAATATAAAGGGAATGGAAATCCAAAAGATCACATTCGAGCATTTTTCGTAGCTTGTACTGAAGTGAGTAATGAGAAAACATATTTAATGCGCTTATTTGCATGAAGTCTCATGAGACAAGCCATGGATTGGTATTCGCATCTGTCATGAAATATAAAGACTTGGTCGGAATTGGCTCAAAAGTTTATATCTCACTTTGCATTCAACATCGATAGTGACGTGACCATGTCAGATTTATGCAACACCAAGCAAAAGCAAGGTGAACCATTAGTTACTTTCTTGCAACAATGGCGAAGCTTGTATAGTCATTCTTCCTTAGATATACCCGAAGAACAACAAGTAAATCTGTTTATCCAAAATTTGGTCCCAGAAATGATGTATGAACTAAAATTGAAAAGTCCCAGTACTATTGAGAAACTCATTAAGAAAGGGATGAACATTGAAACTGCTCTTGTGGTTAAGGGAATCATTAAGCACAATAAAGATAGTGACAACACAAACAATTCAGGGGACAGAAATAGATTTTGGTATAAAAACAAGAATGTCACTAATGATGGAGTTGTTGATGCAAGAGCTGTAATGCAAATCAACCCCTGTTCATAATCAAGAAATTGATTGTTCCTAATATGTCAACTATGGAACAAAATCAAACACTAATGAGCAATGTTACTCAATAGCTACAATATCAACAACATAATCAACAATACACTCAACAATATAATCAACAACAAGGCAAGCAACAAAACCAGCAACGCAAATCTTTTCGATCAAGGGATGGACCTCCTCGACAGTTTACGCCATTGGGAGAGCCTATTGAGTCAGTAATGAAACAATTAATACAAGAAAAATTTATCAAGTTACTAGATATCAAGGCAGAACCATTGGTAAAGCCACATTGGTGGAATGATAATGCATATTGTGAGTACCATCGGTCAAAAGGACATAAAACTGCATCATGTTTTCAATTGAAACATATGATTCAAGACTTGTTAGAGCAAGGAGTAATTGAGGCAGATCCACCCAATGCGACCTCTAACACTGATCATACAATTTTCAAAACTACTTTGCTTGATCATGACAAGGGTAAAGCATCTTCTTCAAACTCTACCCAAACAACAAATTATGCAAAGATTGGTTATAACAATGTCATCAATTGTTTTTGAGCATCAAATGAGTATGTTGCCACCCTAAGAATAAAGGGACAAGATCTTTCCTGTGCAGTCACCACTCGTTGATCCAAAATAGTCCTGAAAGGAGCTCTTGCAGTTCCTCCCAAACCAACTCCTGCAAGTTAGTATAATCTCCTAGATCATCTAGGAAGACACTTGCACAAATATCAATCCTTGAGTTGTTGAAAATGTCCCCCATGCATTGCACAGTCCTAGAGAAAGCTTTAATTGAGTCCACTGTCTCGACAGACATCGATGTTGACCAGTTTCAAGCCCAAATTGGACATCTAGCTGTTTCCCAAAATGTTGCTTTTTCTGATAATGATATTTCACTTGATAAGCTCCCTCATAATGATCCTTTACATCTTGAAGTCTTTGCCCATAATTGCAAAATCCGATGAGTCTTGATAGATGGCGGAGCAGGTCTTAATATTTGTACCTTGAGAGTGGTCATTGACCTTGGTTATATAGAAAAGGACATTCATGCTTCCAAAAGAATAACAATCAAAGCATATGATGATGCTGAGCACCCATCTAAAGGGATAATTACATTACCTATCAGAGTTGGTCCAATAACAGAAAACACTTTCCTGCAAGTCTTAGACCTTGATCTCCCTTACAATATGATTCTTGGTCGTCCATGGATCCACGCAATGAAAGCAGTTCCATCAACCTATCATGAATCTTTAAAATATCCTTACAATGGAACTGAGATAACAATTCCAGGAGATCCTAATCCATTTCAATTTTGTGCTACCCTAAAGGATTCCCCTCAACAGCAAGTCCTAGTCAATAGAGAGGCCCATTCACATAGTTATGTGGATCCTAAAGAGTTGTTAGATGTTGTCAAAGAAAAATTGAAGATACAGGACCAAGGATGCGGAGAATATTTAATGGATCAAACCTTCCTCATCGGGAATTTACCAATATCTCCAAAATCATATGGCAAACCACATTTGTTGCAAAAGGAACCCAAGGTAGTTATTTAAAATCAGCCTCCCACTACATTTACAAGATGGGGTGAACTTGACAAAGAAACTTTAGATGATGATGTCATAGATTGGCTTTATAAAGATCCAACTGAGACCCCACCTGTCAAGTTGCCCATGGAATGGTAGGACAAAGGATTTACTATGCTGCAGAAGAAAGGATATGATGGCTGCAGTGGCTTAAGCCCAGACAAGAAGGGAAGGCTAGAACCTATTATACCCAAGATGCGAGCTCCAACTTTAGGGTTAGGTTTTGTACCATTGCGAATTGGATCCTCATCTACCAAAGTGACCACGTGTGGAAAAGGGCGTAACTCTGATGATGAAATAACAGCTGAGGATACCCAACCCGAAACTAATTCCAATGAATGGGAGTGGAGTTCTTTTTCTTCTAGCTCCTATGCCCTTGACAATGTTTTCCTTGACCCTGATGATTTGCCTATGGAAGACAAACATGAAATAAGTGCCCTTCCCAAAACATGTCCTAATGCTTGGATAGAGTCATTCTGGGACCCAAGCTCCGATTCAGATATGAGCAGTTGAGAGAATGATACCATGGATGTTTACATCTTTACCATCTCATTCCTCTCTCTCCTAAAAACTAATGATGACATGCCCCTCTTCTATCCCCAGCTTATCCAACATGACCAACAAGAGCCACTCATATTGGATTGTTTTCAAAATGACGAAGCAATTGCAGAATTCCTTGGACTATGGGAAGGCATACCACAAGGTGATCATAAGGTAGGATTTGCCATTGATCTGGATTCCATAGCATATTTTGGGGAGTCAACTCCATCTTACAGTCATCAAAATGAAAAAAGAAAAGAAAAAGTAAAAAATCAAAATAATAGGTCTTTGAGTGAAAACCGTAAGGCACTCTCTGATCATACAAAAGTAAAAATAAAAGACGTACCTATGGGTGAAAACCTCTCTGAGGCGCCCAAAGGTGGAAGAGTGGACATATCCCTATCAAGTCAGGATAAATCAACATTGCTTGTGGAAATGACTAAGCAGATCAATTTGGGTACACCAGACAACCCTAAGGTCATTCATTTTGCTGCTTCTCTATCAAAACAGGAAAAGATAGATTTTGTCAATTTCTTTCTTGAGAAGAAGATCAGCTTTGCATGGTCCTATGCAGATATTCCTGGCCTTGATCCCGAATTAGTCCTTCATCACTTGCCATTAAAAGTAGATGCCAAGCCAGTCAAACAGAAACTTAGAAAGATGCATCCGTAGGTGGCTCTTTTGGTTAAGGTAGAACTGAAAAAATTACTAGATGTGGGCTTTATCAGACACATTGATTATGCAAACTGGATTTCAAATTTAGTACCAGTTAGCAAAGTAACTAGGGGCATCAGAATCTATACAGATTTTAGGGATCTCAATAAAGCATCCCCTAAAGATGACTTTCCACTGCCAAACAAAGACATCATAGTTGACATGACTGCTGGATATGAGATGCTCTCATTGATGGATGGTTTCTCTGGCTATAACCAAATTCATGTTGCTCCTAAAGACCAACATAAGACTGCATTCACCTGTGCTCGGGGTACCTACTGCTGGAATGTGATGCCCTTTGGTCTTAAAAATGCAGGCGCAACATATCAAAGAGCGATGACGACAATTTTTCATGATTTCATGCATACTTTGACGGAGGACTATGTTGATGACTTATTATGCAAATTTGTCACAAGAGATAGTCATTTAGCCATCCTGGGCCTAATCTTTGACCTACAAGCTCAGACATAATCTAAAGAAGTGTGTCTTTTGTGTCACAAGCGGCAAATTACTAGGGTACATTGTTTCTCATCGAGGCATCGAAGTCGACCTAGCCAAGGTTAAAGCAATAATGGACATGCCTCCTCCTTCTAATCTCCATCAACTACGAAGTCTGCAAGGAAAGCTCTAGTCAATCCACTGGTTTATAGCTCAGTTGGTAGACAAATGTCATCCATTCTATCATCTATTGCATAAAGGAGTCACTTTTAAATGGACTGAGCAATGTCAATCAACCTTTCAAGCTCTTAAGGACTATTTGCTATCGCCACCTATCCTAATGCCTCCTACAGAAGGAAAGCCATTTATATTGTATATTTCTGCAACTGAAATGGCACTAGGAGTTCTCTTGGCTCAACAGGATGAGAACGGAAAAGAGTGAGCTATTTATTTATTAGCCAAACACTAGTAGGCTATGAGATGAATTATTCAACTATTGAACGGGCATGCTTAGCAGTGGTCTTTGCAACATAGAAACTCTGACACTATTTGTTAAATCACCAAACATTACTAGTTGCAAAAATTGATCCCTTGAAATACTTGCTTAGCAGAGTAGCTTTGACGGGTCACCTGGCAAAGTGGGTTATGATCCTCAGTGAATTTGATAATGAGTATATGGAGCGAAAGGAAATAAAAGGGCAAGTCATAGCAGATCAACTTGCCAAGGCTCCTATTTATGATGATAATCCCATGTTGACAGATTTTTTGGATGAGTCAGTGTTTACTCTTACATCTTCTAATGAATGGAAGTTATACTTTGATGGGTCCCATACCAAGTTCGGATCCGGAGTAGGCATATTGTTTGTCACTCCTCAAGGTGATGCTATTCCCAAGTCCTATAGAATAACTTTTCATTGTACCAATAACATTGCAGAGTATGAAGCACTGGTCACATGACTCCGAGTAGCGGTCCATTGGAACATCACACATTTACAAGTCTATGGAGATTCTCAGTTAGTCATCCATCAAGTGAATGATGACTACAAAACAAAAGATGAAAAGCTTATTCCCTACAAGCATATGGTAGACTTCTTCAAGACAAAATTCAGGGCTATCCATTTCAGTCAAGTTCCAAGAATGCAAAACAAGTTGGCAGATGCGATGGCTACGATTGCTTCCATGTTAAATATGCCTCACAATATGGACAAATGTGAATTTTTGGTCGAACAGTTGCTTGTCCCTTCTTTTGACATTCCGACAGCAGATGTGATGTGCGTTCTTGTTGGTCCTAACTCCCTGTGGTATAATGATGTATATCAATATTTGAAATCCCAAACCTTACCACCTAACCTTTCTGCTAACCAACGTCGAGCCTTCATCCGATAGACAGCCAAGTATGTCATCATTGCCAACACCCTTTACTGCCGTTCCTTTGACCATACCCTCCTCAGGTGTTTGGATTCTGACGAAGCACAAATGTCTTTACATGAGGTTCACGATGGTATATGTGGGGGCCATTTCAATGGTTTGAGCTTACCCAAAAAGTTGATTCGTGCTGGGTATTATTGGCCCACTCTAGAAAATGATGTTCACGATTTTGTTAAGAAGTGCTACAAATGCCAGATCCATGGAAATTACATTCATGGACTAGCCCAAGAGCTTCATTCTGTCATATCTTTGTGGCCCTTTTCTCAATGGGGATTGGATCTTATTGGCAAGATTCACCCGACATCTACAAATGGACACAAGTTCATCATTAAAGCCACAAAGTATTTTACAAAATGGATCGAGGATATCCCCATGACCTATATCACTGGTGTGTAAATTTCAAAATTCCTATTGAATTATATCATATGTAGATATGGGGTTCCCCTTGCCATAGTTACAGATAATGGTTGGCCCTTCAAGAATAAAGATGTCAAGGAACTCTGTGAAAAGTTTCATATCCAACACCGTTTCTCTAGTCCATACTATCCATAGGGTAATGGTCAAGCCAAAGCATCAAATAAAACCATTATCAAGATCCTGAAAAAGGTTGTCAATGACGTTGGTCGAGATTGACATGTACAGTTGAATCCAGCACTATGGGCTTATCGCACTTATATTCGCACACCTACTGGTGCAACACCTTTTTCCTTGGTGTATGGTGTGGAAACCATTTTACCCTTGGAAGTGGAGATTACTTCTTTGCGTGTTTCCTTGCAACATCTGATTAATGATGAGACGCACAAAGTCTCTCAGTTGCATCAGCTTGAGATGTTAGATGAGAAACATCAGACAGCCCTAACACATTTGCAAGCATATCAAAACTATCTCCGTTGCTCTTATAATAAGAAGGTCAAAGGGTGACACTTCGAAGTGGGAGATCTGGTTTTAAAGGAAAACCCCAAGAATGCACAGTCTACTGACATCATCAAAGGCAAGTTTGAACCTAATTAGGTTGGGCCTTTCATAGTGACTGCAGCCTATGCCTCAGGGGCATATCAGCTTGCCACTCCAGAAGGTGAACCTTTGTCTGATCCTGTAAATAGCATGCACCTTCGCAAGTACTGGGCATAATTTTCTATCAGCACTTCTTCAAATATGATCCTGCAAAAAAAAAAAAAAGTGAAAAACAAAAGAGAAAAAGAGCAAAAAAAGTAAAGAAAAATGATTCACCCTCTAGTGAAAACTTGGCAAACAGCCGCTTTGGGCAAGTTCCATGGTGAAAACCTGGCAATTAGGCACCATGAGTAATGAGATCATTGCTGTGTCATCTGTCATGACTTCTAGCTATGCTATCCGGTCTATCTTTGTCATGACCTAATGTTCTGTTTCAGGCCCGTGATTCATCAACATCATTGTCTTGCATACTCTGGTTTCTTGTACATATGTTCCGGTCTCGGTCTATCTATATGTCTTTCAGATGTGCATTGGGTTCGCTCCCCTTGTCATGATCAATCACTAGAACTTTTGAATTTAAAATTTCCTTAAATAATCAAAAAAAAAGTTGAAAAATGTCCTGAAATAATCCAAAAATAATTTAAAAATGTCTTGAAATAATAAAAAAAAAAATTGAAAAAAGTCCTGAAATAATAAAAAAAAAACTGAAAAATATCCTGAAATAATAAAAAAAAAATTGAAAAATGTCCTGAAATAATCCAAAAAATTTGAAAAATGTCCTGAAAAAAATCATAAAAAATCAAAAACTGTCCTGAAAAAAACTCCCTAAAAAGTCAAATAAGGTCCTAAAAAAATGAACACAAAAACATTATCCCCTTTGTGCATAGAGACATCACTAGGCATCCCTCCAATGACACGCAATCACACACTGTGCTTTACTGAGATCACACGTTAACGGATGAACTTTTTCAATCAAACCAGACATTCAAATTGTTCACAATTGTCATATCAATCAAACGTTACCATCAATATCATTTGTCCTTGTCACTATTATCATGGGTCTTATACAGGGTGTGGTATACTTGAAACAAGACTGTGCCCTGTCTTAGACGAGGTACCACATGTCCTGAAACCAGACAACATGATCGTCCTATTAGCACTTTCAACTTTTGCCAATAAAGATCAAGATGTTTGTTTGACTTTTTGGAATTAGTGAGTCTTATCATTTATTGATTTATCTTTGATCATGTTCTTATGTTGCTCGATGATGTCACTGAGTGATTTAGAGTGACCGGGATGGTTCATGGTCCCTTTTTTTTTTTTGTGATTGTTGTTTGTCTGTGATGTCTCTGTCTTTTGCAAAAAGGTTTGCATTTCAGCTCTGGCCTTCAATGCCATGATGCTACGCATCCATTTTGCTACATTAAAATAAAGGTTCTCACCTACAAAGTGCATTACTGAAAGCAAGTTTTTCTTCATCTCTAACCGTCCTCTGTCTCATTTCTTCTTACTAACATTTCTTCTGTCAGTTCGGATAGTCAATTCGGTCTAGTGCTCTGATCCCCAAACACATATGCTGCATCCTGCATTCATTGGTTAGTACATTTGCATTATATCAAACATCACATCAAGCATCATATCAAGTATTTTATCCATTTCATATTATAAATGCATCAAAAAACACATAAAAATATATCCATACATGTTCATAAACAGTGCATATGTCATCCATACATAGAAAAATAACTATAAGTCAGAACACATTGCATCCCATCATATCGATACATATCATATCACATATCACAATAATATTGGAGTACAAAATTGGATTGTCTGTCCTGAGTATGGCCCACAGGCTGACTACATAATGTCAAACTACATCTCACTGTCATAAGGAGTACGTGCCTTTGTCACTGGGTTCTCCCTTTATCCTCCTCATCCCTGCCATGTCTCAAGGATGATGTCTCTCCTGGTCCTGGTTGTGGTGGTCTCATAGGTCCACTCACCCCCATGCTGCTCAATGACCTCCGAGAGCATGCCCTGCTCTCTATCCTCGATCGTGCCCGATATGAAGCTGCTCTCTGCTCTGGTGGAACTGCACTCTCATATAGTGTCCTCCTATGGCGTATCTCCTCTCCGATCTCTACCAGCATCTGTGCCATCTCACATGCACTGGCATCCCTAATTGACCCAATATACTCAGTGACTCTATGTTCTTCTCGCTATGCCTGAGCTATTGTTGTATCTCAAGCCGTTGTAAGCCTGGCTATCTCTGCTCTAAACTGGTTCTGCTCTGTCCTCAAGATAGCATTCTATCTCTCTAATGTCGCAATGTGATTATGCTAACTCGCTATGGTAGCCCTGCATATCTCCATCTCCTCTAACCTAGCTATCTCTGGCTCTATGGGTATATCCTGCAATGACTCCTGATCACCTAAATCTGGCTCATAATCATCATCCCCCTCATCATCATCCCCCTTATCCTCATCTCTACCCTCATCCTCCTCATCCTCATCATCTCCCTCCTCTCCAGCGAGTGGGAAGTCCTCCTATCTCCTAGGTACCGGAATATCAGGATCTGTCAATGGCACTGGCCGTCGTCGTGCAAACCATCGGTCATACGGCTCTATCATCTCGACGTCCACCACATTTGATCTCTAATCCCACTGTCTCCGTTGTAGCTGTGTGAAGATGACATATGCTATGTTCGGCTGAATCATCCTCCCCCACTGACTCGTCTCTATGGTACATCTCAATCACTCTCTAGCGATTCACTGGTCACCCAATTAGGTACCTCTCCTGTCTACAATATGATAGCTCATCACTATCATCTGACCATCCAGGACAATCAAGATATGGCCTCCATGTGAACTCTCTCAATCTGTCTAGCTCATGTCGCCAATACAATATGTATCTAAAAGGACCCTGTCTCAGTGCTCCCCCATAGTAGTACACATATGGTCGATGTGGTAATACCTGTCTCTCTGCAATTGGTCGACATATGGCTATGTGCTCAAATGCCCATACCTGTAACAATGTGACTCCGTAGCTCAATGTCTGAACTCCCTGATATGCTATCTGATGCAACTAAAAATATAGCATAGCCAGTACACATGGTCTCCATGTGTACACCGTCCCCTCTGTCACCATCCGCTCTAGCACTCTTCCCCATCCAATAGGAAATCCATGTCCTCATCTGTCCCCTGCTAGTAGGCATGCTATCACCACTGCTATCACCACATATCACCGATCATACTCTGATGCCATGGTCTCCCAGCCAATCTCCCTCTCTGTGATATCCAAATCATCTGTGTTGCACTCAAATAATCTACACAACGTGTCTCTCCCTATCACTGGGTCATACTCTATCATCTCCCCATGAATTGGAATACAAAGGATACGCCATACATCCTCTAGTGTCACCGTCGCCTCTCCAGTCGCCAGATGGAATGAGGAAGTCTCTGAATGCCATCTCTCTGCCAATGCGGTAAGCAATCCCGTGTTTGCCCTAATCTCGGGCATGAATGTGATATAATATATTCCAAACTTTGCTAGTGTATCTCTATCCATGCTCCTGAGTCTATGTCGTAACATGAAGCAGTCTGGTCGATTCTCCCGTGTGATCAATGGATACTGTTGACTCTGCATCACAATTGGGGCATATTTTGTTAGTTTTAGGGTTTTCTCCTACGGGATACATTTCCTTGTTTCATGACCAAATCAGGGTGTTCTTTATCTATTTTGACCTATCCTATTCTTATCCCCCCTTTTCGAATCATTCACATGCCATTTTTGACCAAATTAGGGTTGCCAAAGCACAACTACGCCTGTGTGCTAACTCCTGCACCTGTGTAGCAACAAACTGCACCTGTGTACCCTACACAAGCATAGAAGACCCTATAGAAGTGTAGGATTCGCCCTACACAAGCGCAAAAGTCAGTTTATGCATTCCCTGTGGGCCCCGCAATGTCCTGCAAGTGATCAAAATTCATAAAATTGACAATATGGGTTTTTGAGATACATATCGCTGCCCCCACGTCGTTCTGTCATCTATAGGTGCGTACATGTTCTTTGAGGTGATCTGTAATTGGAATGTTCACCATCTCTCTGCAACTGTCCTTTTCTAGAGCAACAAATTCTCGTCTTTGGCTAGTGCAAATAAGCAATTTTCACTCTCTTTGGCTCATTTATAGATCTTTGTCAGTGCATAGATGGACGTGCACCCTCTCCATCTTATGCTGGTCGCGGTCTTTTGCACCATCAATTGCTTGCCCTTTGTGTATCTGATCTCCGATTTTCAGTCTGTTTGATCCTATCATTTCCTATCATTTTTATCAATCAATTGGCCTCTTTTTTGGCATGTTTCTGGCCAATTCCTCGAGGGGGCATGCATATGTCATTGTTAGTGTCTATGGCATTTTCATTATCATTCTTTGAAATAATGCTTAAACTTGCATTGTCTCAAAGAGGGGCAAAATGTAGACCCCTAAAAATGGTCAATGCTTGCGGAATCATACTTTAACATTGACGCATTGCCTTATTTTAGGGTTTTTACGTCGCATTAACATTTCTCCTATGATTCGCACTTGGTTTTTATCATTTGCGAGCATCGAGTCACTCTTCTGCATTCTTCATTTGTCTCACTTTCAAATTTGGTCTTGTCGATAGCAATCTTCAGTCATGATTTTGGTTAATCTTATCCTGTCGCATCAATGTGCGTATTCATTTGTCATCATTTTGGACATCGTCAATCCTAATTAGGGTTTTGTCCTCTTATCAATCTTGTCATCTTGCGATCGATTTGTCATCGATCATTGTCATTTGCAATCTTGTCATCATGTGATCAATTTGTCATCGATCGTTCTCGTTATCAATCTTGTCATCTTGTGATCAATTTGTCATCGATCGTGGTCATTTTCAATCTTATCATCTTGCGATCGATTCAACATCGATCCTTGTCCTCTTGTCAATCTTGTCATTTTGCGATCGATTTGTCATCGATCGTCATCTTTCTCAATCATGTCAATTTGGATCAACTAGTCATTGTTCCTCATCAATTGGCGCATTTATCAATCAAATCATTTGTCAGCATTGGCCCTTTGTCAGTCATAATCATGATCAAATTGAATTGATATCAATTATCTTTTGTCAAGACCTAATTGTCATTCTTGCATTTTCTAATTCATCTTCTAGGGTTTCATGATTTATTCATTTAACCTTGTTTGTCATTTCTCCCTCTAGGTTAAATAATTTATTTATTTATCCTCAGTCTTCTTGTCACAATTAAATGTTCATTTAATTGGCTAACTAATTCCTTCCTCTTTATGAATTAATTAATAAATGAAAAATTGTTAATTAATTCACTTAATTCCTAATTTCCTCATTTCCTAATTTCCTAATTTCTATTTCATCTAATTGCAATTCTCTCCTATTTTTCTCCTAATTTCATGGGAATGACATTTCAAGTTGTCATAATTTGTCATAATTGACAATCAATCAATTTTGACATAGAAATTTGTCATAATTTTGTCATGAATTATCAATCAATCAATCTTGCATAGAAAGTGCAAATTTGTCATAATTTGTCATAATTGTCATTTTTGATTTGAAATTGCCATTTGAATCACTTTCATGCTAATCTTGTCATCTCTCCAATTTGTCTATAAATTGGATGAATTTCTTCAATCAAGGTCCCTGACCGCTGGCCGAATCAATCACGCTTCTAGTACCCTTATGTTGTCATCTTGTATCGACAAAACAAAAGCAATTTGAAGGAGAAAGAAGGACAATGGAGCCACATGAAGGAGACATCTGCATTTGGTTTGCTTAGATTTCATTTTGAATGTCTTGTTTTCATGTCTTTATTGAGTGTTTTTAGGATTGTTATCATTGCATTTTAGCTTTCGTGATTAAGCTAGACTAATATTGATTTGCTTTTATGATTTCCACATTTCCTATCTACACCGACATTACCATGGCGAGCACTTTCTGCCCTAGACCTACTCTCCCACTAGGTGAGAGTTGTTCCTCCCAACCAAAGAGTGGCTAACTGGATCCTAGAGGCATCTTCTACTAGGCCTTGTATCCTACAATGCACCTCTACCTGTTGGACCCAATCATCTAACTTTTCAGCATCTAACTCCCCACAGTAGTTAGGTAATTCAAATTTTACATCTAGTTTAATTATAGGCTTAGATGTGATCTTGAAAGGATTAATAGAAGTAGAAGAAGAAGAAGAAGGGGAAGAAGGACGAGAAGGAGATGGAGGAGTTTTTGGTGGTGAATCACCACCTCTCGATTGCTTTTCTTTATCCTCTCGATCTCCATGGTCCTTTGATGACTTTCCCTTTTCATGCTTTATCCATTCTTGCCTCTCTTTGTAGAGCACTTCTACCATAGCCTTCATTTCAAAAAAAGCTTTCTGAAAGTCTCTTTCACTGAGCTCAGGGTATTCCTATTCAGTTGCACTTTCTGACATCTTCAATGGAAAAGTCTTTCGTTTACCAATCTCAGGATTATACTCTACAAGTGTTCCTTCACCACGTTGTCTCTTAGATCGTGTTAACATCCACCTCTGTAAAGGCTAGTCAAACAGGCTCTAATACTACTTGATCTGATGTTAGGATCTATGACTGTTGCATGTGAGATGTTAACTCTTACAAGGATTAAATGAAGGTCTTAAAATTACAATCAAATTGCTTAAATAAACATAATAATCAAATAGCGATAGATTGAACAGAAGAGAAAAAGGAAAGAGAGGACAAAACACAAGTTGATATCGGAGTTCACCAAATGGCTACGTCTCCAGGTCCATCTCCAAAGGAGTGACCGATCCTTGATTATGCTCCAAAAAGAGGTTACAAGGTCTTCAACTGTTACAAAGTCTCCTCGCGTCTCCTCGGACGATAATGAATTACAAATGTTCTTCTCTCTCAAGTACAACAAACTTGACTTCAAGCTCCCAATGCACAGAGACAAACAATTCACTATCACAAGCTCTCCAAAAATTCTCTCACACTTCTCTCACAATACTCTTCTATCTCCAATCTCAATTCACTACCCCCTCTAACTCACAACTTACCCCCTTTTATACCATTTTACATGCTAAAATGGGGTTAAAACAATAATATTTTATAATATACCATATCTCCCAAATTTACAACATGTAATATTTGATATTCCCCCTAATTTTAAAATAATCATCTTAAAAATAAACCGAACCCTTTAATTTAGTGGCTCTTATGATTTTGAGCCTTACATTTCATGGTTCATATTTACTATGATCGGGTATGCTTGTTTGGAAATAAAGATATAGAGGGGATTTCGGTTATCTCAAGGCCCCTTTATTTTCGAATCACCACAACCTTCAAACAAAACCAAATTTTGTAGCCGCTGACACAACGGTGGAGAGAAAAATGTGGGAGATAGGGGTCGGTGGTTCAAACCGTCAGCCTTTCATAATTTCTTCATAGGGCGTTTGATACCCTTTAAATAGAAGCAGCATTATCACGTCTCCAAGAAATCCACATAGCCTAGTGGTGGAGAGTAAAAATAGAAGGGAGAGGTTATGAGCCACACAAACAAAGATTACAATTTTAGGATGTGTTTGAAAGTACTTCATTAACGTGTAGATTTTGAGAGCTTCCGTGCGAAACCTACTTTGTCACATTCTGAAATCATAAAACTCCATGCAATGACATCTCTTTTAGGCTTTTTGATAAACAATTTATGAGACTTGTTGATGCTTCCATTCTTTGTTCGCACGTTGCATTTGCTTGCAGGTTCCTAAGGCCATTTCCACTTCTCCATTTTGAGCATGTCATGCAATCATTGCTGTCTGTGAGATGGTATAATCTGGAGGCATCTTTCAAATGGTTCGCATGATGTCTTTGATTCCACATTTTAAAATCATGTCGATCAGACATTTGCAGCAGCAACATCTAATAAAAATTCATATTATTATTATCCCAAAGTTCTCATTTTATAGAGGTAGATTGGATATAAGCAACGGTTGTGGAGTTTGACTTTATACCTACCACCTGCATCTTCTTGTAAGTTTATATAGCCTTTTCAACACATGCATTTTGTACAAATCTTTCTACCATTCCCTTCCATTCGATGCAATCTCTTTGAGACTCACTATCAAACGATTAAGGTGCATTGTGAATGGTTCCATATTTTACATGCGTGTCTAGCAAACTTCGCGACCTATTAAAACCTTTCCAACATTTTGGTGTCGCTATCATCTCATGACCACGGCCTTTAATGAGATGATATCTATTTGAAGAATTCTTCTAAAAGTCTCTGTACCCACAATGCTTTGATGGGCATCCATACCTATTGAAGTTGCTTCGAAGAATATTTTGAACAAATCCATTTTGTGCAAGTCTCATTGTGACCATGCTGCAGCAATGATCCATTCCTTGCTTCAAAGATTCTAAAGCATTTTCGCCAAGTTCATTTTGCCTATGACCATGAGATGCAATTTGTAGAATAGGTAGTTATAATAACTACTTTCTTTGAACGATCAGGTAGTTATAGTAAATGCCTTCCCTTCGACGTAACCACCACAAACCTGCCAATTCCCAACAACTCCTCCTCATTCGGTGGAAGGTCATAGAGCTCACAACTCCATCGGTATTTTGTTCAACTTTCACAACTTGTCGATGTACTATTTTGAATAACTAATTCTTTAATAAATGAGAATGCATCAACGTCTTTTAAAATGATAATGCCTCAAGATTGAATACCTTTGCATCTTTGAAAGCTTGGTCAGCTTGCCGATAAATGAGTGCATTCGGTCTTTTGCCAGAGAAACTAACTCGCACAAAATTTAGGAGCTCAGTGCATCGATCATTTTGGATATATTGACATCTTTATAAACTAAACCAACTTGTAGTTAACGACCAAATTTATGGAAGAGCTTAATGATTCTTCGCGTCCTTTTTTTTTTCTTCATCGGCATTTGAAAGCACTTGAATCACGCTTTGATGAATGGTCGTATCTTGTCATTCTTGAATTAATAGCAAAAATGATCATTAGAAAAATTGGAACTATAACATAGAACATTATTATGGTTATGAATTCCTTCTTCCAAATGCCTTTGCTCAAAATGTCCAGCCCTCAACTCTCAGTACAAAGTCTCTATATATCGTTACAATAAATACATTTTGTGTATGTTCATGATCATTATTTTCTACGAGATGACATATCTCCAAGATATTTTGTCAATCAATTTCATTGTTTTATTTGTGATTTTGGCAAACTATATCATCACTTTGCAAGGTCTTTGGCTAAGGTGACAAATCATTTTTGATATCGTGGTGAGATATTTAGCACTGTAATATGATTAAGAGGTTATTGATTCAAGAAGCTTAACATAAAAGTTTAAAATTTTTGAAGTTTAAAAGTGGGGCTAACACATATATATTTCAAATTTTCAATTTGTTATCTGATAATTAATATATAATCCAAAACTAGAAACATTAGATAAGATTATTAAATATTAAACAATAAAATCAAACAATTTTTTTTGCTTAATACTTCTAATAAGATTAGATATTCTTTAGACTATTGAGTAGTCTTGGTTAGAATGTTTAAACCCTACCTAAAGATATTAAAATAATAAAGTATTAAATTTTTTAAAAAATTAAAAAATTAAACCGCACTTCATAAAATAATGTTAGGTTTTCCTATTTAGAACTTGGCATAGTAAATTCTGTTATTTTAATTGAATTTATTTAAAAGAAACATATTGTTTAAAATTGAACATTCAAATAATTAGTATTAACTGAATTGACCTTTTAATCAATTACTTTTATTAAATTTGATAATTTAATTAGTTATAAAGACAGAAAAAGGGTAATTAATATTTATATGTAGCTCCATAAAGAAACTTAGCTAATGAATTATTACTTTGAAGAGCTTCATTTATGAAATATTTACTGATAGGTTAAAAGAAATTATTGATTGAAAATAGGAAGTAAATTTGATTTGTAAGAGAAAAGCTCTAAGATAAAAATCAATTTGAATGTTGCTTTTCTCATTTGCCCAACTCTAAAATTTTACTTTAAAAAAAAACATAATTAGAAATAGGACCTTCAAAAGAAAAGTAATAACTATTTAGAATCTTTATATTTATTTTTTTATGCCTTTTCTTAAATCTGGTTGTCCAATGGCTTGATCCTGCAAGTAATTGATGATATTTTTAGCAACGGCTTTCAGAGTGAGAGAAACCTGCATTACTAAGTAAATTAAATATAAATAATTAAATTTAGAATTGGTATAAATAACTATTATGTAAGTAAATTAAATGGTGTAAATTATTTTATTTATTAAGAATTAACTCAATATGAATAAATAAGTATTAAATATTGTGTCAAATTCAAGGTATTAGTTTTGGATAAATTTTATATGCAACAAAAACTATAATTGTATTAGTTGACAATAACTACTTCGATGATAGAAAAACAAAAAAAATCAAAACAAAAGGGATAAACAATAAGGTTTATTAGTAAAATATTAGTAAAGTTAAAGAATTTTCCTAACATTTTTCTTGTAAGAGATTAATGGAACTTAATTATTGTAGAATATTGGGCCATATCTTATAAAGGAGCCTTCCCCAATGATCCCTTAGAAAGATTAATAATATCCATGAATAAGTTTTCTTCTTTAAAAAAAAAAATCCCCTTATAAGTCTTAGGAGCGAATCAATAATTTTTTCTAATAATTTGAATTTGGTAAAGTTATCTTTTACGGGAAATAAAGTTAGATTACTTTGTCTTATTAATTATGTTTTTTAGAGATATTTGGTATTGATTTTCAAGAGTATGAAGGATTTATGGAAAGGAGATCTAGAATCTATGTGAGTTTTATTTGCAAGTTTTTAGTCTTTACTATTTTAAAATGTTAATCATGTATACATGTATTAGCTCATTTTTTATTAGTTTTTAGATGCATTTAAAGAAATATGATTTACAGAGTTTTATCTTTCAAATAATAAGTTCTTTTAGAATTATTCAAAATTTTTGGGTTAAGCTAAGTGGGTCATTACATGTGGTATCAGAGTGAAGGTTCAAGTCTAGGCCTTGAGCTCACTTCAGTTGATACAATCTAAAGAATATCTTGGGTGTGGTTCGAAGTAGTAGGGATAAATAGTTATATCTTAAATCAAGAACTAAATAAGAAATTCAAATTTCAAGAAGACCTTGATGGCAATGAAATTGGAAGAGGAAGCATACCACCACTATGAGGAGTCAAAGGGAAGCTACCAATGATGGAAGTAAACAAGACCAAGGAAATAATGAAACAAGAGTAGAAGCTATAATCAACTTATTAATTGAGAAAAGGGATATGATCAACTCCTTGGAACAATCAATGCAAGACACTAGGGCAAGGCAAAATGATATTGAAATAGAATAGGAATTGAAGATGGGAACCTTGGCATAATTGAGGAAATGAGATAGATAATAGGATGTAAAATAATATGTTCAGAGCTATTTAAGGATTTGAAGAACATTACCCAGCCTAATTTTGATTGAAAGAAAATTGGTGGAGCTGAATATTGGTTGAATAAAATAGAAAAATACTTTGAATTAAAGGACTTCAATGAAATAAATAAGACATTATAGAGTTCCTATCAACTTAATGGGAAATCAACTAGCTGGTGGACTAATACAAAGGAATAAAATGGGTATAATAAGGACATAATCTCATGAGATCAATTTGATCACCATTTATTAAAAGATATCTATCACAATTATTCTTCAATGAGAAGGTGATATAAATTCATAATCTTCGACAAGAGGCTTTGACTACTCAACAATATAAGGATAAGTTCTCGAAATTGCTAAATTATGTATCCATGTATCAAAAGATGAGACCGGTCTAACTAGGAAGTTCATTTTGTTGCAAAATACCACCATAAGAATAGAAGTTGATGTTCATGGAATTGAAGACATGAATGAAGTACATGAGAAATATTAAAAATAGGGAAGGAAAAAAAAAATTCAAGCCCTAGCAACAACAAGATAGAAATTTTAATGAGAATCATTCATTTGAAAGGAAGTATGAATTCAAGGGAAGCACAAACTTCAACAAGAATAAAAACAAAAATTATCTAAAAGGAGACCACCTCTTAAAGAAAATCAAAGGATGGATACAATAATAATGAGGTAAATTATAACAGAAATGATCGACGGTATAGGATAACTTATCTTCCAAGGTTTAATGAAGCAAGGAATGATCCTGCTACGAATTAAAGAGTAACGATAGAGCCTTTCCAAGTTTTGGAGAGGTGCCAGACCCCAATGCGCAACAGAGAGGTTGATTGATGCAAATACAATGGAATCAATATGTTGAAGAGAATGCTACATGGGAAGACAATGGGATGTAGCAAATGTTTTTTTTTTTTTTCGGCTTATCATGAACAACAAACTATTTTAATTGTTATACTAAATAGATACTTCGGTATGATGCATAATTTAAGGGGGGAAGGATGCCATAGACCTCTTTTTAGACCTTGATAAGACTTGTATTTATTATTATTATTATTATTATTACTACTACTACTACTGCTACTACTACTACTACTACTACTACTACTACTACTACTACTACTACTACTACTACTACTACTATATTATTAATTTTATGAGTAATGTTAGAAAAGATAAATTGAAATGAGGTTGAAGTTTTTAAATAAAAAAGAATTTAAGTGGTGACACACACATGAGGTCATAGCTTATTTAAAAAATACTTATGTTTTCAATATCCTAATTGAGCACATGGTGTAGGAGAAATAAGAAGATTCTAGAAAACAAATTTTAAATTCAAAATATTAAGGCATAAATATTATATCTAGCAAATATTTGACATGGGAGTTACAAAATTATTCTATGACAAGAATAATTCTATTCATGGCATTTTTATGACAAAGGAGTTACAAAATACATTTTGATAAAATGGAGGAAAATTCAAATTCAAATTTCTTGCAACAATCATTTTTGCATGAAATTAATTTAGTTACCTATTTTCTCAATATGCTAGTTTAGCACATTTTGTAGAAGGAAATGAGAAGATTCTAAAAGAGAATTTCAAATTCAAATTCTTGCATGTAACCCCCACTATGACAGCAATCATTTTGCTTGGAATTAATTTTGGAAAAGAATCTTTATATCAATTAATTTCTCTTGTAGTGGGAAAATGAATCTCTTTTCTATATATTGAATTCTATATTTTCGAAAAGGGAGTTCATTATTTTTTTGAAAAGCAATTTTTCGATTCTTGCAAATCATGTTAGTTGTAGGATGAATTTGGTAGACATATTGTATTGTAGAAGATAGGAGTTTTTAGGGGTTTTTGAGAAAATATATAAATTAGGAGAATGTTGTATGCATTGAACAAGTTGGTTTTTGAGAGACATTTTAAGGAAAAAATATTTTTTGAAGTTCTTCCCCTTTCCAAATTTTTGTAGGAAATGTTACTCAAGAATCGAAGAAAAGTTAAGATTTTTGGAAGGGATGAAGAGGAAACCCGTGAAGAAATCAAAGGAACTAGAAGATCTTCAACAATGAGGAAAGCTTTACTAAATAAGTAAATTTGCCCCAATGCAAAAAAAATGAATCATAATATTGTCTTAAGCTTTATCTTGAAGATCTATTGATAAAACTTCCATTGCATTTAATAAATAAATAAAATTGATTTATTTGTTTTCATAAGAAGTAGTATATATAGTTATTTTGAAAATAAAGTTTATTAATTTGGGGGATTCTAATTTTTATTTTATTTTAAACAAGTGGCACATAGTGGCGAGTACTTGTTGTCATAGTATTGTAATAAAAATATTTGTTCTAAATTTTAATTATTATTTTTTGATAGGTAATTGGCCAAAGCCTAAATAGCTTTTGACTGGAGCTATGAACCAGTGGGGACACAGTAGGGGGCCCCATCCCAATTAAATTTTCTTTGAATTATTATTATTATTATGTTTGATTAGATTGACCCCAAGACCTTCCCCATCCTATGGAAGGCCAAGAGTCACAACTTAGAATTCCTCTTTAGATGTCCCTATTGGGAGTTGAACTTGGGTCTCCACAATGAGAACCCAATGTTTTAACCAGTTAAGCTCAACCCCTTGGACTTCTAAATTTTAATTATTATAATTTTCAATTGTAATAATTTTTTTTAAAAAATTTTAATCTTTATAATTTTTAATCATTGTCATTTTAAAATAATTATATCTATGTAATACTAACTACAACTCTTATTTAAATAAAATAATATAAACTAGCACTTCCACTTTGGTGTGTAATGGGTATGCTAAAGAGGCATGGAAGGTCAATTAGCATGTAGTTAATGAGGTCAATTTGTGGCCATGATGTTGTTTGTACAATAAAGGACTTAATTGAGAGATGATATCCTAAAATCAACTATCCATCAACTTACAAGGACTCAATCATAACTGAAATAAAACCTTTCAATTGAGAAGATAATCAAGTTTTATTAGAAACGGACTCATGTTATGTTTTAAATAGGTGAGCGAGAGAAAGAGGTTGAGATAGGTCTAGAAAGTGGTATATATAGAGGGGTAAGAGTGAGAGACACATGAGTAAAGAGATAGAGAAGAAGACGAAGATATTGATGGAGTCAAAGATAGAGATGGAGAATGGGGAGAGGAAAATGGAGAGAAGGAGAGAGATATGAGAGAGATAGAGAAAGAGGGGAGAGGAATATATAGATGTGGAAGAGAAAAATAAATAGTTGGAGAGAGATGAAAATATAGAAATATTAAGATCTAGAGATAGGAAGTGATATATAGATAGACGGAGAGATATAGTGGTAGAGAGAGATAGAGATAGAGGGATAGATGAAAGAAGTTATAGAGAGAGAGAGATATAGAGAGCAAAGGAGATATGGATATAGAGGAGAGATGGATGGATAGGATGAGGCATGTTTAGAGATTAGGGGTAAAGATGAAGATAGAGGTAGAGATGAAGATAGACAAAAATAGGATGGGAAAAAGGATGGAGCAAGAGAGAGGCATAGATAAAGATATAAAAAGAGGAGATAGAGAGGAAGATAGAAAGGGTAAGAGATAGAGAGATATATAAAGGAAGAGGGAGATATTATATATATATATATATATATATATATAATATCTATATATATACTTGATGGTGAGCCAGAGCTAGAGAGTTAGAGTTATAGAGAGAGGAAGAGGGAGAGAGAGGTAGAGACAAAGAGATAGATATGGGGATAGGGAGGGAATGGGGGAGGGAGAGATGGGGAGAAATAGATAGGAGAGTAAGATAAAGAGAGGGATGACCCAGATAGAGACTACATAGAGGTATTGATATAGATAGAGAAGAATATAGATAGATAGAGGGGAGAAGGAGGATATAGAGATATATGTATAGAAAGAGATAGATAAACTAGCTAGAGAGAGATAGAGATAAATATAAAAAATGCAATATATTGTGCAAGAGATATGGAGTGAATGAGAGAGGGGGAGGAAAGAGTGAGAGAAAAAAGATAAAAATCACAAGTAGTATAGAGAAAGGTTTAGACTTCAGAGAGACGAAGAGAGATAAATATGGGGAAGGATAGAGAGATATAGATATAGAGAGAGAGAGGGGAGAGAAACATGGAGTGTGCATATATACATTATAGACTAGAAGTAGAGAGTTATAAAAAGAGGGAGTGATGGGGAGATAGAGAGAGATAAGATAGAAAGATGGGGGGAAGGGGTATATAGAGATACAAAGATATAGATATAGGGATAGAAAGGATATACAGAGTAAATATAATTTGTGAAATATAAAGGGGGTGAGAAAGAGGGAAAGATGGAAGGCAAGAAAAGGGAGGAGAGGGATAAATAGAGATAGAAAGAGGGTGAGAATTAGAGAGGGGGAGATAGAAATATAGAAAGATAAAGATATAGGAAGTGACATATGGAGACAAGATATAGAGAGAGTGTGATAGATGAAGGAAGTGGAGTGTATAAGATCTAGAGATAGGGAGGTAGAAATAGGCTAGAGTGTGTGTTTGTGTGAGTGAGAGAGATATAGATATAGAGATGAGGGAGAAAGAGGGAATGTGTGTGTGAGTAAAAGAGATATAGATATAGATATAAAGAGGGAGCAACATATACAAATAGATAGAGAGGAGTAAGCGACAGAGAGATGATATAGTAATAGAGAGAGAGGAAGAAATATAGAGATAGATAGAGTGAGAAGGATAGAAGGGGAAAAGAGAGAGAGATATGGGGAGAGGTAAGGAGATATAAATAAGGGAGAGAGATGGAGATGGAGATAATAATAAAATGACATTATAATATCAACATAACTCCCCAAGGACACATGTTATCCTTAAATTATTGGCATGAAATTAGTAATAAGAAATTAGTTGATCTTTCTTTCTCTCTTGCTCTCTTTCTCTAAACATTTAATTTAGGTCTTAAGTTGAAATTTATTTATTATAAAAGCTAGAATAAAATTCAAATATAATTATTCTATAATGATAAATATTTAATAAGATGAAATGTATAAATTCTAATATCTTTTAATTATTATTTGAAATTCCATAAAAAAACACTTGAATAATTAAAATCACACTTTAACTTACGGTTAATCCTTGAAAAAAGAAGAACATACTAAATTAAATTCTTATCAAAAGAAAATAGTAATAGAAGAAAGATTTTAATTTAAAATATAATTATTCTATCATAATTTAAATTTTAATAAGACAAATAATTATAGATTCCATTAATTATAATAATTTTTAATTATTATAAAAAGACATAAATAATTAAAAAAAAATTCAACTTAATGAAAAAAAGAAAAAGAAAAGAAGAAGAAGAAATGGAATTAAATAAAGCTGGTTCTTTCTTTTTCAATATTTTTTCTTTTATTTTCTAAGAAGCTAAAAAATGATAGAATATTCTAATAAATTAAATAATATTAAGAGATATTTTGACTAAAAGTAGATAATAATAAGACAATTAATATAAAATTTAATAATTAATTTGTATTTTGATGTATATTTTTTTTAATATTTATGTAATATTAATTATAATTGATTTTAAAAAACTAACAATTAATAATTATAAAAGTGAAAATAAACATTTTTTGAATAACTTAATGAAAAATATTTAAATTTATGATTAAAAGTTATTAAATTATTTAGTATATATTAAAATGATTTAAAATTCTATGATTTTCAAAAAGTATTAAAAAATAGAACGATTTCAAAAAATATATAAAATATAATTATAAAGAATACGTATAATGATTAGGTTTTTTTAAATAGAAATATTTCTATTTAATTTTTTATTTAGTTTAATTTAAAATGAATCAAGTCCTTGTAATTGGTTTTATTATCTATATTTTTAGATAGAAAAGGAATTATTAAAATTTATATGTCTTGAAAAATATATTTTATTTATAATATTATAAATAATTAAAAACTTAAAAAATATTTAAAATAAACTTTTTAGTTTTTAAAATATAAAGAAATTCAAAAGGAACCTAGAAAATCTATCATTCCTCAAAATTTGCTCCTATAACACCAAATTTTTTAAATGAATCATATTGTAGACAAATAATTTTTATATATCTTAAATTCAAAAATATAAATCTCAACTTTACAAAAACCAAGTTTTTTTTTAAAGCAACAATAATAATCAGTTTTGATTGGTTCAAACTAATTGATTAAAGCACTTCAATGAATGGAATAGTATTGCCTACCACAACCTATTTATAGGGATAAAGTTTTGTTTTTAAATTTGCGTGCATTTAATTTAATTGAAACAAAAAAATATTTTAAATTCATTTTTATATATAATTTTAAGAGATATAATAATTAGAAGTTCATATTTTTATTCAATAGCTTTAAAAAGGTGTTTTGTAAAATTAAAATAATAATATTATATTATTACATATATATTTCAAATTTTCAATATGTTATCTGATAATTAATATATAATCTAAAATTAGAAACATCAAATAAAATTATTAAATATTAAACAATAAAATCAAACATTTTATTTTAATACTTGTAATAATATTACATTTTCTTTAGACTATTAAATATTGTTGGTTAGGATGTTTTAATCCTACCCAAAGATATTAAAATAATAAAGTATCAAATTTAGAAAAAAATAAAAAATAAAACTCTACTCTATAAAATAATGTTAGGTTTTCCTATTTAGAACTTGCAATAGTAAATTTTGTTATTTTAATTGAATTTATTTAAAAGAAACATATTGTTTAGGGTAATTAATATCTATATGTGGTTCAATAAAGAAACTTAGTTAATGAATTATTGGTTTGAAGAGTTTTACTTAAGAAATATTTATTGATAAGTTAAAAGAAATTATTGATTGAAAATACAGAGTAAATCTGTTTTGTAAGAGAAAAGTTCTAAGATAGAAAATGAATTTGAATGTGGTTTTAAAAAGACATAATTAGAAATAGGACTTTAAAAAAAAAGTAAGAACTATTTAGAATCTTTATATTTTATTTTTTAAGCCTTTTTTAAAATTTGGTTGTCTGATGGTTTGATCCTCCAAGTAATTGATGATATTTTTAGCAACAAATTCATTACTAAGTAAATTAAATATAAATAGTTAAATTTAGAATTGATATAAATAACTATTATGTAAGCTTTTATTTATTTAGAATTAGTTCAATATGAATAAATAAATATTAAATATTGTGTCACATTCAAGCTATTAGTAATTGTATTAGTTGACAATAACTACTATAATGATAAAGAAAGAAAAAAAATCAAAACAAAAGGGATAAACAATAAGGTTTATTAGTAAAAGATTAGAAAAGTTAAAGAAATTTTCTAACTTTTTTCTTGTAAGAGATTAATGGAACTTAATTGTTGTAGAATATTGGGTCATATCTTATAAAGGAACCTTCCCCATTGATCCCTTACAAAGATAAATAATATCCATGAATAAGTTTTCTTTTTTCTTTAAAAACAATCCCCTTATGTCTTAGGAGTGAATCAGAAATTCATTTCTAATAATTTGAATTTGCTAAGGCTATCTTTTACGAGCATTAAAGTTAGGTTATTTTGTCTTATCAATTATATTTTGTAGAGATATTTGGTATTTAGTTTCAAGGGTATGAAGGATTTAAGGAAAGCAATCTAGAATCTAGATGAGTTCTATTTGAAATTTTTTTGTCTTTGCTATTTTAAAATGTTTATCATGTATACATGTATTACCTGATTTTTAATTATTTTTTAGATGCATTTGAAGCAATATTATTTATAGAGTTTTATTTTTCAAATAATAAGGTATTTTAGTATTTGTCAAATTTTTTGAGTTGAGCTAAGTGGATCATTACACTCACTGGTGAGACAATCAGCCACAAGGGCTCGTTTAATAACTACAATGATCAAATCATTGTTAGTTTTGAGCAAATGCTCTAGCTTGTGGTTTGTAATAAGACCTAAAAAACCACGTTGAGCTTTGAAAGTTGTTAACCTAATAAGTGTATACAAGTTAGCTCAACTCAAATACTTAGTGTTGATCTCACTGCAAACTTTATGACAATCTTACTTAATTTAGAATTCCTTCTCGATTAAGATTACCTATTGTTATAGCCAGCAAACTATTTTTCACACACATGAGTAGTTAACCTTGAGTTATATTTTGAGGCAAGTAATTGTTCCCAAAGGAGAGGTTAGTAAGGAGTAGCAATATTGAGGTCCCACATTTAGCAACATTCAATGTGAACATAATTTCTCACGACAATATAGACAACACAAAGGAATCATATGTTTGGGATGGAGAGAAGATAATTGCATTTAGCACCATCTTTTATGATATAATATTTATTTGGATTTTATTAAGACTCTTGATTTTATAATTGAAAGAATAGTGTGTTTTGAAATGTCTTGTCATACACAAGTGGAGTCTCCATGAGTTTCAACAATAAATTCACATCTTAAATATTTCCAATAAGAATGAGATGGTAGACTTGTACGTTGTTGATTTAAATGAAAAACCTTAAAGCCACTTCTACTACCACATTGGATGCCAATCTGATTACATGACTTTATTATCAAAAGAAAAAAAGAGAAACAATTAATCAAGTGTTGTTGGTAACTCCATTGGGGCTATAGATGCCCAAATGGTAGTGGATCTATGCCATACAAAAAGTAGAGCAATAACTATATTCTCAGATCTTCAACTTGAATAAGGTTGCATTTTGAGTACGAAAGTCTTCTAGTTATAAAATAAGGAGACTCATAATAAAGCCCTTAAATCTTATATGATAAATATGGTATTTAATTCTAACAATTTTCTTCCTTTTCCTAGTCGGGTTTCCGTATGCATTGTTCTTTTTGTTAGATAATTGAGTTATTTTTCCCTTGAGAAAACGCTCCTGATGGACTGTTATTTTATTTTCAGAACCTTACTTTTAGTCTTCCTCCAAAATATAATTCATTAAGAGTATCCCAAATGATAAGAAGCCACCTCCTTTATGTGAAGGAAAGGTTCATTTCATTTTTAACTCTTTGACAACCCTTTGACACTCAAACCTTTTGTGGTTGTAGGAAGATTAGAGAGGAAATAATTCCCTATTGGCCAAAAACCCAAAGGGCCATATTCACGTGGTTCATCGTTAAGATCTGATCAAATACACCCCAGATGAACCTATGAGGAGAAGTCTTTTCAACATCTAGATTATGAAACCAAAGATTCTAGGTCTACATCTTCAAGCAACAATCCCCTATGAGATGTAAAAACTATAGCTCCCACCTATAATAGCCGATTTTTCGACTAAAATTGTCAATCAATTTTCCTTTCCCTTGCAAAATGGATCATAGATAGGACATGTGGGAGTCTCGCGCTCCTTTTTGGAGGAAAATTTCTCTTCCTTAAGAAAGTTCCTCATAGATATCCCACGTGTTAGCATTGCATGAAAGTAAAATTAGTTAAAGAAGTATAGCCAGAGGAACCTTACTAGTATACCATGTACTCACATCTCAATATACTCAGCAACCACCAAACAAGAGTTTTGAGAGCTTCTCTATATCTTGACATGTGCCATTCATGTGCCCCACCTTAGTTAGATAATTGGGAAGTCCAGTTTGAAAGTTAAGCATTATGTGTTAGTTATGTAAAAGATTCCAAATGATCCAAGTTGGTAAAATCATATGCGCATTGGTGGTTGGATCAAAACAAAGGAAAAAGGATGATCATACAAGCAGAACTGGGTGTTTTATTTCCTCAAATTATGGTTAAAAGGTGATGAAGATGTTGATGGTAATCATGCTAGTGATCAAGGAGAGATCAACGATATAGAATTTTCCATAGCATAACTAGTTATCCTCACTATCATTACTCTACCACCAAAATGATATTCTCTATAATTGAATGAAGATCCTTTGAAGGGAGAGGAAGAAATATAAAAGCCCAATAGGAAATTAAAAAAAGAGATTACTTTTCTTCATTAGAACCCTTTTAGTAATTGTTTATTTAGTAGACATCTGCTCATTTTGTTTGGGAAGAATTACATCCTAGTTCTCTATTCAAACCTCAAAATGTTTGTTCTTAATAAAATACTAGATTGTGCCTTAGTCGCCTTTCTAGTATCTATTGTGGGAAATGTTCTATGCTTCTAAATTAAATGCTTGATTCTTTTTCTATCTAATCTTTATTGGTTACTTATATCTTTGATGATGAATGGATCATGTAAGAGATTTTACTCTTCCATTTTATGTAAGGGGTAACATCGAACTACCATTTACTACAAAATTAAGAAGATAGTGAACCATTTTGGAAATTCAAAGGATTTGTTTAATTTTGTTTGACCTCTACAAGTACTTCTTGTAGCAAAATTTAAATATTTCATCTTATGTTTTTGTTACTTTAATGACTTGTTTTTCTTCTTCACAAAGAGCCTCTAATGTACTGTTCCCATCTCTCAAAATAAATCAATCTTAGATGTCTCTATAATGTATAAATTAAAATGTTGTAAAAGAATTGCATTTAATTATAGTTTTAAGAATTATTAAAATTATTTTTAAGCTTTAATCATTTTGAATTGTCCCCTTTCCTTTTTCCTTCCCTCTCTAGAATTATGAAGAATCAGCTTGTAAAATCTCAAAGGTTGGTTCACACGTCACACCAAGTCCCACACATGAAGAGATTCCTGCTTGCCCTTATTTAAGGAATGAGCCTTCTTTGGGATCAATAATAAGTCATATACCATAAACCATAAACACTAAGAGATGCACCTCAAATCCTATACACTAAACCCTTAATCTTCACATTAATATTTAACACTTAAACCTACACTCTCAATCATAAACAATATATTACCCACCATCAGACCTAAACCCTAAAAACCTCGCATTTCTAAATTATTCACAAAAATGTGACAACATTAGAGAGAGAAGATGGAGTGAGAGAGAATTATTGGTAATTGTAATGTGGAGAAATAGGGTTTTCTAGCTTGTGTGGGAAAACTAGGAAGCTTATTCCTATATCTACTTCAATTACATTGAGAGCGAGAACGACCCACTTGGACCAAGATGTTATAAGGGACAAGGTAAATTTAGTAGTCCCTCATGGGGGTACTTTGATATGATTCTACAATTTAGGAAGAAGGGTGTAAAACAAGGTGAAAATTTGAAGTCTTTGTGTACACAAGAAGATAGTGAACTTGCAAACCAATTTTAAAAGAAAATTTAGCAACATAGACTATAAATAACCTATAGAAAATAAATTACATAAAACTGGAGGGAGAAAGGTACCCAATGCAAACTACTCCCAAGACTAAGGCAACTTTCATAGCCCACTCCTGATAGTTTCACCTTCGATGAATTATAAACTATGAATCTCCACCTGCTTGCTCTATACTTATTTCTATGGGTCTGTCACCTATTTTACACATAGGAAAGGGAGAAAATGTTCAGTAGGAAGGGTTTTCCTAAGTCAAAACCTAATTTTGGAATCATACTTGTATTGAAATGTACTTGAAAAGAAAGTGTGATGATATATAGCAAAGACTAGATTTGAGAATGACAATGTCTTTGTAGTATCATAAATTGTAACCGATATAACTTACACCTCATGTTTGTGCTCCTACTTTAGCGTGTCATATCGCCATCCCCTCTCTCGGTTCGATTTGACTCTATTCTCCAAATTTGATGTAATTTTCAAACACCGTTAGGTGGGTTCTACCATGGGATTCCCTCTCCCCTTTTTCTTTGTTTCGGTCTTGTTTATAGAAGGAACAGGGTGTCGGATGCCTTGGTCAAGACCAAGGTTCTCCAAAATGCCTTGGTTACTCTCAAATAGGGCCCAAGGATGTCGTATATCTCCCTAATGGCATTATATCCCTAAGGCTACACATGATCATTGGAGGTCGACCTAATTAGTAATTTATGTAGGGAACCATCTATAAATAATTCCATCAATTCATTTTGACATCCATGAGCTACCTAACGCATTCATGTATCTATGAAGCATTCATCATCAAACATTTTTAGAGATTCAAGGCTGCATATTCATCATTCAATCATTATGGAGCAACATTACATCAATATTCATGAAACCATGTGTGTGTGATTAGGTTTTTTTATGTCCATGTATTTGTGATGCCATTACAATCAAGATTTATGATTACATTCAAAGGGCATTGCATCATCATCAATAATTATAGATATGAGGTATATCTCCTTAACAATTATTTTAATATTTGTAGTATTTCATTCAGGGTCAATTCCTAAATTGGGGATTGACTTAGGAAAATTCCTATCCCCAACATCTTTCCCTTTATTTTTGTGTGTAGGAAATAGGTTCATGAGCTATACTTGGGAATTCCAGCAATGTCGATAGTGACAAACAAGTTTAGCTTTTGATTGTAGAAAAATCAAAGGCCCAAGGCAGATCTATGCTACCTAGTCTCAAAAAATCAAGAATAAATTTTGGGAACATGTTCTAAACATATTTTTTTCCCACATCTTAGTTGGTGTCTCCATGGGACATTGGTAGCAATCTATTTTTGATAGCAGACTTCAATTATTCATGGTTTTCCCCTAATTTCACAATTACAAATCTAATTTTAATTTAAAAAGAGGAAACCAAACCCTAACTATTGAATCAAATTAAAATTTTAACCCTTTCCTTATTTGGATTGAGGCTAGATCTATTAGGTTCATCCCTCTTTCAATGTATTGGATAATTTGGTCAATTAGTGGTCTTATCCTACTTGGTGAAACTCTAGTTTCAAATTGCACCATTACAATCTTATACCTTGATGATGCAAATGCTTCTTTGAAAATGATCACAAATATTTATGTAATGGAATGACTATAGAAAAGAATTATTAAAAGGACATCGTGAAAGTCATGCTTGCATGAAGGCTATTGAAGGCTGCCACAATGAAGAATATGGTGGGATGAAATGCCCTGAATGCTTAAATGGAATTACTTGATCATGTTTTCTTTCTCTTTTTGGTCTCTCATGTGCTTACCCAAGATGAGGGAGGATACCTTCCTTATATACCTTTCCCGAGAATTTTGAGGTGCAAATATCAGAGTGGGCTGATATGGGAAAAAATTTCCCACCCAACGAAGCTGACCATTAAGTGGTTTGAATGGGGAGAAGGATGCCTTTATTGGCCTGCTCCTAGGAGTGGGTCACCTAGTTGCCAAGCTCCCTCCAATGTGGCCCCAAATTGGGACCTAAGATCCAAAATGGGAATGAGAATCTAGAATGAGATGTGGAATTGGGCTAGGATGAATGAGACAAGATACAAGAGACCATACATGCTAAAATAGGGCCTGGATGAGTAATAAATTGCATAGGGATGCAATTTATAATGGTACATTTAGTTACCATTTCAGTGGGAGTATGATCACACACATAGATTCATGATAAAGTAAAAGAAATATGGAGACAAAGGCATTATAGAAGCTTGAAAAAAGATAACACATCACCAAGTCCAAGGGAACAAGCCCCCAAACCAAGTATTTTAATTCAAACAACTATATGCAAGGACACACACAAATAAAAAATGAAGAGAAACAATTTAGACAAAATGAGACATAAAAGGGGTTAGTACTTAAAAGAAAGGCTCCAAGTCAACAAGGAAAGCATTGTCTCCAAGAAAATCAACTAAAATATTTGCAAAAGGATAACCAAGGATATCATTTTCTCTAATAAAATTTGCTAAAAATGGTGCAAAAGGATAACCAAGGAAAGCATTATCTCCAAGAAAATCAACTAAGAATGATGCAAAAGGATAACCAAGGAAAGAATTGTCTCCAAGGAAATTTGCAATATAATACACAAGGAGGCCACATATATGGACCCCTCCTTAACATGAAAACTTAGAGATATGGAGTCATCTTAAGGAAAACCAGAACAAGGATACACACCTTAAATCACCAAGGAGATTTTCAGAAACAATAATGTATCAGCGACCCTATCCAAAGAGGCATAAATTTTATGATTTGAGGAAAAGATAATTGGGAGATATCTTGTAACAAATGTAAAGGGAACATTTTGAGGGATACATAAGAAGGAGGGAAACATATTTTCTCAAGGACATCTACCTCTAAGAGGAGACCTTGAACAAAAATGACATAATTGACCAAAAGAAAGGAAGGAGAACAAGAATTCGCACCTGCCTCCAATTGTTAGGTAAAGGGACTCTTTATGAAGGATAACATACTTTTTGGCTCCAAGTAAGGGATTTGTTTAAAATAGACAGACATTATCAAGAGAGGAAAAGGTTGTACCCAAGGATACACACCTATTGCATAAGAGAGAACCCTTGAGTGAACAAACAATTTTGCACAAGAAATGACATTATAACACAAGAAAATACCACCCTATGAAGGAAAAATTTAATTCTTAGAGAGAATAAGAGATAGAATATTTGACCCCCAAGCATGAAGGTCAAGGAAAAAGGATCTATTATGTTTCTCACAAAGTAATCTTAAAAACAAAAGCATAATAGAATGCAAAACAAAGAGTGCCCTAATTGGTAGACTATTAAGATTACATGGTATAGAGCAACATAAAAGGCAAAGTTAGTGCTCAAGGAAAACCTTTTCACCAAGAAAAAGAAGAATATTTGTTGTGAGAGATATGAGCTTTATGATATTTGTCTTCAACAAATTATTTACAATCTTGACAATTTCCAAGAGAATGAGAATAATTATGATGAAAGAGACAATAGACATCATCATCTTTATTCTTATAATGACTGACATATCTAATGAAAGGAAAAGTAACATTCTTGTATCGAATTGTTCTTGATTTTCAACATAGATAGCTCTTGTCTCTTGAGGTGTAGGGAAAGATATCATAGTGTAAGAAGAAGGATTATTTTCTTGTTGTAAAATGATAGGAAAAGAAGGAGGAGGATTTTTTGATGAATACTCATGTTTAGATGGGTGATAGTTTATATGTTTTGCATAGTAATCCTTAAGAATTTGAACCTTATGGAGATCATCCATAGTGGTTGATGATAAATTGGGATATCCTAAACCTTTTGTCATAGATTTTAAGAGAAGATCTATAGGGACCTTAATTTCTTGTTCTTGGTTTCCAAGTCCTTGTCCACTATGGCCTTGTTTTAAAATTATACCATAGCCACCTCATAGGTTGTTTTTAATTGTGAAGGAGAGGGGATTTAATGATGAACTTTAAAAAAAAAATTTGTGTAAGGATAAGTTGAAGGGCCAAAGGGATGATCAGATGAAGGAGAAATATCCTTTGAAGGGATAATTTACTTTCTTCCATCATTATTCATGTTCTCTTTGGTAGGTTTGGAAGGAGTGTTATCTAACTCTTCATCTTTGATTAATTCCATGTTAGGAGATAGACCATGAATAAAATGCATATCATCATCTTTTTTAAGAATTTTTTAATGGTGAAGATAATATGTAGGAGAATAAGGAGGATCTAAAGTGATTGAAGTGATAAAATTAAAATTCTTATCTTGTCCCTCTTGCACCAAGGTATCCTTGTGAGGAGAGGTTATTCTCACCTCATTAACAAAAGATAACCTAGGGGAGGTACAAGTGTTGTTTATTTCAATGTCATCTCTAGGACTATCACTTTCTAAAAAATATTTTATATGATCTACATATGCTATACATTTACTTAATAACATCATCATAAAACAACATACAACATGGATAAAATCTTTGAAACTATAATTATGCCATATGCAAGAGTCCTATGAGTGAAAATAAACAACATGAAGTGAAAGATACCATTATCCAACACACGATTTTGATAAATGTAACTAAGAAGCAATGCAATCGCATGTATAATTAAAAAAACAATTAAATTTAGTGAATCCATTGTGAAACATCCCAAATTAGATCTAAAACTTAGAACATGGAAATATCAGATACATTGGGTTCACCAAAATGTAATATGGGGAATATGGTTCACTACCTTATGTGAGAAAACTTGGAATCTTAAGACTATTTTTGCTTTAATTACTTTGGGAGGGAGAATGATCTACTTGACCCAAGATGTTACTAGGCACATGGTAAATTTAGTGGTCCTTCATGGGGGTAATTGAAGATGACTCTACAATTTAGGAAGATTGGTACAAATAGGGTGAAAAGATGACCTCTTTGTGTGCATAGGAAGGCAACAAACTGACAAACCAACTGCAGAAAAAGATCCAACATCACAAACTATAGCCAAACCACAACAAAAATCTCAAGAAAAACTAGAGAGAGAAAGGCACCTAGCTCCACTTTCTCCTAGGCCTAAGGTACCCCACTAAGCATTCTCCTGATAGTTTTAGCTCCAATGAAATATAAACTATAGATCTCCACCTACTTGTTTTCTACCAATTTTTATGGTTTGTCATTTATTCATGTACATAGAAAAGGAAAATATTAAGTAGAAAGGGAATTTTCCTAATTCAAACCCTGGTTCTAGAATCAACCTTGAATTGAAATGTACTTGAAAGGAAAGCATGTTGATATATAGCATCATATATAGATTTGAGAATTAGAATGTCTTATACCTTGATGATGCAATTGCTTCTTTAAAGATGATCATATATGATGATGCAATAGCACGAATCCAACAAAAACCTAAAAGGACATCATAAAAGACATGATTTAATGAAGGTTGTTGAAGGTTGCCATGATGAAGAATATGGTGGGATGAAATGCCTTGAATGCTTGAATAGAATTTCTTATTCATTCATATTCTCCCTTTGTTCTCTCACATGCTTACCCAAAATAAGGGAGGATATCTTGCTTATATATTTCTCCCAAGAATTTTGGGGATAAAAACTCAATCCAGGCTGACATGAAAATATATTTCCTACCCAACCGAGTTGTTCATTAAGTGGTTTGCATTTGAGCCCAAACAATGGGGAGCAAGGTTCCTTGATTGGCCTATTCCTAGGAGCAAGTCAACCTAGGTGACATACTCCCTCCAATGTGACCCCAAATCAAGACCCAAGGTCCAAAATAGGAAGGAGAAGTTAGAATGATATATGTAATTGAGCTAGGATGAATGAGATTTAATGCAGGAATCCATTATACATGTTAAAATAGGGCCTAGCTGAGCAAGAAATTCCATAGGGGTGAATTTTATGATGCTATATCAATATGTCTTGTTATTGATATCAACCTAATATCTAGCAATATATGTAGTCCTAGATTGTTGTGATCATTGATAGTAATGATATAATTAACATGAGTAACTATATAACTAGTTGACTAGAAAATTAAATATGTGATGATGAGACTAATTTAGCTATTGTTTATCATGGCTACTATTTGCATGTTATTTTCATGATTTTATTGATTGGGATGAAGAGGTTGATGAGAGGAACAAATGGATGTTGGTTGCAAATGGCTATGGATGTTCAACTCCTTAGTGTTTGATGTCTACATTGAGTTGGTTGTTTTGATACTATTTATATTGCTAATTGAAGTGATGGTATGTTGATGTTGAGATGGGTTGTGATATTAATATGAGGATAGATGCATGTCAATACAATGAATATGTTGCATTGAATGAGAAGGAGATGGTTTTAAGATAGTTTGGTCCTTGGAAAGCTGATGGAGCAAGTTGGTATCGAAGTATGTATTGATGAATGTACAAAAGAATCCTCCATATTCCTCCATATTTGAAAATATGTTCTTTCAGACTTGGATATAATATTTATACTTTGCAAATATTGCATTCCTATATATTTAAAGCCTTTGGTGTTGCAGTTGATACAAACTTAATTGTTGATGGCTAACAATCTCTCTTTCCATCAGAAGTGGTCCTAGAAATGCTCTAAACTTATGTACATTAATATATTGGGTGTTGGAACTTGGAGGAAATGTTTACAAAGTTTGTGATATGTCAAATCAATTATTAGATGGTGGTGTGGTCTACAAGTAATATTGTATTTTGTGTTTCGCATGATCTTCGAAATGAAGTTTTTAGTATCAATTGTGTTGCATGCTAGTATGATCTTTATATGAAGAAGTGAAGGGAGGATATGAAAATATTTTTGGATGTGTAGTGTCCTAGATCATTCCTAGAACATTTATGACACTTGCACATGGCGTCCAGTACATTAATGAAAAACTCATGATCATAATTCTACTATTTTGGGCATCATGAGCTCAAAAGACAAAGTGCCTCTATATGCATCAAAAAACCCTTTGGTCTTATAATTCATTGGATGAAAATGCGACACAGATGCCATCATGTCATGCTAACATCCTGATAAATCTGTAGAATCTCGAATGTGGCAGAGACTCAAACTTTTGCTTGATGTGTGTTCTTTGGCTCATGTTTTGTTGTAAGGGTTGTTTGTGCCTCTTCCAAGTTGAGAAACCCTTCCTAGCTCATTTGGAGGGGTTCCCTCTTGGGGTCTTGGCTGTTGGCTCTCATATCATGTTCTTACTCTCATACTACTCTCTACACTATCTTTGATGCATTTCTACCGATGTCATGTTGCAACTATCCTGTGGAAAATTTTACCAAAAATCATGTACCAAGGGCTTTGCCACACTCGGATTTCGAACAAGAGGGGTTTGGCTACATGCCTTGTCTTCTCTTTATCTTCTTTTCATTTCATGCAATATATATATATATATATATATATATATATATATATATATATATATATATATATCTATTATTTTGATTGTATCTATTATCTAGGTGCATTCATATTACCAGTTTTACACTACATGCAATAGGGGTTTGCTTCCATGAAGAAAAGTATAGTTTCTACTTGCATCTTTCAATTTGACCAAGGTACTAATTTATTTATTTATTTTTCCAATCTATCTGTTTGGTTCTCCATGGTGGTAGAAATACCGAAGCGGGGGTCTGACTAAGGTAGGCCCGTATATAGCCCCCATAATTTTTCACATCTTTGTGTCTGCAGGTGGTGAAAAGGTTCCATGCATTGGAAAGCATATGGAGTGTTTTTTTCTATAATTCTCTTTTTGTGATTTATATATATGACAACGTGCTATGTTGGCATCTGCACCTTGTGCTGAAGTCTACATCCCAAGAGCTTCCTGACCCAAAGGTATATTCGACTTTTGGTTTTATTCTATTTTGTAAAGCAAGTTTCCTTGTTTCACTATTTCTACATTATAAATATATTTTTTAGTTTCATATAGTCATTAGTTTAGTTTTGTTATCTCCTTTCTTATCTTAGCACCAATTCGAGGTAGTGATGGATTGGTTTGTCCTCTAAGATTTATCATCTTGGAGGAGACAAATCTCTTCCCCTACATTTTGGTGAAGCCGAAGTGAACTCGCTAAATTTCAGATCTCTTTCTCTTAGAGTTTGATGCTTTCACTAAAGAATCCTCTAAGGATGACTTTGACATGTTGGATGAAGTGTTACATGATTTATTAGAAGCATGTCTTTCTAAAAGGGATGCAAGAAAGGAATCATCCTCTATGACATCCTCTTTCAAAGGTTAAGAGTTCACGAATGTTAGTGTTGTCTTTGCAGCCTCTAAAAGGTCTAAAAGACCTTACATTCATGTCACTACAACAATTCCTTCTCCTAAGAAAATTAAGTCCATTAATGGGAAAACTTTTAAAGGAGAAACTTTTTACCTATATACAAGATTGATGCAATCCAAACAATCATCTTATAACACTATTTCTCATAAATAAAATACTCAGAGAAACAAACAAACTCCTTAACAACCATAAATTTCTTTACCACTTCGTCAACCTAATCTTTCTAAGGCACCTATGCCGACACATAAGGAACCTAGTGATTACAATCTTATTAAGAAATTTAAGGTTACTCCTCCTAAGATTTCTCTATGTGATTTTCTTCAAATTACTTTGGTGTAACAAGGTATGCTACAAGAAGCCTTGCAAAAGATTGTGCTGCCTTCTTCTGCAAAATCATCAGATATGAGTGTGTTGATGGATCATATTCGTGTGAATTCATTGAATAATACTTTCTATTTGCATGAACTTCTACTTCCTAAAATAATAAATCTCCAAAATCCTCTAATGATAATTGTTCATGTAAATGGCATTGCTATAAGACAGACACTTGTTGATACATGTTCTGCATTAAATGTTTGTAATTTAGATTTGCTACCAAAAATCAAGGTGGATCCAAACTCCTTGGCAGCTTCCTGCTTGTTCATCTAAGGATTTGATAATAGTGGTTAAAATTCTATGGGGACCCTCATATTGTCTTTGAAGGATGGGCCTCTCACTATCCTGACCCTTGTACATGTGATGCCAAGTCCTTTATTATATAACCTCCTACTAGGTAGACCATGTCTTTATGCATTGGGAGCTATTTCATCTATGCTTCATGGATCTGTGAAGTTTGTAGCTAACAATCAAGTTGTCATTGTTAATGTTGATCTCGAAGCTATGCAGTTAATTAAAATAGAAGTAGTTGGTCAAGCCTCTTTTGCACCTTCATTTCAGAATTACATACCCACTTTGTCTTCTTTAGTGACAACTTCTACCTCTGCCTCCTCCCCTAAAAAGGAGGAACAGAAGAAGGAAGAAGCCACTAAAGTACAAGATGTTGTGAAAGATAGATCACCTAAGAAGAAATATTCTTTGAAAGAAAAATCCCTAAAGGTAGATCCTCCTGAGGTACAAATGCTGAACTTTACACCCATTAAATCTTCTCCATTGAGGAGAATGCATGATTAGGTGATGATTGGAGTTCTCTAGACTTCACCAACTCTCATGTTGGTGAACATAAAGTAAAGACCGGACCCATTTGAGTTTTCCCAAAATCTCATTTACCTTGGCTACGAAAGATGATTATGCATCCATAAAACTAGGTGATGATTATCATGTTGATCATATTTTCTATACCAAACCACCATTTTTCAAAGAATTACAAAACATTTTTGGTCCTTGATATAAGCTTGTGTCTCAACTTGGTTATGACGGAAAGGGTTGTGGACCTAGTGGAGAAGGAATTTGTGTGAGATTTTGCCAAGATCAAGAGCTCAATGAAAAGTACAAAATAGAGAGACAAAATATTTATAGGAATAAATTGTATTCTATCAAGATGAAAATATTGATCAACTAGATCATCAACCAATCAATCAATCATTTCAGATAATGAATATGAGCCTTCTTATATAGTCAAGGTTATATGGATATGTGATCACACAAACATGAAATGTGGCTCAATGAGAAACAAGGGTAGGTAGGAAATAGGTGTGGTAGGTAGGAGAGACAATATAATATTCCCCATGAGGTGGATCACCCACTGAATGTGGAATGTAACAACAAGATAAGACCACAAAAGGTGGAAATTCTCCTACACACACTATCCCAATGTGGCACAAACACCCAAGTGTCTCATACCTAAACAACTATAATATGTATGTGGCTAAGTAAACTTAACTAAGGTGTAATAATATCTAACATGAATAAACAATTACACCAATATCCCCCATAAGTGAAACTTGGGGGAATGCACTTAAGTCTACAATGCAACTAAGCAATGCAAGATGAGTACTAGCTACTAGGCCATGTTAGCTACCCATCTACAAATGAAAATGCATGCAAACCAATGAAATCTCTCATAAAGAAGGGAAAGAGAGAAAAACCCAATGGGAACAAAACCCTCCCCCAACAAGAGAGATGAAAACTATATAAGATAACTCTCATAGAAGTATGAGAAGGACAAAACCCCATGTGAGGAAAAAGTCCCCCCCATATGAGAGAAGAAGAAGAGAGACTAGGTATCCCCTCAATGTAGAATCTGCACCAATGAGAGAATCTTGAAGATGAATGAAGAAACTTCTCCACAAACGTCGAACAATGTTCCTCCCCTTAGAAAGAAACAAAACCAAAGGTGTATCCATGAAGTCTCCCCAATCATCAAGGGAAGATGTAGGAAAAAAACTCATAATGAATGGAATCTCTAAAAACTGTTCAAGTGTCCCCATGTCGATGTTGAAAGTTACCCCCTCAAAATGTGGTGAACTACTCCACACTACTAAAAAAGGCACTCTGAGATCTAGTGGAGATGAATGTAGAACACTATCCAAAGACTCACATGTCTCCTCAAAACATAAAGAGACATCCTCCAACTGATGTACAAAAGTATCCACAATCATATCAACCTCAAAAGAAGGATCATGTAGAGAATGCACAAGAGGGTCAGAGTGTTCCCTCGCAACAATCAGAGAAGGATCATCTTTATCAAAGAGAAGATTAATATCATCAATGATGTCTCCCAAACCTAAAATGTCTTTTAAATAGTCATCCCAATGAACTGAAGTTGGAAGACATGAAATATACTGTTGCACTGAATCACAAGAAGGAAAAACTATCACACTAGCTGCATCAATAGGTGCAAAAGGTGATATAATATCAATAGGAGAAAATGAAATAGAAGGCTCAAGAATGGGGTCACATGTGAAATCCCCAAGTTCAAGTACCCAAATTTCTCCTCAAAATCTAAATCATCAACATAGGAAGAATCAACCTCATCAATAATACCAAAATTTGAAAAGGAGTACAACCAAGATGCATGATCAACCAGCCTAGTTGCAATGATAGCTCTAGTGTCCAAGTCTCTAATGATAACTGAATCAAGTGTGAACTCCATAGTTTTCCTAGTTTCCCCATGTGTGATTTGATAGATGGAAAGAAGATTGTTTGTCAAATGAGGTACACACAACACATCATTGAAGGAGTTATCCCCAATGGCAATAAATCCTTTCCCAATCACATTAATGTATGTATGATTTCCCATCAAAATCTACGACATGTGGCAAGGTTCAAATGAAGAGAACATAGAATGTGAAGATGCCATATGATGAGAAGCCTCTGAATCTAGAAGCCATCTCCCTGAATCATGACTTGTAGTAGCACAAAGAGCTTGTCCCTTTCCTTTATTAGTCCCAAAAGGGTGATTCTTTCCATTATCATTTTACTTGGAAGAAGCTAATGTAGACACTATAGAAGATAGGTTGATTTTGTACTTCTCAAGAAGATTCTTCAACTCACCAATATCCTTCTTATAACAATGTTGTTCATCATGTCCTAACTTCTTACAATATGCACAAAAAATATTGTCCTTATATGATTTCCTCTTAGGTGAGGAAGTAGAATCACCTTGTTGTGGAGAGGATGATTTTTCTCCATCTTGTTGTGGCTCTGACTTAGGTTGCTTCTGATTCTTTCCTTTTCCTTGATGTCTTTGATTCCCTTTATTAGCCACCAAATATTGTGACTTTGAAGATCTGAGAATCCCCATCTTGGCCAGCTTAGATTTCTCAAGTATCAACATCTCCATGAATACATCAAATGAGGGAGAAGTATATGAGTAACCTTGAGCTAACCTATGGTAATGAAAGCTAGATACAAAGGCTGCATACTTTGAAGGAAGCTTGTCCAACAAGTTATAAACCAATTGAGCATCCTTTTTGTCAATGCCACAATCCTTTAGCTTTTCTCTTAGCTTAATTGCTTTTATGACATAATCTTAGATTGTATCAAAATCCTTGGGATCTAAAGTTGTGAGTTTACTATCAAGCTTGTAGCCCTTATTCTCATCAACTTGACCATACAATTTCTCATAAATATCAGAAGCCTCTTTAATTGCAGTACACTTATCAATGTGAAAAATGAGGTCATGTGATACATACTTTCTAAGAGTTCCAAGTGCCATAGAATTTTTAGTGATAAATTCAATTTGAGAATTAGGATCCGCCTTAGGATCAGGTGGTGTTGTAATAGTTCCCTCTACATAATGAATGAGTCCTTTTTCCATTAGTTTACTCCATGCCTTTATCTTCCATGAAGTATAATTATGAGGAGTTAAAAGTGGAAATTTAGGAGAACCCATAGCACCAAAATGAAAAAACACAAGATAGAGAGAGAGGAACAATCACACAAGACACCTCCCCAAATTAATCATTCAAGAAATCCTCCCCCACAAAATTGATGATTTGGCACTTTATACTTAGTGCGTATACAATGGGCCACTTGCAAAACAAGGAAAGGTGGAATTTTGATTTAAATCTTACAATTGCGTCAAAATAGGCTATAAGAGACTCCAACAAATACTGCAAGTGATCTAAACTAAGATCCAAGCAAAGTACAAGTACCAAATAGGCCAAAAATGACCAGATACTGAAAGTAAAATTTATACTCAAAATCACTGAAAAACTAATGGAATATTACAAAATTAGACAAAAAATTATGCACTTTCAAAAAAAAATGGCACTTGATAAGGAGGTCGTATGATGCCAAACGAAGCCTTTGAAGTTGCAAAATCTAGGATTATACAGGTACAGTCATGAAGATCTGCAAATTATGAAATACTACATCCATGAAAAACATAAAATTACTCCAGCACTATGAAGAGCATGAAATTATAGCCCATCTAAAAAAAAATGCACCAAAAAAGGAGCAAAAATGAGCAAGTTATGACCATTTGAAGTCGGACTGCAAAATCAGAAAAACCAAATGAGAGGGGGGTAAAAAAATTTCAAAATACTGCTGACAAAGTGCTGATGTCAAAAAATGATGGGATTAAATTTGACGCCCATTTGGCCATCAAAAAAATGTCACCTCCCCCTGCATGGTTGTCCATACGGTACAAACTGTACACGTGGCACACAATGATTTTTTTCGTACTATACAAAAATATTGAAGTTGCATAGAGGTGTCAAATAATGTGTTTGTTGTATGATGAGGTGGCATTCATACGTTAAGTGTACCTAGTGATTGGATGTACATGGTGGCTACTGACTGGGTGAGGTACTGCGGTGTCAAGAGCAAGACAACGGTCGTGGAGGTCACCGATGATGAGGTGACATGACAGGAAGGAGGTTGGGAGGAATTTGCAGGGTCGACAGGGAGGCAGCCGGGAGGAATATGCAGACTCGAAAGTGAGGAGGCCTAGTGGGGAGGCAGTTGAGACGGCGGATGGAGGTATGGCGGGAGCCGCCATAAATAGTGAAGACCCTGTAAAATAAATAAAGCCTGTGGTACGGGGTGTCGGGAGGAGGGGGGGGGTCAAACCCCCACAAATTTATTTTTTTTGGATTTTGAGTTTTTATTCAAAAAATTTTTTTACACCGATTCACAATTTAAAAAAATATTCTATGAAAAAATATAATGAAATATTATGAAGAATCTAAAAAATAATTTATTTTTTGAAAAATTCATATAATAATAACAAAATTGAGCAAATTTTTTTCCCTCACCAAAATAGGCCGACTTTATAGTCAAAATTTAAGGAAATGGCCTTCTAGACTCAACTGTGATGTCCAAATCATTGTACGACACACCCAAAAATAGCATCTTCCCAAATCTGAAAATTGAAGCCTCCAAAATGTCTCCAAAAAGACTAATCAAAGAAGCCCTTTAGGCTCTAATGCCATGTGAGATTTTGCTAAGATCAAGAGCTCAATGAAAAGTACAAAATAGAGAGACAAAATATTGATAGGAATAAACTATATTCTATCAAGATGAAAATACTGATCAACTGGATCATCAACCAATCAATCAATTGTTTCATACAATGAATATGAGCTTTCTTATATAGGCAAGGCTATATGGATATGTGAGCACACAAACATGACATGTGGCTCAATGAGAAACAAGGGTACGTAGGAAATAGGTGTGGTAGATAGAAGAAATAATATAATATTCCATATGAGGTGGATCACCCACCGAATGTGGAATGTAACAATAAGATAAGACCACAAAAGGTGGAAATTCTCCTACACTCAGTATCCCAATGTGGCACAAACACCCAAGTGTCTCATACCCAAACTACTATGATATGCATTTACCTAAGTAAACTTAAGTAAGGTGTAATAATATCCAACATGATTAAACAATTACACCAACAATTTGAATTACTTTGGAAGCCGAACCTCGTTACCACAACACTAGACTAGGATATAATCATATAGGTCAAAAGGTGAATCGATGGTTAACCGTTAACATGATTTCGGTTGATCAGCTTCCTCACAATAATTGTTCCCACTTTTTTGCCACTTTTGACACTGAGATAAACATTTTTAAAATAATCTTCGAATTCTAAGAACTATAACTTTTAAAATATTAAAAATGTGAAGATGATGTAAATTAGTGATTTGTAGCATTTTGTCCATAGATTCTATACATATTTTTCCGAATTTTTTTGAAGTATTTTTTTTTAATTTTCAATCTCCCTCAAAAAGTAGTTTTTACAACAAACTACATTTTTTAAGACTGATTTGCCTCGCGAAATGCATAATTTTTTTTCTATAAATGATAAAAACTTGATTATTTTTAATTTTGGTTTTTAACATCAATATCTAGGGCTTGCAGTTGGTTTGATAGTGATATGTTGAATATTTTTCATTTTATTAAGTTTTGAAGTCTGGCTAGTCATAATTCAGACATAGGTTTATGTTTGAACATATAACTTGTTCTATATATATCAAAATTCAATTTTATTTTTTTTGTTAGAAAGAAGACATCAATACCTAGGGTATAGATATTTATCAGAATTTTTTTGAATTAGTTTCCTATTTTTCCTAATGCATTGAAAAGAGAAGTTTATGTTCAGTGAAAAACCAATATTCCATAAAATAAAATAAAAAGAACATAATAAATTCACAATATCTTAAAATTATACTTGTTGGAAAGCTTGCTCTAAGTACTACCATCTAATATTTTTGGGTTATCAAGATTATTTCATTTGTTCCTTGAACCAGAGGTCCGAAGGAAAAAATTCCTCAGAACTCTAATTTTTTTTGGGAGAAACCTCTAACAAGAGGGTTCGAATGAACACTGGTTCGAGTGAAGGGGGGTCTACTGGAACCATAAGGGGTTTGACTGGACCCTCCTTCGCTCCAACCCCCATGCTAAATTATGACTTTTCTAATTGTCGACGTTCGTTCGAACCCTGGCCGACTCAAAACAAAAAAATTGTACATTTAAGTAGAGTCGTATAAATATACATAATTTTTTTCATTTTTTAACACACAAATGATTAAAATAATTCGCATTTTTGGATGAAAGAAGAAATTTGAAAATTATTTTGAGGGCAATAATTTTAAGATATTTGAAGGTTTTTTTAAAATCATGGGGAACAACAAGAGAAGGCAAAATAAGACTTCAAGGAATTATTCTCTTGAAACGGAACAAAGAAGACAAAGATATCATGATGCAAGTATGTATTTTTATTTTTTATTTCTATTTAATTTTATATGTATTACGTACCAAAAATTGTGTTTATTTGTTAGTATTAATTAGTTAAATATTTTTTATCTAATATTTTTAATGAAAATTAATTTAAATAATATTAATTAAATTAATTTAATTTATATAATAATTCTATCTTAATTAATTGTAAATGATGTTATTTTTATTAGATTAATTAGAAATAGTAGGATTAAAAATAATCTCGTTTTAATTGGAAAGCATAATTAATTTGAAATAATATTTGTATTTGCAAATTTCAAATTCCATTAACTTGCTTGTTGTGTAATTGACTTTTTCTCCTATAATTTTTAGTCCATTTATTATAGATCATGGTTTTAATTTAAAATTTAGATCTTTAGGACCCCTCTCTTTCCCATTTATTATTTATAATTTATAATTTATAATTTAATTTAGATAGTCCATAAATATATAATTTAATTTAGATTTCGAAGCCATGTGTCTTTATAGTTTAGCAAACACTTCAATTCGTGCTCTAAAATTAACAAACTTGTCTTTTGTGTCTTCAGCAATAGGCTCTTTTTGTTTTATCCTTAGAAAGGGGCCTACCTCCCGAGTAGCCCTTAAGGCTTGGTGAGAGAGAACGACCCAAAGTGGTAACAAGCTAAAGCCAAGCTCTTCCAAGCCACTATAAATAAATTTGTTTGTGATGAAAGTTGCAAGCAACAGGTGTTACATGCTGCTATAATGGTGTTATGACTCCCCATAAACCCTATAGAGCATAACCTCTATAGGATAGGAGGCCTTCCATTTAATGGAGCGTAACACGCTACTGATTATTGTCACCCAAATGGATGCCCTTACTAGAAACCTTCTGTGTTAGAATCCAAAAACCTTCTAGTTGTTAGCACAGGAGGTTGGACCTCTGAAGCGGCTCACATTCTTATGGTTCTTAGTAGAGATACAAATTTCACCATGAGGAGTTTTCATGAGGATTGGTGCTTGGCTGCCCTGGAGAAGTGAGTGTCGTGGAAGGCAACTAGTGGGGTCAAGCACCTAAGTATCTGCTCTAAATTGCATAGCTCGGGGTAACTCCCCAAGTGAGATTCAACAACTACTATCTCATCCATCCCTAGGATTTGTTCTTGCATGATCAATACAATCAAACACTTTCAAACAAACAAACATTATGTCTTCTTTGTTTTCAAGTGTATGCAAAAATATTTCACATTATACATGAGTCTGGGCCTTAAGAGGTCTATATTTATGATATATTAGGGCCTATTATGTACATGTGATAAATCAATGACCTATTATTGCATAATTTAGGTCCTAATATCACATACATAATAGGTCCTAATATTTGCATAATATCTAGGTCTTAAGGGGAGTCAAGTATAATGTGAAACGCTTTTGCATATGTGGTCTTGTATTAAGTCATAAAATTAATAAGACCTATTATGTCATAATTTAGGTTCTAACTTATATCATATTTAAGTCATGTACTTAATTTCATGTGATAGGTCCTTTAATAGCACATAATATATCTGTCTTAAGGGGAGTCATGTATATTAATGTGAAATGTTTTTGCATATGTGGTCATATTAATTAATAATAAGGCCTATTATGTGATATTAGGACTTATTAAATTGATTATAGGTCTTAAATGTGACATAAATTTAGAACCTATTATGTCATAATAGGTATTATTTATATGACTTCACATATGCAAAAACATTTCACATTATACTCAAGAGTCCCCTTAAGATAGGTATATTATGCAGATCATATTAGGTCTTAAATACATGACATTATAGTCCACCTGTTATGACATAATTTTTAAACATCTTACAAAATGTCTTGAAAATTTGGTTTCAAATTAAACTTGGAATTTTGTTGCATTAAAAATATTCTCTATCATCTTAAATTATGCATAGAACGGGCTTGGGAAGAAGGGAGTTCTAAAGCGGGAGTCGAGGCAAACAAACCTATTGAAGAACACAATATAGTTGATGAACATAGGGAGGAGCTTGTCCAAGTTGAACCAATGGAGGTTGAAGGAGAGGGGTCAAGCTCCTTACCTCCTACCATTGGTATGGATAAGCATATTGTGGATCTAGCTAAATAGGTGAAGAGAAATATTTCTTATTAAAATTTAGATCATTTACTTGAAATGGATGTGGATGAGTTGAAACGTCTTAGTGAAGAACCTAGACATACTAAAAGGAGGTCAATGAATAAAAGTGCAAAAGAAATAATGTCTCATTTCAACAATCTTGATATTACACTAGAAAAAGCTCAATTGCTATCAATTGTACTTTACTCATAAAGACTTAATAGATCCACTAAAATTGTTGGGTATAGATACAACAAGTCAAAAGATGAAAACTTCTCAGCTACAAAAATCTATTGTTGATAATGTAAAGAAAGGTTTGGTGAACATTGGTAAAAATTCTCGAACAATAGATAAGACCATTTCAAGAAGAGTGATGTTGACATCTTTAGTAAATGAAAGATCGCCTCAAAAAAGACAAATCTCTTCACTGTCATCTAAGTTTGGTTTTTGTAGAAGGACAATATCCAAATATGTTAAAAGGAGAAAGAGTTTGGATGATACTACCTCAGAAGGGAATTGGGCAATTATGTGTAGAGCTCCTCGTTCAGATAGAATTGAAGATGTTGTTAGGAACTTTGTGACAAGTTTTTGGAGTGATAATACTCGTCCTTCATCAAACAGTAGAGATGTTATCAAGCAAAGGATTGGTCTTGATCATTATTATCTCCATGTAAAACATTGGATGGACACAACAAAACATGAATTGTATGTGTTGTTTACTAAAACAAACCCTCATATAAAGATTAGACAAACCATGTTTGAACGGTTAAGGCTATATTATGTGAAGGTAAAACAAGTTTTCGAAACTTGTTGTTGTCATTATCAAATCAAATTTGATCTATACTATCAGGTGTTTTGAAAGATTAGAGAAGATAGTGATGTTTATGGAAAAGCTCCTCCTAAATGAACAAGTCATTTCATAGCATCCATCTTATGTGATAAATCAGATGATAATGCAACCAGTCAAATAAATTGCATAAAAGGAATTTGTGGAACATGTGGGGACTTGGCTAAATTGCCTTTGAGGGTAAAAGTACAAACCTGTGTCACACTTTTATAAAGGAAATGGCCAATGCTGATTCAACTTTTTAAATTAAATCAATAGAAAGTGAAATATGTGTTTTGAATTTTGAAATGATGTAAACTAGTCAAATTTATATTCTTATGTCTATTTTAAGTTTGTAATTTTAACAAAAATTTAAAAAATTAATCGAATATATTTTTTTATAAAGTAAACACTATAATTTAGTTGCTGAAAAAATGCTGAAATTGAAGTTATACAAGCCACGACACTTTATTTAGTAAAATTTACTTTTTTTTCTTGAATTTTTTTTTGAATATTGATAACTTCAAACTTTAGTGCATGGATATATCATCTACTATTTCATATAAATATATATTTTTCATTAAATTTGAAAAGTTGCGTGTGCTGAAATATAACCGTTTCCAATTCCCACCTCCTTTTTTCTTAATTATTTATCCAAATCATAAAAGAATTATATCATCTTGACATAGATTCTTTTCTCTACTGCATCATTTTTTTTTCAATTTTTTTTAATAAATTTTAGTATTTTTCCTTGACAAGATAATCAAACTTATATTTTAGTGTCGATGACCTACTTTCAATAAAAATAAAATATAAAACATAAAAACTAATTAAAATATTAAAAGATGTATATTTTGTAAAATTCACTTATAGATCTATAAAAGGTTATTTTTACATTACAAAAAAATTATTATTTATAAAAGTAGGAGTTGTTGAAACATCGAGTTTTATTTTTTTTGTAATTAGACCAAAAGTAGTATGAAATATACATTTAGTAGACACTTCCAATCGGAAAAGTTGTGGCTCATATATAACTTAGCTATAATGAATCTGTATAGACCATATGTTTGACTAAAATTAATTTTTAGTTAGAATTACTTAAATTCACTTGTGTTGATAAGTTAGCCTGAAACATGACATGACTTTGTGCTTTTACCCTTGAGAGATGAAGATACTGACATGAGGAAGATGGTAAATTGAAAGAGTTACAAGTACAAAAAATTTGAAACAAAATTTGGAAAGGAATCTACAAGGTTAGATTATGTAGAAGAGGAAATACCTATTGGAACATTTATGGAAAATTTCTGTAAGTTGATAAAACCATACATATGCCATGGTTTTTTTGCCAAGTGGCAAGAAGAACAATTTAAAAGATTAAGAGACACTTTCCCACTTGGAACTATTCTATTTGCAGTGGACTCCGTAGAAAATTACTCTTTTGCACATCAAAAAGAGATTCAATTAGAGTATTGCTTTTCAAAGAATCACTATTTTGGTGCATGTGTGTTATTGACATGCATAGATGGATTTGCATGGTGTTGATAGTACATTTGAAAATCGTGTCATTAAGAAAGAGTACCACTTCTATTTTAGTGATGATAAGGAGCATGACACACTTTTTGTACAACATTACTTTAAGAAGTCTTTTGAATATTTGAAAGAGAGAGGCATAACAATAGTTAAACATTTTGTTTGGTTTGATTGATGTGCGGTACAATTCAAATCTTCAAGGCCATTTTATGCACTATGTAGATATCATCGAAATAAAAAAATACCACATGTTTGGAGGTTTTTTGAGAATGGTAATATCATTGAAATGACAAAATACCACATGTTGCGTACATGTAAATATTTCCTTAAATGATGTTTAAAATTTATTTAACTTGTTTCAAATTGTAGGAGATATTTTTGCAGTCATAGCAAAAGATGGAAATATAGAAGGTGTTAGTTATTATTTATTGTGTTGCACAAAAGAGAGAAAGAAGTTAATAAAATCTGAAATGAGTGATGGAATGTCATTTCCTACAGGTTTGAACTGATTCATATGTACACAGATCGCTTACGTGTAAATTTTTAATTTCTCACGTTTCTCATATACATGTACATGCAGGCTTAGTTGTAGTGCAAGGGACATATTTCAAACAATTTAAAATTGTTCAACATGAGATTCATTTCACTGAATACCAACTTGACAACAATGTATATCAGTATAGCCACTTGGTCATTGTTGTTGGCCTAATTCTTCAAACAGTTCCATGTCATGGGCGGTCTCAAAAGTGGAGACTAGATAGTGAAGATCATTACAAAATATTAAGTGTTATTGAAGAGCATTCTGAACCACTTGATCTGGTATGAACTATTTAGTAATCCAAAGTACATGTGGTTCAACCCATGAATTGAATTAATACTTGATAAATTAGAACTTAACTTGTTTTGAAACTTGGATAAATATTTGATCTATATATGTATATGGCTTGTGTGGACCATATATTTTTTAGTTAAATATGAAATTTTCAATTATATCAAATTAGGATGTATGAAGTTAATTTGTATGTATGTATGTAAATTGAGACATGTGGATGAGTTGAAAATGTGTTAAGGCAGGCGATGTATGCAGTTGATTAGGATGTATATAGTAGATATCTAATTCTAAATGCATGTAATTTGTAAGTTGTTAAAATAATTTTAAAGCATGTATGTAAAGTAAATTAGGGCATGCATATTTATTTAATTAAAAATGCACATGCACATAAATTTAATTAAAAATGCATATTTAAATTAGAATGTACATGTGTAAAATTGATATTAACTTAGGACATACATGTGTAATAATTGAAGAGTGGTCTGAACCACTAAGTGATTTGTTGTGAACTATTTAACTTGTATGTACCTAGAAGTACATGGTGTGAACTATTTAGTACACCTAGATGTAGAGGGACGTATAATTTAAATTAAATTGAATATGTTCATTAAGTTTAGTTTGTTCATTTGATATGAACAAGTGTGATTTTTATATTGTTCATGGCTTGCACAGTGGAGTGGATATATATATATTGTTCACAAATTATTTTAAATTAATGCATATCTACTATATACATGTTACATGTAGTAAAATTTAAAATTTAAAATTTAAATTATAAACATATCAATCTTTTTTTAATCTATCTACATGTACATGTAAATTCAGTCACACACACACACACACACACACACACACACACACACACACACACACACACACACACACAGATATATATATATATATATATATATATATATATATATATATAAATTTGAAGGTTTTACAAAACATGTGCATTCAATCATATATATAATTATCTGAATACAAATGATGCGATATATTTAATCAAGGATCAAATGCACAAACTAGACATGTATATATAAAGTATAATCTAACCATACATGCACATGATATATATAATCTAGTCCATCAAACACAAACTGTATAAAGTACATATAATCTAACATACATGCATGAAATATATAATCTAATCAAACAAAAACTGTATCAAGTATAATCTAGTCTAAACTTCATACATGCACGAATATATATAATATGAAAGTCTAAAATGTACATGTATATATAAAAAGATAAACAAATGAGCTATAAAGTCTAACAAATCAACATGCATCATGTCGGCTACGAAAAGAGCGACCATCTGAGGGAGAGTCCTGGTGAGACTCTGGATGTCCAATAGACCCCTGCAAAAGTAGAATTTATTTAAATATTAAATATAGATCTCTAGACACATGTACATCAAATCCGACTAGACTTACATTAAAATCAAGAAATAAATTGTAATGCATATACATACATGTACATATATACAAAAAATAATATCTAACCTATCCACTAACAGCATCAAAAGAATCTCTCCTACGCACACGCTCAGAGCTGAAGCTAGGAGTGACATGAGCTAACTGTTATACATATACATATATATGTATGTATTTAAGGATTAGTCCAGGATCAATTTAAATGATACAAATTAACTTAGAACTATTATTTATTAAATGATCTATATATAGATTTAAAATACATTACAACATGTATACATGTCAAGTGTAAAAATTTAAACGCACATGTATGTACATACCTGTGTATCAGGAGTATGTTGTATAGTTTGATCATGTCCTATGATCATATCAACCACATCACTCGTGCTTGCATATCTCTCTCTGGATGTACATATGACTAAGGAGTGTAAGGGGCTAAGTAGATGGATAGGCATCATGGATGAAGTGTTTGACTGTAGTAGCATATCCATAAACCCAATATGGCTCAAACCTCGTAGCTACTCCTCAAATGAATCCAAGCCCTCATCTATGATATGGACCTGATCATCTCGTATCTCCTCCTTTGCAGCAATAGAGTGATCTGTAGGTGGGTCAATGCTCAGAGCATGCATAGAGTTATGAGAATGTTGTGACTATCTTGGGGTATGCATCGATGTAGTGGTAGCCTGACCATCTCTGAGAATCTCCTCTCTAACATCAGCCAATGGTATCCCAAGTCGAGATAAAATAAAATGGTAAGAATGTAGCAAGTCCTCGGCTAAATACTACAAAATTTTTACATGTCTACTACCTCTGACTATAGCTGCTACCTCATCTGGGGAGGGGATGCTAATAGTAATATATTGATAATCTGAATCTAAAACCACCCCGTGACTAGAAGATGCATGATCTGTGGATGATCTCGAATGTGGTTGACTCATCATATATCTGCCCAGCCTGTAAGTTGATATGGTGGCTATTGTTGATGTAATATGTCTAATCCTATCAATTTCTTCTCTCTGACAAGCAATCACAATGTGATTCGCTATGGGGGCTAGAGTTGGGACTACTGCAGGAAATCTCTGGCCAACAAGGTCCCTATGTCTAGGAAGAGCTCTATCATGCCTATGATATGCATCTCTATCAGCAATCCTGCCCCTCCCCTATCCATAATATGCTGGAATATCAAGGTAGTTTGGTTTCATCTAACAATGAACCTCAACAAATACCTATTGTGCAAAGTATAATGGTATCTGGTTGTTATTAGGATAATGACCATGGGAAGCTAAGAAGCATGGGTAAATCAATGATGCAACCTATGGGTTGATACATGTCATGACCTGATATCCTCTCACCTTACTCTTCTCTTGATACTGTGGAAAGCATCTCTCCTTGATGGTCTCCTTCGATACCACCCTCACCTCACTCCTCAATTGTCTATAAATATCCTCTATAACCTCAGGTAAGAATGAGGTGTGAGAAACTAAGCGGTCCCTCAATGTCTGTAAACTATGAAAAATGGATGTGCATGTACTCTTGTACACGCCATCAGTATGGGGGTCATCTAATATGACCCTCAACCTATGTAGCTCACGATCACTATACTCGAAAATGGTAGCAATGTCGGGCAACAGGGGATCCTAGTGTGGAGGATCTATATCATCAATGTGTGGCTGCTAATCAGGAGCCTATGCAAGTGGATCCTGATCAGGAGCCTGTGAAGGTATATCCTGGGATGCCATCTATCTAGGTATGTCATAAAGTTAAAATAAATACGTAAGCACACAAACACATGAAGTATATTCAATTCAAAACATTAAAAATTAAAACTAGTTAAATTATAGAGAGAGAGAGATCATTTTCATGATAGAGAGAGAGATAACATATATTTCAGAGAGAGAGATATATATATAATAACAAATTTAAATCTTTGAATACATAAAAATTCAAATATTTCAAAGAGAGAAAGAGATAACATATATTTCAGAGAGATAGAGAGATATATATATTTAAATCTTGAATACATAAAAAATTCAAGAACATGATATATATAATTTTTATAAGTAAATAACAAAAAAAATTAGACCTATATTTTATTGTAACGTATAAATATTTGTGTATATTAAAAATAATTTTTTTATTTGAAACTAAAACATGGGCATTGATCTACAAAATGGAATGTAACTTCTCTAATTTTTTTGACATTGTTTGTTATTGAACTCCATATCTCAAAAAAATAGAGGTCATTGTATTTTTGTAATGGGCATATGATTATTAAATTATTAAATTTGTAATATGTGATCCTAAGGGGAATGTATTATGTAGACTAGGCATGTTATAAGGGATCATATGTGTTCCTAAGGGGTCGTGCATGTGTTAACGCATGCGTGACCCCTTAGGACCACATATGACCCCTTAGGACACTATGTGATGGACTAAGGGGTATGTTGTTCACACTAGGATTTAATAAGGGGTCATATGCGGTTCTAAGGGGTCACGCATGTGTTATAGCACATGCATGACCCCTTAGGACAACATATGACCCCTTAGGACACTATGTGATCCTAAGCGGAATGTCATATGTACACTAAGATGTTATAAGGGGTCATATGTGGGCCTAAGGGGTCACGCATGTGTTAACACATGTGTGACCCCTTAGGACCACATATGACCCCTTAGGACACAATGTGATCCTAAGGGGAATGTTGTATGTACACTAGGATGTTATAAGGAGTCATATGTGTTTCTAAGGGGTCACACATCTAGGACCACATAGGACCCCTTAGGACACTATGTGATGGACTAAGCGGTATGTCGTTCACACTAGGATTTTATAAGGGGTCATATGAGGTTCTAAGGGGTCACACATGTGTTAGAACACATGCGTGACCCCTTAGGACAACATACAACCCCTTAAGAGACTATGTGATCCTAAGAGGAATGTCGTATGTACACTAGGATGTTATAAGGGGTGATATGTTGTCCTAAGGGGTCATGCATGTGTTAACGCATACGTGACCCCTTAGGACCACATATGACCCCTTAGGACACTGTGTGATGGACTAAGGGGTATGTTGTTCACACTAGGATTTTATAAGGAGTCATATGAGGTTGTAAGGGGTCACACATGTGTTAAAACACATGCATGACCCCTTAGGATGATATATGACCCCTTGAGAAGCTATGTGATCCTAAGGGGAATGTCGTATGTACACTAGGATGTCATAAGGGGTCATATGTGGTCCTAAGGGGTCATGCATGTGTTAATGCATGTGTCACCCCTTAGGACCATATATGACCCCTTAGGACACTATGTGATGGACTAAGGGGTATGTCGTTCACACTATGATTTTATAAGGGGTCATATGCGGTTCTAAGGGGTCACGCATGTGTTAGAACACATGCGTGACCCCTTAGGATGACATATGACCCCTTAGGAAACTATGTGATCCTAATGGGAATGTCGTATGTACAATAGGATGTTATAAGGGGTCATATGTGGTCCTAAGGGGTCACGCATGTGTTAACGCATGTGTGACCCCTTAGGACACTGTGATGGACTAAGGGGTATGTCGTTCACACTAGGATTTTATAAGGGGTTATATGTGGTTCTAAGGGGTCATGTGTCTGTTAGAACATAGGTGTGACCCCTTAGGACTACATATGACCCCTTCAAACACTATGTGATCCTAAGAGGAATGTCATATGTACACTTGGATGTTATAAGGGGTCATATGTGGTCCTAAGGGGTCACACATGCGTGACCACTTAGGACCACATATGACCTCTTAGGACACTATGTAATGGACTAAGGGGTATGTTGTACATAGTAGGCTTTTATAAGGGGTCGCATGCAATCCTAAGGGGTCAGGGATGTGTTAGAACACATGCTTGACCCCTTAGGACCACATGTGACCCCTTTGGGTCCACTATGCGATCCTCTATGGTCCTAAGGGAACATATAGTGTCATCAGGGGCATATGTGGTCTTAAGGGGTCGTAAGGGGTCATGTTGTGTGTGTAATAGGATGTGAATAGGGGTCACATTGTAGAGGATTTATTTTGTCTAATTTGTTTAAATTTGTTATCTATGTTTCTAATGTTTTTTTAAATTAAAATTTATTAATTTTTCTAATGTTTTAATTTATTATATTTAGATTTGTAACATTTTTCTAATTTTTGTTTTTTGCTAATGTTTTTCTAAGTTCTAATTTACTACCTTAGTTTTCTAATTTTTTCATAACATTTTTTTAAAAAGTTGAAAAAAAACTACATATATAGTTATGTAATTTTAAAAACAAATTGACAAATTTCAATCAAAACATTAAATTATCAAACATATTTCTAAAATGATGAAAAACAATAAATATACAATTATTTAATTAAAAAAATTAATTAACAAGCAAATTATTTATTAATTTTTCAATAAATTTAATATAAAAAGACATTATTAAACAAAAAAATGGGGTATTTTGTGCACCTTAAATAATGTAGGTCGAAAGCTGAAATCTGAGATGCACTAGCTGCTGCAGACAGGGCACGGTGACGTGGTGTTGACGCCAGGTTCACTTTAACCCCCACTGGATTGAAAAATACAAATCTGAAAATGACAGTTTAACTGTCATTTTCAGATTTTATAGAAGCTTGAAAAAAATAATTTTAAATAGGGTTTGAGCAAAGGCGGGGTTCAAGTGAACCCATTAAAATATTAATTTTTAAGGGGTTAGCTCGAACCCACAAACACACCCGGGGTTCGAGTGAACCAGAGTCTGATGGAGGGTTCACTCGAACCCGGAGGGGGGGCACACTCAAACCCTCCTAGTTCATTTGAACTGTCCCCCAACATAATTCTCCACTTTCGCCAATCTCTTTCATTGGTGAAAGTGGGAAGCATTAATGTGGGATAGCCCCTAGAGAGATTCCTTTAGACCTTTTTCCTTTGGAAGAATCCTTGAAGGAATTTCTGGGTGCATACAATGAGCTGTCCTCTTATCATCATAAATGTTGACTCCCTTACTCTCTAAATACCCAGGCATATTTTAGGGAATCCATTGCAGAGGGGGCACCTTTATGTCGTAATGTTGAGCAAATATATACATCTCATCTAGAAGACCGTAGTGCACTCCTTAGTGGGGAAACTACTGAAGTCATCATGAGCGCTAAGACTCTTGACAAAGGTATCAAAGTTGGGAAGTGCTTATCTTCTGAGGAATTCAAGGAGTATTCTAATCTTTTACTTCAATTTCCTAATATCTTTGCTTGGGCTTATGATGAGATGCTCGACATTGATGAGTCAATTGTTGTACATAACATTGTGCTTATTTTGGGACAATTTTGGGTCATTTTTCCTTCCCATTTTCTCCACCTCATTGGGGGAAAAGCATGAGGGGGCATATACTCACCTTTATCTAATTTTCTCTTTTATCCATAATAATTCTCCTTAAGAATTCTTCTCGTTGAAGTAGCTTCCTCCATTTTTTGGGCTTACAAATTTTGAAGTTTTGCAGTATGGAATTCATCACGTTGATTACTGTGGTTCCTCATGGAGATTTGGGGGCATCATTCATGATTGCTGACTTGACCTTTATGGCCTCTATAGTATCCTTTTTGGGCTAAATATTTATTGCACTTACTACATTTATTGCACTGTATGAGCTTAATGAATGTATTATTCTAAACTAGTTTAGTGCGACTAATACCTTGAGCCGATCAGTCCACTAAATGGGGAAAAATGTAGTGTCCTAAATCGTGCCTAGTGAATTTATGACACTTATGCATGGTTCTCGATGCATTAAAGACAAACTCATGATCAAAATTCTATTCTTTTTGGCACATGAGCTCAAAAGACAAAATGCCTCTGTAAGCCTCAAAACCCCTTTTGGGATTATAATTGGTTGGATGAAAATGCAACGTGTAGATTTCATCGCGTCGTGCTAATGTCCCGATAAACCTATAGAATCTTGAATTCAGGAGAGACTCAGATGCCGACCAACACATGTCTTTTGGCTCGTGTTTGGCCATAACGTCTCTTCGTGCCTCTTCCGAGTTGAAAAACCCTTCCTAGCTCATTTGGAGGGGTTCTCTCTTAGGTTCTTAGCTCTCGGTTCTCATATCATGTTCTTACTCTCATATTTCTCTCTACACTCACTTGGTTGCATTTCTACCAACATCAAGTTGCAACTATCTTGTGGAAACTTCTACCAATAGCCATGTACCACGGGCTTCGTCACACTCATATTTCAAACAAAAGGGGTTTGGCTACACACCTTCTCTTCTCTTTATCTTCTTGTCATTGCATATATCTTTCTTTTATTTTGATTGTATCTATTATGTAGGTTCATTCATATTACCAGTTTACCAATTTTACACTACATGTTATAGGGGTTTGCTTCCATTAAGCGGAGTACAATTTCTACTTGTACCTTTCCAGTTTACCAAGTTAGCAATTTATTTATTTATTTTTCCAATCTATCTATATGGGTGTCTGTGGTGGTGGAAGCACCAAAGCTGGGGTCTGACTAAGGTAGACCCCTATAGAGTCCCCAAATTTTTTGTAGTCTTTGTGTGTGCAGGTGGTGAATAGGTTCCGCACGTCAGAAAGCACATGGAGTAGAGTTTTATGAAATTATCTATTCATAGGTCTTACAGATGATAGTATGCCACACTGGCGTCCACGCACCATGCTGAAGTCTAGAAGTTGAGAGCTTCCTAACCTAGAGGTATATTTCGCTTTTGGTTCTGTTCTATTCTATAAAACAGGTTTCTAGTGTTTCACTATTTCTACATTATAAATTTGTTATTTACTTTCATATAGTCATTAGTATAGTTTTGATATTCCTTATCTCATCTTAGTGCCAGTTCGAGGAGGTAGCAGTGGAATGGTTTGTCCTCTAAGATTTATCATCTTGGAGGAGACAAATATCTTCCCCTATAGGATGTTCATGGAACATCCTAATGTGATCCACATAATTCTAGATGGTATGTTTGATGATGCATAGTTATTAAAATTTGTGTTTCAGGGTAACTATTTTGGTTCAGCCGGCTAGTGTTGCTCCTTAGCTTGTGTCAATCCTTGGTGTCTCATCTTTTGTGTTGCATTTATTTTGGGTCGTATCTTGGTGCGTGGGAATCCACATTAAAAACTTTCTTCTGGAAGATATGTTTTGGGCTGACTTGCGGTATGTTGTTTGGTGTATCTACACGTTACCTTGTTTCCAACCTTTAGAGGATGAATGATAGTCTAAAAATTACTCTTAAGTACTTAGAAAGAAGTGATATGATGGTTTAGTTCCTCTCTATCTCTCGGATTGGATCACCTTCATGTCACAACTATGTTTTGGTGGTTGACTTGATAAGACCTATGCTTGCCCTTTAATTTGGTTGACCTAATTAATGTTGCAATAATGAAGATGGTATATATAGAAGATCAAATTGATGTTGAAGGAGTGAATGAGAGTGAGTATAGAAGTTTTTATGGATCAATGTGTGTGTTGTTCCTATATGATTATATCATTTTGCAGAAGTGAATTGTGACAAAGTCAGTGTGTGGTGATTTTTGTGGATTTGGTTGCTTGAGAGATATTCAAAGATCGCTTCATGCTTGAAAATTGTTGGAGGTAGTATTTCTAAAGGCCTACCTATTGCTAACTCATATATTCATTGTACCCTACTCTAGAGAAGTGATCTATAGATTGCAAGCTTTGTATCTTGCCCTAGGGTTGTGCACTTTATCCCTCAAGTCCTTCACAAAGTAGTGTGCATCCTTGGTAGTAAGCATAAAACTATATTATAATAATTTCATATAGTATGAGTTGACTCTCACTGTTGTTTTTCACTTTTTGGGTTTTTCACATAAATCTGGTGTTCTCTTGTGCATAGTGTTACTTTGTTATGTCTTTCATTTTTGTTAATAAGAATAGGGTTAAAGAGTTTGAGGATTAAGTAATGAAGTTTAAGTATAAGGTCTGGACTGATTAACCCCACTTTCTCAATCCTAAAGTATGTTCAACGAGAAGTAGGGAGTGAAAGAAAGATGGAGAGAGAGATATAAAAAGGATTTTTATCTCCATAGGAATGTGAACACGTTATACCAACTCACTCCTATGAAGATGAGTTTTTGAGCATAGGGAAGACTTTTTCTTCCTAGAGACATGAGTGCATCATAATCTACTATATATGTATTGATAGAGATAGAAAGGTAGATATTATTGTAAGATTCAAATATGAACTGCCAAAATGATCGAGACCCTCTAAAAAATTACATTAGCCCTTTCTTTTCTTAATTCATCTCTTTCCAAAAGTATGTTCACTTTGCACTCAAGAATCCAATGCCAAATAGGAGTTGAATAAAAATACAAATGTATCCCTACCAAATGATCTATACCTTTATATTTTAGAAAAATCCAATGCTATAACTTCAACTAATTGAATCCACTCATGTTGAAGCAAATAGGATGATTTATTTTGGAATCACATTTATGTATATCTTATATTACAAGAATTCCTTTCTTAGATATCTCAATCTATTTCATCGACTACCCCAATGTTATAATCATTTTTTAATACAATTTCATCTAACCAATATTCTAATGGTAGATTATATAGTTTGTTTCATCAAAGTGTGTCACATGGAGAAACCATAGTAGGATTGATTTTTGGGCATCATTTTTGCAACAATGGAGTGATTTAAGTGCCATGGTTTGTTCCTTGACATGAAATATTGATCTTCTTCTGTTCAGAAGAAAAGAAACCTCTATGATTTTTTCTTACATTGAAATTATTTCTCCAAAAATCCTCCATCCATTGTTCAATTTAACTTCTTGTCTAATTTCAACCTAGAAGCACCCAATTATGACATTCTTCACTAGCATCATAGCTTACAACAATACTTCCATCAATAATTCTTCTTTGACTAAGGTGTTTTTAATATTTTCATTGTTTTCATCACTCCCCAAATCTTTGCACTTGTACCATGTGTGTGTGTGTGTGTGTGTGTGTGTGAGTGAGTGAGAGAGAGAGAGAGAGAGAGAGAGAGAGAGAGAGAGAGAGAGAGAGAGAGAGAGAGAGAGAGAGAGAGAGAGAGAGAGAGAGAGAGAGAGAGAGACCTTTGTAAAATTTGTTGAATATTATATTTACATTTATTTGTTAGATGCCTTAAACAAACTGGGGAGCTCCCTACAACATGATGGTCAAGTCATGAGCCTATTAATCAGGTAGTCTTGAGGTCGAGACTCATGCCCTTTGTAGGTATGCACCACTGGCGATTAGACGTGATGCAAGCTTGTTTCTTGAAATATCCATTGAATTGAAGATTAAGGCTAGATGAAGGTTGGTGGACGAAAAGCCAAGCTATCCGTAGGAGCTCAATAGAGACTTAAACTTGCATACTACCATGATGGATGATGCCAAGAGGTTTATGGATGCTACAAAGGTGCTGAAAAGATGGTGTCACATGGAGTGATAAGGATGGTCATAGTTGAGGATGGAGGCAATGTTGGAGTGATAAGGAGTAGGGAGGTATATGGAGTAATATGGGGAAATAAGGGCAGTGGAGAGATAAGAAAGAGGGGTAAGAAGATATGAAAAGGAGCATATTTGGCCTAATGTAAGGGAACTGGCCCTATCCAGTAGTTCAACTATCAAAAACAAAAAGTGAAATACAAACTTAAACTTGCATAAATTTGATTTTCTACTACTTACCTTTAACAATAAAATATTTTTTTAATTATTAGAAAATAAATAATATCATTATTCATTTAAAAAACATAAACCTTAATTGCAATGGAAGGATGGGATACATAGTATTGGTACTTGACTTTTCTACAAGATGTTTTTATAACTATAACACAAATATATCATCAAACCCTATCAATAGTATGACTTTTCTAATCATTTAATTATAACATGTCTCCTTATTTGTTATATGGTTGGGCTTATACTGCCATCCTATGAGCCTTTAGGACAACATATGACCCCTTAGGTCATGTTAGAGGTCATATTACATGCAAAGGGATCATATGGTGTCCTATGACCCCTTAGGACACTATATGACCCGTAACGGCACCATATGACTCCTTCAGTTTTGTTAGGGGTCATATTGTATCCTAAGGGGTCATATGGTGTCCTATGACCCCTTAGGACACCATATGAGCTTTGAGGACACCATATGGTGTCCTAAGGGGTCATATGGTGTCCTATGACCCTTAGGACACCATATGACATCTTAGGTGTCATTAGGGGTTGTATGGTGTCCTAAGGGGTCATATGGTGTCCCATTACCCCTTAGGACACTATATGGTGTCATTAGGGTTCGTACGGCTTCCTAACGGGTCATATGGTGTCTTATGACCTGTTATGACACCATATGACCCCTTAGGGATCATTAGGGGTGATATTGTGTCCTAAGGGGTCATATGGTGTTCTATGACCCCTTAGGACACCAAATAAGCTCTTAGGACACCATATGGTGTCGTTAGGGGTCGTATGGTTTGCTTAGGGGCCATATTGTATCCTAAGGGGTCATACAACATCATATGACCTCCTAGGACACCATATGATCCCTAAGGTGTCATTATGGGTCATATTGTTTCCTAAGGGGTCATATGGTGTTTGGTGTCCCGTTAGACCACCATATGGTGTTGTTATGGGTCATATGGTATCCTAAAGGGTCATATGTTGTTCTATGACCCCTTAGCACATCATATCATGTCGTAAGGGGTCATAACATGTCCTAAGGGGTCATAAGGTGTCTTATGACCCCTTAGAACACCATATGACCCATTAGCACACCATATAGTGTTGTTAGGGTCACATAGTATCGTAAAGGGTCATATGGTGTTCTATGACCCCTTAGGATGCCATATGACCCCTTAGGATACCATATGGTATCATTAAGAGTCATATTGTGTCCTAAAGGGTCATATGGTGTTTTATGATGCCTTAGGAAACCATATGGTGTCCTTATGTGTCAGATAGTGTCCTAAGGGATCATATGCTATTCTAACATGTGTTACCCCTTATGACCCCATATGACACCTAACGACACCATGTGAACCCTTAGAATACAATATGACCATTAATGAAAATATTTATAATATTAATTTTAATATATATATGTAAATATATTACAGTATTAATATATAATATTTTTATTATATATTAACATATTAATATACGGATATACAATATATTAATATACAATTTATTAATATATTAATATTCCATTGATATATTAATATTATGAATATTATTAATATCATAATTACGAAAATCGGATATCCGATTTTTGTGACATAAATTTCAAATTTCTAAATTTGGCTTGAGAATGCTTTGGGATTTGGCATGGAAATGACAAGCCTGGAAAGTCAATAGAAAAAACCTGTTTTTGAGTATTCTTTGATTTTCTAGACTTCGCACTAGTGGTTGGCAACTTTTTTTTAAGTGAAAATTGATAAAATGAAAAAGGGTTTTTTAAGGACATTCTCAGCTTTCCAACAATATAAGGATTGTCTTATTTTTACCTTAATAAATAGTTATTATTTATTTTCTCATTGAATTCCAACTGATGTCCTGATTGATAGGTTGATTGAAAAACACACATAACTTTCAAATGGTATTACAGTTTTTGAATCCGAAACATGCATCACATTATATGCTTCATCTAATATAGGAACCAAAAAATTGAATTTCATAAATTTTAGACCAAGTTAAGGTGGCCAAACATAGGAGTTTTTGAAATTCTAAAAAGTTGTAGTAAAAAATTCATAATTAATTATATACTTCATTAAAAATTACAAAAAATATGTGTCACATCCGAACATGAGTATACTACTTATATTATAAGTCATATAAAAAAATTTATGTTCTAATTGTGATTAGAGTAGTCAGGCATACACCTACTTCTCATTTTTTCCTAAAATTTAAGTACCATTGTATTGATCAAATTTTCATCAAATATATTGGATTTTTTTTCAAAAAAAAACTAGTAGCTTAGAAACTACATTAAATTTGCAATAGATTCTCTTCTTACATATTTTTAAAATAACATTCATAACTTACTCAAATTTTCATGTCAAGTTGCATAACTCTGATTTTCTAAAATTTCATTGCCACTTAAGGGGCTTTTGCACACCATGATCCTGCACATACCCAGGTCATTTATTTAATTTTGTGTTTTGCATCCCTTGGCTCACCTTTAGCATCATTTTAAGTGAGGTGGAATAAAGGTCGGTTTGTTCCTTAAGGTTCATCACTTCAAGGGTAACAAATCTCATCCTCTACAACATCCATTCCCACATATCAACTCTTTCATTTGGATTACTAGTGGTATATATAGAGAAAAATCCTCAAAGTTTTATATTAATAAAAGGGCCCACACACAACTGTATGAAAGATCCTCACCTTTATCATTGACAAAATTAAAAATCCAAGGAGACATTCTTATCACAATACCACCACTAACATCTCTATAAGTTGTATGGGACAATGCATTTTATTTCCACAAATTGAAAATAAATGCTTCAAAGCAATCATTACTTACTTTAACTTTATGTAAGAATACCACATTTGGCTTCACTTTCAACAAAGAAAATTTAACTTTAAACTTTTGTAAAGATAAGAAAACACTCTAATATTTCAAGACGTGTGATATGAGCTATATTAATATAACAAATTAAAGAAATAAAAATAATGAAAAAAATAAAAGATTAAGGGTTCAATTTGGTTTTGTGTTAGTGTTTAATTTGGTGTAGTCATAGGTTGAAGTTTAGCATTAGATTTAATTTAATGTTCAATTATCTTAAAAGTGGAGATTCAATTATGTATAGTGTTATTTTACAATTCAATTTGGTTAAGGGTTAAAATTAATGTTCAATTTGGTTTAATGTTTAGTTAAGTTTAGGTATAGGGTTTAATATGACTTAGGATAATGGTTCAATTTGATTTAGTGTTTGATATAGGGTTAAATTTTAATTATAGTTTATGGATAGAGTTTAATATGGTTTAAGTTTAATTTTTGCTTACAATTTAGTAGTGTTTTAAGGATGGATATCTGTTTTAGTGATAGGATTAGTGTTTAATTTTGTTTAATGTTAAATTAAATTAAAGGGTAAATTTCAATTTGTGTTAGTTTTTTAGGAGTATTGGTATGTTTTACACTTAGGTTTCAACTGTTTTTTTCTTTAGATTTCTAATTGGTTTTTATTCTATCTTGTTCTTACTTATTGATTTATAAAAAAATTATGTTTTGATTAAAACAAATTTAAATTGCTTTTTAAGTTACATTTTTTATACCTTCTAATATTAAATTAGAAAATACTTTCATTAAGCTGATAGGCTATTAGTTTGAGGTTTTGTTTGCCGGGAAAGTGTCAGCCATCCAGAAGAAAGAATCGGAAAGAAAAGTGGTTGAAAACTGGGCAATGCCATTTATTTCACCGAGCATACATTTATTATTGCCAGTTGGAAAGATTACTTCACAATTTGCAAATTCGAAGGGACATATGAATTAAATTAAACTTGGCTCACGTCTATTCAACATTTATTTCATTTGATGTAAAAAACTTAAATACTTAAAACAACTTACCTTTGATTCAGTTAATGTCAATTTATTACTAGTGTTGCATTAAACGAGGACGTGCTGCTTTTTTTGTTTACATCCTTGCTTGTTCCTTGCCCTTTTTCTATCATTTTGGTCATTTTATGTGAAATGTAGATCAATCTTGTCCACTACTGCGTTCATATACTTCTCTTGGAGATTTGTTTGAAATTTGCAGGTGAGTGCAAGGTGTTTTGCTTTGTGGGTTCTAATCCTGGTTTTTGATTCTATTGTTTTCTTTAGTTTTCTGATGTAATGTTTGGCATCTGTTTGGGTTTATGGCAGGAAGAAGGTAATTTCTTTGGCCTGTTTTCATTTTCTGAATCAAAGAAGAAAAGGACAGAAGCTCTAAAGATTTATTTCAAATTTGCAGGTGAGTTCTTTCTTTATAAGTCCACTGGGTGTGACTTAATTGTAAGTTAGAGCATTGCCACCATGAAGACCCAAGTTTAATTTACCCTAGGAATTGGTGGGCACGCTCTTATGCATCAATCAATTACAAAAGTGCAGGCATTCCTGGACCCCTATTAGTATCTCATGTCATGAGTAAACTGTAGGCATTGTTGGAGCCCTATCTACATCTCATGTCCTATATCTATTAAAGCCCACATTAATGGAAAAAAGTTTAAATAAAATACAAAATTGATTTTAAGTCCCAACTGATGTAATGTAATGTTAATGGTCACATTCACAACAAAATAGCCCATGTTTGGAACCTCTATTGATATATGAAGCAGAGTTGTGGTGGTTCATAATCTCAATGCCTGGGAGAGAAGAGCGACGCTGAACCTTCCATTTGGTCTATTCAGTTTGAGGTCATTAAAAGTTAAGTCCACTGACTAGTTCATAAAGGGAAGATACTGAGTAAGCAGACCGTAGGAATTGAAGAGTAGTTGCCGATGGCTCGTTTATGACCCGTCGAAAACTATATATCAAATTTTTGCATCCCATGTTTTTTCACCGAAACCCCACCATTATTTTATCCTCCAAAAACTCGTATTTTTGTTTTCATATATGTTGTTATTGCAATACCTAGTATTAGATGCTTTGGCTATTATAATATTATTTTCTGGAACCACTTCTCTGTTACTTCAACAAAAAATAGGCGTGCCACATTTGAGAGATTATCTTTCCACAGACAAATAGAATTAACATCTTTGCTTTTGCATCAATTTGCAATAATTCAACATCCTTTTAGAAGCAATTCTAGACATTATTGGCAGTTCTATCGTTGAAGTATCACGTGTCAGTGCCTGAATCTCCTATAATATATTTTTAGGCACCCCTAATAGGTTTAATCTGATTCCACAACAAAAATTCAATCAACTTATGTGTATATGTATATGCATATTCATGTAATTGACATATAAAACCATCTATTTATTCGATGGAATTTGCTATGGCATTCATTATAGCTACTCATATACATATACATATGGTTGCATATGTATATTATAGTTGCTCATATACATATGGCGGTATACATATATATCTGTATGTATATGTATATGTATATGAAGTTCCTTGGAATTTGCTATACAACCATATGTATATTCAGTTGGCATATGCAAATATATACATGTGCACATACATATACATGGTTGTGTGTGTTTGAAATTTAAAACACTGCAAAAATCTTGTCTCGAACTCAAGAATCTAGTAGCTCTTGAAACCACACTCTTTTTACATCTGCGTTCCATTTATTGTACAAAGATTGATCCAGAAGCTTAGGGAGACTGGTTTTCATTTGTCTCATTTTTTAGAAAATTCTACTTTGGTAGGGTTTCATTATATTTATCGTGCAAACTATGCCCATTTTTCCTCGTCGCCATTGTTGACAGCATGACACAATTTTGTGCAACATCTTGAAATAAGTCATTTGCCATGATTTTAGTGAATTCTTTTGGGAAGCCGTGCGTGCCCAGATCACTTTTTGTTGTGTTTTATTTCATTCTAAAACAAATATGTTGTTATCTGTTAAATGAAAGCATTGGTTGTGTGGTTTATATGTTGTTGTTTTCATATGTGCTATTATTGCAATACCTAGTGTTAGATGCTTATTTGTTTCTTCACGAGGAGATATTTTGAACTGTGAAATGAATCTTATGCTCATTGCTCTTGAGGTTATTTCTGTGACTATTCTCTTGACATAAATATTTAGGATAGAATGTTTAGCAACAACCTTTGATGTGGATGCTTACATCTAATTTATGGCATACTGACATGTTTTGAATTTGGAGCCACTTTAGCAAGCGTCTTGGCAATTCGGTCAATAGTCGTACACATTGTGTCAACAGCTAGTCAAAAAAATACATATCCAACCATATACAATCAATAGCAGTTTAGTCAACTTATATGTATATGCATATAAATGTAGTTGACATATACAACCATATACATATTCAATGGAATTCGCTATGGTGTTCGTTATAGTTGCTCATCTACATATGTAGATCAATGCATATGTATATTGTAGTTGCTCATATACATATGGTTGTATACATATATATGTATATGTATACGCATATGTGTATACGTATATGTATATGTATATCCATATGAAGTTCCTTGGAATTTTCTATACAAGCATATACATATATGCCATGTAGGTTGACATATACATGTACATGAAATTCAGTCAACAACCATATACATCTTTGCTTAAGTGGTTGTGTGTGTGTATATATACATATAGACATATACATATACATGGTTGTGTGTGTTTGAAATTTAAAATGCTGCAAAAAACTTGTCTCGAGCTCAAGAACCCAATACGTATAAAACCACAATGTTTTTACATCTACTTTCTATTTATTCTACAAAGATTGATCCAACAGCTTAGGGAGTTTGGTTTTGGTTTGTCTCGTGTTTTAGAGAATCCAGCTTTGGTAGGGTTTCATGGTATTTTTCGTGCAAACTGTACCCATTTTCCCTCATCAACATCGTTGACAACATGCAACAATTTTGTGCAGGAATGTTGAAATAAGTGATTTGCCATGATTTAAGTGATTTTTTTAGGGAATCTGTAAACAATCAGATCACTTTTTGTTGTGTTTTTTGTCATTCTAAAATAGTTATGTTGTTATCTGTTAAATGAAAGCATTGGTTATGGGCAATGTGAAATTTAAAAATACATAACTATATTTAGACTCCTAGTAATAAATAACTCACGTTAGATTTCAAACATGCCTTACATTTGTAACTTAAAATTTTCATCGCGATTTGATATTTTACCACTTTGCCTTTATCCAAATCTGGCCCATATCCAACACCAAAATTCTCATAGGATTTGCCCATGGTTTCTGGGATTCGTGAAACTTCAACACAGTCCACCTCAACATGCACTGATGGGAATGATGCTGAAAATTTTTCATGGCCCAACATGTTGGACAACAAGAGTTATAGTCCTACAAAAATTTGTTATACAAAATATCAATTTTATTTCCTTTAACATTTAGTAGATTTGGCTAAAAGAAAAAAAAATTAAAAGCAACTCTATCCATCACACTAAATACAAACTTGGATGATAAAAAGTTTGAACCATTGTAATCATAAGTATTAGTTATGTATGTATATAAGTATCTTAAATGTAATTTAACAAAGAGGCTAGTGAATCGTATTAAAAAACAAGCACACAAAAGAAAAACAAAAATGTTTATTAACACTTTAATCTACTTATTTTTCATGGTATATTACAAAGAAATCCTACATTTATCATAAAATTTTGGCGATATTTTCATTTTTTGATATATATACCCTCTTCCCTATGATTCTTTCCTTACTCTACTTGTCTCTATTGAATCTGCAATGCTGTCAGCAACAACAACCAACAATTTGTAGTTCTTCTCACTTCTTTTTGAATCTGCGATCTTCCCTAGTTTCTAATTAAATATTAGCCTATGCTAATTTCAAAATAGTCGCAAATGCCTATTGTACTTATTCGGATGTGTATTTTGTTTTCCGATTGCAATAAATTTTATATTGGATAGGAGCTTTTAGCTAGGTGCTTGTAATCCTCCGTTTGCATATGCTCAAGAAGGGTTTTTGCTTTTAATAACTTATTAATATATTTAGCTGATGAAAAAGAAATGTTTCTATTTAAGCACAAATTTTATAAAAAAATATTGATATATGTTTGGTGGTGTTCATTCCTAATGTGCATTCCATTGCTTGTTTGATATTGCATATTGCCATGTGTACTTTAATGGCAATTAGACAAGAAAATGTCATCCTCAGATTTAGAAATTGTAATCAGGAAACATTGTCTTAGGCAATAGGATTACATTTCAGCTACATCTTCCATCCCATAAAGACAACTCTCACTCTCATGCACAATAGATCTTTGCTCATGCAAGCTTCACTGTCCAAATACATCTTCTTGGAGACTAATTCCTATTGTTAATCCTACCTTGTTCTAGATGAAGGGGTGACCTTAGAAACATTAAAGCAAAAGTAAATAGGCCCAGAATTCAAAAGACACATTAGCCAGTTATAACATGACTAACAGGAACCGAGTCTGCACATACCCACCCAATTTAGCATCTAAACTAAAACTGCCAAGTAAATCAGTATCAGAATGTGAATCACAAAAGGTTCAGTTTGGTCTGAAGATTGGTCAGAAGGTTCAAATGAAAAGGGTAGGTAGTTAAATGGGTGTGCCCCTATGTAGGGTGTCTCAATGCCAAACGTTGTGTACTAAATTTGTAAATAGGTTCAAAGTTCAGAACACACATTAGCCCTTTATAACATAACTAACAGGAACCGACTCTACACATACCCACCCAGTTTAGCATCTAAAATAAGAACTGACAAGTAAATCAGTATCAGAATGTGAAACACAAGTTTCACATCAACTCCCAATCATTAGTGTAACATTGGACAGAAAAACCATATCATTGAATCATTAACTTTCACCATTGTCATGTCTGTAGAATTTCTACATTTTACCACGTACACTACAAATTGTATTTGAGAAATTATTTTGTTGTAGTGGAGATGGTATTCTACAATATTTGTTCAAATGGATCCCATCGAACAACCCTGTTTCTCTTCTAATGTAGTTCCTTATATTTCTTTTTTTGTTCTGCAATTGAGGAAATTATCTGATTTAACCCCTTCAAATCCTGCATTCTTTTTCACTTTGTCCCTTGCAAAACTTGTACTATGTGAATGGTTGTTAGAAATATACCCAGGTGCTAGATTTAATTTGTAGAGTTTCCTGTAATTAGAAAATTACTTGACTCTAGGAGGCATTTGTTGCATCTATGTGGCAATTGTTTATGGTCAATTACAGTAAGAGAGCCAAACTAGATTCATTGCTCCAATAGATATAACTACATATTATATACAACTGAACCTAAATATTGAACATTTGTGCATATATAAGTAATTAGAAATTTACTTGAGTCTAAGAGGCATTTGTTGTATCTATGCAGCACTTGTTTTATCGTTGATTGGAGCGACTTTTATTTTTTGTTTTTCTAAAACTCTTTAAATGCAGAGGGTATTCAAAGTGTTCTTGATAAGTGCTTGTCTTCTAACTCTAAATATACATTGGTGATTGTAACTTTAAATTTTCATTGCGATTTGGTTGGACTGGAGATTTGCTCTTGATCCCAAGTGCAATATGAGTTGTGCTTATCGTTAAAATATATTCACTTATTTTAATTGTTGTGACATAGACTTACTATTTCACCGTACAAAACCCCATTCCTCATCTCTCGAGAACAGTTACCACTATGTCGTCTGCGATAGCCTCTCCTGATGCCTTAGAACAGCCTTCTGCAGAAACTTCAGTGAGCTTGTTTATACATATGTTTTCTCATATTCATCTTATTTACAAACATTATATCTCTATTTGTTCTTTTCTTTTGCAAAGCATTCTCATCCATCAATGCAAGTGCATATACCAACATATGTCACCATTTCAAGTATTTTTTTACATCTGTTTATGTATTTATATATATAAATAAATTGACAGAGGTGTTGTCTGCATTGTCCTTATGCATTTGCATGACTGAATACATCAATCTATAATCTGTCCATGCACACAAAAATAACATCTATAAAGAAAAACACACATAGATAGTAATACAAATTGGAAGCTCCAAAAAAAAAAAGGCTGCCATACCCATGCCTATGCATATGAATGTACATGACCTTGTGTATCTATTTGGTTGTCTTCTATTATCCTTGTAGGAAGTGGAACCACAACTACAATTGACCCCACATGCACTCCTCTACATCAACGCTAGGGATGATGTCCCCTCTCCAGTGCTTCAGCTTTTGTCTTTTGAAAAATTGACAGCTGATGAAAACGACAGTGCCCGATATAGGGTTGTTTTATCTGATGCCATGCACATGCAATTGGTTATCCTCCCACCTAAGTACAGTGATTTGTTGCTTTCAGAGACATTAAAGATAGGCTCTATCCTATCGTTGATAGCTTATGCTTGTAGAAATATTTGGAACTCGAGGTAGGGCCCTCTATATGTTTTGTTGGTTTGTTCTTGGCTTTTCAAATCTCCCTTTGCACACTATCCAGATTATTCAACCTCTTGTTTTGTTCGTTTTATAGGACTATAGTAATATTCAACCTTGCTGTCAAATTTACAAATTCTCCATTGCTTGGAAAACCTAGATACCTATTTAAAGAGAAAGAACAACAAATGTTGGGTCGAGACACACTTGCCACAAATAAATGCTCCCTTAAATTTGGAATACACCTCTCACCCGTGTAGCATGAATCTTCTGTTAATATCGGCCCGATTAAAGCCTTGAACCCCTTTCAAAATAAATGGATGATAAAGGGCCCTGTGACAAACAAGAGGAAGATGCATCAGTACAGTACACCAAAGTCCACTGGCCAAGTGTTTATATTTGACATGATAGATGATGAACACGTAGTGAAATTAGAATAACATGCTTTGGCGATGTAGCAGAGATGCATTATCATAGGGTTGAAGAAAGAACATATTATACTGTATCGAAAGGTTGCATTAAAGAAGCTGACACAAAATGGAATAAGATTAATAGCCATCTTGAGATAAATTTGGACAATAATTCAATATTGAAGCATTGTGATGTTGTTGTTGATAGTGAAGCAAATAATTCTTGATTCACACTGATCAATGAAATTACATACAGCACCAACAACACTTTAGTTGATGTTATTGGTAGTGTAGTTCTTGTTGGAGAACCCTCATTAATTCGCAGAAAAGATGGAAGCAAAGTAATGAAGAGAACTATAAAAATAAATGATGTCTCAACTTTTACTATCGATGTTAACTTATGGGGAGGAACATGGCAAGGGCTAGGTGAAGATTTGAAGAACATGCATACAACCCAAACAGCTGTTGTCCTTGTAGTCAGAAATGCTCGTGTTGGTTATTTCAATGGAAAGGTGATCAACACAACCACAACAACAACAACTCTAAATATAAACCCTTTTATCCCTGAAACAGAGACACTTATGTCAAGAGGAAAGATTCCAGATGACCTTTTACCACTGTCATGTGTTGCTGGACAACTTAACTCACAATACAGTAGGATGACAATCACAATTGTTTTAGAACGTACAAGTGTTCTCTTTGAAATAGTTGAAACTACTATTAGGGCTGTTGTGAGAATCATTAAAACTAATTCTTTTTGCTATCCAGCCTACCCTTTGAAAATTAATGGCAAAGAGTGTAAAAAGAAATGCATCTAGCAAAATGATAATCTATGTTTTTGTTCAAGATGTCAAACTCATGTGCCAGAATGCAATTACAAATACTTATTGCAGATGAAGCTCCAAGATCATACATACACTCTTTGGGTTGCTGCCTTTGATGAGGTTGGCACAAATCTACTACAAATATCTGCCAAGGACCTTTACATGCTGCAATACAATTTGACTACACAGAAAATACCTTAGACCATTATCAAGGGTGTCTTTTTATCTTGCTTTATTTTCACGCTCTCTATTACAATAGACATGTACAATTCAGAGCCCAGGCTCAAAGCAACGATTACCAAAGTTGCAAAAATTGATTTCCAGGCTGAATGTACTCTTCTACTTGCAAAGATTGCTCGGATGAGTGTAGCTACATAGTTCAAGACCAATTAGATAGTGATGCTTTTCATGGGCCTTTTGATCTTCATAGAATAGATAACTTGTTACTGGTTTTTGGTGGTAATCGACAAATAGAACTAAATTATCAATGATTGTGTATATCAACACTATCTAAACTCATGTTTTTCTTGGCTATCTAGAAATTTTGGTTTTTGACATTGCTTTTGTTCTGAAATTCTCCAAAAGTTGCTTCTACTTCAAGTTGTTCATGTTTGCCAGAATTGTTCATCTTACCTACTCAACCCAATTCTTGTTTTGTTCTACCATGCTTCGATGCATCAAAAATATATCAAATGCAGTTTTGCTTCTTTGTAGCTTGTTATCTTATATCCTTTTGTGCCTTTTTATGTTGTGTTGTTATTGAACATCCATGTTTTCCAAAAAAATCTTAATTTGTATATCTATATTTATACTATGCTGTAAAAACATAATAAGAAAGAAACCATACAGATTACACATTGGGGTAAATATTAAAACAAGAACCAATAGCTTCAATCTATGTTGTTTTAACAAATTTCCTAACCTCGAAATCATGATTTCTATATTATGCTATTCCACCGCACTATCTCTGCCCATTTGAAATTATAATTTGCAATGTCAATGACTTGGACAATGTTGTTTATGTTTATTGTTATTAAATATTCAAAGCATTTAGTTGACCTGTCTCTTTTTTTTATTGTAATATTTTGAATCCTTTTAGATATGTTCTAATGCTTGGTCCAGACACACTTCTGCTTCTCATTAATGTTGAACTGTAAAATGAAATGGAGATTTTGAGCATCCTTGCCAATTCACATACAATTATAATTTACATTCATCAACCTTTTCCTCTTTTAAAAACAACAGCTTTCATATTCTTCTTTGAATTCATTCAATTTATGCAAATGTCTGTTGCCTTATATGTTCTCTCTAGTGTTTACCACTATGCATAAACATAAATATCTCTATTTATGTATCATGATATACAAAGATACATATAAATTGCTATATGCATTTACATATATTTCCATACACGTACATGCATACATATGGTCCTACACAGCTACATACTTGCATACATACAACCATATATGCACCTCTATACATGTACATACAAAGGCAGGCATTCACAATAGATATATATGCACATGAACAATCTTATATATCTTGAAAGTTGTGTGTCTGCATATGTAAGTAAATCTATGTGCAACATATTTTTTATGTGCATGCATGTATCAATGCATAAATGATTATATGTATGTGTTTGTGCTTCTATATAGAAATATGTACACATGTATGTGTATATCATGGAAATTGGTATCTATACATTTATAAAAAAATCCATACACATACATGCATACATATATTTTTGCGTGGCTGCAAACTACCACGCACCTATAAACATGTTCATACAAAGGAGGCACTCACGGTAGATAAATATGGACATGCACAACATTGTATATCTTGAAAGTTGTGTGCCCACATATGTAAGTAAACTTGTCTCTAGCCATATTCTTTTATGTGCATGCATGTCTCAATGCATGTATAGTTATATGGATGGGTATGTGCTTAAATTTTGTGCAAAAGTATTTAACATATGCAATTCAAAGATTGCATCAAACAGAAGTTTCAAATAAAACTATATAGATTCGACCATAGACACTATTTTTAACAGTTGTTTCTTGCACACTTAGCATCTTATATGCTCTGTTCATTTAAATTGTCTAAAATATTAATGCAAACCACAATGCAAGAATGCAATCTTAGGAAAGTGAAAAAGAGACAACAAAATCATTGCTATTATGTAGAACATAGAGAAGAAATCTCTAAAAAGCGTCACCTAGAGCGAATGAAACACAAAATACTCTTGCCTATGCTTGCACCATGCGAAACCCCACAAATAATGGATTCGGATTCGCTTATTCTAAATCAGAACCTTCCTTTATCATGTGGCCAAACCAGTATTGTATCATAGCAAATACAACAACCTTCCTTGAATAGTAGCAAACTACAAGAGAAACATGCAGCACAAAACAGGCAACCTCTATACCATCAGACAATATTGCAAACTACAACAACACAACAATGCACAACAAATTGTTTCTCTTCTATAGAATGCATTCAAACATTGAAAACCTTCCACCATTGCATTGATTCACTGTCCATGCTTCAAACATGTAGTATTTATAAGGAAAGATATATTGGAATGGTAATATGCAGGAACCAACAGCATATTATCTATTCAAGATGCTTTTCTGAAAATGGTGTTCATCATTTCTCTTTGGTAAATAACTTAGACCTGAGCGAGAAACCTGTTGTGTTAAAAAAACTTACCCAAGTAAAGGAGATGCTTATAGCTAGGGTTGCTCCTGTTTTGCAAGTTAGACATGGAAGAGGTGGCCAATACAAATACATTAGTCACACTATAAGTTTTCCTGAAGATATTTCAGAAATTGCAAAGCTTTTGCCATGAAAACTAAAAGACCTTGAAGTTCTTATTATCCACTGGAGTAATATACAAGGCAAAAAATATGATTGTTATGTAAATAAATTCCATGTTATGGATGCATTGAGCTATAAAATACAACATGACTAGTACTATAATTTTGTTGTCATAGACTTTGATGTTGTCAACTTGCTTCCTAATACTACAACAGATATATCAAATATGTTGCACTCTTTAGAAGAAGATATTGATGTAACAACTATTCCACCAACAGAAGACCTTCTTGACAATTGGAATGAATATGATGCAGAAATTTCATCATCTTTTATTCCAAAACTGTCTGCTCCAACCGTGAACTAGATACAGTTAAGATAACCTTGTAGTTAGATGCTGATACTGATAATAATGTGCCTTGGCCTGAAATAAACTTGTCTTTGATAAATGAATATAATACGATAGGCTTGTTAAGCATGGCATTCCCAACCCTTTTCCCATCTAGAGTTGCACTTCCACTGCAGCCACGTATCAAACATGTTCATTTACATGAATATGCTCTCCAATCAATGAGATATGCTAATCAAATATTTGGACAGCATGTTAGATTTCAATATTATATTTACAATCTAATTATGAGACATCATTCGCAACAATCTGCAGCTATCTTCATTAGAACTAATTTGCGAGAACCTGTTGCAACCACTATGGAAGTGCTTCATGAATGATTGCAAAACACCCCTGATGATCAGCTGCCTAATCAATTGTTGCAATTTTGTGCAACACTTCAAGGCACTCATGCATATTGGCGTAAATCTAGAAAAGAGCTTACTACAATGATCTTCCAATTGGGCACCCCAACACTGTTCTTTACATTGAGCTCAGCTGATACTAAATGCCTTGATTTGCATAGGATTTTCTCTGAAAATGATGGCCAAACCACATAGTTTGCAAGAAAACAACTTACAGACCATGTTATCTGCAATCCACATATAGGGTAAGTGCACAAATATGGTGGTAAAAAAGTGGGGTATAAGTGGACACTTTTTTTCTGAAATCAGGTGAACCTGAACTTAGAGGCAAAATTTGAAAGTCATCCACTCAAGATATAAAGATAATCAAAGAAAAAATATTGTAGTACTTTGAATCTAGTTTCCAAACTACTAAACTTTTTCAAAATTGGATAAGATTAAGGGGGTCAAATCCTTCACGCATGAAAAACTGACCCTATTTTTTTCTTAAAAACATAACATAGTGTCTGACGTGCACACCAAAAAAGTCATAGTTAGATTTAGTATTTTGAAAAATCCTTTGGTAGAAAGATAGTTAAGAGTGAGCACTAGAAGATGTGTATTTTTTTGTAATTTTTTGTTGAGTATTTTTTTTTTATGATTTTTCCAATTGAGCACATCCTGAAAATTCGGTACTTGTTCATGCGCGAAGCATAAGTTGCACTAAACAAATCGAAAAATACAATTTATTTTTTTAAATTGTAAAGAATCAAGTGCACTACAATAATATATAATTTTTTTAAAATTTGGATACGTATATCAAAAGTTATTCAAAAAATGGTGCACCTATGTCTGTGAGAACTATGGAGACACTAGTAAAAGAAATTCAATAATAATATGATATTGTTGTTCAAATTGAAAAAAAATTATATGGTTAGAAAGCTCAGAAGATGGGTGAAAATATGGTGGCAATTTTAGAAATACCCACTTATGAAGTGTAAACCTGATGATGACAAAGTCGATAAACCAAGTTGATAAATTAAAACACGTCAAAATGAGAGAAATAGAGGGAAATCAAACTTCCAATCCGTAGCTTTGTCATCCAGGCCTATTTCCAAGCCTAAAAAGTCAAAAGCATGTACGGGGTACTTATGGTTTAAAAAGCGCGTACGAGGTATTTATAATGTAAGAAGCGTGTACACACATGTTTCCCATTAAACAGCATGTACGCGCTATCTTTACTATAAACAGCATGTACGCGCTATTGTATAATATTATATTCTATGTATAATATGTGTATATTCATATAATATATGTAATATATAATATGTGTATAATATGACATTGTATATATAATATGTTTATATACATATAATATATTAAACATATATATACACATGTAAGTGTATCGTCTTTCCCTCTCAAACGCATACAAGGTCTCTCTCTCTCTCTCACTCTCTCTCTTTCTCCCCTTCTCCCTTCCACCATACCCCATCCCTCTTTCTCTTCTTCTCTCCCTCCATACCACACTACAACTGTGTCTACACTTCTATAGAAGTAAGTGAATTTATTTCTTATCTGCAACTTCCTCTTTGATTTTTATCATGTATTCTCTCCCTCCCTCTACCTCTCCCTTCCCCCCATGTTCTCTCCCTCTCTCCCTCTCTCTCCCTTTCTCCCTCTCCCCTCTCCTCTCCCTCTCTCCCTCTCCCCTCTCCCCTCCCTCTCTCTCCCTCTCCCACCCCCCTCCTCTCTCTCTCTCTCTCTCTCTCTCTCTCTCTCTCTCTCTCTCTCTCTCTCTCTCTCTCCCTCTCCCCTCTCCCCTCTCCTCTCTCTCTCTCTCTCTCTCTCTCTCTCTCTCTCTCTCTCTCTCTCTCTCTCTCTCTCTCCCTTCCCTCCCCCCTCTTCTCTCCCTCTCTCCCTCCCTCTACCTCTCGCTTCCCCCCATGTTCTCTCCCTCTCTCCCTCTTTCTCCCTCTCCCCTCTCCTCTCCCTCTCTCTCCCTCTCCCCTCTCCTCTCCCTCTCTCCCTCTCTCTCCCTCTCTCTCCCTCTCCACTCTCCTCTCCCTCTCTCTCCCTTCCCCCCCTCTTCTCTCCCTCTCTCCCTCTCCCTTCCTCCATACCACTTCCATAACTTTTTTAAGGCTTAGTAGCACGTATGCGGTACTTATTACTCATAAGTGGTACTATTCCCATTATTCGATACCCTGGGATAACATTTTTAGGCTTAGTAGCATGTACGCGCTACTTATCAGTCGATAATATCGTTGGGCTTGCCAACATTTTATGGCCTAGCAGCATGTACGTGGTTATCAATGTAGTGCGTATGAGGTTTAGAGACATAGTTTTAGTTGCCCAAGAGCCTCAACGGCCTCAAAAGAAGTTTTTGAGGTCGTTGAAGGTCCCACTGGAGCTATGTCTGCACTTCTATCACTGTTGTATACATAAAAGTAAGTGAATTTTTTGTTTTTTGCATGATTTCAAATGATCGAATTGTTGTTTTTATTAGTTTTTTGTTTTTGCATGGTTTCAAATGATTAAATTGTGATTGTTTAATAGTTTGATTCCAAAAAATAGTGAAAAGATGCATACTTATGGTTTTTTTTTTTTTTTGAAACTTTTCTTTACATATATATGTAATATGATTCTATTTAGGTCAACCGATCTCAACCATGGGAAAGAACAAGCGAGGAATGATGGAACAACGAGAGGCTCAAAAGGAAAGACAAAGGTAGCGTATGAAGAAATTGCGTGACATAAGAACAATGGGAGAAGAAGGTATGTCAACCTCAACATCTCAATTCGATTTACCAAATGAATATAATGCACCTAATACAATTGAAGAAGAAACATTTGATAATTTACCATTTGAACCTAACGCAATTGAAAAAGAAACATTTGATAATTTACTATTTGAACCTAATGCAATTGAAGAAGATACCGCATTGAATAATCAATTAAGTGATGAACATATTACACCTTCTCTACTTGATGAATTGAATGTACATAATGCACCGATGTTAACACCTCCTAGAATCATTCGTAGGAAACCAAAGTATCTAATTGACATTGATGAGAATATATTGAAGTCAATGCCCAATAAAATGAATGAACGAACTTGTAGGAGAATGGTTAAAATAATATGGAAAAACTATTTTAAAAACTTAAATCAAGCCGTAAGATGTCAATTAATTGTTCAAATGATTAAAAATTTGAATTTTAAAGAGACAATGAAAATTCTAGGCCTAAGATCATCTGAAAGTAACAGTGAAAGAACTATTGTCAGAAATCTATTTGATGCATATCAATCTATTGGTTAAAAATCACGTAGTAAAGATTCTAATGCTACTCGACGTGTCATTACATCAACCATAATGAGAAAGAAAATAAAAAAAGATCATTTGATAAGCAAAACAAGTAAGTCATTGAACGTTAGTAGAACAACATTAAGTAAAGCATTAAAGAGGCAAGAACAAATAAAGGAATGTAACAATAATTCTCTTTGGGCATTCTCGGGTAGACTACCATGCAAAAACAAGGTTGTTGTAGATGCACTAAAAACATTAATTGAAATTTTTTGGCTTGACAACACAAGAGTATCACCCAACCAAAGAGATGTTGTTAGAAGGTGAATTAGGTCTAAAAATCGTGAGCCACATGAGAAACACTATTTGGATATGACTCAAACTAAATTTTATGAAAGATTCCTTCAAAAGTTTCCTCAAATAAAAATTTCTCAAAGATATTTTGAAATGGCAAAACCTTTTTATATTAAGATTAATCATGTATGCATCATGTGTTGTTGTAGGATGCATATTGAATTTTCCATGCATTATGATATTTTTTGTCATATTTGTTCTACTTTGCACACTAACGATGTTTTGCAGGAATGTAATATACAAGCACCTCCTAAGTCGGCAAGAGAATTTATTTCAAGTGTGTTATGTAATAGACATGATGGTTGCATTTATTATAAGATGCCTTGTTTGGAAGGTTCTTGTGCTATATGTGGTGGTTTGCAACGTTTACCAAGATGCATACATTTGGAGAGCACACATGAAATTGGTACGAAACTAGTTTCTTTTGGAAAATACAAGATAGTCACATATGGAGTTAAAGATGAAAAAGATTTGAAGAGATGTGAGCTAGTGAAAAATGATATATGTGTAGCTCATTTTATGAAAATGTTTCAAGAGAAACTAGTTTATGAGTACATAATGCATACACATAGAGCTCGATGGTTAGATGAGCAATTAAAATTGTGTAAGGACACATTTCCTCTTGGCACCATTGTCTCTATTGTTGATTTCGCTAAAAATTATACACTACAACCTCAAAATAAAGTGCAATCCATGCATTATCACTCTACACAAGTTTCTATTTTTGTACACATAGCATTCATGCATGCAAATGATAGCACAGAGGAGAATAGAAAGGTTGTAAGAGAGTATCACTTCTACATAAGTGATGATCGTACTCATTCATCGGAGTTTATACAAGGATGCTTTAAAGTTTTCTATGATAGTTTAAGGGAAAGGAACATACGATACAACCGACACTTAATATGGTCAGATAATTGCAATGCAGAATTCAAGAATGCAAGGATGTTTTATTGGCTGACAAGGATGCATGTGACAAGCGGTGTACAAATTTTTTGGAATTTCACTAAGGCTGGACATGGTAAGGGAGAGCATGATGGTGCAAGAGCATGTGTGAAAAGAGCCCTAGCAAGGGAAGAATTGAAGTACGAAGGTGGTGCTGAGTTGGTAGATGCAGAAATAATTGTGCGATGGTGTTAGTCTACGATGGGTCCAAGTAATCCAGGTACGTCATTGGTTCGTAGATATTTTTGGTTGATTACTGAATCTAACATTGAAAACTATCTAGATTGTTGTACAGTTGCAGGATCGAGTGACATGCACTCATTTATGAGTTCAAATTCAAGTTCACTGGTAATTTATACGAGACAGATGGTATGTTTTTGCTCTTCATGCATGTATTGTTTGTGGGAAGAATGTGAATCAGAAGAGTGGGTTGACAAATGGTCTTGTAGACCGTTGGTTCCCATTGATTCATATCAAATTCCCAAAGCACTACAATTGAGCCAGATGGAGACATCAGTGGATTTTGACCATGTATCCGACCTAGTGGGTTCAGGTGATTTTTTGAGTTAATTTTTTTGCTAGTATTCTTTTTGGTTCATTTTGTTGTACATCATACTTTATTTTTGGTATTAATTAACACTTTATAAAATGTAGGTCATGTGTATGCAGTTGTTATAGAAGAGAACAATGAAGAAGGAATAGATTACTATTTGTGTCATTGTGTTGAGCCTAAAAGAAAATTGACAACCACAATCATTGACGGAGAGGGTATTGAGTACCCAATAGGGTTTGTTGTCATGACAGGAACATGGCTTTGAAGATACCCTATCAAGAATTCTAATGTTTTCTTGTTCGAGGACTTTGAAACATACAAACATATTCTTCATTTCTCTAACCTTGTTGTTGCAACAAATATTCATTTGATGAAGTATCATGGTAGACCTCATAACAAGATTTTATGGAAAGTTCGTGAATCTAACCACGAGGCAATACTTGACACAATACGGGTTAGAGTTTATCCTGAAGGCTCACTTGATTGATTCTATGGTTCAGAGTAGAATGATTTTGAGAATTTTGTATAAATCATCGACGAATTGTTCTATATTCTTTTTTGTATATATAAATGCCCATGAGCTGATTTTTACATGTTTAGGGGCATAATTTTGTATATTTAAGTGGCAATGAGTTGATTTGTACATATGTACATTCCAAATTTTGTATATTAAAATGGCGATGAGCTGAATCGCACATATTGTAATGCCAAATTTTGTATAAAAGCCAATGAGATGATTTGCATATTAAAATGGCGATGAGCTGAATCGCATATATTGTAATGCCAAATTTTGTATAAAAGCCCATGAGATTATTTGTAAGACAATTTTTTGTATAATCAAATAGCCAAGAGCTGATGTCAGTTTGTGCACACAAGGAACAAAATCAATTCTAGCCAATCTTGATACTTTTCCTTGCAAGCAACTGATGGTTTTTTGAGCAGGCGGAAAAATGCTACTAATTGAAAATGACTTTGAGTCATCAAAAACCAAGATAGGCCATTGTAGAGGAGCCTCACATGACCCCACTGGATCAAACAAAATGACCGTATGTGTCATGGATTGGAAGAAATAGTCCGTCAAATTTTGACAATTTTTTGGACTCGGGGCACTTGAGAGATCTCACCGGTAGGGTATGACTCTCGACGTTCTGGTGCTTTGGGATGCACAACAGGGGCATGCCTAGCGAAAACCTGCCCACCCGAACACGTTCGCGATGTCGATTTGTGCATACGAGGAACAAAATTTTACCATTGCGAGCGTGAGGGTGCTCTCGCACCAAACACATTGTTGTTTAAATTCATATTGTCGATTTTTGTTGTTTATATTCATATTGTTAATTACATATGCAAATATTCATTTAAATTTATAAAAGGGCAGCCACCAAATACAATGAATACACAATAATGAAATGAATACAAGGAGTTTTGTAGGGTTAATTCAACATTTTAGAAATTTTATCAAATCATATTCCATGATTGCAATGCTTTATATCATATATTTTTGTTGTTTATATTCATATTGTTGATTACATATGCAAATATTCATTTAAATTTATAAAAGGACAACCACAAAATACAACGAATACAAAATAATGAACTCATTACACATTTATTGGATCGAATATCGATATTTATATATATAAAAAAGGGCATGTCTACCAAGTCAATACAAGTATTACAAAAATGTGGCATATGCCATGTCCAAATCGATATACAATAAAAATGTAGAATATATCTACATGTATTGGTCATTCTATGACCAAAACTAACACTATATGATCCTAAACTTTTGGTGGATCATAAAAATCAGGCCTCTTCGGCACAGTACACGACTCTATAGATGGCTGCAAAACCACAATTCAAAAGCCAAGTTAGAATTCTTTTATAGAAAATAGTTCACAATTAACATCATAACTATGCATTTAACTTTAATTCCTTTTCAATTGAAATGTAGATTACCTCATCGACTAATCTAGGAGCTAATGTCTTTGCTCTCCTCTCCTTGTCACTCTTAGGAATTTTCTTGAAGACATACTTAAATGGATCCATGTTATGGCCGTACCACGAACGAGTCTATTGTAGATTAAATGTACAATTAATACAATGCACTAACATAAATATATCAAAAACAGTTAAAAGCTATAATATAGAGAACAATGACATACCTGTGCCTCAGATGCTTCTCCAATGGACTGAGGATGGCTCACCATCGATGTAGAAACGGTCGCTATTACCTATACAAAAAATGTACAAAGATTAAATACAATTAATATAATGATAAGTATTGAAGGTTGAAAACAATTAATTTTACATATCAAACAAAAGTGTACCAGATCCTGATATGCTTCTCCAGTGCAAGGAGGAGGGTTCGCCATTGATGAAATAGGTATGGATATTTCCTGTATGAAAAAAATATAAGATTATAATATATCACAAGTTCACATACACGCGTGCATATAATCATGAAATCAAGAAAATAAAGTAGAGATACATACCTCCACCCTCTCTTGATTCGCGAGTGAATCAGGTGCATTCAACATATCCACACACCAGCTAATACTTGATTTCAACATTTTCAAAGAATTGTACAACTAAAAATGTGTTCAATTACCTTCTTCACATGTTCTGGCGTCTTCGAGATATTCTTTTTCTTTGGACGAGCCCTAGACGCGGAGGGGGTGCCCTAAAAATAGAAAATTAACATGAGATATTAGTATAGATAACAAATTAAACATAATTTTAAAAATCTAAAATGAAATGACTTGCATATTCCATCAAAACAATACATAAAAAGAGTTGTACAAAATATGATACCATATAGCCTTGTAGGCCAACATCGATCGCCGACAGCGTGATGTCATCAATCTGGGACATTTCGTCCCTTGTCAACACCTACAAACCAGAAATTGGACCAAGCATTAAAGATAGTTAGCATATCTGGTATTTTTTTGAATTCAAAGTGTACTATTCTATTTTAACATGTTACAAAATTTATACCTCAGGCGTCAAAGTTGTAGCTGTGATAACTAGGGGAGGTGTATGGGATACTGCTACTGCATCTTGAAATGCATATCATTTGTCTCAATTTAAATTGATGTATAAATGAAAATTCATTTATGTAATTACAAAATTAAAGTGACTAATAAATAAAATGTTATGAATTCAAATCAACACACCTACGTCTGTGGCTCATGGGCAAACACCATGTCCATCAACTCATCTATTAGCACGACATCCTCAACCGTGTGAGCCTAACATCTACAACCACAAATTGTGCATAGATGATATGAGTATCCATCTACACCCGCTGCATCATCTATCCCCGAGCATATCCTGTAGAAACTGACACACATATGCTCGATGGGCTCTTTGTCGCCCTCTAACAGCTCATCATCCAATACAATAGGGTGTGCTAATGATGTCCCATGCTGGATGATGGCACTAGTCAATGATGTGGCCGCCTGAAGAGTCTGTAGCTCCATCGACTCTTTTAGCTCTAATGGGACAGCCTGATGCACCTTGGGTTTGGGTGCTAGGGGGTGGTGACTCTCTGCGGCTAATCGCCTATGGGCTCTAGTTCTATCTTGGGCAGAGCCACCACCTCTACCATGAAACTCTCTCATGTCAAAATAATTTGGGCGCACATTGAGCACAAACTCACAATATATTTTTCTCAAAAAATATAATGGCACCTCATAATTATTCTTCATACAAGGTGGATCGTCAAAGACCATCCACCACCTCTACCAAAAAAGATTCTTCATCTGAACATTGGTACACCAATGTATGGGAAACCTCTTTGCATTAGGAGGTAATGATTGACCAGTTTTGGGGTCAACAAAAAGGGCACATATTTGTTGTTTAGAAATATTTTTGTTTTTAACTCCATCGTATGATAGCCCATTGGCATAGAATTGACAACACCTATCCCTAAAGCTTCCCTATTTGGTAAATTTTGTGGAAACAGTTATGGCACCACTAGCTAATGTTTCTAGGCTACTGGCAAGGGATTGATGATGGTCAAGCTTAGAAGTTTTCAATTTTACAATCAGTCTATTGATTTTGGATGTATTTTGCCCTAACTGATTAATTAATTCTTCCTGTGTTTCGGTTGTGCAGTCAAAAGGAGGAATTGGGGGTTGTTCTTGTGTTTTTTTAGGAGGTGTATTTGGTTGTTCTTGTGGGTTTTCAGGAGGTGCATTTGGTTGTTCTTGTTCTGGATTAGAAGAATCTAGTTTTTGAAACAAAAAATGAAAAAACCTAATCAAAATTAATGAAATTAAATTCAAAATGTAAAACAAATTACATAAACTAGAAAGAAAGAGAAAAATAAACAAAAACTAACCTTGAACCATACCCTGGAGGACAAATTTATCACTCCGTTCGCGGTTTAGGTTAGAAAATGAGAAAAAAACAATGTAAAAAATGCGCTTTTTGGGTAAATGAGGACCCAGGTTTTTTTTAAAACTTTTTTTTATCAAGCATCGTGTATGTGGTTTTACTAGGATTATTAGCACGTACATGCTCATTTTCCTATAAGCAGCACGTATGCACTAATTTTCCTAGGCGTAGCACGTACACGCTCAATTTCCTAAACTCAGCGCATATGCGCTACCTTTTCTAGGCTCGGGAAGAACAAACCTAAGTGCCTACGTAGGAATTTGAAATTTTAAAACTGCGTACATGCTACCTATTTTTCCAAGTTTTTTTTGGGTGGTGTCCACTTTTCTGGCCACCATCTTTGTGCACACACCCTATAACAGCATTATACCTTCACAATAGATTTACAATATTTCATGAAGTAATTCAAAAGTTGTTCCAAGCAAAGGATCATTGGTATAGGTATGAATGGCAACACCAAGGCTCAAGACATATTCATGGCTTCTTATGGCTCCCTGGAGCACCAAATATGGAGACCATTGATTGGACAGATGATAATGAGGTCCAAATGGCAAAAACTTTCTTCGACAAATATGTTTCTGCTTGGAATCCTTGCAACGCAGTAGACCAGATGAATGCAATGCACTACACTACAATGGATGACCCATGCCTAGCTGATACAAAAAGAATCTTCACCATGGAAGCTGCATTGGATTATGAAGCATTACTTAATACTTTACAGAGATACACAAAATGCATAGAACATACATGCCTCAGGAAAAAAGGTCCCACATTTGAATGTTGTTATAAAGCTCCATGGGTTCAACAAGAGATGTCTACATTGATAGTTGACAATGACAACAACCCATGCTATAAACCTGCAAGGAATGATGATTGTTTGAATATTCATAATCCTTGGATGCTTTCACTATGGAGAGCTAATATTGATTGTCAACCAGTCACTTCAAAAAAAGTTGTCCTCCAATACATTTCAAAGTATGCTTCCAAATCAGAAAACAAATTGCAATCCTATATTGAAATGCTAAAAACAATAGTAAATACAACTAAATCTGAAGATAGCATCTTATTAACATATCAAAAATTTATGATGGGCATAGTAGCAGACCGTGATATTAGTGCACAAGAAACTTGCCATATGTTATAGAAATTGCCTCTTCTAAGTTGTAGCCAACAATTTGTCTCTCTAAATGCTGGCAAAAAAATACTGCACCATGTCATAAAATCAAATAATGGAACTGACCTTTCCACAACCTATATCCATGCTTATATGCAACACCCTTTTGAATTAAATGCAACAAGTTCGCTACAATCAGCACAAGGGTTTTCATATAATTCTCAATGCAAAAAATCAAAATGGCACATCAGGGATAAAAAAGTAATTGTGACTGTATATCCTTAGTTTAGAGAGCCTCCAAATGAAGATACCAATGAGTTCAAGATTTTTTGTTGGTCTGAACTACTGCTATACAAACCGTTTCATGACATCCCAACAGAAATAGGAACTTCAAAGGAATAAATTTTAGAAAATTGGAAAAACTTTATAGATGATTGCAGCCCTCCAAATGAAGATGATAGTGACAATAATGGTTCTCAACATCAAGATGATACAAATCTAAACAAGTGGGAGTTACTCTCACAAATGGGAGCTACAAATAACTTTGCCCAAAATGATCTGCAAATGCTAGGCTGTCATGATTATGATATTAACTACTTGTGGGGAGCAACTATTGTGGATGATCAATTAGACTGCACTTCTCTTCAATTCATAGCTGCAAGCAAGCTACAATTCCAACATGCTAGCATGCAAATCTCCACACAGGACACAAAAAAACAACAGCTATCTCCTAAACAAAAAGTTGCGCTCAACATTATTCTACAACATCGTAATAATCAATCTACAACAAAACCTCTACAAATGATTGTTCAAGGCACTGCTAGCATTGGTAAATCATTTTTAATAGATTGCATTAGGAAACAATTAAACATATCTCCAACTATCATGACAAACCCATTGCTTGTTTTAGCACCAACAGGTGTTGCTACATTTAATATACAAGCGACAACAATCCATGCAGGGTTGCACATACCTATAAGAGAAATGCATCCTTTGATAAGGCATTCATTAATGACATTGCAAGAATAATTGAAACATATCAAATATATTCTGATAGATGAAATGAGCTTTTAGGCTTAAAATTACTACTGAAGATAGATAGTCGTTTGCGCCAAGCATTCCCTAACAGTCAACATGAAAGCTTTGGTGGGGTGTCCATAATTCTTGTAGGTGATCTTGCTCAGCTTCCCCCTATAATGGATAAACCTATATATGCATCGCACTCTATAGCCCTCAGTTTATGGCATTCTTTTACTATTGTCGTAACATTGGACACTATTTTCTGCCAACAAGGTGCATCTATAAGACAACAACAATTCGGAACACTCCTTCAGAACTTAAGAAATGCTCAAGCACTGCAACATGATTGGCAGTTTCCAATGTGCTAGACAAATGCAACATTAACTATTCAACAAAAGAAGGATTTCAACTCATCAATCCATTTATTTGTAACAAATGAATCTGCATAGTTGCATAACAGGAAATTGCTCAAAGAATTAAATTTGCCTGTCGCTCTAAGTTTAGCTAAAGTTGGTAAGAAAAAAAATACTGAATATGACAATGATGAACAACTACCATTAGAAGTATTACTTTCTATAAATCAACAAGTGATGTTAATAGCTAACTTGTGGATTCAAGTTGGCCTTGTCAATGGCGCTATTGGTCTCATAAAAACAATTGTATATGAAAACAATACAAAACCGCCAAACTTGCCAAAATATGTGGTCATGAAATTCAAGGATTATAATGGACCTCCATGGGATATAGCGCATCCAAAAGACATACCCATTTTGCCAATAACATGAGGCAGGCATATGCAAGTGCCTTTAACAATGTCTTGGGTCATCACTATTCACAAATATCAAGGACTTACATTAGACAGAGCTACAATAGACATAGATAATACTGAAAAGCAAGGACTCACATTCACAGCTATTTCAAGAGTGAAGACAATTGATGGGATATGGATCGAACCACCATTCTCTTTTGAAAGGTATTCCAAACTGCAAAATAATGCTTATACAACCATTAGAAAGAAAAAAGAAACTTGTTTGTAGCTGCTCTCTACCCAAACAAATATCTATTCACCTTAAAATCTTCTAGTCCAGAACCATCTTTGTTACATTCCTCTACTTTCAATAAGGTAATTACAATTTTACATGGTCTTATCTCTTCAAAACATGTGCATTCTTAATCATCCCTGGTACTAATTCTTTTGCCCTCACTGTTCATTTTAGATTGCATTCATTCTAAGACATCCTCCATGCTGCATTGAACACTACACATAAGTGTTCCTATCTATACAGACTGTAATGATTGTCTAAAGATATATTAGGTATAACACAACTACAACACATTGCCCATTCACATCATTCACTGCTTCAACATAAACAACTATCTCAGGTATGATATGTTACTTTTATTGCTTCAAATATACTCTGTTAACAAATTTTTATACTCCAACATTACTTTATGTCACTTTTATCTAACTTGCCTCTTTGTAAGACAGCTACAATACATTGCCTCTCCACTTCACTTGTTGTCAATCAACTATTCAATGCAGTTTTCTCCTACACAATGCAGGTATACATACCTATCGAACATACAAAGTTTACATTCTCTTCTTTTTATGTGGGCATATAATTCTTTGAAGGGATATTTAATGCTCACTTCAAAATTTCTTTTCAATTTCTCTGTATACATTAATACCTAGTACAAAAAATATGGAGAAATATGCAAAATAAAAATTACAAACCCTTACCCAATGGCTTTTTACAACATCAATTATTCACAACTCGAACATATACAACTATCACAGGTATAATATTTTACTTTTATTCCTTCAAATATACTCTGGAGATTATTTTCTATGCTCCAAAACTACTTTAACCCTATTATGTGTCATTTGTTGTGAGGTTACTGAAACATATGTTTTTTAAATGTATCTTTGGAACATATTAAATCATAGATGGCTAGTTTGATGTTCTCATTCTCACTTTTCAACTTATCATTGGTTGTAGCTGAAATGTGTTGTCAATATCAATTATACAAAGTTATACACAAAAAAAATAGTGCTATGCTTAGTTTGTTCTTTTTGTCTGCAAAACATGTGTTGCTCAACCCTCAATTAACTTTCTAACTCTTTTGACACTAAAATGAATATATTTCTAATCTGTTTTAAACTTTATACTAGTCAAACATTTGTGATACAATCTAATTTGAAACATCATCCTGGTTGTGCTGCTGCTCCAACATTATACATCTATGTGAAGTTTAACAACTTTTATTAATGCCATTGTTAGAGGAATTGTGTATTATACCTTTGATAAGTTTTGTTACAAAAGTGTTTGTTGCATTCAAAGCTCACTGCTCCAACATAAACAACTCTCCCACGTATGATATTTACTTTTATTGCTTCGAATATACTCTGTTGACACATTTTAATGCTCTAACATTTCTTTCTCTTAGTTTTATCTAACTTGCCTCTTTGTACATCAGCTACAATACATTTCTTCTCCACTACATTCATTCTCAATCAACCGTTCAATGCAGTTTTCCTACTGCAAAATGCAGGTATGCATACCTATCAAACATACAAAGTTTACATTCTCTTCTTTTTATGTGGCCATGTAATTCTTTCAAGGAATATTCAATGTTCACTACAAAATTCCTTTCTAGTTTCTCTGTCTACATTAACACTTAGTGCAAAAAATACAGAGAAATATGCAAGAAAAAATGCTTTAACCCTCTTATGTGTCATTTGTTTTGAGGTTACTCAAACATATGTTTTTTAAATGTATCCTTCAAACATATTAAATCATCGATTGTCAGTTTGATGTTCTCATTCTCACTTTTCAACTTATCATTTCTTGTAGCTGAAATGTGTTTTCAACATCAATTATGTATTCTATTACATCTTTCGAATGCAACAGACACTTTTCTAACATATCTTCCAATAAAATCAATTAATAATCATAGTTCTGTTTGCCATGCCACTTCAGTTGTTTTAGCACATGAGTTGTATATATGTTGAATTTCAGATACTAAACATATTTCTTCTTTTTGTTGCAGAGATAAATATTAACAGAGAACAACATACCCATGCTCCCATTCGGTACCAATTACAAGCAAACAGTTTCAAGTCATTTCCAAATTCATACTTCATATGTGCTTTGCAACTTTACCAAATTAATCCTTCTGACGTCCCCTCCTTCAATGCAGGAAAAATCTTTTGACCAACCAAACTAAATTAGTTTTTCTATTTCACCAATATCCATTCATTTTGTTCCACATATTTCAAGTCGTATTCCTTTTACTTTCTTAAAATAATTTAAAATTGCCCATTATAGTTATTTGCACTTTTAGCATTCTTTATTCTAGTGTTTTATCTCCCCATTACAAATAGATTTAATTGTTGTTTTCCTTCAACGTTTCCTTAATTCTGTAGTGTTCCTATTCCGCCCTCTACACTTTATTTTATCCCTTCCATTAACACTGTTCATTTCTTCATCAAATTCAAAAGCATTACATGGCGACACATAGTTTTAAAAGTCTCCTATTCTCCAAGCCTCTACACCTGTAAGTATAAAACTATCTCATGTATAACACAGTTAAAAAACATTACCTATCCACTTCACTCACTAACTACTTTATCTTGCTTTAATCTCACTTACCTCTTTATAAGATAGTTGCTAGCTATTGCCTATCCACTTCAATCATTGTCAATCAACCATTCAATGTAGTTTCTTCCTACACAATGTAGGTATACATACCTATCAAACATTCAAAGTTTAGACATATTATTAAATTTTACTGTGAATTCCTTAATATATGCCTTTTACTTAATTTACTTGGATTCTTATTTTCTGCATTTCATTTTCAAATATACTATTTTTAAATATATTTGCTTGCATCTTCAACACTAACATCTATATCCACTTTTTTTGCACGCCCTATATGTTACTATACTGAAAATCTCACAAACAGGATTGCTAATATGTTCCATTGGTTACCTTGCACTTTCAAGCCTCAACTCTCATGCATTGTAAGTTTTCCTTGCACCTTCTTTCCTCTTACTTCATTATTTCTCTTGTCTCATTATGATACTATACTCCTCTTCTCATTGATTATCAATTGCCTACATTCTCATCCTTATAAAGTTTTTTTTTTGTCACTGAAATACACAAAATAGGTACTTCGCATTTCGCACGTATCCAAACTTGACCAGCCACCTCTGTCAACATAATAATTTTACAGTAGACACTCTTATTTTCAACTCTATTGCGTACACCTTTTTAATCATCATTACATTGCAAAACTCTTTGTCTGCAACATGTACTTCATCCATCTATATCACAAATCTATGATTGTGTTGTCCTTACAAAATTTGTAGGCAGCAAAAAAATAACTTTAGGATGTTTTGAAACTTTGCTGCATTCCAGATTTATCACACTAATTATGTCAATTACAAATTTCAATTAAATATTTTACATTGCTCTCATTTTCTCTCTTGTTATTTTTCCATTTCACTTGAGTAATTAATTGTTTTCCAATTCCTTTCTTCCATTTTAAATGCTAACATTTATTTATTTTTGCTTCTCACTGCAAGAACAATTGTCCTTGGGAAATTTTCTTAATGCACCCTCCATGATAATTCTTTCCTACATTCAATTGTTTCTGCATATTTTCTAAGGTTCCTCTTTTCTATTTTTTGCTATTTTTCTACCAACTAATCTCTACATTTAGCATTTCTTACAGGTCCATGTTTTTTGCACCTTTTCATCTTACATACTCCTCTCTACAGGATTGCACGTCATATACACTACAATAATTACAAATTGCCTCTTACAATTCTATGAAGGTTGATGTACTTGATAGGCATGATATTCCTCGCCATGATGTGCAAAATGTATATTAACTTTTGCCCTTTCTTGTCAGATATTACTTGTTACTCCAATTTTGGCATGCCAAATGTTTTTGTATTTATTAAATTATTTTATAGATTATAGCATTTTAGTATTGAGTAGAAGTAAGACTTGAAAGATTTCCAAGTTGCAAGTTTTAAAACTCTTTCTATAGTGCAGTTTTAATCTGTATTTATTCTACTTTAGCAGGTCATCTATTCACTTTGTACTACTAAACATGAGGTAAACAATAGATTTAACTCTTCATTCATTTTAATTTTTGTGCTCAATTCTGTTGATCCATGTATTATGGGTTTTACACGATTCTGCAATTTCAATGGGTGTAAGTTCAACAAATAACACTTTTCACAAGGACCTCTATACATTTCAACAAATAAATAATTTGACCTGAGAAAGTTTTATTTCATATTCCCAGACCCCAAAGAAAAAGCCAAATTGAAGGAAGTGAATCTTTTGTAATGTTCTATCAAGATAATACATACTTGACCTCTTTTTCTTCAGAAGTTTTTACCCAAAACCATTTTTCTGCACATTGTGTTGTGTAAATATCCTATGTTGTTGATTTAAATCTCCATGTGTATCGTAAAGTTATTAAATTTCAGATTTGCAAGATATTCATATTTCCATATTTCACTGCTTTATGTTCATTTTCTACCACTTAGAAACACAAAATTGATATCTTTTAAATTGAGTACCAGAAAGAGAATCTATCCATGTAGAAGCCATAAGGAAAAATCTTGATAACATGTCCACTGTTCTTCACTTTTAAATGTGCCTAAAGGTTTGATAATCAACTTCTAAATTTACCAGATTCTGAAATATGTAGGCTTTAAAACTGAGTGAGGGTTGTAATTTAAACAAAATTGATTGTGTTGGTTTCATGTTGTTTCTCATCAAGAAGTAAGTTGTTCTAATTTTGGTTTAAACCTTGCATATTTGGTTCACTATAACTTTTACTATTGCTGATAAATGTAGTTGTTTGATTTTCTTGCAGTGGAGCTTACTTGGACATGAGCCATTAGACATCTTACAGCTTTCAGCAGCTCTCTAAATATTTGATTCTTTAAAAACTATTTTTTAGCATGTGAGAACAGTTTGTTCTCAAAGATGAAGGTGTTGAAAATCATCTGGCCGTTAACATTCAATTTTTTTTAGAGGAGTTGTTTAAATCTGGACTCAGGCAACGACTACTTACAATTATTAAGGTTGTGACATTCACTTTTTTTTACTTTTGTTACTCTCTTCCATCCTTACTACATTTAATTCAGCTATATCACTAACTTCACTTGGTATGCGCTTTAGCTTGGTATAGTCTTTAACTTGGTATGGTCTTTTAACCGTAGATATGAACGTCTGGTCTTCATCTTCGTATGGTCTTTTAACTACAAAATGAGACCATCCACTTCACACAAGTCACTGTTATGCTTTGCTGAACTCCACTATGTTTAACAGTTGAATTCAATGAATGACCATAATGTGTAAAAGAATGACATATAAAGCTTTCTTTTTAAAATCTTGATGCTTTTCAAGCTGCAAATTTAATACAAATTTAGCTATCTTCTTAAGATTTATGTGCTCTATTTGATAGTTTGTTGAAGCTTTTTCTATTTGGGTGAGCATATTGTACAATTTATTAAATTTTAGCTCTTGTGCAAAAAACTTGCCCAATGTTATTCAATTTTATTTGTACTCTCAATTAATTGTATTGAATTTGAGCAAAATTTAACCATTTAGTTATAAATCTTATCAAATTTTCATAACTTGGTGCTTTCTCCTCACCCTTTCACAAATTTCTCATTAAATTTTTATTATTTTGTATACATTCTTATTAATTCTTCTACGATGCATTTTTTTAGCTATTTTGGTAAAACAGGGGTAAATAAATTTAAAAAATTGATGCTTCCAAATGCTTCTTAAATATTGACGGCTCAATTTGATTATCCGTAATTTGAAAATTTGTACAGATATTTCTGCTTCAAGTACGATTCATTTAGTGGTTTCCAGTGCTTCAATTTTAAAGCTCTAATATTCTTCTGTTACGTATTGTTTATTGACAAATATTGCTTGTTTTTGCCCATTCTTGTTATTTTAACTAAATAGCTATTCAATCGAAATTTTCATTCAATTAGCAGAAGTCGTTCATTTTGGTATGATGTAAGGTTTCTGAGCTGTTTTGCTCTTTCAATTTGCCCTCTTCCAATGGTTTTGTTCAGCCAGGATGCATTCAATTACATTCTAATGGGTCTTTTCAAATATCACGGGAGAAATTTTTTTTGCAAACCAATTTACAAAACCTTTGCCTATCGGCTTCCCGTTGTGCGCACATAGCGTGCAACTGCTAGTTATATTTTATTTTGTACGCGCTTTAGCCACAAGAAGGGAACCCCTCATGCTTGGGCCCATCCCTACTAGTTGCCAAACGAATCACATGCACTATTTTTTACATATTTCAATGTAAGTTTTAACTTGAAAACAAATAATAGGTCTCACTGCATTAAATTATAATTTTTTTTCCCAACCTGTACGTGCAAAGCTGTCTCCATCCCATGCTCTCCCGCCAATGCCAGACAATCAAACGGTCAGAAATGCAAATACTTCGCCGTGTTGTGCACCAAGCCCATCTACGGTATCAGTTTACTCTATATCGAATTTAGTATCAGCTAAATTTAACTGAATCAGAACTAAATTAAAGGAATTTAGATAATCCAAACGTAATCCTTTTTAAATATAATTTTTAACAGGATCTTTACTCTCATTAAGGATAAATAATATTATTATTACTCTCATTAAGGATAAATAATATTATTAAGCAGATAGGCTTCAGTGTGGGCATTTATGTTCGGGAAATTATCAGCCTTGCGGCATCTAATCGGGAAAAGTAATTTTTGGTCGACGGCAAAATTTTCAATTGGCAAGGTTTTCATTTATTATTCCAATGCTCTTATTGGCTGGGCGATATATGATTTCTATGACATTATGTTTGCAGGCGACCTCGGGATGGATTTTTCGAGAAGGCGAACCAAATTTTTAGGTCCTGCAACGAGAAAAACGATGTCCAAGGGTTATTTTGGGTGCTCGCCACTGCACATATAGCCATTAACGCGTGTTTGAGATGTTTCAGAGCTGGCTGAGTCGTTGTTGCCGAATTTTGTGGAGGGCGCACAAATCCCTGACAATGATGAGGGCCTCATTGATTTCACTGACGAAGAAATGGACACTCCCCCTGTGGTCCTACCTTTCTTAAGGCTTTTTGCGCATGCCTCTGCCTTTGTTTGGTTTCTTATGGTCTTCGGTTCAGCTTCCTTCAGGATCACCTCCTGTACTCTTATTTTCAACTGGGTATGTTTAGTTTAAACTGATTTCCTCCATTTCAAAATTCACTTTTGAAGGGTTTTAGCAGGTGTAATAGCAAATAAATATATTTAAAAATATTGAGAATAGAATTTGCCATTTTATCCCTTGTAAATACAACATTCATAATTGGCTTAATCATGCTTGTGTACTTGTTGTAGAGAGGAACTACATGGAACTGGTGTAGTGTTGAGACATCAAGGTCGCATTGCAACTCTTCCTGATTTTTGTAACCGTGATGCACTTTCAACTGCTGAGGTGCTCCTCATTGCCATTGTCTGTATAGTAAAATGATTCAATGTTGCTTCTATTAATACCTGGTTTATCACTATATTGGTTTATGAGGACTAGGTTAAACTAGATAAGAAAGCCAGGAGGACTATTTGTTTGCCTTTCAGATTTTGTTTCTATCATTCATGAATGTAACAGAAGAACAAAGGTTGTTTATTCGATTTGTTTGGGGGTGCAATGAGTTTATCCTTATCTTGTACCTAGTTTCTTCTCAGTTTAATTTGCAGCTCTCTTGCAGTAAATATCAAGTGGAATATTTTTGGGTCTTCGGTGTGCTATTCACTTGCAAAGTGTTCCTTTTATGCAGACAACAGAAAAGTGTTATTTGCCTGTGTTGTAAATTGTGGTGGGAGTTAGACATTGTGGCTTGGTTGGAGGTGTCTTATATCTTATTGAAGCCATGTTAGCAATGAAAGGAGGGCTTGTCAAGTAATGAAAGAAGCCCACAATGTTTCAAACTATTCCATCAACTTTCTAGTGGTGGCATCCTCATTTGATTCCTTCTATAATCAATTTAGAGTCCCCCTCAATGCCAGCATGAGGCGAGTTACAATCACATGGAGAAGTTAAGTAAAAATCTGGCTTGATCATCTTTAAACTACTATTGCACTCATTTCGATCCAGGTCACCCTTATGTTGCACCATTGAAATTGAAATTAGTTCTTTTTTATGCTTGAGGGAACTATTTGACCATAGAGGCCTTAACAATTTAATAATTTAAACCCTTATTGGGGGTGTCTATGCAAGCATCTGTCCATCTATGAAGAATCACAACCATAGCTGGGAAGGATTCTGGATTCTTTTTAGGTCATGGCCTCAACAGTTGACAACTTGAAGTAGTAGTCCGAGTCTCATTTTTTCAGAACACGTGGAAGAATCATGTTGGATGATCCTTCCATTTCTATACTTCTATATATTCAAGGGTTGACATTCCTAAACCTACAATGGGAGATTCAAGATATAATATATACCTCCTATCAAGCCAAGCCTTGATGCCATTGAGTACACCCAAATTAGGTTGAATTGAAGGCAACAGTCTCAGTTTATAAACCACCAACGGGAGATTCAAGATTAATATCCCACAAGATGAGCCAAACCTTGGTTTCGTTGAAGTAGGAAAGGAGCTTCTTCCAAATAGTGTCTGCATATTGATGCAATCAAGACTAGAGGGTCCAATGAAGGATTTCCAGCATTACAACCAATTGCACAAACTCACAAGAGACTAAATAGAGAATCTAAATAACAATATGTTCTTTGTTTATTCATAGTCATAACAACATTAACTGCATTACAATCTATTGCAATAGCCTTCCAACATGCTAGGTCTCAGTGGTTTGATTACAAACAGGCAAATTATATAGTTTGAAAGATATTATGATACAATGGTATACTCAGCTTTCCTGTACATTCATCATTGACTCCCCATTACCTTCAAAAATATTTATATCTAGTCTTGTCATCTAATAGCCTAGTATTGCAAGGTTAAATTTTGAAGCCCCCCAGAATTACTTTTCTGTTCTTTATTGATATCAATTTTGAATGATTCCAATTTGGAAATTTATAAGTTACAAAACCCTTTTTCTTTTAAATGTTTCTTATGAATTGTTTGTTTATTGTCTCAACATGTAGAGATAGCTCATTATGTTTTATTTTGGTCATGATTTTTGGGAGTAAAAGATGTACAAAAATTGGATTAGTTGTTAAAATCAATCATGTATACCAAAAGATGCATCTGTAGTCAACATCATTTAGCCAAGTGATTATATATATAAAAGTTTAGAAATGGATCTTATTAATGAATTGTAAATTTATAGATTGATGAATGGCTGGAATATGCACCCATCTTTTCCTCTGGAGCTGACTTTGAAAAAGTATGTACTTATGTGGATAATTATCTCTCATTGCGGATGTTCCTCATGGGATATAATTTATCTGTACCTGATATAGCAATTTGGTCTGGTCTTGCAGGTATTATTGTTTATTAATTGTCAAGGCTTTTTAATTTATGTAATCCTCTTTTCCTACAGTTTGTACCAATTAAACTATATTTACAAAATGCAGAATGTTATTTTGTTATCTTCAAAAAAAGTTGTCTGTCTGTCTATATTAAAGCTTGTTTGTTTAATCTCTTGATCATTTGTCAAGGGGACACACTGCATGAAAAGTATGAGCATACATTTATTTTGGGTTTATTGTTTCTTCTTTTCTTGCAAGAGGGCATGAGCCTGAGTTTGTATGGCATGATAATACCAGTGTTCCAAAATCTCGCTGGAGTAGCAAATGTGGGAGTTAATTATTTTATTGGGATTTTAGAAGAACACAATATAGTAATAATGTGGTTTATAAATGACAAAAAGAGAGAAATTTCATGGAATGTATTGTAATTTAAAATATATAAGCTAAAAATAAGATTCTCTATCATTATTTAAGTTAATATTGACCTGTCCAAATTCACTAGGGGTAACCTAGGATGGCATGGTCTTGCCAAACTAGAAAAAGACAAGACATTATGAGATTCATTAGTAAAGCCAAATTTATTCATTTTGTATGACTGGTTTAGGAATTGATGAATGCTATGTAGACATTCTGAGTCACAATGCAATGATTCAAATATTTCATAATGTTTTCAGAGGTGATGATGGAATTTACCCATTTTTCACTTGGTGTATGACTCAAAATAGAAGGTTACAGTTAGCTTATGTCTAATTCTCATTAGAGTTAGCTTTCATATGATTTGAAAGATAAAAAAAAATCTATTTCATTTGTTGTCTATTTACAAGATCTCATTAGTGGTCAGCTATAGCTCAAGTTTTAATTATTCTTATAAGTCTTAAGTCTTTTACATCTGGTTTTGAATAGTTACAACTCAAGGGTTGCATGTTAGCTAATTGTTAGTTTCTATAATATGATTGATAACTCAGATTTGAGCTGTGGGGGTTTTGAAGGGTTTTTGTTACTGGTAAGTATTAAGCTTTTGAAGTCATCTAATATTTGTTGTGATTAATTTTTTATTGGGTAGTTTTCTTTCTCGATAAAGTTTGTATTGAAAATGAAATTTCTATTTTTTGTATCTAAATTATTGAATTCTAATCAAAATGTAGTTAGTTGCAAATTTGGATCTATGTTGGTTGATTGGAGATTATTAATTTTAATGGGTTTCTTTTCTATATAAATTTTGTATCCAAATCAAAATTCTTTAGTTATAGATTTGCATTTTTTATTGTAGAATGCAACTTATCATGATTATCTTTTAGTGGGTGGCTAATATTTTTTAATGGAGTCTTTGCACTTAAATGGAAGTTCATATCTCTATTGGGACTAGATTTGGAATTATTTTGTTTATTGTATATATTTAAATTGAAGTGCCTTTAGTTGCAGACTTGGGTCACCGATTACAAAATGCACATATATCTATCTTCATGATAGGAATTTTTTTAATTTTTAGATCAAAGTGTACAGAATGGCAGTTTTGGATTTGTGGTTGTAGATAGCAATTTTTTATAATACTTCTCAATGACTACTTTTATTTTTAATATGTAACTCTATCGAAATCCAGCTATTTAGAATGTAGATTTGGTTTTGTAGTTGTAGATTGTGATTATTATTTTATTATGGGTATTTTTTTGAAGAGAAAATTTGAACTTAGATCAAAGTGCATATAAGTACTCAGTAGGATTTTTTCTTGTAGATTGTAATTTATTTGAATTATTCTAATGGTAAGTTCTTTTTCTTGTGTAAAATATGTATTCAAATCAAATTGCACTTAGTTGTAGACATAGATTTTTTGTTCTAGATTGCAGTTTATTATTATTTTATTATTATTTTGTTCTAAATGTTAGAATTTATTCCCTATGTAAACTTTGTATTCAAATAAAGTTATATTTAATTGTAGGCTTGGAATTTTTATTCTGGATTGCAATGCATTATATTTTTAAAAATGGAGTGCTTACTCTATATATAAAGTTTTCTATTAAAGATCAAAGTATATCTAATTGATTTTTAATTTTTTTTTAGTCTAATCTAATTGTGAATTTGTAATCATCTTGTTGAGGAGTGGCTAGCATCTGATGAGTCTTCTCTAGATAATTTAGGTGTTGCAATATATCATTTTTCTCCTAGCTAGAATTAGTTTCTCTATCTTGTATGTGTATTGAGAAGAGATCACCTTTAAGGATTTTGCTTCTAGATTCAGATGATTATTTGGATGCACGCTATCTTTTTTCTAAGCATACGTTTAGAATGGTGTACATTCAAGGATTTTGTATCTAGACCCAAATGGTTCTTTGAAGGAATTGTGGATTTTTAGATGAATGTTATCTTCATGGATTGTAGGAGGTTTTACCCTTTTTTATTATTATACGTGCTAATTAAAATAAGTCTAAGTGCATTGATTTTGTTGAGGAGGAGACGTGGTAATTATAAAAGAGAAGGCATTCTTTCTAATAATTTTAAGTTTGATGCATATATTCATGGTATGATACATAAAAGCATTTGTTTATGTCTTAGTAGATAGTGGCATCCCTTTTGAAACACTTTTCTTGTATTTAAGAGATTTGTTCTAACAATCTTATAAGTTGATATTACCTTTGAAATGGATATGACCTTTTTAAGGAGAAAAATTACAAAATTCCTTTGCTAATTTAGTGTGTTTAGGTGTCTCCGAGGGAGAGAGAACTATTTGCAGTTCATTTTTTATAAATAGTAATTAATCTCAAATTGACTACACAATTGTGTCAAATATTGTAGCATCCATTAAATATTTTGGTTATGTATCAAGACGTTTCAATCTTGATGTTTAGTTTGTGTGGGGCTTTTTTGTCTAGACCAAGTACTAGGTCATAACTAAGCCATGTGATCTTTCTTTTCTTTGCTTGATGGACCTCCTACACATAGAGACAAGTTCTAACAACAAATTATGTTGTGGATTTTGACATCCTTTATTTTTTTGTCTTCTACTTGGTTGCAAACAATAACAAAATTAGTAGGTGTTGTTTTGTCCCTTGATCCCAAGTCGATTGAGGTAAGTTGAGAAAAAAAAATCCTTTGTGCTTCTGGCATTTCCTTCAGGTTATTTGTTATTCATATAATGAATCATGGTATTTTTTTCTATCTATAATAAGGACACTCTGGAATGGTGTTGGATGCCATATTATTATTGAAAAAATCTTTGAATCAAGAAGATAATTAGAGTCCTTTAACAACAATCTCATGTTATGTTTGGAAGAGAGAGAGAGAGAGAGAGAGAGAGAGAGAGAGAGAGAGAGAGAGAGAGAGAGAGAGAGAGAGAGAGAGAGAGAGAGAGAGAGAGAGAGAGAGAGAGAGAGAGAGAGAAATTTTGGTGTAATTTTTTCTATTCTATTGATATTTAATAGTTTCAAATATAGAATATAATATATAATAATAAATATATCCATAACATTTAAAAAAATAAATATACATTATAGCATATATAGCATATAATAATTTTGTATCATACAACATATAATGAATTTTGCATTACCTAACATTTGAATATGCTTTTGTCAACTAGACACACATTTTTAAATGAATGTAATCTATTACTCTAAATTTTTAAATTTTTTTATCTCTTTTCATTAACAAATTTAAACATTTTCCTATGATTACTTGAAATTGTTAAGAAAATCTTTGTTAAATCATCAAATGCATGGATAGTCCCACAAGGCAATAAAAACAACTATTTAAAATAGCATAACCCTTAAGATTAATTACAAATACACTATCCAAAAACATATTTTCATATAAAAAATTGACACATGCTCCTATAAATGATATTGTATTTATGTATTGGGCTATCCATTGCACTCATACATTAATAATTTTAATGCCAAAAAACTCAAGTGTGGTAGATGTGTTACAATATCTTAATTTAATGTTATTTGTGTCAATTTTGAATTTAAATCAACATATTATTGGATCCACTCTATTTTCTACTTGATCCATCTTATCCACAAGTATATATGGTATAGGATAGAAGAGTAGAAATTATTTTTTGAGGGCCATTAGAATAGGTGTAGGTATGGATATGATAGGGGTGAGTTACAGGTCTGTTGTGAAAGAGACATTAAGGAATTAGTCTAATAAACAAGTATGCATGGAAATAAATGATTGTGTGGAATTAGGAGTTGACATTGTAAAGAGATGAATGTATGAATTAGGAAAGACACCAAAAATAGTGATAGATATAGTAGATGAGTTAAGAGTTTAGGTTTAGTACATCATAAGGGAAGTAGGTATCTCAAGTTCCGTGAATTTAAGATGTAGGTCATAAGGAAGAGGGAAGGTGGAGAAAGGATGAAAACTAAGTGGTCAGGAACTAGTATAAGTAGGAATAACACTATATGGAGATCAATAATGGCAATAATAGGAGTAATGTTGTAGGAGATATAAGAGGCAAATGCATCAGGTTAAAAAAAATGTCTATAAATTTTAGCACTAATAGTTTGTAGATCTCTAACCCCTATAGATTATTGATGAACACGTTATAAATCATAGTAGGTAACAAGAGCTATGGAGAGTGATTAGGTTATAAAAATGAAAATACATATAAAGATGGAAAAGGAGAGAGGGAAGGAGAAGGAGAGGGAGAGAGACAGGTACAAAAATAGAGAGGGTTATATAGAGAGATAGAGAGGGATAGGGAAAGAGATAGAGAGATAGGGACAGGGATAGAGATAGAGATAGAGATGTAGAGAAAGATATGGATAGAGAGAAATGTCTAAGATGAGTGAGAGGTAGATTAAAAGAGTAGGAGAGATTAAGTGAATAAGAAAGAGACAGGGCATGAAAGAGGGAGAGATAACTCAATAGAGGGAGATGGAGGGAGGGTATGATATAGTTAGATGAAGATATAAAGAGATAGAGAGGGATAGAGAGAGAGATAGAGAGAGAAGGAGATATATAAATATAGAGATATTCATACAAAGAGTTAGAGAAATAGATGGATCAAACTAAGAGAGAAAAAAGGTAATAGAGACAAATAACGTATAGAGAGAGTTAGATAGAGGGATAAAAGAACAAAGTTGTGTCACACTTTTATAAAGGAAATGTCCAATGTTGATTCAACTTTTTAAATTGAATCAATAGAAAGAGAAATATATGTTTTGAATTTTGAAATGATGTATACTAATAAAATGTATATTTTTTGTGTATTTTATGTTTGTAATTTATTTTAAAAAATTAAAAAATTATTTTAATATACTTTCTTATAAAGTAAACACTATAATTTATTTGTTGATAAAATTATGAAATTGGAGTTACATGAGGAGTTACACTTTATATAGGAAATTTTATCTTTTTTTCTTCAATTCTTTTGTGTATATTGATAACCTAAAACTTTAGTACAAAAATATATATATCACTTCCTATATCTTCGTCTTTGTATCTTTCCATCTTTCCCTCTCTCCTTTGATCTCTACTAAATGTATATTTTATACCACTTTGGGTCTAATTACCAAAAAAAGATATTTTTTTCAAAAACTCGACGTTTCAACAACTCCTACTCTTATAAATAATATTTTTTTGAAAAGTAAAAATACTCGTTTATAGATCTATAAGTGAGTTTTCAATAATATATATCTTTTAATATTTTAATTAGTTTTATGTTTTATATTTTATTTTTATTGAAAGTGGGTCATCAACACTAAAATATAAGGTTGATTATCTTGTAAAGGAAAAATACTAAAATTTTGAAAAAAATAAATGCACTGGAGAGAATAGTGTATGTCAAGATGATATCATTCTTTTCTAATTTGGATACAAAAAATATGATGCCAAATGGAAAGAGTTATATTTCAGTACACACAACTTTTTAAGTGTGTGTGTGTGTGTGTGTGTGTGTCTGTTTATATGTATATGTATATATATGTATATGTATATGTGTATGTATATGTATATGTATATGTATATATGTGTGTGTGTGTGTGTGTGTGTGTGTGTGTGTGTGTGTGTGTGTGTGTGTGTGTGTGTGTGTGTGTGTGTGTGTGTGTGTGTTCAATAAATTTAAAAAGTTGTGTGTAATGAAATATAACTCTTTCCATTTGGCGTCACATTTTTTCTTAATTATTTATCCAAATTAGAAAATAATTATATCATCTTGACATACCCTATTTTATCTAGTGCATTTATTTTTTTTGAAATTGTTAGATAAATTTAGTATTTTTCCTTTACAAGATAATCAACCTTATATTTTAGTGCTAATGACCCACTTTCAATAAAAATAAAATATAAAAACTAAATTAAAATATTAAAAGATATATATTTTTGAAAACTCATTTATAGATCTATAAAAGGGTTTTTTTACATTTCAAAAAAATATTATTTATAAGAGTAGGAGTTGTTGAAACATCAAGTTTTTGAAAAAAATATTTTTTTTTGGTAATTAGACCCTAAGTGGTATAAAATATACATTTAGTAGAGATGCAAGGAGAGAGGGAAAGATGGAAAGATACAAAGATGAAGATATAGGAAATGATATATAAAGGTAGGGAGGGATACATGTAGAAAGAGGGGGGGAAGGGTGAGAGATAAAGGTGGTGATATAGACAAGAAATAGAGAGAGGTTGGAGATATGGAGTGAATAAGAGAGAGGGGGAGGGTGAGATTGAGAATTAAAGGTGACGATATACAAGTAATAGAGAGAGAGGAGAGGAAGAGAAGATGGATATATTTAGAGAGTAGGGAGAAATAGAGAGATAAATATCAAGATAGGAGGGAGGGAGGAAGAGAGAGAGAGAGAGAGAGAGAGAGAGAGAGAGAGAGAGAGAGAGAGAGAGAGGTGGAAACAAGGAGTGTGAGTGAGTGAGTGAAAGAGGTAGAGAGGGAGAAACAAGGAATGTGTGTGAGAAAGAGACAAAGGGAGAGGGAGAGGGAGAGGGAGGCATATGAGATAAAGAAATAGGAGAGAGAGAGAGAGAGAGAGAGAGAGAGAGAGATTATTATATTATGTAAACTAAAATAGAAATTCGAAATTATAATAAATATATTTTTTAAGTAAAAAAATATTATAAAAAACTAAACTATATATCAATTACATAATAAAAATGATAAATTATCTTTTTTCATTTTAACCAAATTCATTGGCATGTATCACAAGTCTTCGGAAGTGACTCCATATACAACTAGAAAATGGTATGCAATAGTATACATTACAATAGTCATACTCCATGAGACACTATCTCATTCTTCTTTTGTTGATATTGTTAAATGATTTATAGGTGTCCACAAAACTTATAACCTTGACATACATGTAAACAAGCTTAATTTTAACCAGTTACTATTATTTTCTTATTTACGATTGTGATTTATTCACTTTGTTGCAGTGAGGGATAGACTTATTGAAAAAAGATATACCACGATAATATTTATGTTTAATATGACATATGAATATATATTTAATATTTAATATATATTAATACATATTTTATATCTATATATTTAACCTTTAATATTTTTTATATATTTAATATCATGTTTAATATATAATATTAACATTAAGTAAATATTATATAAATCATATTTATTTGTTCTTTAATTAGGTATTAAATTTATATTATATATTAATATATTTAGAATGTATATTATTATAAATAATTATCTCTACCAAAAATTATATATTAATACATTCGGCTTTAATATGTGGGTAGAAATAGGAATAGAATGAGAGACAAATATAGTGAGAAATATAGATACAAAAAAAGAGAGAGAAAGAGAGAGATGTGAGGACAAGTTCTATATTTCTAATAGGTCATTCACTTCATGCGCACTTTCAATAATTATAAATGTAAATTATGATCAACTTAGACAAGGTCTACCTAGTCCAACCATTTTGTGGAGGCCAGCACTGCCCATTTAGAGATGCACATGGCTAAAAGGGAAGGGTTTAGAAAGGCCTGGCTAGAATCTGAATCACTTAACATTATCAACTGTATGAATGGGCAGACAGATCCTAGCTAGACTATTGCCAACTTGATCAAATATTATTGTGATATGATTAAAGAGTTGGATGAATTCAAAATCTCTCACGTTTTTCAGGATGACAATAAAGTGGCGGATTTATTGGCCAATATGGTGGTGGGCTACGTGGTAGAAAAATGGTGGAGCAATTGAGACTCTTTCCCAAAAAACTTGTGCAACCGGACATATGATGATACCATTTCTACTTGCGGTAATTAATGAAGAAAAATCATGATTTGATTAAGGTGTTGGGGAAATGGTTTCTTTACGATTTCCCTATTCGAAGATCTAGAAACTTCCCTTGTGCCTGGATTATTTGTCTTCTTGTGTGGCCCTTGTCTTGCTTCTGTTTGGAGACTTGTCTTTTGTAGCCCATTTCCTACTTTTGTTTGGCGACCTAGACCATTATGGGTGGGGACAAGAATAGGAAAGAACAACCCACTTTTAATAAATGGAAGAAAAATAAGGAGGTGTGGCAGGAAATTGAAGATGGGGGAATGGTTCCCTTCTTGGAAAGACTCCATGGCCCTTCTCTTCTTCTTACAGAAATGTTTGTCAACGGCTGGAAGAAAGGGGTTTTGAGGGCTTATGGTGCTGAATTTCAGGTGGATGAAACCCTAGTGGGTATGGTTACGGGTTTGGCTATGAATGGAAGAAATTTTTACAGAGACAAAAAAGTAGGGGAGGAAGACATGATGAGTTTTTTTCATAAAGATAAGGAGCATTTAAGAGTTAGTAAAATGGTGGATGGTGGCTACAACAGAAAGGACCTAATGGCCCCCTGGGCAGATATGGTTGAATTCATTATGAGGGCTTATTGTGCTCATTATGGAGTATACCAAAGCCCATGAAGTTGTGCCCTCTCTCTCTCTGATAAAGGCCAAATCCCTAATACTGATATTCAAGATCTCTTTGATACGGATATGGAGATGGAGGATAGTTGGAGCGCCAAACCTCTTGTTGACCCTGATTACAAGTCGGTTGAAGAGGGTGAGATGTTGGTCACTCCTGGAACCCATAGCAGCAAGAACTCCCCCAGATGGACTGCAAGTAAATATAAATCGACCAGCAAGATGGTTTCTCAAACTGAGCCTTATTCCAAACAGAAGAAGTTGGTTGCTAAAGACTATGCTCCCAAGACCTTGGACCAGGAAATCAAATTGGACAATCCTCTTCATATCCTAAAGGAGAAGCAGGGGAATCTACCTAAAGATGTGGATAGTGGCTTACAGAAGGAAAGTACTTTGATGAATCTGGTGATGGAAGTGACTAGAGCTAGGAGGACTACTAGAAGTGGGTGGAGAAGGAGATTGATACCCTCAAAGAGGGGATTAAGGAGATAATTGATATATTCACTAATTTGCCTGAGCCTAACAAAATGGAGAAGCTCATGATCATGACCTAGAAGCTTTCCCATGATGTGGAGGTTATGAAATGTAATCATGAGGAAAGAATTGAGAAGGTTGAGTAGTCTATGGAGGAGATCAAGAATAACCTTAAGAATCCTGTAGACATAAGAAAGGAGGCCATGAGAAATAGTATGGAGGGGCTGGAAAAGATCAATGCCATGGCGGCAGAGAACAGATCCAATCTTATTGACAATGATAATCCTGGTGATAGTAACAGAATGAAAGAATTGGGCGGTGAAGATTTTGTTGTGGGTGGCAATAAAACTATAGGCCCTAGTTCGAGGACCAGAAGGAGGAGTAGCAATAAGGGTACCTCCATGTTCATTATGGAGGACTTAGAGGAAATCAACAAGGTTACCATCCAAAAGATCAAGGAACTGGTGCACTCGCTTAATTGAGTGTTTGTCTGTGCCCTGTTTTGTTGCCTGTTGTTTCTTTTTTCTTTTGAGCTCGGTTTGGGGCGTTCCCCTGTTTTGCTATTGATTTCTGTTTGGTTGGTTCTTGGCTAGTTTCTGTAAAACTCTTGGTTTCAGGTCCATGTAAAACTTGTTTATCTTTATCAAAAACTTAGACAAGAAATTATATAATATATATTATTTAATATATGATCAAATTATAATTATTTATATATTATATTTTATTTAGTATTTTTATTTAATTATGTATCTATTTTATATATTAAATCTATACTGTAATTATATTTTGTTACATCATACAATTCCCCTCTCTATTTAATTCTTCTAATTTTATAGAGATTAATTTTAAATAATATCTTAAATTAATATATATTAAATTAAATTAAATAATATATTATATAATAAAAATAATAAATACTAACTATATATATTTTTATATATAATATTTGATATATAAATATTATATTATTGACATATAAAAAGTAAATATTTAGGACCAAAATTCAAAGTAAAACTCTGTTCAAATTAAATGTTAAATTTTACATAAATTGTAAAATTAATGAAATTTCTTAAATTAAGTTACTGTCAAAATTTCAAGCTCACAATAACCATCTTTTCTTTAAAGTGCTAATAACTTAATATATTACTAAATACCATTACACTTAGTAGATCATTTTAATTAAAATATATATTAACCTTTATTTAAATTTTTTTTATTAAAAATTATGTTTTTCTATATGAAAAATTATGTTTTTCTATCTATTCATAAATTTTAATTTAGTAATTGGAAACCTCCTTTTCTTCTTTAAAACTATACTAAATATATGTAATGCACTCAACCATTAAAATTAATTTTTAATATATTACAATATAATATAAATTAAAATAAATTAAAGTTTATAATTTTAAAAATTTCATATAATTTATTATTTATATTATACTCATTATTATAAAAACTTTAATAAAAGTTATATTTTAAGTATGCCTCTAACAATAACCGACCAAAAGTGAAAGACACATTATTATAAATGAGGAAGACTAAAAGAAAACTACTAATAAGGAACAAATAATACTAGAAGTTGCACGCTATGTGCCCATAACAGGAAGTCGATAGGTAGAGTTTGTGAAAACAAAAGGGTAGCTTTAAAATTGTATGATTATATTTCATCATTTTTATTTATCACTAAAGTACAATAAAAAATAAATAATGTTTAAATGGAGATTGTTAATATACTATTGAAATAAACTAATATAGTAAAGAAAAATGGGACAATTAGAAATGGACATTGTATGAGGAAGTTTAAACAAGTAAAGATAGGTTACCATAATAACATTAACATATTGTACATCCATGAGAATGCAAACACGTCCTGTTACTAAGGAAGACACAAAATTTGATAGATCCAAGAGGGAAGACAGACGTACTTAAATGAGTGAAAAAGTATCCATTGATAAAAAGTTGAAAAGGATTTATTTAGGTCATTTCCAAGCACCATACCAATTTGGTGTATGATATGCCCCCATTAAGCAAGCATTACACAAGATATACTTTTCCATTTACCTTCATATTTTTATAACAAAATCTACAACCTTCCCCCTCAATATTTTATGTTGTGGCATTCATTAAGGAGTAAAGATGCCTCCACCAATAGGCCAACTCAATATGTCTTGATCTCGACACAAGCTATATTTAGATTCATTATAAAATATACACTTTATTCCATTTGCTAGGAAATGCATCTACATTTATATAAACGTTCCATCGAAAACATATAATTGTATTTTATTAATGACTTCCCTAAAACTAGATATCATATCGAATTTGAACTTATAGGGGTGGATTTTCAAAAATTTGAAAATAAATTCATAATTCATGCAAGAAGCAAATTGATGCTCAAATAGCATACAAATTCTTCAAAATATTGGTCGTCCAATGGTTTTTCCAAAAGCATGATTAGTGATAGGGATGGCAACTTAATGAATTTGTTTGTAAATTTTGTGGAAGATGCCTGAGATGTATCTTTGTAGGTGTACCTTTTTCCGTCCAAAATAAATGAAAAAATAATAGCAATAAATAGGACCATTAATCATTTTTTTAAATCATAGTCATAAGCATCCAAAAAAAAAAAGATGAAAATTGTTATTAAATGCATTCCTTCGACAAGGTATGAATATAAAAAAATTTAAATTTAATGTATAAAACTTAAAAAACGTGCTCATTTTCTTGGCTAGCTAAAAAGATTTGAATGAAAATTCGGGTTGTAAATTTGATCATTGTCTATAAATACAAGTAATTTAAATATGTGTGGAGGGGAAAAAGTGAAACCGGGTGACTAGGACCTAATCCCACTTTAACCAACACATTGGGAATATGAAAGAGCCTAGGGAGATAGCTCACTTTGGCTACTTCATGTGAGTAAGAGAGAGCCAAGGATTATCTCTTAAGGTTCATAATCCTCTTCTTGTATATGAAGAGAAGATGTGAAAAATAGGGTGTGATTGATCAACTAGACTAGGAGATGAACAATGAAGCATACATAAACTGAAGTTGAGGGGGACCAAGGTGTCACACCCTTGTCTTGGGTAGGACCAGGGCGCCATGCCCTTGTCTATGATGGATTTGGGAAAATCTGAAGGTTTAAGGCAATCTTTGTGCCTTCTGCTGATCTGAAAGTCTCTCAGGTACCTGTACTTGCACCCGCAACCAAAAAGAGAGGATGTGGGTGGTTGTATAGGGTTTTGCCCTAGTCAAACCCCTATTTTGGTGATTTCCACCTCAACAAATAGATGATTTGTATAGTAAAATAGTGTGTGTAGGATCTTGTGTGTGTGCAAGACTCTAAGATGAATGGAAACAATCTAGAGCAAGCCTAAAGAGTAAACCCTAAATGCTTGTAATTGGCAAAGTAAATGCTCTAAATCAATGATGCAAAGTTATCTAAAGCATAAATGTAAATAAAATTGATGTAATGAAGCTCATACAAAGGCATGGAAACAACATGAAACCATACCCAACCCTAAGGGGGAGGTACAAGTCAATCTTCAGTCACTGATCTCTTGTCGCTTTCCTACATCTTCAAAAGCCCCCAATTGATGAAATAATGCTTGATGAATGATTGATAGGTGTTGTTGAATTTTGTTGAAGACTTCAAAAGATCCGCTCTTTCACTACATAGAAGGTTCCTTATGATCACTCCAAAAGCTTTTTCCTAGATTAGATTAGATAGATCTTAGTTGCCTTCAAATGAGGAAAGAGATCTCTTATGTATGAAACCCTAGATCTTAATTTTGTCTTTAGACTAACCTAGGATTGGAATTTCCTGCCAATTTCTCGGGGTTAAGCATTATAATATCATAGAATTATGCTCCTGAAATTTTGGGAAAAATATGAGGGACCAGGTGCAAAGTGCACCCGGTTCAACCAACTTTTCACAAAATTTTTAGGGCCATTAGATATGATGATATTAGAGTGAATCCCAAAGTTACAACTCATTTTGAGATGTTTTGATATGCGATATCGGGCGTTAAAGGTCGAAATAAGACCTAATTAGGGTTTATGATTTAATGATTTATTGGAAGAATAAAATAAAAAGGGGCACACTTAGGGTAAAGAGCCCAATTTTATGATGTGGGGAGTGATGAAATATGACTTCAAATTTAATTTAATTAATTAATTAAATGCTTAAAGGGAAATTATAATGCAAGATCCAAACACACTAAGGCAAGTGCTAAACTAAGCGTATAATTGTACCACCCTAGCAAGGGTGTAAAATTTATGATGCTAGAATCTATTATTAGCTCAATGTAGTACATGAAATAGTTTTAAATTTTTGAGGAAAAAATGAATACATTCATTACCAGAAACGTGTGGCATACAATTTCCCAAGACTTTGTGGCAACATAAGTTCCTATTTTTTATTACTCAATAGTAATTCCTTAAAAGACATGAAATCGAAGAGAAAATGGAACCACAACTAAACCCAGCAAAAGCATTTCCTATTAATGCCAAAAAATTAGAATAACAATACATGTTATTCTATTTACTCAGCATTCTCATTAATACTGAAAAAAATAAGAAAAGATACTATTCTAGACTTGCCCCTACTTGGAAGAATATTTTTTTCATGATTTCCATTTAACTAATTATGTTCTATTAAATAGAATGGTTTTTGTTTCTCATCATGCCAAATTTGGAGAACCGAAGCACTAAAAATTAAACATAATATAGAGAGAACGGGGAAAGGAAATGCTAAAAATGTACATAAAATCCAGAGAAAATGGCTTATTTAAACCAAAAACCTAAAATGAAACATAATTTTAATCTTGTAACATACCTTAACATTGGGATTCTTGGATTTGAGATATTTGCCCACACTGGAGACAGTTACTCCACTCCCAATTCCCATCAGAAAGATATCTACCTAACCAAGGGTGTCTTCCCAGATATTTGGACCCGTGCTCTCAAACTGGGCCTCTGACCACACAACATTCAACCCACATTATTAGGCTGCTATTGACGGAGGCAGGTTAACTAAACCTTTTCTTTAATGGATTTTATTAAGAAAATTTATGAATTTTAAAAAGTGAATCTGATTATTTTATATTAAATTGCATGTGTTTTTATCTTATTTTTTTATCATATTATATAATTTATCATTGATTTTTTAAATGTTGATGATAAAAAGCATTTAATTTGATCTAAAATACTTAGATTCAATTATGTATACAGTTGAAACATCATATTTAATCAAAAAAAAAAAAGTTTTGAAATATTTTCAATGCTAAATATGAAATTTATTAGAGAAATTCTTTCATTTACATGATCACATAATATGATTCCAATAAAAAAAAAAATTATTTTTTAATTAAAAAATGTATGGTGAAAGAAATCTCAAATAAAAATTATGAGAAGTATATCTAAATTTTACTGTAGATAAAGGAACTTTTAATTAAACCTTCAGACGACAGTTAAAAGAAGAAATTACCAAACCCACCTTAACAGTGGCTAGATCTCGAACTACTGAAACATGAAGGCATCAAGAGATCTTTGTAGAATCTAGCCCACCTTTTTGATGACGCCCTCCATGCCCTTATCAAGGTCCGTAAGGATAAGTTTAGACCCAAAGGCCAACATTGTTACTCTCCATTCAAGGATGGTGTAAGAGACCATTATGAGTAAGAGCTTGTACCCTTTCATTGCTACTACAAATGGCAAACAAGAAAAGGTATTGATATCTGATGTCCCATGTCGCCCTATGAGGCGTCTTTCATTTTCCTCACCATAGCTAGCAATGTTCTCCTTATGCCTTAATCCAAGTTTCTCTATTGCCTTCTTTATTACCTCAAAACCTCCTTCCTTCCGCATGGACTTGGTGCTCTTCAAGGACAGCATTTAAACAAGTGATATATCCAAGTTTGGATCATTTTAGTACTTTAAGCTACATATGTGAGTATATGTGTTGAAGTGTTAAAAATTTCTCCTCTTTTCATCACTTTTACAAATTGAAAGTCATTTATATCATTAAAGATATCAGTTTTCTACAATTCAAAGTGGTTCTTTTTTATTATTTCTAGATATGATTATGTGTTTATTTTCTTGCATCAATGCATCGAATCACGTTTTATGATCCATCATCAAGATTTAAAAAAAACTTACCTATAAATCAACAAGGGCCTGGAGGAAGTTAGGAACACGGTCCCAATAGAAAGATAGAAGTCAACGCAATCTCAAAGGGTCTTACTAGCTGACAGTTTGTGGACACGAAGTGTAACCAAGTCTTTCTACTGACTTTTTCCCTATTTATCTTTTCTTTTTTAAGAGATTTGTCTTTTTTATGCAAAACAATCAAGGCAAAAAACTTAAAAAATGGCAACACATATCTGAAACCCTATTATTGAGCTAAATGGGAACCATTCAAAATTGTTTGAATGAAAAATTTGACTTGGCAAGTCAATATTCCACTAAAACAGGGGTTCAGGGGTCTGTGATTATTAAAAACATTTTGTTAGATGAAAATGTTTACTCTAATTCTCTAGAAGAGGCAAAATGGGCACCAAGCATTAGTCCAACAAATGGGTTTGTGAAACCGCTTTTTGGCTCAAGATAGGAAAATTTTGTTCGGTCATGGAAGTTCCTTCTATCAGACTATCATCAGTCTAACATGGACAACACACATGATAAACTAATTTTTGTGAATGAAAAACAATATCTAGGGATCTTAAGGCAGAGACAAATCTATAAAAAGAGACAAATGGAGAAAAAGAGGCTTATAATGATCTTGTCAAAGTCAACTAGAAACAACCCTGTTGTAGCTACTAAGATGTGTGACTTAGCGGTGGATCAAATATACTGAGGATGAGACAAGGGTAAATAGAAATAATCTCTCTCTTTCAAGGATATGTATGAGGCAGCTCAAACCAAAGTTGAATTTCTTGCAGTTGACAAAGAGGCAAGGGGAGAAGGTTATCAAGGTAATACAGATTTGTATAGCCCCATGTTCTATCCTTTTCTATGGTCATCTAAACTATATGTAAACGATCTCATGAGCATGAAAAAGAGGATTGAAGCTATAGAAGCAAAGGGGTAGTAAGAAGACAAAAAATTAAGGGAAATTATGGAAGGTAGTCGAAACCTTGAAATGGAGAAAAAGTTATTAAAGGAGTAGGTAATAAGTTTGCAAAACAATGTAGTGAGGGTGCAACAAGAGTTAAACTGTGTAAGACAAGGAATATATCAAGCAAAGGCAATAGGGACAAATAACTTAGAATCAACTAAAATAGACATCATGGAACAGTTGGAGTAGTTTCAATCGATAGTAGAAGACATGACAATGAGAGAAAACAAGTTAAAGGAGCAGATATAGGAAGCCAAATCTCAGGCTGAGGTGGTAAATGAACTGACAATTGGTCAAAAGGAAAACATAGAAAGACAAATCAAGAGGAAAATAAGAGAAGAAAAAGACAAACAAGACAAGGAAGTAAATATTATCATCAAAAGTCTAAAGGACTTTGGAGAGAAAGAAAGAGCATATCTTTTGGCAAGGAATTTTCTCAAGGACAAGATGAAATGGACAAGTTCTATTCAACAAGCGAATAGGATCAGAAAGAAAATAGGGGAAGGGAGGGATAGACATGTGAGAGTCACATTAAGGAACTTGGAGGACAAAATGATGATATTGAAAAATAGAGGGATGCTTAGAGGTACTTATATTTACCTAGATGAAGATTTGACTTTTGCACAACAAGAAGAACGAGGGAAAGAATGGGAGAAAGTGAAATTAGCAAGAGATGGAGGAAAATGGGCATGGTTGAAAAATGGGAAAGCCCAAATTACTGATAGATGGACACACAAGAAATAGGGATTCGGGGCCCCATGGGACTATATAAACATAGTAAGTTGGAATTGTAGAGCTTACCCATGGAGAAGAGGACCAGGGTTGGGGCCCATAGCAGAAGGCAAGGACATTATTTTTCTTATGGAAACACATGAACATGAGGGATGTAGGGTTCCAGACATTGATGGATACATTAAAATATATGTGTGGAATGAAGAGACTAAAATAGGTAAAGGGCATGGATGGATAACAATCCTAATAAGGGAAATGTGGAGTGGTATGGTGAAACTAGAGAAGGAGGATCCAAATAAATAATTTATATGGCTGAAAATAACAGACAATAAGGATACTTTTCGGGTGGCGGCTTTCTATTTTACCCCAAAAAACTCAAAATTTTACAAGAAGAGAAATTTGGATAATGAAGACCCATATGCTGCACTAAAAAATGATATAACAATTTTTAGCAATATAGGAGAAATCATTTTAATTGGTGACTTCAATGCTAGGACAGCGAATAGTCAATCTATTCAGCTAAGCAGTGACATGGGAGAGGATAGTAACCCCTTATGGCTAGGGGAAAATGAGGATCATCTTTGGAAAATGACCTCACAGGATGGGAATGGTAATATATCACAATATGGGGCAGTGTTGTTAGGTCTTTGTAGCCTATATGGAATGGTTATATGTAATGGAATGAAGAATTAGCTGACATCTAATGGTATTACTTGCAAGACTCACAATGGACAAAGTGTAGTTCACTATGTAATATGCTCTCAGAGCTCTATTTCTAAGTTACTCAATTTCAGTATCGAGATCTATCCCATGGAGATGGATTCTGATCATATGCCTCCTTGTACTAAATTTGGCATAAGCATTAAAGGTATACATGAAGAGAAGAAACAACATAACCTTAGGAAAGACCATGTACAAAGGTAAAATCCTCTTAAACCAGAAGAATTATGAAATCTATAAAACATCTCTAGAAACACATATAGTTGGAAAAAAGAAATATAGAGGGCAAGGGAAGCAAGAGAAAAAGAGAGTATTTTGGTAGCAATATGTTGATCCCTTTAATCCATAAGGCTTTGGAGGGGTGTAAGCGCTCAAAACCTTTGAAGAAAATTTCAAATACCTTGCCTACTAATCCTTGGCATGACGAAGAGTGCAAGCCTGCTAAAAAATCTCTAAAAAGGATGGATTCAAACAAAGGAAACAACAGAGCATACAAATAATTGGTAAAATCAAAAAAGAAAAGTTATGTAATTGCAAGAAGGAAGGAGCTAAAATTGCTTTGGGGGAACACAACCCCAAAAGATTTTAGAAGGAGCTACAACAAAAAAGAAAGCAAATAAAAAATAATATAATGGAGGTTTAGTGGGTTGAATATGTGAAGATCCTTTATGAACGGACAAATGAGAAATGTAAGCTGCTCACAATCAACACTTCAGCTGAGCTTTTTTCAATGATAGACATTGAACAAGGTATAAGTAATTTGGCAAGTGGTAAAGCACAAGATATTGATGGTTTACAAGAAGAATTTTTAAAATGGGGAGTTGATCTCCTAGCTCCATATATGAAGAAAATCTTTAACGCGGTTAACCAAAACAACTTTCCAGTGGAATGGACAACTAGCATCGTTATACCTTTACATTAAAGTGGAGATGTGAATAACCCCTCTAATTACTGTTCTATTATGGTCAATCCTCTCTTTGGAAAGTTGTTTGGAAGCATGATAGAGTGCAAAATTAGTAAATGGACAGAAAAAAAGGAAAAAAGGGCTAGAGGGCAGGTAGGTTTCCAACCAAAACATTCCCCCAATGATCATTACATTACTCTTAGGCATTTCATTGAAAAAATTTGGGACAACAAAGGAGGAGAAGCCTTTTGCTGCTTTGTTGATTTCAAAAATGCTTTTGACATTGTTCCTTAGGATAATCTTTGGCACAGAATGGAAGAACTTGGGGTTCCAAATGAGTTTAGACCTGTTGTATATAAACTTTATGAGCAGGTTAGAGCTAAAATCAAAACTAAAGAGAGGATGTCAGAGTGCTTTGGTAGTGACATTAGGGTCAAGCAGGGATTTCCTCTTTCTCCCACTTTGTTCGGTTTATATATTGACAAACTTGAAGAGTGGTTAAACAATACTAATGGGGAAGGTATTCAGTGGATGGGATATGTGGTGAAGTTGCTTTTATATGCAGATGATCTTATTCTCATTGCTAAATCGGCACAAGGTTTGGAAGAGAATTTGAAGGCTCTTGAGCTCTTTTGTCAAGAGGTTGGGATGCAAGTGAATATCAGCAAGAACAAATTTGTGATCTTCTCTTTGAAAAAGAAGAAGTAGCAAATCAAAATTATCTTCAAGGGAAGCCCCTTGGAGGTAGTGACAGATTACAAGTATCTAGGAATTAATTTTCACAATAGGCTTACTTGGGAGACATGTAGATCAAAGAGGATACAAGGAAGATGGAGAGGTTTATACCTTCTTCAGAATAGATGTAGAAAAACATAGTTATGCAATTGGAAAACTAAGAAAACCCTTTTTGGTTTCTTAGTGGTGCCAGTTATCCTTTACGGGTGTGAAGTATGGGGGAATAGCATGTCAAATCACAAATGGCGACAAATAGAAAGAATTCAAAAGCACCTAATTACCAGTAGTCTTAAAGTCAAATCAATGATTCTATATGATATTTTTTTAGCGGAAGCTGGTATGTTTCCAATCGAAGCCTTAGCAATCATTTGATTGTTATGTTATCTAAAGAGAGCTGAAAATATGGATAAGCACCACTAGCGCAAAATGATCATGGAAGAGGGGAGCTAAATTGTAGGAAAAACAACTTGAAAAATCAAAATAGAAGGTGGTTGAACAAGTGAAACATAACTCATCATGACTATCTTAACATTAAAGAAGAGATTAAAAAGTGGGTGGTAGAAAAATTTAGGAATGTTATGTGGACAAATCATCTAGGTAGGAAAAAAGCATACTATATATAAGAGTTTAATTCCACTTGGGAATACGATGAAAAAGTGTATTTGAGATCTGCAATCAACAAAAAGGCCAAAATTCTAATTGCACAGTTAAGGATGGGGTCTCATCATTTGAGATGTGAAACTGGTAGATGGAAGGTCCCCAAAGAGGATTCGGAAGAAAGGACGTACATGTTTTGTAGTAAGACGGCAGTGGAGACAAAATGACATTTCATCAAAGAATGTGCAGCATATGATGATGTCCGCAATCAATTTGTTAACGAATTAAAGGTGGACAACTTGAATGAGCTTTTTGAAGATAAAAGAATTCACAAAACAACGAGTTTCCTAATAAAGATCCACAGCAAGAGAGCCAACATATAAAAGAACTTGAAAATGGACTAGCGTGTTTCATCTTGGTTCATTAGACCGTTAGGTCTTGTGGACGTCATTAAAATTCCTCCATTCATTCATTCCTAATTGACCTTCTATACCTCTTCGGCATACCCATTGCACACTAAGGTGCAATTGCTAGTTTAGTTTTTAACTGAATAAGAGTTTTTCAATCTTTTAAACTTCAAAAAAAAGACATGCAATCAGAGGAATGTATTTTACTACTCTGACAAACGTTTTAGTGGCTACTGTACTGACGTACTTACCTTACTATTCGCGCAAACTGGATGCGAGGAGGGCATGAACATGAGGGGGTACAAATAATCCCGGGGATAGCCAGTGCCGGGAATCAGCATCTCCCATGTGAGGAATCCGTGCAAAAGGCACTTAAAGGTGGGAATCAACATCACCCGTGTGAGGAATCTGTGCAAACTAGAGACACGGAAACGTTGAAATGATCAACATCACCCATGTCAGCAATCCGTGGAAAATACAGATGCATTACCTACAGCCATATCTTAACTGGACCACACCGCATCCAAATTGCCCAAAGGGTAAAAGATAACAACTACTCATTTTGAACTGTTCTTTTCTGTGATTATGCGAGAAAGGTGAAAACGCGAAAGGCGTTGTGTCGCACCAGAGGGAAAGCACTCAGTCACGGATGAAATTTACTTAGAGATCCTTTCCACACGGCGGGCTTGTTCATTGGTGAAGAAACGATCTGTCACCTATCCAATGCTGTACCAATCTCAGCCCAACTCCTTTCCATTGTAACGTCAAATTTAACTGCAAGGCTATTACTTATATTTTTGGGTCTCAAAACATAGAACGATTGAGGAGACGCGTGATAATAAAATGACCTTGAAATCTTCTGCTGTAGAAAAGTCCAGTACCAATCCAACGATATCCGTGTCTTCTAAGATTTGTGTTTTTAAATGAATAATGCAGCTATTTATGCTTTTATTTGAGAAAGTGAATAATATATATTTTTTAAAAATAGTGGTAGATGATCAATAGTAAAGTCGATGTAGAGTCAAATCTAAATTTGTATTTTTTTCTATTTGTCTATATTTTAATAAATTAATATAAATTGAGTGTTCAATAAATATATTTTAATATTATGTTGAAATATCTTAAATGAAAAATAATAGTCAATTTATATAAATATATTTTAGTTGAGAATATATCTAGTGAAAAAAGATAATATATTCAACAATCTAAATATAATTTATATGGATAAATCTAAGTGCTTGAACATTAATCTTGTATTAATTGATAGTTAAGATTATTAAACTCTAAACAATATATATAATTTTTTAACTTTCTTTTGAGTTCTTCAACAATAGGATATCTCACTTTAGGATAGCTTGCATATATTTGATGGAGAGAATTTGTTCTCCCTTGAAGTAGAAAGCAATTTAGTGTAACATATGAGAAATGAATAAAATTTTGTTAGGAGAAATGAGTGAAATGACAACAAGGAGGTAAGATAGATACATAAAGAGGAGAAAAATAATTCCAAAATATAAAATACCTTTATGAATTTCTTAAATGATTAGATGTGTTTGTCTAATTTAGAAATAGGAGAAAATGATTCCACTAAGTATTCAATTATACAGGAAAGAAATTTTTATAAGCAACTTTAGGAAGAAAAAGTGTGGCTTTCTCGTCATATTTCATGTCAAGTACTTATAAATTTTGCATTCATAAAAGATGATTGCTAAAGTTGTAGGGAAGGAGACTATAGACTAAATCATTTAGATTTTCTATTTATAGAAAGGGAAAGATGAATCTAAGTCTAGAATCAGGAATCAATTTTCACGTCGAACGCATCTCTCATTTGAGATGGAAATCAATGGCTGACAGTTCACAAAAGCCTATGCAAGATGATTGAAAGTGTTTGGTCCGTTGATCTTTTATACTCATTATTGTATGTCCGTGCAAAGTGTGACGTAGATTTGTCAGGTGATCACCTTCATTTTTTTGACTATTTCTTTGTGCCCTTTTTTGTCATTATTTTTTTTGTCTTTCGAACATAATTTCCTTGCCATATATGGGTTGGGCCCAACCTGTGACTCATTGCCCTTCAGTTTGCCATTACCAGAGGTCGTTTGGTGGATGTGCACAGATTTAAACTTTAAACCTTCCTCTCCTTCCCGCCCAGTCGCGCAACTTAAAGTTACCACGTTGCAGAAGGACATATTGTTAGATGTTGCTCACTCGATTGGCTCTCATCTCTATTTCCTCCTTTGTAAAATCCGGCTTGAAGAGGAGAAAGAATAACTATCTCAGGAAAATTCGAGCAGAGGAGACGCATGCTCTCATAGATATGTATGCACAAAATGCGGAAGCCTTGGCAAGTGATGCGAACTGTTTCGCAGAATGCTTCAAAGAAATGTGTTCTCATAGAATGCCCTGCTTGCAGGATATCTACAAAGAGTATTTGTTGAAAAGGCTTTAGAAAATTGCAAGAAAATGCAATTTGTAGGTATAAATCTAGGCTCCTCAACCTTTGCCAGCATTCGGATAGGCTACACACACCCATCACATGATTAAAAAAATAGAGATGTTTTGTCAGATATAGCAAGTGCAACTGCACTAGGAGACATGTATGCAAAATGTCGAAGCATGGACAAGGTACACAAACTGTTTGATAGAATACCCCAAAGAATTGTGTTCACAACTGTTTGATAGAATACCCCAAAGAAATGTGTTCACATGGAATTCACTAGCTGCAGGATATTCACAAAATGGATTTGTTGAAAAGGCTTCAAAAAATTTCAACCAAATGCAATTGCGGGTGTAAATCCAAACTTTAAAACCTTTACCAACATCATCGTAGCCAATGCTAAATTCCCAGGAGCTTTGGAATAGGGTATGGATATCCATAGGAGCATAGAAGATACAGGGATTTTGTTAAATGTAGTTGCAACCGCTCTAGTAGACATGTATACAAAACGTGGAAGCATAGATGAGACACGTGAGCTGTTTGATAATGTTCCTCATAAATTTGGTCTAGTTGTTAATTTCTATAACCCAACAATAGATTCATTGTTCAACAAATATCATAGAAAAGAAACTATTTGATTTGTAACAATTAATACACTAGGTTAATTAATAATTATGAATAGCAGAAGCAAATTCACACGAAGCTAATTACACAAACACAAATAATACTGATATACCCAGGAAACCCCAATGTGGGAAAAAGTTTGCAAATAATGAATCTTGTTTTTAGCTTCAAGAGAAAACTTTCCTTTCGAATACAATCCTAGTTGCTACAACAATTTTACATATATAGCCTTCTTGATGAAAACATAAATTATGCAAGAGAAGTGAAACTTTCCTCACACGACACATCTTAAGAGAAACATTCCTTATACAACTCAAGAAAGGAACTTACCTTACATGAAGTGAGAGAAAGAAAACTTGTCGTACACAACTCAGACTATCTTTACATATAAAATTGCTCTTGGTGTTAACCTCACAACTCTAAGAAATATTTTAATTACATAATAGAAAATATCCTCTTGTCGAACATCCAACACGAGCTGCACTTAACCAACTTTCACAACCACACCTTTCGAACTACAAAAAACTTAACACTCCCTCATAGTAAGGAAGGTGTTCTGCATAATACCTCACTTATCCCTAAAGAATATAAACTTTCTCTTCATCAAGGCCTTTGTTAGGATGTCTGCTATTTGCTCATCTTTAGGAATGTATTGTAACTTCACTGTCTCCTTCTCCACACAATCTCTAATGAAGTGATACTTGATCTCAATATGCTTTGACTTGTCAGGAAATACTAGATTCTCAGGGAGTTTGATACAACTCTAATTATCACAATAAATGATTGTTGAATCTAGCTCGTGATCAAAGAGCCCAACTAGAAGTTTCTGAAGCCAGATAACCTCACATGCAACCATATTGGCTACCATATACTTTGCCTTTGCAAAACTCAGTGCAATTGAATTTCGTTTCCTAATGTACCAAGAAATGGCTCTCATTCCCAAGCTAAAACAACACCCTAAAGTGCTCTTTTTGTCAGCTATACTCCCTGCCCAATCTATATTGGTGAACCCCTTGAGCTTCACTCCACCATGCTAAGTATAACTTAACCCATAATCAACTATGCCTCGAAGATACCTCAAAACATGCTTCACATCTACCCAGTGTACACATTTAGGTTACACCATAAATTGATTGAGTGAATTCATTGCAAAAAAAATGTCTGGCCTAGTGTTGACTAGATACATGAGAGATCCTATCAGCTGTCTGTACAAAGTTGGGTCCAGTGCCTCTAATCTAAAAGTATCAATCTTCTTCCAATTGGTCACAAGTCACGTGGACATGGGCTTATAGTTTTCCAACCTAAATCGCTTCAAGATATCAATTTTATACTTCCCCTACCCAAGGAAAATTTCTCCCTTTCTACCACAACTCCAATCCTAGAAAGTAGTGCATCAAACCCAAGTCCTTCATCTCAAGCTCTCTTGCAAGCTTGCTATGTGTTATGAGCTCTTCTAACCCTGTAAGAAAAAAGTCATCAACATATAAAATTAATTTTAGAAGCTTGCCCTTCACCTAGGCATAGTATAGGTTTGGATAAACCTCACTCTTGGTGAATCCCACACTCTTCAAGTAACCATCAATATGTGCATACCACTTTCTGGGGGTGTGCTTGAGCCCATACAGTGCTCTCTTCAACTTGAACACATGAGAATCCCTGCCATGCACCTCCAAACCCTCTAGTTGTTCTATGTAAATCTCTTCCTCGATCACATCATAAAGAAAGTTTCTCTTCACATCCATTTGGTGAATCCTCCAACCCATTTGCACTACTACAGAAATGACAGCCCTTATGGATGAATGCCTAGATACCAGAGAAAGGGTCCCATCATATTCGATCTATTCCTTTTGAGACAAACCCTTAGCCACAGATCTTGCTTTGAATTTTTCCATACTACCATCTAGAACATGCTTAATCATATACAACCATCTTAACCCTATCACTAACTTATTTTTCAGGCCTCGGAACTATCTCCCACACATTGTTCTTCATGATAGAAGAATACTCTTCAACCATGGCATCCCTCCAAACCTAAAGCTTGGATGCCTCCACCTCAATCAGTTCACTCATGAATGCCATATACTCAGAAAAATATTTGGGAGCTTTTCTTTGTCTGACTAGATTCTAAGGATCACCAACATAGTTTTGGGCCTCTCTTAGTGTCTGCTCAGCTGCCCTGTTTCTCCTCCTCCTTGTGACATCAATCTGAGGTTAAGGAATTCTCTATTATTTCTCTTGATAAACTTGCTCAACCTACTTTCTCTACTCTCCAACTTGTGTGACAAGAGTCTAAGGAGTTTGTGTAGCCTCAACCTGGGGTTCCTACTCCTCCTTCTGAACCTCCATTGAGCTTCCATAATTCCAAAGAGCCCTTTCCTCCTCAAACTTCACATCTTTGTGAATAACTATTTTCCGGAGGGAAAGAATGTAAACATGAGAGACCTTAGAAGTTTCATTGTACCCAACTAGGATACCTTTATCTATAGTTGGTTCCAACTTGGTTCTCTTCTCCATGGAAATATGATAATACACAAGGCATCAAAAGATGGGAATGTGCCCCAGATCTTATTTCTTCTAGGTGAATGCTTCTTCGAGAGTAAATTTTCCTAACACTTTATGTGGATCCCTATTTTGCAAATATATGCCAATATTGCAAGCTTCTGCCTATAAAATCCAAGACAAATCTTGACCATAAAGCATGGCCTTGGGTGCTCCAACTATAGCCCTATTTTTTCATTCAGCAACTCCATTTTCTTCATGGCTATACGGAATTGTGAACTTTTTCTTGATAAATCTTCAGCACAAAAATATTTGAAGGCATTAAAGGTATACTCGCCTCCATTATCAGATCTTGGTATCTTGATCTTTCTCCATGTTTGGTTCTCCATGAGAGCCTTAAACTCTTTGAACCTTCTCAAGACTTCATCTTTATTCTTCATAAAGTATATCCATGTCTTTGTAGATAAATCATCAATGAAGGTAACATACTAATCATACCCTTTCAAGGATGTTGTTGACATGGGCCCACATACATCTAAGTGTATGAGATTCAAAATCCCTATGGATCTAGTGTCGCTACTTGGAAAATTGGTCTTGGCATATTTCTCAAGAGCATAGCCCTTTCACACCTCATGCTTTTCAACCTTCATCTAAGGAAGCCCCATCAATATTTCCTTGAGCACATTAAGTGCTCCATGGTGAAGATGAGCCATCCTTCTCTGCCACAATTCTCCAAGCCCTCTACAACTACTCACCGATGCATGTGTTAGCTCAAATTGTAACCGAAACAAGATTCCATGCCTGACTCCAATCACTTTTTCAACCTTGGAGTTCTTTGAATGGATATAGACTTTTCCCTCTTCAAAGGTCATGATGTAACCCTTCTCCTCCAAACTAGAAACAAAGATTAAGTTCTTGGTCATTCTAGGGACATACAACATGTCCTCCACCAATAGAGGTTTGTCAAACTCGCTTTGAAACTTGGCCATGCCTACATTAGTTGCATGGTACTTGGCATTGTCTCCAAGTTCAATATAGAAATTCAACTTCTCCTCCAATTTGGTGAAAAATTCTCTAACTCCCGTCATGTGACAAGAAGTCCCACTATCAATATACCATACACTTTTAGTAATTGAACTTGAGAGACATGCAATGAGAGAAAATTCATTCTCATATCATGTTGCAAACTCATCAACCTCTACTGTAGCAACAATTTGCTTCTTCTGCTTGCCCCTATTTTTCTTATTTGGGCATTGACTGGCATAGTGACCCATCTGATGGTAGCAAAAATACCTTATCTTACTCAGATCTTTCTTGTTCCCATCCTTAGAAGAAGACCCTTCTCTTTTCCCTTTATTGATTTTTTGCTTACCGTTTCTTGCAAGGGCAAGATTTTCTTCATCGTCAACCTTCATTGTCTGACCTGCCCAATAAATTTTTTGACTAATCTCTTCTTGGAAAAAATCATCCCAAAGCCTCACCCAGTTAGGTAGGCGATCTTTGTTGACAACACACTTGAAAAATATTCCCACTACTTCAAGAAGCCATTCAGGGATATCGGCACAAGCTCATCATCAACAATTGTCTCTCCAATAGTAGACAACTTGTCTCTAACCTGTGTTAGTCTAGACAAGTAAGTGGCCATGCTCTCACCCTTTGACATCTTGGTGTTATGCAACTTGTCTTTGAGCATCATCTTATGACTCTAATAGTCGCTTTAATAGTGTTTTGTGAGTGTATCCCACATTTCCTTGGCAGTGTCTTTACTTGATAGATAAGGAATCAAATGATCTTTTATCCCATCAGGGATAATCCTCTAAGCTTTGGCATCTTTGATTTCATGCGAATCTAGGGAAATAGGATCATTTACTAGTGGAGTCACTTTTGTACTAGCATAGGTCCACAACCTATTCTCCTTGATAATGAATGTAATTTGAACCTTTCACTATAAGAAGCTAGATGCAACCTCAAGCCTGTCGTCATACTGAAACCCTCAAAGAAATTGAAGAACAAAATCTGAAGAAATCTGTGATACAAAAACTTGGCTTCATATTCAAAGTTTATAGCTCTGATACCATGTTAATTTATATGACCCAACAATAGATTAATTGGTCAATAAATATAATAGAAAATAAACTATTTGATTTGTAACAATTAATACACTACGTTATTTAACAATTGTGAATAGTGGAAGAAAATTCACACGAAACAAATTACACAAAAACAAATAACATTGATATACCCAAGAAGCCCCAATGTGAGGGAAAACATGCAAATGTTGAATCTTGTATTCAGCTTTAGGAGTAAACTTTCCTTTCAAATACAAACCTAGTTGCTACAACAATCTTACATATATATCCTTCTTGATGAAAACATCCATTATGCAAGAGAAGTGAAACTTTCGTCACCCGACACATCCTAAGAGAAACATTCCTTACACAACTCAAGAAAGGAACTTTCCTTACATAGTGCAAACTAGAACTTTCTTTACATGAAGTGAGAGAAAGGAAACTTGTCTCATACAACTCAAACTATCTTCACACATAAAATTTCTCTTGGTGTTAACCTCACAAATCTAGGAAATATTCTAATTACATAATAGAAAATATCCTCTTGCTGAAAATCCAACACGAGATGCACTTAAGCAACTTCCACAACCATAACTTCCAAACTACAGAAAACTTAACACTAGTGGAATTCCATGATTGAAGGATATGACCAAAAAGAAATTGTTGAGAAATGTTTAGAAATCTTTGAAATATTTGGAATAGGTAGTTGTAAATCCAATTCTCTTCTTCTTGTGCCGAAATGGGAGTGTTTTCTATTTATTTTGTGTGATTAGGGAGCATTTTTTTTTCTAATCTATTTTCTATTCTTGGATATTTCTATTTTTTATCACGGCTCCTTTGTATACTTGACCAAAGTCCTTTCTCTACCATTACCTATATGTAATTGAATATCTAAGAACTTTGTAATTTCTATCAGAAACCTCATACACAATTTCTTTTTGATCTTCTTTCTTCTAATCTAATTAAGAATTCACTAATTATTTGAACCATTTACAAACTTCTCTTTATTTTGACAACATGGGAGGTGACTCGTTGTCCATGAGGTTAATCTCCTCATAATGTCTCTTTAGCTTGGGGAATATTTTGGTTGATAAGACATAATCAGTAATTGATTTAACTTTAATTTTCTTTGAATTCTTTTATTCTTTAACCTAGGAATCACTCTCATCTATCATCTCTAAAGATTCCTTGGAAAACTATAAACATTTGATGACTTCTTTGATTCTATTTCATATTATTATCTCCTCTTCTTCACCAATTAAAAAATTCTTTACTTCCTCTCTTATTTAATTCCTCTTCTTCCCCATAATAATCAAATCTAAAGTATACCTACTAGTAAGTTCAAACTTCTCTATATTTGTTGTTGTCTTTATTCTTCAAATTGCTTTATCATTTTAGTTAATTTTTTCTCTAGAATCCTAATTTATGTTATAAACCATTCTATTTATTTAACATTGATGAATGACATGCCCATTGAGGATCTATCCATCTCAATACTAGGGTTTTTTATTAGTTAGGTCCCTTTTGATACACACTCCTAATGCTTCTTACATTTCTATGCTTTTCCATTATCTTTTCTTTTAGACTTAGGATGTTTTCAACATTCTACCTTCTTCCTTCTTTTCTATTAACAACATTAAATTCTCTCCAAAAAGTACCTCGACCTCATTAATACATTCTTTTAATCTCTTGTTATCAAAATTTTGTAAAAAAGTTTAATTAATTTAATCTATCCATCATTAACTCCTTTCTTTTAAACACCTTACTTCATTAGGGTGTAGTACAAGAACCTAACACTACTAAAATTTGCTTTTCAATACTTCCAATTATCTCTATCTTTTTCTATATTCTAACATGGTATTTTTACATCTACTTACTTTCTAGTGCACTTATGGACTTTCATCATTAGTCTACAATAGGTTGGTCTTTTTATTTTTCAACTTAATAGGAATAAATGTAACTACCCTTTTATAATTTTGATTAAGGTATTCACATGAACATCATGGCTCAATTGAAAAGCCTTTTAAGTGCTAATGTGTTGAATAGAACTAAGGAGATGGATAATCTTATCAGTGGCAATTCAGATCACTAATTTGAGTGTGGTCCTTGCAAGAAAATATCTTAGAATTCAAGATAGATTCCCTATCTATCTAGGGATAATCATAAAGCTATTTATGTTGTGAGGGCATGAAATTGGATAGAGTTTTCTTAGATATAGATAGAGGTTCCTTCAATAGGCATAAATGTTGCTTAGATGTGGAGGCCTTTTGATTGGTCACACTTTTTATTTATAAGAAGAAATTCATACAATAATAATTGGATAGGGAGATTATTAAGTTTAATCACATCGAAAGGCATTTTCCCACCTACTTTAGGTGGCTAGGTGCATGTAAGATGTGTCACATTATGATTATTCCAAGAAGATAACTGAGTGAAACATATTAAAATATAACTATCAACATCAACATTGGCTTGGTTATTAAATAATTATCTTGTGATGGGTTTAGGGTAAGTGCAAGAAGATGAGTCCACTTAGTGTGGAAGTTTTTACACTTAGAAAAAAATGGTAAATCACACGAAGTGCATGGGAAATGAAAAAGGATGTTGTTATGGTTTGGGGTCCTGAGCCAAAATTTGAAATGAGATCCCATTTTGCATTGGGATCTTGAGCCTAAACCTAAGAAATTGGATCCCATTTCGAAAACAAAATGGGATCGCGTTTTGAAAATGTGATTTCGTTTCGAAAATGAAATTGGATCCTATTTTGAAAATGTGATTCCGTTTCGAAAACAAAATTGCATCCCGTTTCAAAAACAAAACAGGATCTCGTTTCTTTTTTGGGGGGGTTATTATTATTATTTTTAATTAATTTAAAAATAATTTATATATACATGAAATCAGTAGAAAGATGAGTCTAGAGCTCAAGGAAGATAATCTATAGAGAGAGATGAGTCTAGAGCTCAAGGAAGATATAGCTATGGAGAGAGATGATTCTAGACCTTGAGGAAGTAATCAATAGGCTCCTATCAACATTTTCTAGCTCTATTTATCTTCCTTGAGCCCTAGAATCATCTCTCTCCATAGCACTATTCCTCTACCTCCTCTCTACATCTATATCTCACTTTTCTCTCTCTATGTTGAAATCTAGACCCCTCTCTCTCTCTCTCTCTCTCTCTCTCACACACACACACACACACACACACACACACTCACCCTCCCTACCGACTTATCTTTCTCTACATACTTATATTTCTATATCTTCATCAATTCCTCCTCTATCTTACTCTCTCTCCCCTAAGATCTAGACTAGTCTATGTACATCTCGTTCCCATCTATAGCAACAAAATTTATAGGGGAGGAGGAGAGGGGTAGAGGGAAGTATGAAAAAAAGGAGAGGGGGAGAGAGGTTGGAAGGAGAGGGTAATTGGGGGGAAGAGAGAATGTGAGAGAGAGAGAGAGAGAGAGAGAGAGAGAGAGAGAGAGAGAGAGAGATTAAGGTGAAGAGAGAATGAGAGGAAGAGTTGGGGATAATTAAGGGGTAGGAGGAGATGGAGAGAGGGGGGAGAGGGAAGTATCTAAAAAGGCATAGGAGGAGAGAGTTGGGAGAGAGAGGCTGATTAAGGGGAAGACATAATGAGAGAGAGTTAGGTGTAATTAGTGGATAAGAAGAGAAGGAGAGGGGTAAGTATCAACAAAAGGAGAAAGGGAGAGATGCAGAGATAGGATAATTAGGGGGAGGGGAGGGTGGAGATGGAAGTATTAGCAAAGAGATAGATAGAGAGGATAATTAGGGATCTCTCTCCCCATTTCTCCCCTCTCTTCCTTTGTTGATACTTCCCCCCCCTCTCTCTCTCTCTCTCTCTCTCTCTCTCTCTCTCTCTCTCTCTCTCTCTCTCTCTCTCTCTCTCTCTCTCTCTCTCTCTCTCTCTCTCTCTCTCTCTCCATTTGTTGATACTCCCCTCTTCCCCTCTCCCCCTTCTTCTAATTTACCTTCTCTCTAGACCTCTTTTTTAAATTATCTCTCCCTCTTTCCCTTTGTTGATACTTTTCCCTCCTCTCCTCTCCTCCTACCCCCTAATTAGCCCCAACTCTCTCTAATTATCTCTTCCCCAATTACTGTCTCTCTCTCTCTCACACCTATCTCCTCCTCTAACTTTAGCCTGACTCTCTCTAATCCTCTCTTCCCCCCAATTAAACCCTCTCTCACAACTCTCCCCCTCTTATCCCCTTTGTTGATACTTCCCTCTCCCATTCTCCCCCTCTTGCCCTCCTACTTAATTACCCCCCTCTCCCCCTCCTCATAATTACCCTCTCTCTATCTCTCTCTTCACTTCTCTCCCCATCTCTCCTCTCCCTCTATTGATACTTTTCCCTCTCCCCATCTCCTCCTACCCCCTAATTTCCCCAACTCTCTCTCTCATTCTCTCCTCCCCCAATTATCCTCTCTCTCTCTAACATCTCTCCCCCTATCCCTTTATTGATACTTATCTCACCCCTCTCTCTCTCTCTCTCTCTCTCTCTCTCTCTCACACACACACACACACACACACACACATATCTCTCTCTCCCCTCTATCCCTTTCCCTAATTACTCTTTGTCTCTCTCTTCACCTATCTCCCCATCTCTCCTTCTCTCCCTTTGTTGATACTTTCCCCTCTCCCCACTCCTCCTACCTCCTTGTGGCTCTTAAGACCACATATGACCCCCAAAGACACCATATGACTCCTTAGGACACTATATGACCCCTCAAGACACCATATGGCCCCTTTTGACATCCTAGTACATGCCATGATCCTTGAGGACACCATATGATGTCCTAATGGATTATATGGTGTCCTAAGGGGTCATATGGTGTTCTAACACATGTTTGGCCACTTAAGACCCCATATGACCCCTAACGACACCATATAACCCCTTAGGAAAATTACATGACACTAGGACACTATATGACCCCTTAGGACACCATTGAGGGTGACGATTGGAGGTTGATGAGTGGTTGGTTAGTATTGGATGTTGACTTCTAGTTTGCAAGGTAGCTATCTCTCTGACCTCAGTTACAAACATTTCTACAACAAGTCTTCTAGATCTCTCATGCCCTTTCTTCTGCAACTGTGCCACCTCTACATCTGTTTCTTCAGATAATTATATCTCTACTCCAAGAAACCAACTCGTTTTAGTTTCATGGCTCGTTTTAGTCATTCCAGTTTTTGCCAATCACAAATAGACAAATTAGTAGGTCAACATGACTCCATCATAGTCCCACCTAGTCTCCAAAGACTATTGAAAACTATTCCCATTCAAACCAATCATTGGCTTCTGATGAGACTCCTCAAATCCCAGCTTGGACCAATTATTGACTTCCAACTCTGCATGAGTCACTCGTGGTCCCACCAAGACTTATCAACAAAAGTCCTTTTGATACCCTTAGACTACCTGTAGGATGGTGGGGAGAACAAGTCTCCTCACTTTCTTCTTACGTCGTACTACTACCTTTGTACTGCTATTCACCACATGGACTGATAGGGAGGACTATCCCTTCACCTTTTGTCTTTTCCCTACAGTGCACTTGAGACTGCTAGAAAGCCCTCGCGGGGTAGCTATGAGAACCATTCCTTTTTCTTTTATCTTATCTTGTATGTCCACTTACCAGGTCCTTAGAGTCCTCTGAGGTAGCGGGATGGAGACCAAGTCTCCTTCCTTCTCTCTATCATGTGACCCTTACTGTTGTGTTCTTAACAAGATACAAGGTAATAGGAACGACTACACTCCCTTTTTCCCACTATCTCATAGCACTTAGCACACTGCCTTTGTAGTTGTCAATAACATGAGGATTATTTAGATCGAACTGCTCACTGCAGAAACCAACTTCTATCTAAACAAGATCTCAACTAGTAAGTTTGAGACATCCATTCTTAACATTCTCTCACTTGATGAAGAAATTTACTGGTATCTCTAGAACATTCAAGATTGAACATTAGTTAGAACAAACAACCAAGACAACTGCTCTTATCCAATTAACAAATCCATGTGATTAAAAAATAACACCCACAACATGTTCTAGCAATCCAATCTCACATACCACAAAGGTATATGTCATGAGTAAACCCATGCTACGAGCATAACCAACCCATAACAAACAATCATAAGTTCAATGTGAAACTCATTCAATAAAGAATAAACACATCTTGAAACTCCCACTACATGGGTAATGCTGAATCTCAAAAGGCATAAAAAGTCTACCAATCATAACACATAGAAAATGTAACCATGCAGTTTCAAGGACCATCCAAAAAGATAAGCACATGCTGCAAACAACACTTTTGCAAGAAACCACAAGCATGTCCTTCTACATACACCTCTAAGTATTAGCTATGACAAGTAAGACCTTCCTTTACAACCCCAAAAGAAGATCAACTTACTCCATTTACTATTTCAGAAAATCAGCCCACTATCATTCCTTACGTTAAGGAAATAACCATGCTATCCATCTCTCACAATGAACCTTCCAAAACTATCTCACTTAGCACAAGCTCCACAAGTTTTAAATAAAAGCATAAAACACTTAAGAGACAATGGGAAACAACTCCCAAGTGACAAACTATCAAGTAGACAAAGAGTGGGGAAGGAGAATGCTCCTCCAAGATCTCCAAGTCATCATGACTCATCCAAGAGTAGCATCTTGATAGGTCTCTATTTAACTCATGTTCAACCAAGGTATAGGCTCCTTGGACATCAAGCTAAAATTTAATCAAGAGTAACCATCTCAGAAAACATCTCTCTTCTCAAAAGAACTACAGCTTCACCTAAGTCTCTATGTATCCATGCCAAACTCCAAATGCATTTCTACATTCCCATGAAGTTATCAACCATTTGACTGATGCACCCAACACAAAGAGAACTTACTAGACCATTGTAAAATCTCTACTATGTAGAATCAAAAAATTATCATGACATCATGATCTAACCATCCCCTCTTTGGAGATCACAAGCTCCAAGTGAAAAAACCACAGTCTCAATAGCAATGTATCATGCCAAAACTCTAAACTAGTCTCAAGAGTGTACCATGACATAACAACATCATACTCACAACCAACATCACCTATGAAGCATAACAACACCTCAAAAAAGAACTCCTTTAGCCCTCAAGATGTCAACATCTTCAAATATCACAAAGATTATCATCTTCTTACAAGTATATCGACAAATGTGAAAGACCCTTCTATAGCAACAAGATCTAAGGCGTCCTCCAAACATGTGCACATTGAGAAGATCATTCCCTATCCAATGATGAATATGCAATCATTTATCAAGCTCCCACTGAACTGTGGTATTGAGCTCTCCAAGCATCATGACACACCATCTTCCAATCTGAAAATCTTCTAGGTCCTCACACACAGGTGTATTGTTAGTCACACCAAGTGAAACCAAGATCTCCAAACGAAGAAAAAATACAACATGCTACAGGATCCCATAATTGATTATCTAGGTACTCAATTATTATCTGTTCTCTTATCTCAAAGAAACTACACCAATGCACCAGTGACCATAGACAAGGCCATCTAAATTTTTTGCATAAGCACTGAATCAAACCTCATGGATATAGACAGTTTGCTTTTGAGTTATCCCACTACAACTAAATAGGTGATCAACCCACACAACTGCATAACTTGTAGATCCAATCGGCTACACACAAACTCACTATCACATTAGCTATATGTAAAATGAGATCTTATAGAGAAATTTCATGTAGACAATCATGACTTAAGCAACAGATCAAACACACATCTGATTCATCAATCATGTCCACTTTGAGAACCATAATCTAGGAATCCACCAAGAACCACCACATAAATGTAAAGTGACTAACCACTATCAACATACCCATGCAGAGAAATAATTTCACCTCCTCTCACCATACACAAAGCATGCATGTAGAACTGCAACTATCTCATCTAGTACCACCCCAAAGAAATAGGACCTAGAAAAATAGCGCGTCAACAGATCCACAAGTCTCTTGGTATTCCAGAGCACCTCCATGATAAAACCATGCTAAGCTTCAACATAATATTGTACCATTATGAAGCTCTCCAAGAAAATGACTCACCTCTATTGAGATGTCATGCTGCCAAGATAGCATTTCTCTGAGAAAAATCAGTGTTAGAAAGGATTCTTATTTCCCTTCTCCTCACAACCCTTTCTGAAATGGCCAATCTGCCCACAATTCCAGCATCTTGCTTTAGTCTTCTTTCCTGGAGACTTTGATCTCCTTTGTGACTTAGATTTTGACCTCCTATCCTTCTGCTTTCCTTTTCCCTTTGATTTTCCTTGAACAACAAGGGCCTCCTTGGCCATTTTAGAAGACTTTCTTTGTGCCTCTTCTAAGAGCGGTGAAGAGACCACATCCTTCATTTTGAAATTGGTTGTTGTACTCCCAATAGCCATCACTAGATGGTCCCATGTGTCTGACAAGGAACACAACAAAAGCATGCACCAGTCCTCATCCTCAATCTTATCACCCATAGAAGTTAACTGTGCAATGATCATGTTGAAAGCATTTAAATAATCTTCCATATATGTCCCTTTGCTCATCTTCAAGGACTATAACTTCTTCCTCAAGAACAACTTATTTACTAGAGACTTTCCTTGATAAATACTACCAAGTTTCTTCCACAAAGAAGTTGATGTCTTCTCCTCATAAACATTCAAGAGAACAGAATCCGCAAGGCATAATCTAATCAGCCCTTTGACCTTACTATCTGTGAGATACCAATCTTCTTGTTTCATGCCTGATGGTTTTGATCAAGATAGTGTAACCTGAAGGTCTCTCTCAACCAACAAGTCTTCCATATTGAGTTTCCACAACTCATTGTTGCTACCATTGAAATTTTCATCATCTACTCTTCTTGATGTGCTCACCATCTCAATCTACAATCAACAATTTTATGTAAGTCCCTCAACATAATTAACACAAAGATCCCATTCTACCCAGAAGGATAGCACACAAGCCAAGATCTGATACCACTTGTAAGGAAAGAACAATGTGGAAATACCTTCCATCATGTTTAATTCAATGGGGAGAGTAGTAGAGGTGATTTTCAATTTCAGATTACAATCACTAAGATGCACATTAACAAGATAATAGAGAAAACTAAAGATTCACACAAGCACAAAGAGAACACATAATTTATGTGGGAAAACCCTTACAAATAAGAAGCCCACCACCAAATCCAATCTCTTATATTACAATAAAATGAATATTACATACAAGGTATAGATTTATCTCTTAGGTATATATTACATAGTCTTTGTTCTAGTAGCATTCAACCTACAAATAGAATTCAACCCATGCACCACACATTGAATCTATACAATATTCTTTAATTCAAGATCCAAGACAAACCAATCACTCATCAACCTCCAATTGCCACTCTCAATGTCCAACCATCAAAATCAGTCGTTATTAACTTCTTGTTTGCAAGGTAAGCGTCTCTCTGACCTCAGTTACAAATATTTCTGCAACAAGTCTTCCAGATCTCTCATGCCCTTTCTTCTGCAACTGTGCCACCTCTACAACTGTTTCTTCAGCTAATTATATCTCTACTCCAATAAACCAGCTCATTTTAGTTTCATGGATCCAACTGTCAAACTTCCTCAGACTATTGATAACACATCATGTTATCTCTATCTCATCATCTTCCTCTAATTCGTTCTAGTTTCTACCAATCACAAACAAACAAATCAAATCAAAAGGTCAACATGATTCCATCGTGGTCCCACCTAGTGTCCAAAGACTATTGGAAAATATTCCCATTCAGACCAATCATTGGCTTCCAATCGGACTCCTTAGATCCCAACTTGGACCAATTATCGATTTCCAACTTTGCATGAGTTAGTTGTGGTCCCACCAAGACTTATCAGCAAATCTCCTTTTGATACCCTTAGACTACCTACGAGGTGGTGGAGAGAACAAGTTTCATTGCTTCCTCCTTACCCCATACTACTGCCTTTGTACCGTTGTTCACCACACACGGTGGTGGGGAGGACTATCCCTTCACCTTCTATCTTTATCCTACAGTGCACTTCAAGCCAGTAGAAAACCCTCATGAGGTAGCCTAGAGAACCATTCCTTTTTCTTCTTTCTTATCCCATAGTTCCACTTACCATGTCCTTAGAGTCCCGCGAGGTAGTGGGAGGGAGACCAAGTATCCTTCCTTCCTGTTATCTCGTGACCCTTACCGCTACACTCTTAACAAGCTACATGGTAATGAGAAGGACTATTCTCCCTTTTCTCTATTATTTCATAGCACTTAGCACACTGCCTTTGTAGTTCTCGACTGCCTATGAATAACATAAAAGGTTATTCAATCTCCTTTGAAGATGGTCAATAATACAAAGGTTATCAATTATTTCATCAATAACTCGAGGGTTATTCAGACTAAACTGCTCACTGCAGAAAACAACTACCATCTTAATGAGATCTCAACCAGTAAGTTTGAGACATCCATTCTTAACAATTAGGTCATACTAACGGGTATTATGTCATAATAGGCCCTACAAAGGGGTATAGTGTGATAATAGGTCCTCATAAAGGGTCTTATGACATAATAGGACCTATTATGACATAATAGGACCTATTATGACATAATAGGACCTATTATGACATTATAGGTCCTATTATGTCATAATCAATCTTATTCTATCATGATACCCCTTAATAGGTCCTGCTATGAGGTATAATGTCATAATAGGTCCTCCTAAGTGGTCTAATGACATAACAGGTCATACTATGTGATCTAATCGATCCTATTATGTCATAATAGTTCCAATTATGGGGTCTTATGTCATAATAGGTCCTATTAAGGGGTCTTATGACATAATTTGACCTATTATGACCTAACAGGTAATCTTAAGGGGTCTGATGTCATAGTAGTTAGGTACTAAGGGGTCTTATGTTATAATAGATCATTTTAAGGCTTTTCTTATGTCATAATAGGTCCTATTGTGTACTCTTATGTGATAATAGGTCCCATTAGGTTATAATACCCCTAATCAGACCTATTATGACATAATACCCCTTAATAGGTCCTACTAATGGGTATAATATCATAATAGGTCCTAGTAAGGGCATGTCTTATGTAATAGGATGTCTTAAAGGGCCCTATGATGTACCAAGGGGTCGTATGATTTTTTTAATAGGTCTTAGGATGTACTAAGGGGTGGTTTGATGTCTTAAGATGTACTACTAGGGTTCCTAGGTGTCTTAAGGGGTCAATAGATGTCCTAGGATGTACTAAGGGGTGTATAAGTCTTAATATCTCCTAGGATGTACTAAGGGGTCGTATTATGTCTTAAGAGGTTCTAGGATGTACTAAGGGGTCCTAGGTGTCTTAAGGGGTCAAAATATGTCTTATCATGTACTAAGGGGTACTATAATGCCTTAATAGGTCCTAGGATATACTAAGGGGTCATGAGTTTTTTAAGGGGCTATAAGTGTCTTAAGATGTCCTAGGATATACTGAGGGGTCCTAGGATAATATTTTGATATCTAACTATACATGTATAATATTTATACATAGCATTTAAAAAATCTAGAATGTATGCATAACATTTAAACATCTAAGTAAGTAGGTAGGGGGAGAGAGAGATAGAGAGGTATATAGAGAGACAAATAGAGGTTGGGAGGGAGTGAGGGGACGTGCATAGAGAGAGGAAGGAGACAAAGAGTACAGAGTTAAGGATGTTAAAGAGAGGTGGAGAGATATATCTAGATATTGGGAGAGAGAGGAGAGAGAGAGAGAGGTAGAGAGGGATAGAGGAAGAGTAATATGGAGAGATATAGGTCTAGAGCTTGAGGGAGATAAAGAGAGTGATATAGAGAGTGAGAAAATGTTAATAGGAACTTGCTAATTGGCAGGAAATTTGACTGTCAAACATCCTGCCAATATATACATGAAATATAACTTAAAGTATAAGCCAAAATTGAAATAACAACAATAAAAAAAAAAGAAAATGGATCTCGTTTTCTTTTTTAAATTTTAATTATGTAAAAAAACAAAATAGGATCACGTATCCTAAACTTGATGCCATTTTGTGAACGGGATCTTGTTTCTTAAAATTTTGAATTTTGGCCTAGTTATTCCTTTAGATTTTGGATTGGGAAATGGCTTCGATTGTCGACCCTATCATTTGGACCTCATTTGACCTGCAACTTGAAGGCCAAATCAATCTTCATACAAAATAGTGACTTCAAAAATATATATGAGCACCAAATTTTAGAATTTTTTTAAACAATGAAAACCCATTACAGTAGAGACTGTCTAAATTCTAAATATATAAAAAAATTTAAAAGTGGATCAATATTTTTAATTTAAAATAATTTCTAATGAAAGAGGTCCATAAAATTGAAATAACAAGGTTTTTTAGTTTTTTAATAAATTTTTTGTCTTTAAGTTTTTTGGGAAAAAAAAACATGGCGTTAAACTAAAGACAATTATATACAGTTTAAAAAAGGAAAAGAGTTATGTTTAGGAAAAATTATGCTTTCTGTACACAAGCATTTTTCAAAGCAATGATTATGCCCAATAAAAAATTAGCAAAAATAAAAAATATGCAAAACAAAATTACAAAAAAATATCCTCATAAAAGGTGAGTGAGTTATAGATCTTTTCCAAAAAGGATTCACAAAAATACTTTCATTTAGGTCAAATTATGCTTTTCATACATGAGAATGTTATGGTCCTGAAAAGTGCCTATAAAACTATAGGTTTTAGTAATGCCTATTCAAACTTAATTTTTAAGATATGGGCATTAAAATAAGTTACATATTTGGAAAGTAGACTCCAAGAACTACATTTTCTATTACTAACATTTTTCAGCATTCATTCTTTAAGTGCTTCAAAATTTTAGGTCAAATAGGATAAAATTTTAGAAACAGGGAAAACACTTCCACTTTTTGGCCACAAAATGGACTCAACTTCTTGCAGGCACCCTTTTAATTGGTTGGTTGAATATATACAAGTCTAAGTTACGTTCAGTAGTTGGGAATGAGGGCTTAGGCTTATAACATCCTAACTTTGTTTTAAGAAAGTTTTTATAAAAAGTTTTGGGAGTTTAAAAGGAAAAGATGCAAAGAGGAGAAATGATTGGGGAAAGAGATACTCAATATTGATTGAAGAAGTGGGGTCAAGGTGGGGAAATTTTTTATACGACTAAATAATATGAACAAAAAAGTAAAAGAAATCAATTAAAGATCAATGATATAAAGAGATAGATGCACTCTTTGGTAGAGGAAAATATATAAACAAAAGACTATGACTCAAGAGAAATGGGTTAGAGATCATTAATATAGAATACCTAATGCTAGAAGAAAAAATGCAAGAGAAATAGGGTCAAAGGATTTCAAGGTGTAGAGATTGGTTTTACCACATAGCTTATACCTTTCCAAAATGATGGTATTATGAATCCTACAAATATGGGTTCCACAAGGAGAAAGGGAACTAGGAAGTGGGGTGAGTGAAATGAATAGGTAAAATACTAAAAGCCCAAGATTTTGATATGAAGGAAAAGTGAAACCTAAAATTAGGAATTGGAGATTGTGAATAGTCAATGCTAATGAAGAGGAAGAAAGGAAAAGACTTTGTTAAGAATAATTAAGGTTCATTGATTAGTATTATATCTTAAGAAGTACATGACTATATTGAAACATAAAATCCTAGGACCAAAGAAAAAGATAGAGTAGGGAATGAAAGCATGGGGAAAGTTGTGATAAAGTACCTAATTCCAAAATTAGTATGGCATTATTTAGGTATTTAAATTATTGAATCTTGCAGAGGCATACGATAGTGATTTCAATTATGGATATTAGAATTTACCTAAATGAATTTTGCTAATACTTTGATTGATGATTTACCTATGGAGTTTACATAGATCTTAATAAACTTTGACCTATTGAGGCCTACACTTTATTGGTACCCTAACAATGACGTTGAACACCCATCAAGATGGTTTTTGAATAGGGAATGCATCTAATACAATCTTGTACTTGATAATACATATGGAAAAAATTTCTATATTTTGTATGCTTTTACAAGTACAAGTCTTATTCATAAACCATATTTCTATGATCACTTTCCTAGTACATGATTCATGCAAGTCCTTGATCTAACATATTTTAAGTATTAGAATTAATTTGATAGAATTCACCAAGTTCTTATTATTCTACATTGACTTCTTTGCAAGCTTATTTTTCATACTAGAGATGGCCTTGATGATTTGTTTATCAAAGTTATCAATTGGTTAACTCATGACCCTAGAACCAATAGTTTAGGTAGAAATTTGAGAGGTTTGGGAATTGAGGTTTAAGACATGATGAAGGGTCTACAAAGTTGAGAGATGTGATAGATTGCCAAATCAAAATAAAACTAAGAAAACAAACCAAAAGACAAATGTTTTCGGTTGGTGCAAATCACCAATCCACTTGCCTTTTCTTGCACCACAACTCTAGATGTTACCCTACCAACAACTAGGATTTACAAGAAAAATATATAGTTAGCTAGTATTTGCGAGAAAAATATATACTCATCTTTGCATGCATCTTTCGACCATTCAAAACTGTATAACAACAACTAACATTTACATCGCCCTCACTTTTTCCCCATATACAACGTCCATCCAACCACTACACAACTAACCAAAACACTATCTGTAGCTCTTCTCACAGATAGGGAATGATCTTGCATGGCCAAATTAGACACTTCCCATGCCTTTCTTCCCAAAATAAGCTCCCATCAACAATACATAGAGAAGCCCGATGATCGAGACATGCTTCTTGCCATGTTGAAAGACATCATTATGCCACTTTCAAATATAAAATAGGCCTTAGGTAATACACATATGTATGAAAAAATAGACGAAAACTTTTCTGCATTGATCTTTCAAATCTTTTCGGTGTATTCATTGCACACCAAGGTGCAATTGCTAGTCTAGTTAAGGGAGGGAATGTTCCATATGTCCTAATAATTTTGAATTACCATGTTAAATAATGCATTTTTATAAAGTTGGTTGCACACTACATCAAGGTGGCCATCAACTTGTATCAATGCATTTGCCGAAATAGATGAAGTAGCGAAGTCTAAAAAAAAAATGTGTAAAGTTTAAGAAGGGAGTAATTGTTGCCAGGTTTTCCAAATACACTTGAATTGAGTTGAAGTATGTGAAAATAAGAATTTATCCTCCCAACCAGGTGTTAAGAAAGAAAATTGTAGTTGTGATAGTTTGATTGCAATATCATATGATAACATTTTTAGGGAGCATAGCCCTAAAGTGCTCTTACAATTCATTTGTGTATATGATACATTCTTTGGGTGGTGGAGTTGACGATTCCTTAATTACCTTGATGCTTGGGTTGAATACAACAAAACAAAGATGAGATTGACATATCTCTTTTGTTTTCCCATTTTGTGCACAAAAAGACTCTAATTAGCTGAGTAAGCTTATAGTAACAAGATTTGGAAAGCAACCATCAAGATGAGACATAGACATAGCTAGAAAGGGGGATTTTATTAGCTAATTGTATGTATATCTCAATAAAGAGAAATTATCTCATTCATTAGAGAATTTTTGCTTTTAGTTTATTCTAGTGCTATCTCCACTTATCTACATGGGAGACACTAAGACCAAAATGAATGTTTGAGTATGTGGAGATCTCTTCATACCTAAACTAACGCCAATCAAGAAGAATCTAAGAGAAACTAGAAATAGTATTGGAAGTCTTAAAAAAATGTAATAAATATCTAGAACAGTGAATATTAACTAATTATTAATTCCTAAATTTTATATAAATAATAAAAATGTCATAATGAAATACGATTCATTATAATTACTCCATTACGAAGAGTGATGTCATGAATAGAATGTTGGGTGTAAGAAAATTCTAAAAGAAGTAACCAAATACATCAATACAGAGAACATGAAGAAAAAGAGCTTCAAGGAAGCATAATAAATATTGGATATTATTTAAAAATTTACTATATTTTTTTGTTATTGAAAAATGCATATATTAATAAAAAAGAAAAATACAATAAAATGATTAAAAAAATGACTTTATTAATATGCATTTAACTGGTTTAAAGTCAAGATCCCTTTTTACAACTTTAAAAAAAAAAAGAAAAGAGAGGAGTGTTCAACTCGTCCATTGCACTTATCTTTGTGAAATCATTACGAAACTACTTTAATATCATAAAGTTTTGTGTCTGAATTAAATTTGTTTTGTTTAATATCATTAGATTTCACATTGTACTGTAGAGTCGTAGACCTCGTATCTAGGCACGCTTTTCTAGAAATTCATTTCTCTTCTTGCCTCGTTGGCCCTTTGTCAGGGTTTAGGGGTAGTTTCACAAAGTCTTTTGTTGTTGTCAAGTCAAACCTACAGTCAGCTATTTACTTACGCGTGGCTTTTCATTCCTTCATATATTGTTGTTAGGAAGCTAGTTTTGCTCAATCAGAAAGTGTTGCTGCGAACCGAAATGCATTGCGGAGTTGTAGTTCGCTTTGTAACTTGTCTCTGTTTGGCCGGCTTTAGTGCTGCTGCAAACTGTCATCCTGAAAAATGTGGCTCAATGAGTGTGAGTTATCCTTTCTGGATTAAAAATTCTGATTGTGGAAACCCTGATTTTCAGATTACCTGCAGGAAGAGCAAATATACTGGGATGCTCACTCTATTCTTTACTGCCTATCTAGGTAATTTTACTCAGAAGCATCTTCCACCTCACGACTATGAGATTATGGAGATCGATTACAAGGGTCATCTCGTAATAAATTCGACTTCTCTGAAAGTCCAGTCGTGCAAGTTAAACAGCAGTGCATCAAGCTACTTTAAGACTCCTAATGGTGGACCTTTCACCATTTCTATGTCTAATAAATTTGTGGTCATTGGCTGCAGCTCCTTTGGTACCTATACATATAACCCTGATTGTTCATCTGGAGATCGGGGAGAGGCGAGATGTGTATCAACATGTGACTCTCAAAGCGACCCACCATACTGCCGCCATGGCTGTTGTGAAATTACCCTTCCAGATAACTGGCAATGGATAAATTTCACTGGCGGAGGTGTGTTCGCTTTGCTCAATTCTACTACCAACAAATTTGGTTTGCTCAATTCTACTACCAACGAATTTGATGCGAAGTGTGGCTTCTCCACCATATTGGACCCGTCTACCTTCAGCATAGTGGATAATAAAACAAACCTCTTTTGGGGTGAAGGCAGGAAGGCTTATTATGGTCTCCGCCTTAACTGGGGTATCGGCCTTCAAAAAAATCAACTGCGAATTATTCTTGCTCCTCCAACGCAGAATGCATTGACTCCCCTTCGGAAAAGGGACATGTATGCAAATGCCATTCTGGCTATGAAGGAAATGGTTACACTAATGGCACAGATTGCACAGGTATTATCAGTGCACTTTTGTTAGTTAGAATTATTATAGTCTTATATGTTCTCTTTTGTAATCATTTCTCTTTCAAATTTCAAACCTTTTAACAAAATGATGATGAATGCTCAGACATAGACGAATGCAGTCTTAAAGGGTCAAATATGTGCGTTGAAGCAAATGATGGAGGAATATGCCATAATTTTGTAGGTTCCTACAATTGTTCATGCAGAAAGGGATATAAGGGAGATGGCTATCGGAATGGGTCAAGATGTGTATCCAAAAACTCCAACTACCTCAAACTCGCAATCACAGGTGAGCATATCGTTTGTCTTTGTATGTTTCGCCAGAAAAAAATAAAATTTAAACAGAAGAGTCAGTAAAATTTTCTCGATTTGCTGAGAGCAGGCTCCGTTTCTTCGTTCGTTGGAGTTTCTATAGTAGCTTGTGGGTTATTTTGGTGGCTGAGCATGCGTCGTTTGAAACATGCGAGGGAAAAGAATTTTCGTCAGAATGGCGGGATACTATTTCAGGAACGCATCGCTTCCATGGGAGGAAAAGAAAGCTTCAGAATGTTTTCTGAAAGAGAGCTAGAAATAGCTTCCAACAAATTTTCGACAGAACTTGGGAAAGGTGGCTTCGCAACTGTGTACAAAGGAGTTCTTGTGGATGGCATGCATGTGGCAATTAAAAAACCCAAATCAATTTCTAATGAATTTATCAACGAAATTATAATTTTGTCTCATATTAGTCACAGAAATGTAGTGAAAATGCTTGGTTGCTTTATGGAAAGTCAATTTCCATTGCTTGTATATGAATTTGTGCCAAACGGGACAGTTTTTGAGCATCTACACTCGACAGATAAGCAGTTGACATGGGAACAAAGGCGGCAGATTGCCATTGAAACTGCAGAGGCGATAGCATATGTGCATCTTCAAGCCTCTCAGCCCATTTTTCATCGTGACATAAAATCCTCAAATATTTTGTTAGACAACACATTTACACCAAAAGTGGCAGACTTCGGTGTTTCTCGGCTACGCCCTTCGGATGAAAACCATCTGAGCACTGTGCTTCCGTCGGGCACTCCAGGTTATGTGGATCCTGAGTTTGTAAGGAGCAATCAATTTACAGACAAGAGTGACGTTTTCAGCTTCGGTGTAATTTTGGTGGAACTTCTCACGGGTTTGATGCCATTGTTGTCTGTAGGAGAATCTACATGTGCTTTGTATGATCATTTCCTATCTGCAATTAATGACAACCGTCTCAATGAAATTTTAGATCCTAAAGTGGTCAAAGAGGAAATCCAAGGACAGATGGAAAATATGGCAAGGTTAACAAAAGCATGTCTGCAAATGAAAGCAAAAGCGAGGCCGTCCATGAGAGAGGTAGTGGATGAACTTGTTTGGATAAGAGCCGCCACAAAACAGCCGGAGCTCTATAGAGATGTGAGTCTTGTGGAGAATAGGGGCGATCCAAAACAAACTAGGCTTAATTATCATGCTTTGCTAAATACAACTGATAGTACTCCAGAGGATTATTACCAGAGTTCTCCATCTGTTACAGCAATTTCTTGAGAGGGCCCTTCCGCTGCGTTGATTCAGATTGAAATGTCAGATACATATGCACGATGATCAAGTCATTGCGCGTCCGAAGAAGCACGCAGGTAAGGCACTCTTCATAATCTTGCTTTTGAAGAAGTGGAAAATGATCCTTGTCTCTAATGAGGTGCAATAAAATGACTGACAGGTATTTAATTATCCTTTAATAGGTGTTTGTTTCTAGTCGCTAAAGTTTATTACTCTGGAATGAAGCAACAAGTCAATATTTACACTATTATTCTTATTTTCATCCAATATTTACGTGCAGGTACTCTGCAAGCAACAGCTACTGCAGTTACCATAAATTTAGTGTCCTGCTACAATTACAATTATGCACAATCCTAGTGCAATACATTATATGATTTTTATGGTCAAATGGTGTTATGTAATTTATTATCTAATTGTTATATGTATATATAATTACGTTTTGAGCTCCTTTCGTAATCTGCGAATGGTTGAGATCAAAAGGGTTATTAATAGAAATAATTCACTACATCATGATAATTTCATGCTTGTTATCTTTATAATTTTATGTCTGTAATCTTAAAAGGTAAGAAAGTATTTTGATATATAATTGAGTTATGAATAAATTTATATATTTTATTTGGTAAAGAAAATTATTATTGTATTGTGTGATAAATATATATTTAATTGATTAATTAATTATTATTTTTTTTGTTAGTCTTTTAATTTGTGGTATGATTGCTTAAATGTTTTATTGTCATCATTTTCGTTTATATAAATAGACAAAATTTGAATTTTGTTATGGCTTTCAATATTTAATTTAAAAATTGGAGGTAACTTGTTATATTCAAATCAAGAAATGGAAATATCTATCTAAGTTAGAAAAGGATATTACAACTTATGAACTTACTTTGTGCATAGTTTTTTAGTGTAAAAAAGCGATGATGAAAGTCTCAACTCAGGGTTGGGTTTTTGAAACCCCTCAAAGAATATCTTTATATAAAAGAACCTAAAAATAGAAAAAATATAGAAACGTAATGATATATTAGTAGCTATGTACTTGGTTTCATACAATTAACTGTGAGGTATACTATTTATCATAAGAAGATGTATTGTTTTTTGTGTATTTTTGGTATTGGATTGTTCTCACTACAATGGTAAATACGAATATTACAACTTATGCATTTACTTCATGCATAATTCCTTAGGGCCAAAGAATGAATATGAAAGCCTCAACACTATGTTTTTGTCTCTCTAACACTCCCTTGAGTACATCTCTATGTAAAAAACTTAACAACACTAAAAGTATATTACTGCTAAATCGTTAACCGTATAGTTCATTTCATATATTTAGTTGTGATGCATAACATTTATCATAAGATGTTATAAATATTTCCATGTGTATTGTTGGTGCTCATTTTCTAAAAACTCTTGATATTTAATGACACACCATTCTTCCCCACTAAATTATTTAATAACTCTAGAGGAAGAACTATCACTATGATATACAATTCAATTATCTTGTGCTATAGGATTAATTATATTATTTTCAAAATATTCTTAGAATATTGAATTATATTTCAATCCTTGAATATTTATCTTCTTTATATTTTTAGTTAAAAAATCTTTATATAAACTCATTATTCTTTTTCATTTATAACATGTAAGAATTTGTTGAAAATAGCCAAGATTTAGAGCACAATGAATATCACAAAAGAGAGACAATAGATTTGATAAAAATGAACCGTATTCTAATAAAGATGCAAATACTATTAATTGAATCATTACTTACAATGTAAGATCAACCTTCTTATAAAGGCAAGGCCATATGGATAAGTGAGAACACAATCATAACATGTGGCCCAATGAGAAACAAGGGTAGGTAGAGGTAGCTAGGAGAAACAATAAAATACTCCACAAGACGTGGTCACCCATCGAAGGTGGAATGTGATAACAAGATAAGACCACAAAAGGTGGGATTTCTCCTACATGCATCATCCCTATGTGCATACTTCCCTAAGTGTCTCATATCCAAAGTACTCTGGAATGTATCATCCTAGGTAAATTAAGTAAAGTATAATTACGAGAAATAATTTACACCAACACCCCCCTTAAGTGCAACTTAGGGGAATGTAGACTCAAGCTAACAATACAAGATGGGTCCCGGCTATGAGGCCATGTTAGGTACCCATGTACAAATACAAATGTAATAAAACCAATGCAATCTCTCACAAATGGAGAAAGGGAGAGAACAACGTGGAAAAAACTCCCCCCCAAAAGAGAGATGAAAATTATACAGAAGAACTCTCAAAGAAGTATGAGAAGGACAAAACCCCATGTGAGGAAAATGTCCCCCACATAAGAGAGAAGAAGAGAGAACAAGTAGCACCACCTCAATGCCAAATGTGCACCAATTCTAAAAGCTCAAAGCTGAATGAAAAAAATGTTCCACGATCGTCAAACAACATTCCTCCCCTTAGGAAGAAAAAAAATGAAAGGTGAATCCATGAAGTCTCCCCAATCATGAGGGGAAGATGTAGGGAAATAACTCGAGATGAATGGAGTCTTTGAAAACTACTCTTGAGTGTCCCCATGTCAATACTTAAAGTTGCCCCCTTCAAATCAGGCATAATGGTACACACTGCTGAAAAAGGCAATCAAAGATCTAGTGGAGATGAATGTAGAACATGATCCAAAGACTCACATATCTCCTCTAAGGATAAAGAGACTTCCTTCAAGTGTTGTACATAAGTATCTACAATAATTTCAACATTGAAAGAATGATCATGTAAAGAATGAATAAGAGGGTCAGAGTGTTCCCTCGCAACAACTGAAGGAGGATCATCTTCATCAAATAGAAGATCAATATCATCAATGATGTCTCCCAATTCTGCAATGTAGGACTCCACAAACAAACCTGCAATGTTCGTAAAGTATTCATTGACAAGGTATATATCATTGCACTGAATCACAAGAAGACCAAACTATATCAACATCTGCATCATTAGGTGCAATATCTTATGTGATATCAATAGGAGGAGATGAAATGCAAGGCTCAAGAATGGGGTCACATGTAAGAACACCCAAGTTCAAGTACCCGCAGTTGTCCTTGATATCTGAATCAATACTATCGTATATAAAATTCATCATTAAATCAATTAGAAATAAAAGGGAAATCATGAATCCCTATCTAATCAAAGAATTCTAAATAAACCAATGAAAATAATGCAAACAGGAAATAGGAATGTGAAATAAATTAATTAAAACTCCATATTCTATGACTACATATTGCTTCTATTGTTCTTCTCTTCTTTGTGGTATGGTGACTCTCAGATATTACGTTGGAAACCTGCAAATGACACAAAGATTCGAAGTTCGTGATTCTTGAAAATGGAGATTGAATGCTCAATTTATAGATTATTGGAGAGGATTGAATGAGAGGTGGAATAGATTGATCAAGAGGTGGAGCTCAGGTGAGTTCGCATGCTAATTGATAGTTCAACTGCTGATTTGGAGGTGGAATAGAATAGATTGAATAGATAAATGAGTTAACTAATTGAAAGATGAAAAAGGGTGACTGGAGGAAAATTGATTGATGACAAAGAAAGATTTATTTAGAAAAATTCTTATTAGAAGATAGAAAAAGACTAATTGGAGAGAATTAAAGAAATTGAAATAATTAGTCAATTAATTGTAAAGATCAATTAAAATAGATGGAATAGTTAACTGATTGAAAACTTATTGGAAAAAAGCCAAGTGGAAGATAGAAATAGAGATTGGAAAGATAATTGATGTTATTAATTAATTAATTCAGCATGTGCTTTCACTTTGAATTTGATTTTCAATTTAATCTTTGCATGAGATTTCATTCAAAATATTAAATTTATTTTAAATTCAATTTGTTATTTGAATATATTTAGAACTTGACTTTGATTTTCAACTTGATTTTTGAAATCATGCACATGTATTTGAAATTAGAAGAAATTAGAAGAATATAAAATTAAATTAAATTAGAAGAAATATAAATTTGAAGATTTGGAATTTGAAGAGTTAGAAGAATAAATTAGTTAATTAAATAATTTAAAGAAACTATTTAATTATTTAGAAATGGACTTTAATTAAATAATAAAGATTATTAAATTAAAGGAATTAAAATCACAATTATTTAAATAGTAAATAGTTAATTAATATTTAGAAAAAGGTTAATGATTAATCGAATAGAGATAGAAATTGAAAAATGAATTTATTTAAATAATATATTATTAAAATTGAAAGATTAAAATCACAATTAATTAAATAATAAATATTTAATTAACATTAGAAATTGGTTTAAATGATTAAACAATGATAGAATTGAAAATAGAATAATTAGTGAGATTATGAGGAAATATGAAATTAGAAGAATAAGATTAATTAATTTAATTAAATAATTAAATAATTATTTAATCAATTTAGATGAATAATTAGTACATGATAAATGAGACATTTTTAGGTGTCTACAAATACAATAAGTGTGATCATCATGTGAAGTGTCAACCTCATCAATAGGAACAAAATCTGCAAAGGAATATAATCGAGATGCATGATCCACCACCCCCATAGCAATAATAGCTCTAGTCTCCAAGTTTCTAATGATAACTGAATTAGGAGTGAACTCCACGGTTTTCCTTGTTGCCCCATGAGTGATTTGATAGATGGAAAGAAGATTGTTTGTCAATGGGGTACACACAACACATCATTGAAGGAGTTATCCCCAATGGAAATAGATCCTTTCTGAATCACATTCATATAGAGATGAGCTCTATCACAACCACAAGCTTACCAACTGATGCCAATCAACCAACCAAACAATATATGCCAATGAATAATTGGAAATCAACAGATCCACTTACAAATATACCCCTTCAAAATTGTTACCATTGTACATAGAGAATGGGCATGAGCCACAAAAAAGGCCACAAGAACTGCAAAACAAAGATTAGGCAAAAGAAATTGGCCTGCCTAGACAATTATAAGCTTGGAAATAAGGTTACCAAAAAAAATTCCTCCAACAGTAGTATGGAAACCATAGGTACACTTGATCATGCTCAATGGAGGTATATGGTTTCCCAACAATATAAACTTTGTTGAAATTCAATTAAAATATGCAGAAAATGCAATAATGATAGCAAAGAATTTTGTAGGTTGTTGTTTGGGAGGGGGTCTAATGATCCTCTAATTAAAAATGTTTTTCTACCAAAACAATTTTAATCAATATGTAGATGTATTTGTAGTTATAATTCATGGAAATGACCTCCCAGATGCAATGGCAAGGTTAAATTGATGTAAGATGCCCCCAAAATGTGCGTCTCCTCAAATCTGAGAAATGAATGCTTCAAAATCTCTCAACAAAGACTACTTAATGAAACCCTAATGGATTTGATCCCATGCAAAAATTTGTTGAAAATAGCCAAGTTCAAGAGCACAATGAATTGCACAAAAGAGAGACAATAGGTTTGATAAGAATAGATTGAATTTTAATCAAGATGCAAATACTACCAATTGAATCATTACTTACAATGTAAGATGAGCTTGCTTATAAAGTCAAGGCCATATGGATAAGTGAGCCAACAATCATAACATGTGGTCTAATGAGAAACAAGGGTAGGCAGGAGAAATAATAAAATATTGCACAAGATATGGATAACCCACCGAAGGTGGAATGTAACAATAAGATAAGACCACAAAAGGTGGAATTTCTCCAACATGTATCATACTTATGTGTGCACTTCCCAAAGTTTCTCATACCCAAACCATTATGGAATGCATTAGGGTAAAAGCACAAAGCCGTGTCACACTTTTATAAAGGAAATAGGCAATGCTGATTCAAATTTTTATATTAAATCAATAAAAAGTGAAATATATGTTTTGAAATTTTAAATGATGTAAACTAATAAAATGTATATTTTCTTGTGTATTTTATGTTTATAATTTTGCAAAAGATTTAAAAATTATTTGAATATACTTCCTTATAAAGTAAACACTATAACTTAGTTGTTGATAAAATGTTGAAATTGAAGTTACATGAGGCATCACACTTCATATAGTAAAATTTACCCTTTTTCCTTCAATTTTTTTGTGTATATTGATCTCGAAACTTTAGTGTAAAACTATATTTTGAACTATTTTTTATGTATATATATTTTTAATAAATTTGAAAAATTGTGCTTACTAAAATATAACTCTATCCATTTGGCAACACCTTTTTTTTTCTTAATATTTATACAAATTAGAAAATAAATATATCAGCTGGACATATACTCTTTTCTCTAGTGCATTTTATTTTTTCAAAATTAAAAAATATATATTTTATTATTTTTCCTTTATAGGATAATCAACCTTATATTTTAGTGCTCATGACCTACTTTCAATAAAAATAAAATATTAAATATTAAAAGATATATATTTTATAAAATTCTCTTATAGATCTATAAAAGGATATTTTTACATTTTAAAAAAACATTATTTATAATAGTAGGAGTTGTTGAAACATTGAGTTTTTCAAAAAAATAAAATGGTAATTAGACCCAAAGAGGTATAAAATATGTACATTTAGTAGACAATTCCAATTAGAAAAGTTGTGGCCAATATATAAGATAGCTATAATGAATCTCTATAGACCATATGTTTGACTAAAATTAATTTTTAATTAGAATTACTTAAATTCACTTGTGTTGATAAGTTGTCCTAAAACATGACATAGATTTGTGCTTTTACCCATTATCCTAAGTCAACTTAAGTAAAGTGTAATTATGAGAAATAATCTACGCCAACATAAAATTTTGACATAGGCAAAGAGTATTAGTTAGTGTGCATGCTCCAATAATCATTCATTGTTTGCACACCCAACATGCTAATTACTAACTTTAAAGAAACCCCCTCCTCCACCACACCCCCAAAAAACTAGAAAGTTCATTAAGAAATTTCACATATACCAATAGGCACCTATTTTTTAGCATTTTTCGACCATAATTGGCCGATTTGTGCACCTTTATTGGTACCCATAGCACATGACTATTAGAATATTTTTTCATAAAGTATTGACAATTTTAAGTGCATGATTATTGAGGCATCTTTAAGCAAGTATTGAGTGACACTTTGTAATGTGTACTTTTTGACTCTTGTGTGCATAATGGATCCCACAATGTGTATTATTACCACCCAAAAGCCAAAACAATAGCTATAAAACAATTAAGTTGCGTGGTAACAATAAAAATAATGATCAAAATCTCATGTAACATTTAGAATTTGTGAATGTGTGAAGTTAGTTATAAAGACTATTAGTATGCTTCCCCTGATACCCCAAAATATATTTGTTAAAGATGCCATTGATTTATTAAAATACAGACAAGTGAAATAAAATACAAACTTATACTTGAACTGCATAGACTTTAATCTTCTACTACCTATCTTTAAAAATATTTTATTATTAAAAAAATCATTATTCAGGAAAACATAAATCTCAAAATTTTAATTTCCATCCACAGATGTGATACATTGGATTGGTAATTAGATTTTTGTATAGGATATTTTATAATAACAACATGACCAATACTGGATTACACCCTGTCAAGAGTAAAACATTTCAAGATCATTTATTATAACATGTCTCCTCAATCATTCTATAGTTGGGCTTATTTTCCAAGTCGATGAAATACTGCAATCAATGTCTGAAGAATTTTCAAGCCAACGAAGAAGGCACTGGCTATGCAGCCCTTTAAAATTGCATAGCCTAAGCCTCTTACATTAGTCTTGCAATACATATGCCCATGTCCCCCTTATACGACTTTTGACATATTACAGACATGAAGGCAAACAAAAAAAAAAATATGCCTGCCCTATCGGGGAAAGCCTTCCTCTCGCAACGATAGCACCACGATGCAAAAGGAGCCCCCTATCCAACTGTTCATGGGATTTACTAATCCCGTGAATAGTTGGACAGGGGGGCCCTTTTGCACTGCGGGGCTACGGTTGTGGGTGGAATGAGGAAGAGGATTAAATTATATATATATATATATATATATATATATATATATATATATATATATATATATATATATATATATATATATATATATATATATTTCTATTTTATGTAATAAATTTTTATTTTTTATTTTATTTTTCAATATATTTAATTTATATTATTTATTTTTTATTTTTAAATATACTTTCTTTATATTATATTTTTTTATTTTTAATATATTTTTTTATAGTATATTTTTTTAATATATTTTCTTTATATTATTTATATATTTTTTAATATATTTTACTTATATTATATTTTTTAACATTCAATTATTAAAAAGGGAGAAATAAAGAGGTAAGAGGGAGGGTGGGAAAGGTTGGGAGAGTAGAGAAATAGAGAGCTATGAGAGAGAAGACAGGGAGGGGAAAGGGCTGAGATAAAAAGGATGGAGGGAGCGAGGTAGAGAGATGAGAGACTTAAAAGAGGATAGAGCGATGAGAGACCTAAAGAGAGAGATGAGAGAGATAGTGTGGGTGTGAGAAATGTGTAATCAAACATGGAGGTAGAGAGGTAAAGAGGGAGGAAGGGAGAGACATGGAGAGGGAAGAAACATAGAGGTGAGAGAGATGAGAGGGAGGGAAAATGGGAGGATCAATAGAGAGGGATGCAAGGAGATAGGTAGAGAGGTGATAAATATAGAGGAGGATAGAGTGATGAGATAGAAAGAGAGAAGTGGGTAATGAAACATGGAGGGAGAGAGGAGATAGAAGTAGATAGAGAGGGAGGGAGAGATATGTTAGGGTTAGTGGCATTTAGGATTTATTAAGGTTTATAACATGGTAGAGAGGGAGAGTGAGGTAGGGAGGGAGTGATGGGAGATAGAGAGGTGGATAGTGAGAATTAGAAATGGAAGGGGAGAGGGAAAGAGGAGGTATTGAGATAAGGAGAAAGGGAAGGAGAGAGAGTGTGTGTGATGTAGAGAGGGGAGGGATAGTTGAAATATATTTAGGCAACTTGACATGAAAATTTGAACAAATTATCAATATAATTTCAAACATATGTAAGAATAGAAATTGTAGCAAATTAAATGTAGTTTCTAAGCTACTGGTTTCTAAGTGGCGATGAAAAATAAAAGAAATAGAGTTAGGCAAATTGACATGAAAATTTGAATAGATTATCAACTTAATTTCAAACATATGCAGGAACAAAATTTGTAGAAAATTGAATGTAGTTTCTAAGCTTCTAGTTTTTTTTGTTTTTTATTTCTAAAATAAATCTATTTGGTCAAAATCTGATATTTTAATGCACTAGTGCTAAAATTTCAAGAAAAAAATAAAAATGAGATGTACGTTTCACCAACCTAAGTACAAGAAAACCATAATATATTTTTATGAAACTTTAAATATAAGTAGAGGACACATGCTCAGATGTGCTACATATTTCTGGTAAATTTTTTCCAAGTAAATAATTGGTTATGAATTTTTTACTAGAAATTTTTAAATGTATAGAAAAATGTATATCTAACCACCATAACTTGGTCAAAACTTCACGAAATTCATTTTTTTAATCCTATAGTCTGTGAAGCATAAAATTTGGTGCATCTTTTAGATTCAAAAAATGTGAAACCATTTGAAAGTTAAAGATGTTTTATAATCAGCCTATCAAACAAGACTTTAGTCATAATATATGTAGAAAATCAATTATAATAATTTATTAAATTTAAAATAAAGTAAAATTTATAATGATGGAAAGCTAACAATTTCCCTAACCAACCCCTTTCATCTCATTAAATTTGGATATAAAAAAAGTTGTTAACCACATGGGCGAAGTCTGGAAAACTAGGAAAATTTTCTAAATGTATTTTCGTTGTTGACTTTCTAGGTTTGACATCCAAGCCATATACCAAAGAAAACCCAAGGTAAAAATGGAGGGAAAGAAGTTATGTTAGAACAAATGATATCCATTAGTAACGAATATCCATTAGAAATAAATATCCATTTTCGCAAGTTACTTTTTTAAAATTTTAATGCTTTTAAAAACAAATATTTGTTTTAGAATGAATATTCATTCTAAATAGATATTCCTTTTGAAAATGTATATATAGTTTTAAAATCCTAAAAACACATTTTAGTAAATTAGGCATAAAATTTTACACTTGTTATCAAAATTTTGATTTTTTATAGGCATTGGAAAGGTGATTCAGAGCTCTACACAATGGAGTGGATTGTATTTCTATATTATGCATAAAAATAAAATCATATAGTTAACTTAAATTCATCTATCATTTTAGAAACATCACATGCTTACAACTTTTGCATATGAATTCCCTCTTTCATGATTTGTTTTGTAACAATAATCTCAAAATACTTGAAATATTAAATGACTAATTAATAATAAAAAAAATAGGTATTTTACTAAGGAAAGTAATTTTTTTCATAAACCATCATATCTCCCTGCTCTCCCTGCTCTCTCTCTCTCTCTCTCTCTCTCTCTCTCTCTCTCTCTCTCTCTCTCTCTCAATCTCTACACCTATATTTCTATCTCTTCATCACTCCCTCCTTTATCTCATCCTCTCTCCCCTAAGATATATACTTCTATCTCGACCTCTCTCTTCTCCCCTCCTTCCCTTTCTCTTTGTCCTTCATTATAAATCTCTCACACTAACTCTCCCTCCCTCCCTCCTTCCCTTCCTACTCTCAATCTCAACTCTCTCTCTCTTCACTATCCCTCTACATATCTCCTTCCCTGTCACACTCTCTCTACCTACATCTCCATCCCTCCTTAATTCTCTACCTCTTCCTCTTAGCCTTGTTTCCTATTTATTTATCTAGATCTTTAGAGCTATTTGCATTTTAGTGAACCACATCAATCCTATACAACCTAGCCTTCTTCTAGGTTTCTTATTCATGTTAGGGAAAATATTAGATTTGTATTTTAATTATATCTACATCCCATTTTTATATTTAAAACTCTTTAGATGACCAATTATTCCTTTATTTAATATTGTTACATCTTTTTCTAGCGGCTTTATTGTGAAATAAATTTTACCTACCCTATCCATCCTTGGCAAGCACAATAGTTTTTTATTTTAACATTTTATACATCAATATATTTGTACTTTTTCAATATGAAAACAAACACCTTTAATTTTTAGTTTTCCTCTCCCCCTCTCTTTCTCCACCTCTCTATATATTTATCTCGCTATCTCTCTCTTTCTCATCCTCCTCTATCTTTTCCACTTGATATCTATCTTTAGGCATCTTTCCCAGCTCTTTCTAACCCTATCTCTCCCTCTCTCTCTCTCCACTTATATATCTAACTTTATCTCCTCCCCTCTCCCTTTGTTTATCTATATCATTATCTACATCTATCTCTATTTCTATATCTCTTTTACTCATACACATAGTCCCTATTTATCCCTCCTTATCTCTATTACTACAAGTTTAGGTTTCTCTTTCTCTATCTCCTCTCCCAATCATTACGTATTTCTATATTTCTCTCCACCTCTCTCCCTCTATTTATATATCTCTTTCCCTTTATATCTTTATGACTATATATCCCTTTTACTCATATTACTGTGCACATATACCCACTCCCGATTTCTCCCTCCCTCCTTAGCAACATAAGACGAAGGGGAAAGATACCCTACACACCTCATCAAGAACTAATATCCAAGTATCGATAACACATAAACATCTAAATTAGAAGGATAATCAAGCTCAATTACTAATAAGGAGTGATATATAGTTGAAAATAGATATAAAGAGAGTAGAGATGGAGAGGAAGAGAAAGTGATAAATATATAGACAAGGAGAGAATGAGAGAGGGAGAGATAGACATATAGAAAGATAAATATAAAGGTAAGGAGAGATATAAGAGTAAAGAGATATGGAGAGACAAGGAGATAGAAAGAGAAATTTAGAGAGATAGAAATACCTAGAAAAGAAAAAGAGACACAATAAAGATATAGATATCAAGATCTAGGAAGTGAGAGTATGAAATATAGAAAGAGAAAGATGGATAGAAAGAGGGAGACATATATAGAAGATAGAAAATTAGAGAGGAAGATAGAGATAGAAATAGAGAAAGAGGGATAGGGAGACAAATAGATATAGAGATAGAAAGATTTAAATGCATCTAGAGAAACATGGAGACAGACAGGTAGCTATATGCAAGAGAGAGAATCATTGAGCAGATTTTATGCCCCCACATTAAAGTGATTGTGTATACCATATTGGGAGAAATTGCTTTAAGGTAGGATACACCCAAAAATACAAGCACATTATCACAATAATTTGGCCCCGAGAGAGGAAAAATCAAAGGATAATGATCACAAAACATACACCTCGTATTCCTCCTTTATATGGTGTGGTTCCACCTCCTACGTCTTACAGAGGGAAGTGACTAGCCTCTCCTATCATTCAACCTAAAAGACCTTCCCCTATGCATCCTTCCTTAAAAGAAGAAAGTAAGCCTACACTTGATGAACCTAAACCTTCACAACCTTTAGCTAAAACTAAAAGAAATAGTTGTGCAAGAGTGTTGGTTCTTTAATCATGTGTTTGATGCTTTATTTATTGACATATTTACCCTTGAAAGAGAATGTTGTGTGGAAATCAAATATGCCAGTTGGAATGTAGATTTACGAGTATCAGAGTTCTCTAGCAGATGAAGAAAAGGCATGAAAAGATCATTTCCAAAAATTTGTGGAGTTCTAATCTAGTTCCTATTGTTGTCAATCTTTCTGAGGAGAGTCCTTCCTTTGGCAGAAGAAGGTTGAAGAGATCAATTACAGTTTTCCCTTTAGATCTGTAGAAGATGATTAAGATAACATTGAAGAAGTCTTGCCTGATTATCTGCTCTAGAAGAGCATTGATTTGAATAATCTAGTAGATGTCTTACCAAATATCTTAGTTGAGCTTCTTGAAGATCGTCTAAACAAATTACCTAAATAAATTGTTAGAAGACGAAGAAATTGTTGAAGCTATGAAGAAGAGGGGTATTAGTGTGCAGAGTAGATTATGAGAAATCATAAAGAATATGAGAGATTGTGTTGAAGATGTTGCCAGAGTATACAAGTATTGTCTTAAGTGGCCTCTTGCAGTTGAGAATTTTAGAGTTAAAATTGACTCAACTGAGTCCGAGTTTAACTCTCTTGGTAAACCATTTGATATTTTCAATGATAAAGATGGTGAACGGAGAAAAAATACTTAATTTAGAATTGGCTATGATCAACATTTTAATCATTTTATCACTTTCTCTAAATAAATTGTGTTGAGCTCTCATTTCATTATTGATGCCTTTTTATTTTTATAAGATTTAGACTTAAAAAGAGCAAATACTCAATATTCTATATAATTACCGATCTCTCAGGATCCCAATAAGTTATGCACAAAACTAAGTTTCTTAACTTCTCCCATGCTAGATTTATCTTGATTGGGATCAACTTAAGTTTGAATTCGTATGTGTATACTTATTCAGAGCTGAATATTTATATATCTTGTTTACAATTTCATAAATTTAATTATGGATAAGTATAAGAGGAATGTTGATGTCTTAAGATTTATCTATTCAATTATATTTCAGTTGTTGAATATTTATCATCTCCATTATATCATCAATTAAAATGTTTATGTGTAAATCGGTAATTATTGTTTGTCTATAATATTTCAACTTAATACTTAATAAATATTTAACAAACATTTAACATACATTTATTTATTCTGATGTAAACAAAAATAATAGAAACACAAATTTGATAAAATTAAAAGTTCTACTTTCCATCTCATATCTCTCTTATATAAATATTGTATTATTATATTTTTAATACATAAATAATAATAAAACTATCCCTCGCCCACTCTCCCGCCGTCTCGCCCCCCAAAACACAAGAAAAATATCAATAAAAAACCTTCGTTTGACGCAATTACCAGCATAGACTGAAGTTTTGATTCCAATTTATCTCAGTATGGTTCATATTTTCATTTCAAATTCATTAAACCCTATTCCAAGTCTCATCCTTTGTTATAGAGTTTCCTATAGTGAACAAAAGACAACGTATTTCACATACGCAAGCTTTACGATATTAAAGTTGATTTTTGCAAAGACTTCTTGTAGGTTGATTGGAAAAATTGCAATAAACCACACTTAGAATAGCTTGCATACTTGCATTTAAATTTTTTTATGTAAATGACGTTTAAAGATATCTTAATATATATGCAATTATTTTAATGAAGTGTTGGTATTTTAAAATCACAATAATTTATATAACATTTTAATGTTGCAAAGATAATTTTTAAGAACATATACTTCATTCATGAAAAATATCTATTATTATTCTTTAATCACATACACGGAATATTGAATATCTAATTCTTTCAAAAGAACAATATCATTAATAGTGAGAGAGCGACAATAGTTCTCTTTTTACTAATCCATGAGGATAGGTCCAAATTTGAGATGAAAATTATTTATCTTGTAGTTGACTTCTTATCATTGACAAATCCAACATAATCCAATTCAGTATAACCCTATAAGAAAAATTGAGGTTTCTTCTTGTATTCTAAAACATAATGAATTGGTCATTGGATACATCTTAAAACATGCTTAGCTACAACCTAATGAAATTTTTTGGCTCTTGCTTGAATCTTGAAACATCTTGCTAATGAAAAGCATAAATCTGGTCTAATATGAGTCAAGTAAATGAGACTCCCAATAAAATCCCTATAGAAAGCTACATCTACATGAGGCGAATCTTGGAATCAAGAGAGTTTTAAAACTTTCTCCATTGAGTGGACATATATTTACAATCTCACATTCCATACATTTCCATGAGTGTTCTAACATATTTCATCAATGAGATAAAACAATGATGCTTCTTTTGTCATATCTCCAAGCCAAGATAGTGGTAAATTAGTCCCAAATTTGTCATGTTAGAGAATCACTTTATATTATTCTTTAAATCATCAATGAGATTCCATCATCTTCCTTTGACTAAAAGATCATCCACATGCAAGAAAAGGAATGAAAACCTATGTTGCTAGCTTAATATAAATATTTGAATGTGAGGAAATATGGGTGAAACTAGGTTGCAATAGATAACCATCTATTTTAATGTACCATGCCCTAAGGAATTTCTTAAGCCCATAGAGTGACTTAATGAGATGACATATCTTGCAAGGATGATATCAACAAAAAATTCATGTTGGGTCATGTACCATTTAGAAAAGAACTCTTGACATCCATTTGTTGGATCTTCCATGTTTTTTGTACCGCCAATGCACAAAAAATTCAAATTATTTTAATTTTTGTAGTGGGTGCAAATGTTTCTTCATAATTGATAGATCTTGGAAGCCAAAAGATTACAACTTCTAAATACTAGTTTTAGAAATAATATTACAATATTTTTACAGACCTATACAAGTTATCTTTCTAATATTCTTAGTTTACATTTACACAAGAGGTAGAGAACATAAGCAAACTTGCAAAGTCTTTAGTAGACTCTAAGAATCAATTGAAACCCGGTGTCCATGATGCATCCCAAATCCCTCATTCAAATCGGTGGTAAGGTAAAAGGGATTAATATTGGCTCTACCAAGTAAATTAATTTTAAATGAAATATGTTTATCATGCACAACAATAGAAGAGTTTCATTGTAGCACAGTTCCTACCAAGTGGTGGTAGAACACTTTTATCAATTTATTGAAAAAAAATAAAAAAATTGGAGATGCAAAATAGTTTACACTTAATTTTACTATCATTTTGTTGGAGATTATTGATATCATGAGCATGTATGGTTGTCATTGATCTCAAAACTAGTTATCTAGATGGATGATAATTCGTATATGCTTTTGGTGCTAGTTGTGTCATCATGCATTCAAGATGGTCCATAGTGTTTTTGGCACCCTCCAGACATGTTGCTAATTGCATTGCAGTTTAATGGATTATATTATTTTGGTCTAAATATGAATTGAAATATGTTTTGAGATGTTAATTTAGGTCTTATGTTGGCATATGGAGATCCACATGTAGTCTTTTGCATTGGAAGTGGTTATGTTGTCGTCTGGTTGATTATATCTACACATTATGCTTTTGAATAGACTTTCAAGTATGTGAAACTAGTTTGTGTGGATTGTTGGATCATTCATCAAAAGATGTATTATGATATATTTAGGTTCCCTCTTTCTCATGGAATGGAGTGATCTAAGTATTTTAGGTCTCGGTAGCTTATTTCATGTAATATTGCTTATTCCATTTTGGTCAAATCTCAATTAGGTTTTCAATGTTCTATCTCCTATTTAAGATGTGTGGATGGATGAATTATGTGTGGATGAGAAGTGAATTGTGCAAGAGGTGTATGTGAATGATTTGAAAGAAAATTTGAGTTTTTGGTGATGTGAAAGTTAGTTTGAGAAGAACTTTGAAGGTGATATATTCTCCAAGATTGTGTATTGTGATAGTGGAGATTATCAGAGATGTTTACCATGATGTTGGTGTCTTAATTTAGATATTGAAGGACAATTTCATGATCAAGAGAATCCTTCTCAATTTCAATTTGGCTATTTAATTTATTGTTGATTGACAGCGAGTCCTTCGATAATAGTCTGTATTTTGTCATACAGAAGGGTTCTTCAACTATGCAAGTCATTTTTGTATCTTGCCTAAGGTTGTGCACCTTATCTCTGCAAGACCTCTAGGTGTTGGTGCTCCTTGGTTGTATTCTTAAAATGTTGTAAATATTGTTATTTATATTGTGAGTTAGATTCTCACCATAGTTTTTCCTTGTTTGGATTTTTCATGTAAATCTAGCATTCATTGTTCATGTGTTTATGATTGACGTTTATGTGTTGATTTTTGTTGGTGTAATTATTTATTCATCTTGGATATAATTACACTTTACTTAAGCTTAATTAGGAAAATGCATAACATTGTAGTTTACATATGGGACACTTAGGGAGATGTGCATACATTGGGAGTATGTATGTAGGAGAATTACCATCTTTTATGGTGTGATCTTGTTGTTACTCTATCATATCCACTTATTGTGGAGTGATAATTCCACCTTCGGTGGGTAATCCAACTCATGTGGAATATTTTACTATTTCTCCTACCTACCCCTACCTACCCTTGAATCTCATTGAGCCACATGTCTTTATTGTGTTCTCTCTCGTCTCTTAGCCTTGGCTTTTTAAGAAGGCTTATCATACATTGTATGTGATGATGATCTAGTTGATCTCTTTTGCATCTTGATAGGAATATAGTTTATTCTTCTCACATATTTTATCTCTCTTGTCATTCTGCTATCTTTTGGACTCTTTGATCTTGGTTTCTTCAAGCATAATCTCACATGGTATCAAAGTAGTTGGAGCGCCATTGTATAGCTTTTGGAGAGATTTTATTGCAAGGTCAAGAGACAAATCTAAGGAGTAGCATCTTTTGGAGGCATCCTAGACTAGATTTGACCTCGCCATTCTGTCTGGGTGGCCATTTCCATGAATTTTGACTATAAATTCGCCTATATTTGGTGAAAGTCAATTTCGAGGCTTGGAGGAAAAGTTTTGCCCAATTAGGGCTGTACAGTACGATTTTGCAAAATTAAAAAAAGAAAAAATTATTTTCTCTGAATTTAATTTTTAGTTTCATATTTTTAAAAATTCACAGTTTTTAATTACGATTGTAAAAGTTTTATTGAATTTAAAAAATAAAAAATAAAAATTATATTATTATACGTTGGGGTTTTTACCCCCACCCGACACTGTATTGCCTGCATTTATTGTCTACAGGGTCATGTTGTGCTTTTCGACGATTATAGACCCATCTCCTGTCGGTATTCGTACCTCTGAACACTGTCGATGACCTCTTTCTCTAGCCAGACGGTTTCTCTGGTCGTCGCTCAGCACCTCCCACCAGCAATCAGCACTAGCGGGCCACCACTACTCCTCCCGGGCACCTTCTACCAGTGCAGACACACCGCCGCTACTGCTCCATCCATTTCAATGTTCGTTTCTACACCACCAGCCGACATTCCCAGTGCCCGCACGTTGTCCCCTCGGGCACTGTCCTTTGGTTCCAACAGTCACCCTCCTCCTAGCTCAGGCCACACAGTCTGCATATTTGGCCAAGTGGTGAATTTTTATTGCCCCTCTGTGCCCAGTGAAGAACATAGTCACCACTCACGTGGACTACCACAACATTCTGTCTGTATTGCCATGTCATCGACACCTCAATGTCCATGTCAACTGTTCTGTATGACATGTCATCTATATAGATTAATTGCATCACATCATGTCATCAGTCCATATGGTACAGACATCCCTAGTCAGGCAGGGAGTGAAGTTTTATGTGACGTTCATACGACCATCAAATTTAACCTCGCATTTTTTGATGTCATCAATTTTTTGAAAATTTAGCAGGCCCCTCTCATTTGGCTTTTCAATTTTGCAATTCAACTTCAAGAGGCCATATCTTGCTCATTTTTTCTCCCTTTTTTGTGCAATTCATTTAGAAACGGGCTAATTTTTTGTGTACTTTTTTGTGGTGGTGTTATTTTCTTATTTGGGTGGATAGTGGTTTCATTAAATTCAGTTTTTTGTGACTATACCTATCTAATCCTCATTTCTGCAACTTCCTGGACTCCTTTTAGGCTCATACAAACTCCTTTTCAATGCAATTTTTTTTTAAATACATGAGTTTTCTTCTACTTTCATAATCTGCTATCAGTTTGAATAGATTTTGAGCAATTTGAATAGATTTTGAGTAGAAATTGTACTTTTAACATATGGTCTTTTTTGACCAATTTGACACTTGTATTGCATAGATCTATCTTTTTGGTCTTTTGCATTGTAGTTCTCAGCCAATTGGGGTAGTTGTAAAAAAAAATCAAAATACCACCTTGTCATTGTTTGCAAGTGGCCTATTGTACACGCACTACATATAAAGTGCCGAATTCATCATTTTTTTTGTGGGGGCGAGGGGGTACTTTGATTGAGTGAGTTTGTGGAGCTATCTCTGGCGCTTTTGTGCTCTTGTGTTCTTTCATTTTTCTTCTATGGTTTCTCCTAAGTTTCCTCTCGTAACTCCACATAATTATGCTTTTTGGAAAATTGATGCATGGAGTGAACTTATGAAAAAAGGATTAACTCATTACATTGATGGAACTATTGTTGCTCCTATTGATCCTAAGGCTAATCCCAATGGTCACTTGGATTGGCTTACTAAGAACATCATGGCAATTGGTACCTTAAGAAAGTATGTATCAAAGGATCTCATCTTTCATATTGAGAAATGTACTTTAATTAAGGATGCTTGGCAAAAGTTTCAAGACTTGTATGGTCAAGTTGATGAGATTAGGGGATATCAAATTGATAATGATCTCACCATGTTAGATCCCAAGAGCTTTTATACTATACAAGATTATTTCACTAAGGAAAAAGAGTTGAGGGCACAACTCAAATATCGTGGCATTGATAAGAAGGATACTCAATTGATCTTCAATTTGATGGGCAAACTTCCACAAGAATATGCAACATTTTTTTCTAGTTTCCAAACCCATACAATGACAATGGGTTAAAGATACACAATTCCTACATTTTATTCTTTCACTGAAATGTCAATTATGGAGCAAAGTAAGTTGATAAGCATCAGGATTCTTAAGACTTCTAAGTCTCAAGAATTAGTGGAAACTCAAGGGAACAAAGAAAATCAAGGAAAAGACAAATCAAACAAGAAGAAAGGGCAATCAAAGCCCAAGGACAAATAACCGGCTTCTCCACAACAAGGGGATTCACCCTCTTGAAAGAAGGACAATTCACCAAAGAAGGAGAGACCTACTTGTGCCTATTGTAAAAGGGTTGTTAACGAGGAGCATCATTTCCATTGTAAGAAGTGTTGCAGGAGCACTTAGTTTTGAGTCCAGTTTCTACATTTTGGTGTGTTTGTTCATAGTTTGGTTTGGAGTGGTGAATAAGAGTCTTCCCCTAGGTCTTAATATGTTGTTGTAATTCTTTGGTAGGTTGAATTTCCTTAGGACAATGCATTTTCTCAATTTTGGCTTGTAAGCCCTTGTAAGCCTAAAATGGCAAAATGTTGCATTTTGATGAAAAATGCCTTGAATAGCCTTTTTTGGCATTGTTTTTAGTTATCTTAGATGGTTTGGAGGAGAAAATTAAGCATGTAAGGCAAAAATGCACTCTTTGGCAAAAATTGTCAAAGTTGCTTGACAACTTTTTGCAATGTTGAGCAACTTTTTGCATTTTTGTGCAAAGGGTTGGTTAGGGAACTGATGAAGAGTTAGTTAGGCCAAAAATGACATATAAAATCTTGGTGAATCAATGTAATGAGGTTGTTCAATGTGTGGAGTAGATTGGAATACATTTTGAGACTATTTTTGAAGTTTTACATTGCATTTTGTCAAGAATTAGAGTAGCAATCCGTACTTAATGGATTGATTGCATTTTTGTACCTTGTTTGTTGTTTTGTAAATGTTTTTATAGTGCTCAGGAAGCAATTTGATTATTTTATTTTTAGGTTTGAATTGAGTTTTCAATTTTGGTAAGCTCTCGGCCTGAGTAAGGGTTTGAGAGGGCCAGACATGGTTCTAGCTTGAAATCCTTTTAGTTCTTCTCAATAACCCTTGGGACTTGATCCATGGAACCTTTGTACAGTTTATATAACTTTTATTTTCCTTTGGAGGTCATTGAAAGGCCAATGAGCATCATTTCCTAGGCAAGCTCAGTCATAGCCCAGTTAGGAAATGAATGAGATTATGCAAGTGTTTGCAAGAATGAGTAGGGTTGGAGTTGCATGGTATTTGGGTTGAACAAGTGGTGTGTGGCAGAACATATGTGTGAATTTGGAGGTGTGGTAGATCAAGGAAGACACCTAACCCTTGGAAAAAGACCAAAACAAGCCTAAAACCACCTAAAACAAGCATTTCTTGGTTTCTGTGCCTGTATGGTCAGACTAAGATTCCTAAATTTAGAAGTTGGAAAAAACTTCCAAAAGGGTATCCTAATCAACAAATAGTTTGTGCAAGTCTTTGGAGAAGTTGAGATAAAATCCACAAAAACTGGTTTAGTAGGGCTAAATGGGGCTCTAGGGCTACTAGCCTAGAAAGTAGGAAAAGGAAGGAGTGATGGGGAAAAGAATGAAACCCTCACTCAAAACCAATTGATTGAATTTGGAAAATATCACAAACACCTGTTATAACCTCTGCAAGCACTTGTTAGGAGTTTTAGAGTGTAAGGTTGGATTTACCCTGGTGAATCTCAACCATGCTTGAGCAATTAGTGAGCACATCTGGATTGGGAGCACTCCTAGAGAGCTTAGGTATCTAAATTGATTAGAAGAAAATATGAATAAAGCATGAAGCCCACTAAGACAATATCTAACTACCCTTAAACAAGGTATTATCTCTCTTTGAGTAACCTCCCCATCAAGAAGATTGATGAGCTTATACATATCCTCAAAAAATCACAACATTGATTTGCCTAATACCTAGAAAAAGGAGGATTCATCACCTTTCACTTCCACATAATCAAAGGGGAAAGAAAAAGCATTCATGGCCTCAACAAGTGGGAAGAATCACTCTTTTGGGACAAGGAAAGGACAAGCTCTTTGTTCTACTTCAAGTCATGATTCATGGAGATGGCTTCTACATTCATGGGCTTCTCATCATATGGCATCTTCATAGTCTATGTTTTCTACATTTGAGCCTTGCACCATGCCACAAATTTTGATGGGAAATCATACATACATGCATGTGATTGGGAAATGAAATATTGCCATTGGGGATAACTCCTTCAATGATATGTTGTGTGTACCCCATTTGACAAACAATCTTCTTTCCATCTATCAAATCACACATGGGGCAACGAAGAAAATTTTGGAGTTCACACCTAAGTCAGTTTTCATTAGAGACTTGGAGAATAGAGCTATCATTGCAACTGGGGTGGTGGATCATGCATCTTAGTTATATTCCTTTTCAGATTTTGTTCGTATTGATGAGGATGATTTTAGATATGATTATCACACTTCTTGTGATGATTCATATTTTGAGGAGAACTTTGGGTACTTGAACTTGGGGATTCTCACATGTGACCCCATTCTTGAGCCTTGTGTTTCATCTCTTCCTATTGATATCACATCACCTATTGCACTTGATGATGTGGATAGAGTGATAGTTTTGCCTTCTTGTAATTCAATGGAGTAGGATATACCTTGTCTTCCAGCTTCAGTTTCATGGGATGAGTACTTGATCGACATTGTAGGTTTGTTTATGGAGTCCTATATTGTAGATGTGGGAGACATCATTGATGATATTCATCTTCTCTTTGATGAAGATGATCCTTCTTCGATTGTTGCGAGGGAGCACTATGACCCTCTTATTCATTCTCTATGTGATAATTCTTTAGAGATTGACATGATTGGGGATTATTATGTATAGCAGTTGGAGGAGGTCTCTTTATCTTTAGAGGAGACATGTGAGTCTTTGGATATTGTTCTAGATTCATCTCCACTAGATCTTGGAGTACCTTTTTCAGCAGTGTGGAGTAGTTAACCACCTTTGGAGGGGGTCACTTTCATCATCGACATGGGGCTATTTGAGTAGTTTTCAGATACTCCATTCATCATGAGTTTTTTTCCTACATCTTCCCTTCATGATTGGGGAGACTTCATAGATACACTTTTGGTTTTGTTTATTCCCAAGGGGGGGAATGTTGTTTGATGTTAATGGAGCAGTTTATTCATTCAACTTCGAGTTTCTACCATTGATGCAGATTCTACATTGAGGGGGGGCTACTTGGCTTCTCTTCTTCTCTCACATGGGGGGGATTTCTTTGTCACATGGGGTTTGGTCCTTCACATACTTATTTGAGAGTTCTTTGTATAGTTATCATCTATCTTTTTGGGGGAGGTTTTTTTCCCATTGGGTTTTTCTCTCTTTCCTCATTTTATGGGAGATTGTATTTGTATTTTGTACATGGGTACCTAACATGGCCTTGTAGCTAAGACCCATCTTGCATTTCTTAGTTGCATTGTAGACTTAAGTGCATTCCCCTAAGTTGCACTTAAGGGGGGGTGTTGGTTTAATCATTTATTCATCTTGGATATAATTACACTTTACTTAAGTTTACTTAGGTACATGCATAATATTCTAGTTTGCATATGAGACACTCATGGAGATGTGTATACATTGCGAGTGTGTATGTAGGAGAATTTACACCTTTTATGGTGTGATCTTTTTGTTACTCTATCATATCCACTTATTGTGGAGTGATAATTACATCTTCGGTGGGTGATCCACCTCATGTGGAATATTTTACTATTTATCCTAACTACCCTTGAATCTCATTGAGCCACATTTCATAATTGTGTGCTCTCTTGTCTCTTAGCCTTGCCATTATAAACAAACAAGTATCATACATTGCATGTGAGGATAATCCAGTTGATTTATTTTGCATCTTGATAGGAATACAATTTATTCTTGTCACATATTTTATCTCTCTTGCCACTATGCTATCTTTTGGTCTCTTTGATCTTGGTTGCTTCAAGCATAATCTTAGAATTTTCTATGTGTTATTGCTAAGTATGTTGATTTAATAAGTATTTTTCAATTTCAAGGTTGATTCACCCCCTCTCCCTCGCTCTCAGTCTTGCTAGGTGTTCAATAATTGGTATTAGAGCAAGGTTACTCTTTGGAAAGTTTAACATCTTGAGGTAGATCTAGAGATGACACATTAACTTCATGTAAAAGAATCGATGTTTGATGGAACAAACTTTAATTAGTCTAAGGAAAGAATGCAGTCTTACTTATAAGCATTGTAGAATGAAATTTGGGATATTATTCGAATAGGTTATCAATGCGCTTCGAATGAACCATCAATTCCAAATGAAAGTAATGCTCACGAGATAAATTCAAAACCTATAACAATTTTTATCATCTTTCTTAGTGATGAATTATTTGAAAAGGTTATAGAAATGAAAGAAGCTAAGGAAATCTAGAATAAGTTGTGTTATTCATGTGAAGGTGATTTGAAGACTCAACAAGCAAGACTTTTGAACCGAAAGTAGAAATTTAAAGGCTTCAAAATGGTTAATGATGAAAGTGTTGAGAGCTACATACAAAGAATGAATGATACAATATAAGCTATCCATGCTATTGGTGGAGTGCTTGAAGAAAGTCATGTCAATGGATTGATATTATTTACATTGAACAAAACCTACAAACTAAAGACATGTGCAATTGAAAAGTGTCATGATATGAACAACTACATAATTGATTAGCTTATTGGAACATTGTTTGCCTATAAAACTAGAGAGATGGAAGATATAAAATCATATCGAAGAGAAGTTGCATTCAATGTTTCAAGGATATCAAGAGATAAAACAGAAATAAATGAGTACTTGGATGAGATTGAAGAATTATTTTTAAGAAGAATAAGAGAGGAACTAGAAACTACAAAGGTAAGTTGCCCTTGAAATGCTTTAATTGTGGAAGAGTTGGTCATTATGCTTCTAAATGTATATACAAAGAAGATTACAAAAAAATTGATGATGATGAAAAGAAAAGTAGATATAGAAGAAATGATTTTAAGAAAAGAGAAGATGATAGAGATAAATGGAAAAATAATTTTTTCTCTATTGAGGCACATTCATCTGAAGAGGAAGATGTTAAAGACTCAAATGCAAAATTTCTATTTCTGGCTATAAAGGAGAAGTATAAAGAAGGATTTTCAAGACCAAAAGAGAAGACTGCATTGCATGATAAAGTTGAACCAAGATCATGCATCATTTATTTTAGATGCTCGAATCACATGATCGAAGACAAATAAAAATTTAAGAAAAGAGAAGATGATAGAGATAAATGGATGTGGTTAAATTTTATAGGCAGAGGTTTGTTTGATTTGTTCAATTCTGCTAACAATCATTTTGATAAGAAGTGTGGCTTCTCGATCGTATTGGATCTGTCTCCCTTCATATTGGTGGATGATAAAGCAAACCTCTTTTTGGGGTGAAGGCATGAAGGCTTATTATGGTCTCTGCCTTAATTGGGCTATCGGCCTTCAGAATTGCTCCACAGCTAGAACAACTGCCAACTATTCTTTCTCCATCAATGCAGAGTGCATTGAATCCCCTTCATTGAAAGGGTATGTATGCAAAAGTCATCCTGGGTATGAAGGAAATGGTTACACTAATGGCACAGATTGCACAAGTATTATCACTACAATTTTGTTAATAAGAAACATTATTAGTAATATGTGTTCTCTTCTAAAGTCATTTCTCTTTCAAATATCAAGGCTTCTAATCATAGTGATTTTGATTGTCCAAACATAGATGAGTGTAGTGATAAAAAGTTAAATATGTGTGTTGGAGAAGAGGAATGATGCAGAGGTGGGGTTGAAAACTCAACAACATGAAAACATATCAATACAATGGACTCAAAACTTCCTCATAACCCAATCAAACAACCATGAAAATATTTTTGACAATATGACCTTGTATTGATATGTTTGAAACATACCTTATAAGATGACCTTATAAACCTTAAAAATGGTCCACAATGACCTTATTACACACAAAATTGACTCAAAATATTTAAACTCTAACAATAAGATCCCTTAATTGCAAAAGGTGACCTTGGTGCCCTTGCACCAAGGAAAGGGGAATATGCCTTAATTTGGTAGGTTCGTACAATTGTTCATGTGGAAAGGGTAAGGTGACCTTGGTGCCCTTGCACCAAGGGAGGGGGAATATGCCTTAATTTGGTAGGTTCGTACAATTGTTCATGTGGAAAGGGTTATGAAGGAAAGAGTTACTCTAATGGCACTGATTACAGAGGTATGATCCCCGCACATTTATTAATTATAACCATGGTTTATCTTAAAGCTTCTAACAATAATGATGGTCAATCTTCAGACATAAATGAGTGTAATGATAAAAAGTTGCATATGTGCGTTGGAGAAGAGGGATGAGGAATGTGCCATGATTTGCTAGGTTCCTACAGTTGTTCATGTGCTATGGGTTATAAGGGAGATGGGTTTCAAAATGGGACAGGATGTGTGTCCAAAAGCTCTATCTCTGTCAAATCTGTAATCATAGGTGAGCAGACAATGTGTCTTTCTATGTTCTTTTTCTTTACATTTCAAATAGCACAGTCAATCCAATTTTATTTGTTTGTTGAAAGTGCGGGTTCTGTTTCTTCATTTGTTGGATTCTTTGTGGTAGCTTCTGGAATACTCTGGTGCCTGAGTATGCGTTGTTTGAAACATGCGAGAGATACAAATTTCCTACAGAATGGCTGGATGCAGTTGCAGGAGAGCATCGCTTCAATGGGAGGGAGAAAAAGCCTTAGAATAGTTTCTCAAAGAGAGTTGGAAATAGATTCCAACAATTATTCAACAGAATTGGGGAAAGGTGGCTTTGCAACTGTGTACAAGGGAATTCTTGCAGACAGCACACTCGTGGCAATTAAAAAACCTAAATCAATTTCAGATGAGTTTATCAATGAAGTTATAATTCTATCCCATATTAATCACAGGAACGTAGTGAAATTGCCTAGTTGTTGCATGGAAACTCAATTTCCCTTTCTTGTATATGAATATGTGCCAAACGGGACAGTTTCTGAACATCTACACTCAACAAAGAATCAATTGACATGGGAAATCTGACGACAAATTGCCATAGAAACAACAGAGGCGATAGCATATGTGCATCTTCAAGCCTCTCAGCCCATTTTCCATCGTGACATAAAATCCCTAAATATTTTACTAGACAATACATTCACTGCAAAAGTAGCAGACTTTGGCATTTCTAAGCTATTGCCCTCGGATGAAAGGCACTTGAGCACCATACTTCCATCAGGCACTCCAGGTTATGTGGATCCGGAGTTTGTGAAGAGCACTCATTTCACAGACAAGAGTGATGTTTTTAACTTCGGTGTAGTTCTGGTGGAGATTTCTACATGTTTAATGGCAGTATTGTCTACGGAAGGCTCTATGTGTGGTTTGTCTGATCATTTCCTCTCCGTAATTAATGAGAACCACTTCACTGAAATTTTAGATCCTAAAGTGGTGAATGAGGAGAACCAAGAGGAGATGGAGAATATAGAAAGGTTAGAAAAATCATGTTTGCAAATGAAAGCAAGAGCAAGGTCATCCATGAGAGAGGTGGTGGAGGAAATTGCATGGATAAGAGCTTCCACAAGACAACTGAGGCTTTATAGTAATGTGAGTCTTGTAGAGCACAGGGGTGACCCAAAACAAGCAAGGCAAAATTATTACGCCCCGCCAACAACATGTGTTAATTATTCTAAGAATCTTGCCGAGGATCATTACTGCAGTTCTCCACCTATTACAACAATTTCTTCAGAGGGCCCATCTACTGCATTGATTCAAACAGAGATGTCAGATACATATGCACGATGATCAAGGCAATGGATGACCAAGGAAGAAAACAAGAGTAGACACTCTTCATTTGTTTCCCTTAAGAAGTGAAAAATAAATCCCTACCATAATGTGGCGTGGTTGAGTGGTGGACATCAATCAATTACAGTTATATGCATTGTTTTAATCAAGTGGATAAAATCTGGATATCTCAGATCTTCATTAGCCTTGTTCTTTTTTATCATCATAATGTTTTTAGTTTCAGTTATTAATTCTATTTGGATGTTAGGAAATAATATCTTCAATATTACATAATATTATGATGGATTATGGTTATATGTATTTGATGCTGGATGATAGGGCTATGCCGATAGATATCTCTTGTTTTTTATTCCTGTCAGGTGGGTTTGTAGCAGGGTTGTTTTTCTTTTATGCTTTTGCCTGTGGGATGTCAGTTGTTGCAGTTGCTGCTTTATGTTTGTTGTTTTGATGTGTTGTTTGTTTCCTTAATTCTATGAGGGATCAAGGCCCTCTCCCTTACTTAATCAAAAATATCTTCGCATGAATTTATGAACACTTTTATAAATGATAACACAAACGAGTCTATTATTTTGAGATGATACAACAAATAGTTTTTGTTAAATTTATTCTTATTTTCATACAATATATGTACATGTAGGAAACATTTCATTGACTTATCAATAAAAAATTATAAGACTTTTATGATCATACAATTTTATTCCTTACAAATATATTAAGGTCGTAGAGATTATTGTTAGCGCATAACTTCTGTTTGCTCCATAATTTACAGTCAGAACACAATTTGCACTGCAATCAAACAAACATTGTACGTTTTGCATTTAAGTTAACAACGGAGAACTACGAGTTTAACTTACTCTACCTATTCCGTCCACTCCAATTATTTCTGCATGATCTATGTTCATGCATTGGTTTATTCTTTGTATAAAATAATGCTTTGGCATATTATAATCAATACAATGGTTGATGAGTTCTTTGTTATGCTTTTCTCTACAAGTTATGTTTTTATTTTCTAGTTAGATCCAGTCTTTATTTTGCAGTATTAGCTGCAAAATTTTACATGGTATCAGAGCGAGGTTGCTAAAAAGAAGAACCTACACACAATTATTTGCAGGCAGATTTTTGAAGATTACCATCACCATGGAAGCTGATGCAGACCTCTCTTTCTAGATGCATGCATATTCTTCCCCTAATTTTTGTATGCTCCTTTCTTCTTTTCTATATTGATTCTTTAAAACTTGTACATGCTTTGCAAGCACTACATGATAAAGACCTGGAAAAATTGGGGTTTTGTAAAAAATGAACTTTTAGAAAGTTTATATGGGAGATTTTCTTAATGCATTTAGTATAGGTTTCTTTTAATAAGTTTCCTGAATAAAAATAGAAGATTAAAGTTGCTATGCAGTCTTCCTCCAATTGATAGCCAAAAATGTTCTTTTGTTCTAAATTCCTAGCTACATGAGATTCCAATGTTGGAACTTTGTTTTCTCCTAGAGATTCTTTCTAGTAGGGCTCATCATTACATGAGATTCCAGAGTCGCATCCCCTAGTGCTTCTAGAGTTTCTTTCTAGTGGGACATTATTGAGCATTGGATATATAGTGGCATCATCCCAACGAGAGGTCATCTTTGCAGTTCTTCAGTTTGGAGCACATTTCCTATTTTCAAATGATCAGTTTCTATATTCAAAGATTGTGTACCTGTCTGTTCATCCAGTTGAGCAATGCGGAATCTATACAACTGCCTTTTCAAAGTATCCCAGAGGTAATCATGCAGTGGTTTCTATGACTCTGATACAATCCTGTTGTAGTTCTTCTTCATCTATTGTTGCATCTTTCTTCTATAGTTTCAATAAATGGTTAGGATTTTTTTTTCAATTGGGTTTTCTCCTATATTCTTTGTAATTGGGTTCCTAATCAGGCATTTTTGTCGAGACCCATATCTCTCATATCTCTCCTTAGTTAGACTTAAGGGAGGGTGTTAGTGCATAACTTCTGTTTGCCCCATAATTTACTGTGAGATCACAGTTTACACTGCAATCAAACAGACATTGCATGTTCTGTATTTAAGCTAACAACAAAGAACCTACAAGTTTAACTCATTCTGCTTATTCCATCCACTCCAACGATTTCTGCATGATCTATGTTCATGCATTGGTTTATTCTTTGTATAAAATAATGCTTTGGCATATTTTAATCAATAAAATTGTTCAAGGGTTCTTTGTTCTGTTTTTCTCTGCAAGTTTTTATTTTCCAACTAGATCCAGTCTCTATTTTGCAGGATTAGCTGCAAAATTTTACAATTATAACCACTCGAATGAGGGCATGGCATGGTAGGATATAGAGAACACGCCTCCTCATAGAGAGAAGAATGAAGGAGACTTGGATTACTCAGATGGTTCAGACAATAGTATTTAGGAAGATTTAAAAAATATAGTTGAGAAAAGATCATCGAGTAAAAGCAAGTCCAAATCAGAGAAGATTAATCTAGGAGAGAAGAGGCAGAGCGTAAAAAACCTAAGAGTAAAGTTGGAATTAGTAAGTAACACAAGCGGTCAAATGAAAATAAGGTTGGGGAATGGATTTCCCTTTATGAGTCACCATAAAGACCCTTTCATGGAATGTTAGAGGCACTATTACACCTAACAAAAGATGTTTGATCAAGAGACAATTTGAAGATACAATTATTTTTGCAAGCAATGAAGTTAGATGAGGAAAGTGCAGAAAATATCCTACAGAAATGGAGACTTTGGAAAGTCTTATTGGCATGAGCTAGATAGGATTATAAGCAAAAAGGATTAATTAAATGTTTGTTGCACATTGAATTATTATCAGATAAGGTCATAGGGATAGATTTATTGCATTTAATGCGGGGTTGCCATCTTACGCGTGCCAAAGGAGGAAGTGCCCTTTAATATTTGACGAAGTGGCTCAAAGACAGATTCCTTGCTCTGTAATCAATCCTTTATGGCGACATTCAGAGGTGCCATCTTAGATGAAAGGTTGCGAAACATCTTTAATTGTAGGAGTTAAAAACGATGTTGGGAGATGAGTGTATGGTTTTGATGGCAAGTACAGAGTTATCACCGATATCGCCTCTATGTTCATGGTGTGGGTTTCGATGCCAAAACCAATAATGGAGAGGTGTGTATGTTTAATATTTAAAAACATTATTGAATGGAAATGTTCAGTTCAAAAATACAATATAATTTTAAATATGTGAAGATGTCAAATATTTTCATAAATTATTTTATGAAAATTATAAATATGTTTATTAGCAAATTATACATTTCATTTCATAGTAAAATTATAGATTTCATTGGACAAAACATGCAGTTATTGGCAAATTTATTGGTCTTAGATTTAGTAGAATTAAAATTAAACAATGGTTGTACAACAATTGGGATTCCAAAGTAGTTATTAAATTCATGCCTAAAGGTTTTTTCATTGTAGTCTTTTTGGATGAAGATGTAAGAAACAAAATCTTGACTCAACAAAATTTGTTTGTGGAGGAATGTCCGCTTTATCGGTAGCCTTGGCAACCCAATTTCAATCCATTATCCTTGGTGGTTTACAACCATCCTATATGGATTCGTCTATACAATCTTCCTTTAGAATATTGGAATGATTCATACCTTGAAAAAATTGGAAGAACGTTGGGCAATCTGATTGATATTGATAATGAAATCTCGGAAAGTGACTCATACTTGTATGTGAGGATGAAGATAGCAGCTGTCGAAAAAATTCCCTTGCATCTATCACTTTTGTTAGGGGACAATGTTTGGATGTAGCAAGTGGAAGTCGAACTATATTATCCAACTTGTGGGAGATGCAGTTTAAAGAACCATTAAAGCGCAGATTGTAGTGTCTTTGTCAAACCTGTAAGGAATACCAAGAAGTGGGTAGCAAAGTCAAATAGTCAGTTAGTGGTTATAAATGCAAATAAAGGTGTTGCCACTGACAAAACTTCAATTTTGGTTTCTAAACCACCATCTCCTAAGCATATTTGTTTTGGTGATCATTTGAGAGCCACGATCAAGGATGATGTTAGATTGGCCCTGCCCAATACGAATCCTAAAATTCACAAACATTTTTCAGACAATGAAATTAATTATGATTTGGATTCAGGAGATGAATTTCTTTTGGATGACAAATTGGATAATATTGATCCTAGAAGCATTAGCCAATCAACAAATATTCTAATGGGTAAGGCTAAAGGTGGCAGAGATAGGAAAAGAAATCTGTAGAAGAGAGAAGATAGGGCCAATGAGAAAGTGATTATTAGTGTGTTGGATATCTTGAGAAAAGCCAAGGGAGATGGACTCTTCCTTGGTGTGAAATGAGGATAACTAATTGGAATGTTAGGGGACTTTCTGCCCCTGACAAAAGTCGCTTGGTTAAACGTGCTTTGGTTAGACTATCGAGTGAAATTATTCTGTTGCAAAAGACCAAGCTAAACATGGATAAAGCATCAAAATTTCTTCTTTCATGTAAATATTGGGATGGTTTTTTTCAAGAAGCCAATGGTTCTGTAGGTGGATTGGCAATTCTATGGGATCTTGATAAAGTTTCCATTAAACTGATTCAGAAATCTAAGAATTGGATATTATGTTGGGTCAAATTTTTAATAGAAGACGTCGAGTTCCCACTGTGTAATGTGTATCGGCCTACCAAAACAGAGGACAAACTCAAAGTATGGAATGAAATATCGGAGCTAAGCAAAATTTCAAATTGGGAGAAAGTGATGGTGGTAGGGGATTTCAATGCATTGCTTGATACTGATGAAAAGAAAGGAGGTTTAAGAATGACCAATCGAGTTATGCAAGACTTCAAGGAATTCAGTTCAAACAATCATCTTTTTGATGTTGTACCAAAAAATGGTTGTTTTACTTGGACCAATAGAAGAGAAAAGTTTGCAAACATTTCAGAGAGGCTTGATAGGCTTTTTGTAGGTCCGTTATGGGTGGAATTTTCTTTTAATTTGGAATCAATTATCCTACCTTATTCCCTCTCAGATCACTTTCCGCTATAGATTTGTATCAGAGCCTCTCAAGCCAAGGTTAAAGGGAAATTCAAGTTTTTAAGCATGTGGTGGAGGGATACTAATTTTCACAAAAACCTAGAGAAGTGGTGGCTAGAGAGCAACATTTTTTTCAGCACACTTAGCTTTTGTTTCTCATAGAGGATGATGTTTATCAAAGACTAAATTAAACTGTGGAATGTGGCCTCTTTCAAAAACATTTTTCTAAGAAAATTAGAATAGAGGAGGAGCTTGATCATCTGAATAGTTTGATCATTGCCAATGGCATGTCGAAAGCTGATTTCTTAAATGAAAAACAACTAAAAAATGATCTTGCTGAAATCTTGCTTCGAGAGGAATTATATTGGCAAGAAAAATATAGGGAATTGTGGATTAATGCGAGAGATGCGAACACTAAGTTCTTTCATGCTTCAGTAAATTCCAAACGAGGTAAAAATAGGATTGATTCCTTCAAGAATTCGATAGGGATGCAAACCTCAAAGCCAGAGGAGATCGAGGAAATTGTAGTCGAATACTTCAAACAGATCCTGGGTTCAGTGGATGGTCAGATACATGGTGGTTTTTCAAATTTATTGGAGGTTATTGATAAAGAAGTAACTCTGGAAGACAACGAATATTTGATGCGCCCCTTCACAATCAAAGAAATCAAGGAAGCCACTTTTGCGCTTCATCCCCACAAGGCACCAGGGCTAGACGGGATGACCATGGAATTTTTTCAGAAGTGTTGGTGCTTCATGGGAGAAGACATTTGGAGAGTTGTTGAAGAATTCTGTAAGAAAGGTTACTTTGTCAAAGAAATTAACAATACCATGATTGCTTTAATTCCCAAAAAGAAGAATTGCGAATCTATGACCGATTACAAACCAATTTTGTTGTGCAACTCTTTGTACAAAATCATATCCAAGTCTATGGTCAATAGATTGAAGACTATTTTGGATAAGTTGATTTGTCCTGAACAACATGGTTTCACCCTGGGGAGGGAGATCATCCACAACATTATAACTGCAGCTGAGACCATTCATTCCATGAGTAGAGACACGAAGCATGGTATGATTGTGAAGCTCAATGTTAGCAAAGCTTATGACTGGGTATTTTGGCCTTTTCTATTTTCCATTCTAGAGCAATTTGGTTTTGAGAGAGGTTGGATAAAATGCATTAAAAACTGTGTTTCTTTCATTTACTATTCGATCATTGTTAATGGCTCGATGTGTGGTTTTTTTCAAGCCTCTAACGGGTTAAGACAAGGAGATCCCTTGTCACCCTTTCTGTTTGTTCTGATGGCAGAGGTTTTTGGTAGAAATATTAAAAAGTTAGTAGCTTTGGGAAGCTAGAGCAGTGTTTCAATTCATGTAGACCTATATCCTATATCCCATTCCCAATTTGCTGATGATACTATTCTTTTTGGAGAATCCTCAGAGAGGGAAGCAAAGACTATCAAAGCCATCTTGGAGGAATATGAGATAGGTTCAGGGCAAAGTATGAACAAAGCCAAATATGTGGTCTATTTCATCAACACTAGCAAGAGAACCCAATTAAAGATTGCAAATATTTTAGGTTTCTCAAATAGGTGAGTCTCCTTTCAAATATCTTGGAGTGCAATTGTCTGTAGGGAGATGCCAAAACAAGAATTGGGAGGAGGTGATCAACAAATGTCATACGAAAGAGGCTATGTGGAAAAATAAATAGCTTTCTTAGGCAGGAAGGATTCAAATGATCAAATCAGTATTGTCGGCAGTACCTATTTACTATATGTCATGCTTTAGATTATCCTCCAAAGTAGAAAATGATCTTGATGGATTACTTAAAAAAATCTTGTGGGAAGGGTCTAAAGACAAGAATAAAATCCCCTTGATAAACTAGGAAACGACCTGTTTGATCAAAGATGAGGGAGGGGTTGGTCTGAGGAAGATGAATTTGCACAATTTGGCACTTGGTGCCAAGTTGGCATGGAAAATGTACAAACACCCTCATAAAATTTGGTGCAAAATTTTATCCAGAAAGTATCTTGATTCCACAGTTCCAGAAAGAATTTTGCATTAGCTAATTCGGAGGGAGGATCCCCTATCTAGAGATTTATTTGGGAAATTAGGAGAATTATCTCAGAATATTTGACCTGGAAAATTGGTAATGGATAAAAGGCAAGATTTTGGAGAGACTCTTGGAATGGAGATACCCCTCTGGCTGAGGCGTTTGATGACCACGATTGGGTCAATCAAGTGGAAGCTTCAGTCAGTCTATTTGTGGTAGATTATATGCATCAAGTGCCTACCTCTAGAGCCTTGATAATTTGGAAGAAGGTTGGAGTATGGAATCAAGCAAATTGGAAGAAATTGGAGGAATTTCTCATTAACAAGAAAAAGATTCACTTCAATTGTGAAGAGGACAGTCTGTTGTGGTGTGTGGCCAAGTAAAGAATGTACAAAGTACAATTGGGATATGAGTTACAAAGGCACAGAGAGAAAGATACTAAGTCAGCTGGGGCATTGTGTTGGAATAAAAGTCTTCTTCCTAAGGTGGGTGCTTTTTTGTAGATTGTGTTGCATGGATGTATTCTTACAGGGGAGAGACTAAAATTAATTGGCATCTCAAGTCCAAGTATATTTATGCTATGTAAGGGGGATGGAGAGACGACCGAGCATTTTCTCTTTTGGTGTCCTTACGCAAAGCGATGTTGGGACTGGCTACTTGATTGTTTACAGTGTCAAATGGTCAAGAATTAGTCGTTAAAAGATTTACTATGCTCTTGGCCAAAGACAAAAAATAACTCAAAATGGGGTATTCTTTGGGTCGTGAGTCCATCTTTGTTGACATGACACCTTTGGAAGGAGAGAGATCACCATATTTTTAATGATGAGGCTATGGAAGTTGATGTCCTTTTACCAAAGATCAAACATGCCATCGAAGAAGTGGTTAATATTAAGACTCTTGGTAGAATATATAAATCATACACAACATGGGACATGGCCATGGAAAACATTTGGCTATTGTCAAAGAACAACAACAATAAGTTCTCTAACTTAAAATCCTGCAGAAAAAACATTAAGTGGATTACTCCTCCCATTGGATTTTGAAAATGAATTTTGATGGGGCTTGCAGAGGGAATCTGGGTGAGTCTAGATTTGGGGCAATTATCCGTGACGAGTTAGGGGTCATGATGGGGGCTAAATACAACCCTTTGGGTGTTTCGACTAGTAATATCACTGAAGTAACAACACTTGAGGAAGGCCTCAAATGGTGTGTGGAGAAAGGGGTTGACAAGGTTATGGTGGAAGGAGAGTTACAGGTTATCCTCAATGGCATATCCAACCAATGATTCATGAACTAGAAGCTAGATTGTTGGATCCCTAGGATCTAATTCCTTTTAGGGAATACATCTGAATGTACTCTATCACACACATATCAACAAGGCAACTCAGGAGCGGATTGCTTGGCCAACATGGGAATCTGCAGTCCTTCTTCTAGACAACTGTCTTCTGTGGATGAGATTCCAAATGCTTTATTGCAGATTTTGATTCAGGAGAAATCTTCAATCCCAAGGGAAGGGATTGGATAGAGTCCTTTTTTCCTTGGCTTTGTGTTTTTAGGAGATTAGCAGAGCCCAAGGGTTTCATCAAATGGTGTAGGTGATGACACGCACATATTACGATGCTCTCCTTTCTTTTCTTAGATAGAAGAGGCAGATTTGCTTGGATTTTGTCCAGACAGAAACCTCACTATAATCTCCCAACCGGCTACTTTAGAAACATGGATGTTGCAGGGTAGTTCTCGGGTTAGTAATTTGCAAAGACCGGATTTGGTTCTTGAGGAAGCTTCCACTCCAGTTGTCACATAATCATGGCTCATCACTTTGAGCTGAGTTGCATGTGTTGGTAGGAGGCTTTAGCAGAACAATGCGATCAACTGTTTGACATTGATGTCGATGGGCAGGAAGCAATTGTTGTGATCATTGAGGAAATGCTCAATAGAGAAAGGCATTGGTGTGATAGATTTATGTATGAACCATTCTTTGTCTATTAATGGATATTCTTCCTTCCAAGGAAGCTTGCATTGAGAAAATGGATGGGTTCATTAGGGTAGTAGATGCCAATGCTATTGGTAACGTTGTCATGGAATTAGAAGAAGAGTGGGTGAGTATTCTGGGTCCCTTCTTCAACTCAACATACTTCCTCTCGGACGTGGAGGCTTCAAACACTGAAGATGAGTTTCAGGTTGCTGCAAAAGAATTAAAGTCAAAGAAGGAAAACTTCATGGGCAATGCTTGGGATGTATTTTGTGCAGGGGTCTCCACTGGTGATTTGGGCCCATTTCGAAGGATGATGAATGAAGATCTGGGCTGGTTGTCAGACAACAATATTGAAAAGGTGGCGAGTTTGGGTGATTGCATTGCAACTATTCTGAGGCTTATGTAGTAGAATGGCTGCGTTTGGATGTTGTTTTTTTCTTTTATTGTATGGACCATATCCTTTTTTAGTGTTCAGTGCATATGTAATACTGTCTACTATCAATATAGGGCGCTATCCCCACAACAGATATCACTTACTTAAAAAAAAATTAAAAAATTATATATTTCAATCTTTTATCGTATAGTATTTAGTCATTATTTATAAGAATTATCAAAAGAAGTTATGATTGTCATATTTAAATTAAGAAATACAAATGTTTAAGTAAAATAGAAGTGAATAATAAAACAACCAAAATCATCTTGTTGGAATGACTTCTTGTCAAAAATGTGCACGAAAGACTCTTTGGATGCTTTCTCTCTTTTCCTATCCTTTTTATATGTGTGTACACACATATATGGTAAATTGGTAAAAGTATTTGATTTTATGAAATTTTCATAAAGTATAATATCTATCATAATTTATAATGTTTATCATAAAAAATATGGTTATTCTTATATTTTTTTTTTTAATATATATTGAATATGATTAAGATAAAGTTGAAATATGTATTAAAATTATATTTTTGGTATATTTTGTATTTTTTTTTAAATTTGACATTAAAAAATATGAATAGAAAAATAGAAATCAAGAAGATGATGTGATTTTTAACATGTAAAGATCACAAAAAATTTATGCATTGTTTAAGTTATGAAAAAATAAAGATATACTTATCAACAATTCATACCCTTCATTTGGTACATTCACTAGGTAATTTGATTTTCTATTCATATTACTATTTGTGATTTAAGTATTGAAATATTTTATTATATGTCTATATCAAACTTAATGTTTATTTTGATATACAACTCTAAACAATTTAAATAAAAGTTTTATTTTACGTTGTTTAATTTATCAGTTGAAGAAACTTATTATTATATTTAAGTTAAGAAATACAGTTATTTAAGTAAAATAAAAGCGAATAATATAGCCTACCAAATCATCTTATTTGAATTCTATGAAAACTTATTTGTGTGAGGCAAACAGTAGTGTGTCAAGCTTCTTTCAACAACCTAATAGTTTTTAATTTAAAATAAGAAGTAATTTGTTATTATATTTAAAAGAAATGAAACTTATAGATAAAATGACCGAATTTAGAAGCAATAATAACCCACTAGTTTGAACTAACCTCCTTCTGTCTTCTAGAGTGATTGTGCCAATGTCAAAACCCACTTATTTCATTACTTCCTTGGTTAGGTCTCTTCATTCTTTGAGGGGTTTGACTACCCTTTACCTTTATTTAATTTTGGCCGGAATTATTCCTTCTTGATACTCAATACAACATCTCTAAATTACTGTTTTGAGAATCATCATTGGAGTTGAATTGCGTACATTTTATAGCTCTAATATCATTGGCATCTGTTGGCATTCTGATATTGTTTTGTATGACCAGTAAATGGTATGGTTGTCATCATTGGTAACATCATCTCCTTAGTCCTCACAGTCTATCGACAGTGACTAAACCAACAAGTAGTGAGTAGACCGACAAGTAGTGAGTAGACTGGAAATCAGTAAGAAGATCGAGTAGAGGTGAGTAGATCAGCATAGTCCATCGACAGTGAGTAGATCGGCAAATAGTAAGAAGATCGAGCAGCGGTGAGTAGATCAGCACAGAAGAGGTTCACTGGTTAAGCAAAGAACAGACCTATATACAAGAGGAAATCGGCTAGACAAGTTTTGATTAGTACACCAAAAGAGTCAGTAATTGATAGACTGGTAATGTTCATTTACAACCAGCTAAATCGACAGTCTTCTCTCAGTCAACCAGCGGACTTATCGACATGTTCGACTATATTGACAGAGATTCCTACATGATTTCAGAGGCACAATTTAAGGCCTAACAACAAAAATTTTGAAAGGTATGTTTTGGAGAGAAAGTTGGCAATAGATCAGCAAATCCATAGAAGGCAGAATTGAGAGTGCATTCAGGAGATCAGAGTTGTGTAGAATAGACACAACTGATGTAGATCTAGTGTGATTCTTTAGTGTGATCTGACTAGGCTAATGAGTATCAGTTTGAGCAGATCATCCATCTGTTGCTTTCTAACAACTACAAAATAAATCCCTTAAGTGGGTGGACTTTAACAGGTCCCATTGTAAAAATCCCTTAACCGGGTGACATCATGATTGATATTCTAAGTCATTTAACCAAGCTACCTTTAACAAGGTAAAGGAACTAACTGGACATATTCAAAATTCCCTAACCGAGTGGTACCTAATAGTGTCTTTGTAATCTCCTAATAGGGATGGCTCTTAACCGGGCGTACTCCAGAAGAGTAAAAATTTTGTGAGTTCCTACTCACATCGTAGTTTTCTCCCTATTGGATTTCCACGAGATAAATCTGTGTGTCATTGTGTATCTTGTCATGTATGCTTAATATTCTATAGTAATGTTTATATTGGTGAATGGTAAATCAGTTTAAACCTAAAGTAAAAGTTTCAATTGATTAAAATCGATAAAGTACCAATTCACCCCTCCCCTCTTAGTACTGGTTGGGACTAACAATTGGTATCAGAGCTCAATTCCTCTTAAGTGAATCTTGATAGCTTGAGGATAAAGATCATGGAAGCGTACCAGTATTAGAAGTAGATTGATGAAGCCAATCAAATCATTGCTCAGCTGAAAGAGAGATTAAGAAAATCTCTTACAAAAAAGAAGGAATTAGCTCAACAGCTAAATGAGAGTCAGGACATAGATCAACTCTCTGAACATAGTGGATTTGAAGAAGCTAAAGAGGCAGTCTCAAAACTCATGGAAAAGAACAAGAAGATAACCGAAGAAATTACTCATCTCAAAAGAGAGCAAGAAGGTCAGGCCCTGAGAATGACTGAGATACTGGAAGGCAGCAGAAGTACTGATGAAAGAAAAAGGGAGGCAAAAGAAGAACTGTCAAAAGCTGAAAGAGCCAGGAGGCTTTCTAAAGATGTCCTGAGAAAAAATGATGCAATCATGATTGAGAAAGATGAATAAATCTGAGTTCTAACTCAGGAGAATGAATATATACACAAACATCTGAATGACAATGCAGAAGAAAAGGAGAAGTTGATGAAAGAGATTGAACAACTCAAGAGTGAGTTGAAAATTGAGAATGAGCAAAATGAGAAGCTGAGAAAGTTTAATGAAAGCTCTAAGAAGGTAGATAAACAGTTAAAAGCTCAGAGAAGAACAAAGGATACGACAAGCCTTGGTTACTCTGGTTCAGGTCCAATGGAAATTGGAGAATCATCTAAATCCAAAAAGATGAAGGATGATAAAAGAAACCATCCAGAAGAAAAATGTATGAAGTCTTCCAAATTCTCTTGTAATCATTGTGGTAAGTCGAGTCATAAGACCAATGACTATAGAAACATACCAGTTAGTGAAAATAATACTTTCACCTTTGATGGTTATTGTCATAATTGTCATAAGTATGGCCACATTTCTTATGAGTGCATATCTCAATCTAACAGTATGCCAAATGGAAGAAGATTTATTGGACATTGCTTCACATGCAATAAGTTTGGACACGGATTTGAAGAATGCAGGTTCAAGACAAATGTATCAAGATCATTGTTAAAACTGGTTAGTCCTATCAAAAGGAGTAATCAATTGAATGCCACCTGTTTCACGTGTGGTAGTCTTGGTCATGTTGTAGAAAACTGCAGAATGAGAATGGGTCAGAGAAATAGTTTAGGACCATGGAGGACAACTGGTAAGGCACACTTTAACTACCTTAAGGTCAACCACTTAGCTAGAGAATGCAAGAGCCAATCCTACAACTGGTCTGTAGAACAGAACCAGTTTAGCAAGAAGAAAGAGCAAAATGACCTGAAAGGAAAGAAGACAACTGAAGAAATAAGAGATGAAGTGAAAAATACATGGATCAAGAAGGATGAAGGTAAAGAAGGACAAGGACATTCTGAAACCAAGTCATCATCCATCGGTGATGACAGTTCCACTTCTAACTAGGCATACTAATGCCCAGGGTGAGCACATATGGTAAGATTATTCTTGAATCCCCTCAAAAAATATAAGGATGTGTTTATCTACATAGTTGTGATGCATAAAATCTGGTCTAAAAGTTCTTAATTGAATTTTTTCCTATGAGTTATTAATTTGAGCATCAGTATCGACAACAAATAACCGATAAAGTCAAATTGGTGTACTTTAAGTTGTGAGTTTCAAATCTGACCATTGAATCCTCGCACTAGTAAATCTCCATGGATAAATAAGGAAATTTTAGCACATTTTCATTTACACTTACTTGTTGTGAACTTTCTTGAGCTCCTCTGCGATCAAAGGCAATTTGAAATTTGCCAAAGCTTTGCTTGTGTGGAAAATTCAAGTAGAGCGATAGCGGTGTTTGGTATTCCCTAGGGAAAGTTTTTCAACTACGTCTGAGAAAATTTTGTTTGAAGGCCATCATGGTAGCACTGTTATCGACGCCTATGTTGGTTGAAGCTATCAAGGAACCCCAACCCAAGTTCAAGCTGCACCCGATGAAAGATGGTGAAATCAAAAAGACCGGTGCTTTATCATCTGTGCCCTCCAGTGTAATGTTGGTAGAAGATATTCACTTCTACATTTATTGCAAGCTCAAAGTACTTGGAGATAAGTTCATTAGAAATGTGTTTGATGGGACCTGTGACAATGATAAATTGAAAGCAGAAGTTCTACCTCTGAAGACAAAGGGTTTGGCTTATGCTGCTAACTTTCTTGATTAGTTTCCTGGTGACTGGGTTAGATATGTACTGAGTAGGGTTCATGATCAATTTTTGTCGCTAGAAGGTCATGCACTGATCAAGATCACAAACGAGGTGATTCGAAGAGTCATAGGGTTCAGTTTAACCGGTGAAGCGTTAACCCTATGAACAATTTCATCAACATAAGTTGCCTAGCTAACCAAATCCCAGTGTGAAAGTAGAGAAATGACAATCACCCATATTGAGGATGCCGAAGTAAGATTTGCCTCTACAGTGTTGGGATACAGGGTTTATCAACCAAGCCAGATGAATAGTGTGCCGACCGGTGCCATCCATGCTGGATACTGAATTATCAAAGAGAATGCAACATATGATATATGCGAGATGACTCAAAGTCAATTCATGGTGAACATGGAAATAATAAAGAAGGATAAGAAGCAGCCTTTCAAATATGGCTCTCTACTGGTATGTATATTTTTGTATGTGCAAAAATATTTTCTTAATAAGGGTAGTGTAGTATGGTCACAAGAGAATCCTATCATGGTTCAGATAGGTGAAATGATTAGGGATTTGGGAAATAAATTTGGGGAAGCAATGTGGGGATATTTTAAGGAATTCCAAATTAGGATGCACAAAAGATAGAATTCCAACTAGAACAGTGCATAAATTCAAAGACAACATCTATTTTCTTGTAGACAAAGATTATTGTATTATTCAAGTAGTTCAGCCCAGAACTTTTTGGGTTCCACCTATGGGCTATGAGGTTGTAGCATATCTTGTTAAAATTCATATCAATATGCTTCTATCTAAATTGGTAGAGTCAAAGGCAAAGAGGTTTGGAACATATGAGGAGGCAAGCTCTAAAATTAAATAGCAACTTCAAGTGCCTATCATAAAAAGAAAAGTAAGGAAAATGATTGATACCTTCGATAAAAAATATGGGGGTGAAGCATCCGGTACCACTACCTCCACCAGTGTGAGTGTGCAAACAGGGGTCACACCTGATAAAGATGAAGAATCAATAGGTGGAAAGAAGAAAGTGACAAAGACAAAATCTAAGGGGATTGCAACAATGAAGCCTGCAACATACGCAAAGGAAAAGGATCTAAGTAGTCTGGTATCTTCACCAACTAAAGATAGACCGGTAGGAGTGGCTTACACTAGAAAGAAAAAGAGTGATCCAAAGCCTAAAAAGGATGAGAAAGAAGGTGATATCACTGACACCTTATTAGCTATGGAAATAAAGGATATTAGAAGAAGTGGGAGGAACAAAGCTCCAATAATTGATGAGTTGGTCCATGAGATCAAAGAGTTTGGAGGTCTGGGCGATGTTGGAAGGAGATATTCCATGTGTAATGAAGAAGACAAAAGGAAAATTGAGGATGCCTTGATTTGGAACTTGCATAGTTTTTGTAGGAATCCTAGTCAACTATATCAGATTATACCATCAGACCTGCTAGATCACATTGAAGGAAGATGGAAGATAGCTCTAGCTACTAAAAAGGAACTCAGAATAAAAGCACTCATGGAAGCGCAACATGACTTAGACCTTGAGAAAGCTTCATTGGTGGTTGAAGCATGCATTCAACATTTCAAGATAAGGAATAGAGCTAGGAGAGTGGCAGTAGGAGAAGTGGGAGGAGTATGTGCTGAAGGTGTTGCCTTGTGGAAGGAAATTATGAACCAGCAAAAGAAAAGTGAAGAATTAATTGAAAAATAAACAAAATGAGACAAAGGTGAGGCTTTCCTTGTCAAAGGAAAAGCTAAGGAAAAAGACTCCACTGGAGAATTTGACACTTTCTCAGTTGAGGGCATAATAGGAAATGTTGTGCCAGACATCCCCAATCTGATCAAAGGGTATCGAACAACTGGTTCATACTTCACCAATGAAGGAAGCTGATAAAACTAAGCTTTCTGGTCAAGATGAAGTGTTAGTTGAAGATATTACTTATGAGGATACACCTCACATAAACTTATTGACTCCAAATCCTAATCTCTCTCAAGAAGGAAAAGAGGAAGAAAAGAATATAGAGGAAGAGAAAAGAATAGAGGAAGGAAATGAGGAAGAGAAGAAAATAGAGGAAGGAAAAGAGGAAGCAAAGATAGCAGAGGAAGGAAAAGAGGAAGAGAAGAAAGAAAAGGAAGGAAAAGAGGAAGAGAAGAAAGCAAAGGAAGGAAAAGAGGAAGAGAAGAAAATAAAGGATAACACAGTAGTGATGGATACCCCTCTGGCAAAGAGGAAGTTAGACTTAGACAATCTAAGTGAAAAGAAAAAGGTAAGAATCATCACAGCAACTAGCTCACAAGTTGAGACTATAGAAAAGGTAGAAGGAATAGAGGAGGAAGAAGAAGGTGACTCTGTCATTGATATAAAGAAAATGGCTCCCAAACAGTTGATGAAAGTCTCAAAAAAATTGAGAATCCAAGCTGAAAAGGTAAAATCGAGAGAAAAGAAAAAGAAGGCAAGAATGCTCATTTCTGCTAAAACAATCCTCTCTGATCTCATCCTGGACATTGCAGTTGATGATACTGCACCCATTATTGATCAGTTGGATACTCTAGTTAAAGAAATTAGTTTAGAGGCAACCAATCTGGATAAGGTTGCATTAAGGCAATATGAAACAAAGCGAGGAGATAACCTAATAGAGCATATAACAGTTGGAAAAGTTTCTCTTTCCACCAGAACAAAAGAAGTTAAGACCATACTGCAGCAAGTTGGTCAACTACTGATGAAATCTTCAAACTTTCTTGCTTTAATCAGAGACTTAGAAGATAAAAGAAATCAGATTCAAAAGGAGATTCAAGATCTGGTAAGCTTGTTTGATCCCCTTAGCAGTTCAACATAAACCTTTACTGGAAAAGTCAAAATGCTCAATCATAAAATCAGAATGTTGAAAGATGAAGAAGACAAAAGAAGTCTTAGCTTGTTAGAGCTCCAGTGCTATTTAGAACCAATTATTGATTTCATGCAACTGAACATTAATAAAGATGTCCACCTAATACATGCACCTGACTGTAAGATAGTTAATGATATGGAGGTTTTCATTATAGTCTAACATGGCCACTTCACCATCATGAAATAGATTCAATCCTCATGGGAATCTTCCTTGAAAGTGGCTGAAGAAAACTCTAAAGAGGTTTTTTCTTTATTTTGACAAATTTTGTTGTGGATAGTCTTTTCCATTGATAGCAAAAGGGGGAATTTTGGAATCTTGTCAGGAACAGGGGCTAGAGCTAGCACAATTTTATAGTAGTTTCTAGTATTTTCCACCAATACAAAAGGGGGAGTTTGTCGGCATTCTAAAACTATTTTGTATGACTGGTAAATGGTATGGTTGTCATTGTTGGAAACATCATTTCCTTAGTCTTCACAGTCCATCGACAGTGAGTAAACTGGCAAGCAGTGAGTAGACCGACAAAAAATAAGAAGATCGGGTAGCGGTGAGTAGTTCGACACTGTCCATCAGTAGCGAGTAGACTGGCAAATAGTAAGAAGATTGGGTAGTGGTGAGTAGATCAACACAGAAGAGGTGGACTGACTAAGAAAAGAACATATTAATATACAAGAGGAAATTGGCTAGACAAGTTTTGATCAGTACACCGGAAGAGTCAGTAACCGATAGACTGGTAACGTTCAGTTACAACCAGCTAAATCAAGAGTCTTCTCTCAGTCAACCGATGGACTTATCAACATGTTCAACTATATTGATAGAGATTCTTGCATGATTTTAGAGGCGCAATTTAAGGCCTGACAATGGAATTTTGAAAGGTATGTTTTGGAGGGAAAGTTGGTGATAGACTAAAGGGTCTATAAATACACATATCTAATTCTTGAGATGGTTGTTGTTAAGGTGATTGGAGATTATGTGAAATTGGACATAGGGGAGTTTAAGAGACTGCAAAGCCGAATGACAGAAGATCAATAGAGTAGAGTTTCACAGAGTGGTGACTCAAGTGATAGAGGACTGGCAGTGTGATATTCAAAGATCAACAAATCCGCAGAAGGTAGAATGGATAGTGCATTCAGAAGATCAGAGATGTGTAGAATAGACAAAACCGATGCAAATCTAGTGTGATTTTTTAGTGTGATCTAACCAGGCTAACGAGTAGCAGTTTTAGTAGATCATCCATCTATTTCTTTCTAACAACTACAACATAAATCCCTTAACTTGGTGGACTTTAATAAGTCCCACTGTAAAAATCCCTTAACCAGGTGACATCTTGATTGATGTTCTAAGTCCTTTACCCAGGCTATCTTTAACAGGGTAAAGGCACTAACCGAACTTAGTCAAAATCCCTAAACTAGGTGGCACCTAACAGTGTCTTTGTAATCTCCTAATAGGGTTGGCTCTTAACCGAGCATACTCTAGAAGAGTACAAATTTTGTGAGCTCCTACTCACATCGTGGTTTTCTCCCTATTGGGTTTCCATGAGATAAATCTGTGTGTCATTGTGTCTCTTTGCATGTATGCTTAATCTTCTACACTAAATGTTTATATTGGTGAATGGTAAATTATATCAAACTTAAAGTAAAAGTTTCTATTGTTTAAAATTATTAAAGTATTGATTCACCCATCCCACCTTAGTACCGGTTGGGAGTAACATCATCATTATTTTGATATCTAAGATTAATTTCTATCATATTCCTAGGTATATCAACAATATGCCGTCTTGGAGGAGAGGGCATGAATTGATTCAGTTCCTCTTCTACCACAATATTTTCTTCAATTATCTTAAATTTCTCTATTTCTCCTACTCTGAAGGAATATTCAATTAAATGTGACTTCTTAGGTTTTTTATTTTTCTATTGTTTCTCTTGAGGAGTGGTAATTGTTATGATAAACAGTGAACAACTGAGAGGGGGGGGGTGAATCAGTTGTTAACATATTATAACTTTAAATCCACTTAATCACCTTAATCAGATCAAGTACTGGTAAAGAACATATAGATGTCAGTACTTACAGATACTGGTAAGCAATACAACTTAATAATTAAACAGATAAACAATGCAAACAACCATACCACATAACACCATGAGCTCTATGTGGAAAACTTGGAAAGGTAAAAACCATGGTGGGAAGCCTACCCACAGTCAGATGATACTTCTACAGAAAGTATGTGTTACAATGAGGGGCTTACACTTGCAAGAAGGCACACTACCTAGAGCATAGTTCTCATTACAAAAAGAGTCTCACTGACTATAGAGATGCTACAACCTTATCAAGATAAATGGACAACAATCCAATAGAGTGAACTGCTATAAATAGCATCTATCATGCTTGATTACAGTCCCAGTTAATCTTAGTGTCGGAGGACTAAATCCTCTTCTGAATCCAATTCAATCACCAATGATCGATCAACTCCTCTACCTAAATGATATTACAATATTCACACATTAAATTCCTTGACCATGACCTTTTCCTTAACCATGATATATTACAAAGAGTTTCTATCTCTTATTTATACAAACCCTAAGGCCTAAACCAATTAGGTCGGCCACCTAAAAGGTATTACAATATAAATCCATATTATAATGATATGCCATGTCGGTTTAAGACCAAAAATATAATAACAAATCCATAAATCATCTTAAAACATCTGGTAACGTGTAGAGTACATGCTAATATGATACCGATCCATAATCTACATAGACACTAGACCTATTCTAGGTCCATCACGCCAAAGTAATGTCTTCAAATAGTTGAAGTACAGTCGAAGAACATCTTCAGCATCCTAAAATCCATGTAGAAGCCGCACGAACACCAATTATGCATCCTGTCAAGATTCCTCAATGAAAGCTCTACTGGTTAAACCTTAAACCAGTGTCGCTAAGGGTTTACCAAAATGTATGACAACATCCCATTACCAAGTCAATACCAACTAACCAAGACATGCTCAGAAGCACGTACCACATGTAACCAATCATATTCCATAGATCCAAACATGCTGGAAGTGTCCAACAGTTAGTCTGTTTTGCCTGTAACACTAGATCTTCTACCGATAACCAAAACCTGTCTGCCAGTAACCAACCATATCAGCTAGTGTTGACATCAATGATAAAACATCAATGCAACACATTATCAATTCATCCAATAATGCCAACAATCTCCCCCTTTGGTATTTATGGAAACACTAGATGTGAAAAACATCTAATTACCAAAAAGATGCCAAACAAGTCTCCCCCTATGGAAGACAACCAACAATCAATAGCTCTCCCCCTGTGAATGATATCTCTAAAAGGTTCTGAATAATTTTTCACATTACTATCACTCCCTCTTTGACATCAATGCCAGAAATCTGACATAAATATCAAAGCAATAATGTAAACCTCTGTATCTCAAAGCTGACTACTCCCCTTGACTAGTAGCACCACTCATCAGTGTCGGAATGAATAGTGTCTCTAATAATGCATACTGGACTGATAACAATTTGCATCAATCAAGTCTCTATCGGAGTGGCAGAAACCCCTAACCTGTCTCTCAAATACTCAAATGATTCCTTAGCTAGCGGTTTAGTGAATATATCTGCAATATGTTCTTTAGTATTCACATAGACCAATTTGACTTTCTTTGCTTCAACCTTGTCCTTCAGAAAGTTATAATTTATTGAAATATGCTTAGTCTTAGAGTGAAATATCGAATTTTTAGACATGTTAATAGCTACAGAGTTATCACAGTAGATAACAACCAGTTCACTACAATTTACCTTGACATCCTTCAACATTTGCTTCATCCACAAGACTTGAGTGCAATTAGTTACCACTAAAACATATTCAGCTTCTATAGTAGATAAAGAAATGCATGACTATTTTTTGTTGATCCATAAAGCCAGTTTCTTTCCAAGAAAGAAAGCTCCACCATAAGTGCTCTTCTTGTCATCAGTGTCTCCTACCCAATCCAAGTCAATATACGCACATAAAGTAAAATCATCATTTTTAGAATACCACAAGCCATATTCTGTTGTTCCTTGCAAATACTGAAATATCCTTTTTACTGCACATTCATGATTTTCTTTAGGATTACGTTGATATCTTGAAACAATACTTACTGTATTCATAATGTCAGGTCTAATCTAAGTTAGATATAACAAACCACCAATCATAGACTTATACCTTATCAGATTTACCGGTGTAGAAGTATCCTTGATAGATAATTTCTCACTTGTCACCATAGGAGTACTTACTGGTTTGGAATTCTCCATACCAAACTTCTTCACCAATTCCCTCAGATACTTAGTTTGATAGATAAAAATGCCTTTGTCAGTTTGAATAATCTGGAAACCTAAGAAAAATCTCATCTCACCAATCATGGACATTTCAAATTCATTCTTCATATTGTTAGCAAATTCTATGCACAATTTATTTTGTCCTCCAAAAATGATATCATCAACAAATAATTCAATAATCAAAATATCATTATCAGTGATCTTATAATATAAATTGCTATCAACACTACCTTTAGTAAAACCAAGCTTCAAAATATATTTATCCAACCTTGCATACCAAGCTCTAGAAGCCTGTTTCATTCCATATCAAGCTTTCTTCAATCTGCAAACCGTATCTTTATCATCTATCAATGAAAATCCATTAGGTTGCTCAATGTATACTTCTTCTTCAAGTTAACCATTCAAAAATGCACATTTAACATCCATTTGATAAACCTTATAGTTCCTATAAGCTACATAGGCAAGAAATAGTCTAACAGCTTCAATTCTAGCTATAGGTGCAAATGTCTCATCATGAGCAATTCCTTCCATTTCAGAATGTCCTTTACAAACCAATCTAGCTTTTTTTCTTACAACTTTACCATCCTCATTCAGTTTATTCCTAAAAACCCATTTAGTTCCAATAAGATTCTTATTTTTAGGTCGGGGAACTAAAGTCCAAGTCTCATTCTTCTCTATCTGATCTAATTCATCTTCCATAACATTTAACCAATGTTTATCCTTACAAGCTTCAATAGTTGCCAATTTGAGAAATAAGACATACCACTTCATTTCCCAGTTTGCCTCTTGTCATAACTCCCTTGTTCCTATGTCCAATGATTTGATCTTCAGAATTATTTAATCGTACATACCTTGGTGTCTTTTGAACTTCAGGTTCACTACTCTGATCATCAGTCATAGTTGAATTTTCTAATTGTGTCGGTGTAACTATCTTATATTCTTGTACCGATTGAGGCATTGTCAGTTCACTTATGATCATCTCTATTGCTGGCTCCCTATCATATGATATAGAATGATTTATGTACTATTCATCCACTTTCACATTAGCACTTTCCACAATTTTTGAAAATCTTTTGTTATAACATCTATATGCTTTTCTTTGAATTGAATAACCAATAAATATCCCTTCATTACATCTAGGATGAAACTTTCCAATTGAATCATCTCTTTTGATATAGCATTTACTTCCAAAAATTCTAAAATATTTGATAGTAGGTGTATGTCCAAACCATAATTCATAAGGGGTCTTACCGGTTTCACCTTTGATGTGAACTATGTTAAATGTGCAGACTATTGTACTCACTGCTTCTCTCTAGTAGATATGAGGCAATTTAGCTTCTATCATCATGGATCTTGCTGCATCCAAAATGGTTATGTTCTCTCTCTCCACTACTCCATTCTTCCTAGGAGTCTAAGGTGCAGATAATTGTCTCCTAATTCCATTTGTCTCATAGTAAGTGTTAAATTCATGAGAAGTGAACTCATCGCCATGATCTCATCTTAGACATTTGATTTTCAGTCCAGTTTCTATTTCAACCTTTTCTTTAAAGATCTTGAATTTCTCAAAGGCTTCAGACTTCTCCCTAGAAAAGTCACCCACATCATCCTAGAATAGTCATCAATAATCAGCATGAAATACCTATCACCTTGAAAGCTTCTAGTCTTTGCTGGATCACATACGTTAGTGTGAATCAAATCAAGTACATCATTAGATTTATCATGTATGCTCTTAAAAGAACTTCTAACTTGATTACCCAATTGACATTACTTACATACTAGATTATGACGTTTCATACTCTTACGTATATCTCTAGCTTCTTTAGTTGAACTGATCTTAACAATACAATCAAAATTAACATGAGACAACCTCTTATGCCTGTATATGGTGAAAATGGATAGCAATAAACAACAATATTGAAAGACTAAAATGGATTCAACCACGAAACCCTAGCCTAACAATGAACAAAGATCCACCATAACATATGAAGATAACCTAAGACAATGCAAAACAACTCAAAATCACAAAGATTATACCATCACATGTCCACTAGGGTTTTGATCTCCATTCTTCCTATCTCCATTGATCTTGTTTGATATACTTGCTCTCAGATTTTTTGTATGCACAAGAGCTCAATAAAGAACGGAATGTGGTTGCAAGTAGAATTGTAGTGTAGCCAAGTCCTCCAAAATCAATCATTAGAATGTGTTATTAGGCATTAGGGTTTGACAATGAAGAAAGCATCTCCTTAAATAGAAGACACAATAAGAAATGGAGGGTTAAGATTGAGAGGTGTAAAAAGAGAGGTCGGCTAGGATTAGAGAGTAGGTATAAGAAATACCAAAATAATGAAAGAGGTAGGTAGTGTAGGAATTAAGAGATGAATGACATGTGTCATGTGTAGAAAAAGATAATGAACTAATTAAATAAATAAAGATTTATTTAATTAATAGAAGAAGTAGGACAATTAAATAAATAAAATATTTATTTAATTTAGGAAAGGGATAATTTAAATAAATAAATGTATTTATTTAAATGAGAAATAAGGCTAGAAGAGGATAAATGAATTAATTAAATAAATAAAGATTTATTTAATTAATAGAAGAATTAGGCTTAGATAATTAAATAAATAAAATATTTATTTAATTAGACATGACAATTTTAGGTGTCTACATTTTGCCCCTCTTTGAGACAATGCGGCTTGTCGCGTTGTTTCAAAGAAGATAAGATGAACTGATACAGAGATGCCCCAGGATGGGAATAATATGCCCCCTCGAGAGATTGGATGAAAATGTCTGAAAAGATTGCAGACAATCTCTCGATAAGAAAGATGGGATAGAATGGGTTGAGCGAATAGAGTGACAAAGTCACGGGATAAGGAAGACTGACTCGGGAAATGAGAGCTAGGGCAGTCTATAAGATAGACCACGGGCAAAAGACATCCTCATTGTCATCCACACCCATAGAAGATCACAGTACAGAGCGAGAAAAGAGCAGCAGCAGTCAGCAGCGATGGCATTCATTCATAGATTCGATCGTGTCCGCCGATTCCAGCGACCAGCCGATGCAGGAGAGCCGGTAAGTACCCGAAAACCTCCTTGTACTTTCACGCATTTCGAGTTTTGTCATAAATGCATGTTTAGGAGCAATAAATGCGCTAGAAATAGGATAGTTTAAAAGTGCAAAAATGCGCAACCGCATCTGTGTCAGCGCCAAGCGCGTCTGTGTCGGGTCCAGGCGCGTCTGTGCCTGGAACCGCGTTTGTGTTGATTGCGGACGCGTTTGTGAAATGTAGCAGCGTCTGTGACTTTTAGGAGCGTTTATGTCATTCAGGGACGTCTGTGTTCCCTAGTCGCGTTTGTGTCTGGCATAGGCACGTTTGTGTTCAGAAAGCGCGTCTGTATCGCAGAAGCGCGTTTGTGCAGTCCATAAGCGCGTTTAGGAGTTAAAAGCGCGTGTGTGTTGTAAAAGTGCGTTTGCGTGGCAAAATGCATGGTTTTAGTCTGTTAGGTCAAATCGGCAGTTCTGTGATGAACATACGCTATCGATTGGATAAGCTGCTGAGAGGATACACTCAAGCAGGTCCTCTAGGAAGACGAGGATAGATCAAGGCACTTTGTGATGAACAGGGAGCACCAATATAGGCAGCACTTTGTGATGAACATGGAGTGCGAATGTGAGTGACACTTTGTGATGAACAGGGAATGTCATACACGTAGTACTTTGTGATGAACAGGGAGCACTACTAGGATAGCTTAGCAACACTTTGTGATGAACAGTGAGTGTCACTAGGGTAGATAACCAGATGCATTTACGTAGCAAGTAGCATTTTGTGATAAACAGTGAATGCCACGATAACTGACATGATTGAGTTGCTTTACTGCAGGAGTATTTGCCGATGTTGGAGTCACGGGAGAGATTCCCATTGACTCAGAGACTGCGACCAGAGTTGTCGATTCAGGACATGATTTCCATTGAGGAGATGGGTCTCACACATATGCTCTATGTGCCCGAGTTTCGGGCAAACATGGGGTTGCTGACTGCGTTGGCCGAGAGATGGCACTCAGAGACATGCACGTTTCACCTGCCGATGGGTGAGATGACAGTGACATTAGAGGGTGTATATAGGATTCTGCATGTTCCCATTGATGGAGAGTTGATTCCCTACGACTGTGACGGTGACAGGGAGGCATTGAGACGGGTTTTTCAGGATCCTGAGTTGGAGATGCGAGCAGGTCATGTAGCCTGGGACACCATGACTGCCACAGGATTAGCATTGCCGGCAGTTGTTGGGGGAGTCATCAGTGGATATTTGTGTCCAGACAGGGCCACACGAGGATTGGCAGTGGGCTGGGGAGGGGCCTTGGAGACGCTGATGGCAGAGCACACGAGGTATGCGTGGGGGCCATGTGTCCTAGCACATTTGTATTATGAGCTGCATCAGTTTGTATACCACGGGTCAGTGGGATTGGGCTGCGGGGTGACACTATTGCAGGTTTGGGCTTACGAGCATCTGCCAGTGACGAGGCTGATTCATTTCAGAGGCAGAGGACAGGGACAGAGTTTTGTTCATTTGTATGCCATGATTACATCCCAGCCTCGGATTGGGAGATTGGAGCACTGGAGGAGAGTTATTGATGATATTGACATGGTGATCTGGAGGCCGTACCTGGGGTGCGAGGAGTGGGAGGACGATGCATTGGAGCTGCCCTACACCTTCCGAAGCAGGTACTTGATTGGGCGGACGCCCTATATATTAGAGAGACAGCTGGTGGACCGGGTATGCAGGCAGTTTGGGCGGATTCAGCGGATGCCACGAGGCTCGGGCATGTATGCCCGTACGGTCAGAGATCAGGTGCAGTTTGGCCCACTGCTATCATATGATCAGGCAGTGATGCAGTTAGCTGAGATGATGCCGATGCCATGGGACATGTGGCCAGAGGTAGATGATGCAGGGATGGACGCCGAGTACTCTGCATATTGGGCAGAGCATCCATATCCCAGATTGACAGATCCGGCAGAGCCACTGGATGGAGAGGGTGGAGGAGGGGATGGAGGTAGGGGCCGGCGGAGGCGGAGGGGAGTGGTGGGAGAGAGACGGGTAGCACCTCGGAGGGAGGGAGGACAGGAGAGAGCAGCTCCAGTGGTGAGAGGACGGGGTGGACTGCCCCTACAGGTGCCAGCAGCACAGGGTCCCAGAGAGGGACAGAGACAGGTGCAGCCAGAGGGACAGAGACAGGTATAGCCACAGGTACCTATACAGGCACAGGGACAGGTGTAGGTAGAGGCACAGGGACAGGCACCTGTAGAGGAGGAGCCACAGGCAGAGGCGGAGAGCGGAGACTCTGAGGAGGACGAGGTGTTGAGGCTGCGACAGATCTGCCAGGGCCAGGCAGATGAGATTGAGGATTTGGTTCGAGAGAGGAACCACCTCAGGATCAGGGTCCGAGACACAGAGCGAGAGAGGGATCAGGCCATCCAGCGATACACAGAGGCCGAGACAGCTCTGAGGGCAGGGAGGCGGGCAGCAGAGGATGCAGGGGCAGGCTACGCATATGTTTTGCGAGCTGGAGAGGAGATCGCCTACTGGAGGGATCTATACTACGCAGCCGTGCCAGCAGATCAGCGGGCTAGGAGCTTCCAGAGATCGTCGCGCACAGCGACGGCTACGGGAGGGAGTCGCAGGAGACAGGCATCCAGCGGTGGAGTCATGGGGCCTCCACCACCACCAGAGAGACAGGGGGATCCTGGGGCAGGACCATCTACAGCTCAGACTCCGTCGAGGCGAGGCGGCTCCGAGGGAGGGAGTTCCTCATAGCTATATTGGGCTCCCATTGTATCAGTATATGTACCATTGTTGTATTGTAGACACCTGCGTGTGATTCTTTTGTAGCCATATGATTCTTTTGACATCATTGTATTATGACACATTTGATTATATATATGAGATGATTCATTTTGCGGCAGCTATATGCATGTGTACCTATGTGATGAGATGTTCTTATGTGATACATGTTTTATGATATGGATGCAAATATGTATATATTTTTGTTCTTTTATGTTGTATATGTGATGCATGATTCAAATGTGAATGTATGTAATGCAAATGAATATGATAATGCAAATGATTATTTACATAATGAAAATGTGAGATGTGCTAACATGTGTTGTATGCAGGATGTGATGCAATTGTGATATCTATATGTATGTATGAAATGCTTATATGTGGTGATGCAGGTGCAACTATATGAAATGCAAATGTTTTTGGTGTGTCATTATACTCAGTCATGTGATAGCGGGCTACGCGGACTTGAGAAGGACGATGGAAGTCAATCAAGAAAGGGGGATGGAAGACAGAAGATATGAACGTGAAAGAGCTTCTTGTGCGTTATCATCATTGAGCTTTATTATGGCAAAATAGGTTATGACAATCGAGGCATTTGTTCAGCCCAGAAAGTCATTGTACCTGTTTGCATGGAGATAAGACAGTCACCAACAAGGAATGCCCCAGTTCACACTAGACTCACAGTGTCCTCATATCCTTGGACAAGTCATAGCATTACTAAAAGACAATCCACAGACAGCAAATGCAAATAGGTGACGATACCCCATCCTCGCCTTTCTAGTCAAAGACATCCTGGAGATAGAATCTCTAGTCAGAGACATCCCGGAAAAGCTAAAAGACATGTCACCAAAAGATAAAATCAAAAGAAAACCAAGACTCGACACCAACATCCACTGTAGTCCTCAAGTTTAGTGTCTCTTGTCACTTGTATAAGTCGAATTTTGATTGTGGTCACAATGTTCACTTTCACAAAAAGGATAGATAGCACTGAACCATAATGTTGTCTGAGTCTGTTGAAAGATTTGATTTTGTTGAAGCTCATTGTTGCTGCTGTGTCTCCTTGGAAACTGACTGAATCCATGAAACTGATACTTTATTTCGGAGAAGATGGAACTTTATTGCGGATCTAGCGATGCAAATGTTGCTTTATTGCGGATTGTGCGCGAATAGACTTGAAGGAAGCTGGAAGAAATTGTACTCCTCGAAACATGTGATGTTCTCAGTTCCACACCCATTACTAGATGTAGGAATTGGCCGTAGTCACAGATAGGATCTGATTTATTATGGATGGAAAAGGGAGTGAAAGGGGAGGGTTATGGATGGCTAACCAATCTTAGGTAGATCAATAACAAGCCATGATGGGAATGGGCAAGTTTATTGTGAGTGAATAGGTTGTGAGTGTGTGCAAAGTGAAAGGATGAAAGTGAATCCTGAAGGAGGGAGGAGCAAAGTCCCTACGCATGGCGCTAGTGACCCATTTTTCACCATGGTACTTGCCCAGGGCGCCACCGAAGTGGTTTTCACCGTTGGACGAAATTATTTCTCTTTACTTTTTTCGATTTTTCAAATTTTTTTGTTGTCACAAGGCGCCTGTTTGCCAGGTTTTCACCAAGTAACGATTTTTTTGTTTTTATAATTTTTTTTGTATTTTTGCAATTTTTTGATTTTTTTGTATTTTTGAATTAGGATATTCCAAAGAGCTTATGTGTAGAACCTGCGAAGGTGCATGCTGTTGATAGGATCCTCCAAAGGTTCACCTTCTATAGTTGAGAGCTGATATGCCCCAGAGCCATATACTGCTGTAATAATGTAAGGACCAAGCCAGTTTGGTTCAAACTTGCCCTTCTTCTCTCTGTCTTGCTGATTCTTGGGGTTTTCTTGGAGAACCAAGTCACCTACCTCAAATGTGTGAGGCTTGACTTTGTGATTGTAGTTGCATTGTTTCTTGACTGAATGATGTGTAGCTTGAGTGTCTGTCTTCCTTGATAAAGGAACTGAGATAGGATTACTAGTGTGTGGACTACACAGGCCCGTATGCGTGTCACCTGAAGAAGTTTGGGCATCCCTGATAACAAAGTCCTTCGAGGAAGCTCCATTAAAGGTCCATGATGTATCGCTAGAAGGGGATGGATGTGTGGAACAAGTGGAAGAGTTATGAAGGCTTATGATTGTGAAAAGAAGTGAAAGTAGGATAGCATGATGGAGACTTAGGATCAACAAGTATGCTTTTTGACTTAAAATTTTAGAGCTTTTGCCCCCAGTTATTTTGATATTAGGGGAGATCATCTCTTGCTCTTTTTTTCTTCATAGGATTTTTATCCTTGACTTTGATTTTTGCAGAGTCCAATAGCTTTAGATTTTGATTTGGACTAAAGGACTTTTCTTTATTTTTGACTTTTAGATTTTTCTTTTCAAAGCTTGATTCTTGATCCCCAATAAGTAAGGGCTTTCTTGATTCTTGTTGATCCAAGTCTGGAAGTGGAGTGGAAATGGAATGAGTGGATGAAATGGTTAAGCTATGTGAGTTCTCAAGAGGGTTGGCGATACGCTCAATAGATTCTTTGTTGGAACCACTCTTAGGACTATTGATATCAAGAGATGCTTGCACCACTAGAGGAGATTTGCATCCAGACTTAGTAGCCACAACATTAGGTGGTTCACACCCAATTCCTTGGCATTGAAAATTGTTTGTAGGTTGTTCTTGTAGACTGAATGTCTTAGGAGACAGTGGGAGTTGATCAACATGAAAGATATACTCACCACATCCCATGTCTTTAATCTTGAACTTTTCTTTTAGCTCTGCTTGTTTGGATGTAGAAGCTTTTAAGGATTCAGGATCCACGTATGCCGATGAAGGAACAGCTTCGCGATTGACTGGGATTGTTATTTCTGATTGAGGTTGCAGATTGTTGCAATATATGAATGGATTTGGATCTGCTTTGACGGTCACTTCAACTCCATTGTGTGGAAACTTGATACATCGATGATATGTAGATGGGACTGCCCTCATTTCATGAATCCATGGACGTCCTAGCAATATGTTATACGTGAGGTCTAGATCCAGGACTTGACAAACCACGTCCTTCGTGACTGGCCCTATTCTTAGTGGTAAGATGACTGTGCCCTTGGACGAACGCTCTTCATCATCATAAGCCTTAATGGTGATTTGGTTTGTAGCATTCACAGCTTTGTCAGAATATCCCAATTGTCTGATGGTGCTCAATGTACAAATATTAAGACTTGCTCCTCCATCTATCAGGACTCGTTTTATTCGGTGTTTATGTATGAAGGCTTCAATGTGTAGAGGTGCATTATGAGGCTGACTTATGGAGGCGTCATCGGCTTCTGTGAATGTGAGGGAGTGTGGAACGGATAAGTATCCCACCATGGCTTGAAATTGGTCCACGTTTAGATCAGTAGGGACAGCAGTATCTCTCAAGGTTTTGTCAAGGACAGCTTTATGTGCAGGGGATATACGTAAGAGCTCAAGAATAGAGATGAGCGCAGGTGTCTTCCCTAGTTGCTCTACAAGGTCGTACTCAGGCTTAGTTGACGGAAGATTGGTATTCTTGGTAGAGGTACCTGGCAATGTGATCTTACCTCGACGGGTTGTAACATGACATTCAGAGGTAGATGTGGACAAAGATCCCACACCTTTTAGGACAATTTTGGGTCTTTGAGAAGGATTCTCAGGATTTTTGTTTTTGATAGTAATGGTAGAAATATGATTGTCCATTGAGATGTGATTGATGGTAGAATCATAATTGTAAGATGCTCTGGTGTAATTGGCTTGATCATCTGTGACTTTGCCTTTTCCTCTGTCATGTTTTGGGAATGGTTCCTTAAACACCTCATGCTCTTGGTTAGAGGAATGTCCCTCAATCTCAATATCTCCTCTGTCAATGAGATCTTGTACAATGTTTTTCAATCGATGGCAATTACTTGTCTTATGACCCTTGCTCTTATGAAATTCGCAAAATTCATCATCATTCCACCAATTCGGTTTGACCTTTGGTTCATATGGAGGAAAATCTGGGACTGTGATCACTTTGTTTGCTACAAGCTTTTTGAATACTGATTCAAGTGGTTCTCCCAATGGAGTATATTTCCTTCGTGGTTTAGCAGCCGTTTGATTGTTCACTTGATTGTTGGTAGAACTTGATCCAGAAAAGACGAACTTTGGTCTCACTGTGTTGGCATCAACAACACCATCACTAATTGTGTTCTTGTTCTTGTTCCAAAATTTTGGTTTGTCCTTTCCCTTAAAGTCCTCTTTGTTTTCTTTGAATAGTTTGATAACTCCTTGTTCAATCAAGACCTTTTCTGTTGCTAGGCCCTTTTCAATGACATCCTTAAATGTAGACAAACAAGCTTTTCTGAGATCATAGCCAATAGCCTTGTTAACATTTTGTGTGAACATCTCTACCATTTGTTTTTGCGGGATCTCACAAGAGCATCTGCTAGCTAAGTTTCTCCATCTTTGCAAAAATGACGCAAAGGATTCTCCTTCCTTTTGTTTCGTATTGCACAAGGTAGTAACTGAGACATCTGTTTCAATGTTGTAAGAGAAATGTTGGATGAATGCCTCTGCCAAGTCGCCCCATGACTTAATACCGGGAGGTAATTGAGAAAACCATTCCATCGCTTGATCTCCTAAGCTCTGTGGGAACAACCTCATTAAGTATGTTTCTTCTGCGGCTACCTCAATGCAAGCTGTGAAGAATTGTCTTATGTGTGCCTTGGGGTCTCCTCTCCCTCTATATTTGTCAAATTTCGGCGTTGCAAAGTGTGGAGGAAATGGAGGCATTGGAATGCTCTTATCAAAGGGATAAGGGCATATATCTCTCATAGTATATGTGGGTTTTGATGTGCCCATGTCTTCCACTTTCTTTTGTAGATCTCTAATTTGTTGCTCCAAATTATTTTTGGGAGGAGATGGATTTCTTGTAGCATATCCCATGTTTGAAATACCCATTTGAGGAGGAGCTTGTTGCATATATGGATGATACTGATCGTAGACATGTCCATATGGAGGTCTATATTGTTGCGATATGTATGGAGCACTTGGCATAACTTCTTGTTGAGGGACCCCATATCTGTTTTGTGTATATAAACCATATTCAATAGGCCTTTCATTTTCCATTGTGTTGCCCCCAATTTTGGCATGAGGTCTCCTTGTGTCAAAATTTTGAGGAAGTCCTTGAGTATCCATTTGTCTTGGTTGACCCATATCTTGAGCATGTGTTTGAGCATAAGGCCTCCATGATGGTCTTTGAGTGTAAGTATCATGCATTTGAGCTTGTGTATGTGGGATTGCTGGTTTCTGAAGCAAAACTGATGGTGACTCCGGCATCATATTATTTGGTCCTCCACTATTTGGTCTCCTTTGATCCATGTTATGTTGAGTTTGTTGTGAAGGTCTATTTTCCATAAGTTGAGATAGGTCAAAATCATGTGGTATTTTAGCTCCACTTTGTGCCATCATGTTTGGAAAGTATTGACAATCTCTCCTCATTATCTCTTCAACCAATCTATTGAATTGAGGATCCATTATAGACTCTTGTATGTCTGCTGATAGTATTGAAGAATTGTCCACATTATCATTGTGTGTAGCGTTGTGTATAGCATTTGCGCTTTCCACATTTGGATTTTGTCTATAAACATTCATGTCTGGTAATGTAGTGTGCTCAGGATTGTAGAAGACATCATTGTCATACTCATAAGAACTCATGTTTACGGGCCCTTGAGCTTCTTTGACTATTCTCCTAGATTTTTGAAGACGGGTTTCAACCATGAACTAGATGTTAGACCAATATGTGGAAGACTAGACGAAAAGTGAAAAGAGTATGCAAGACCAAGAGTTGTATGGAATGTAAATGAATCTGAAGTTTACTTGCAATGTCCAAAGTGTAAGACCAAATATGTATGTAGTAGAGTAGGTGTGACTTCCAAAGAGAGGATAGTTTCTCTTGATGAGGTAAGCTGACCTTGACTCTAAGTAAGACCAAATGAGACCCAAAGGTAAGAAACCTTGATGAGGGACCACTTAGCAAAGTGTTGTTGTATGTATATGGTGAAAATGGATAGCAATAAACAACAATATTGAAAGACTAAAATGGATTCAACCACGAAACCCTAGCCTAACAATGAACAAAGATCCACCATAACATATGAAGATAACCTAAGACAATGCAAAACAACTCAAAATCACAAAGATTATACCATCACATGTCCACTAGGGTTTTGATCTCCATTCTTCCTATCTCCATTGATCTTGTTTGATATACTTGCTCTCAGATTTTTTGTATGCACAAGAGCTCAATAAAGAACGGAATGTGGTTGCAAGTAGAATTGTAGTGTAGCCAAGTCCTCCAAAATCAATCATTAGAATGTGTTATTAGGCATTAGGGTTTGACAATGAAGAAAGCATCTCCTTAAATAGAAGACACAATAAGAAATGGAGGGTTAAGATTGAGAGGTGTAAAAAGAGAGGTCGGCTAGGATTAGAGGGTAGGTATAAGAAATACCAAAATAATGAAAGAGGTAGGTAGTGTAGGAATTAAGAGATGAATGACATGTGTCATGTGTAGAAAAAGATAATGAACTAATTAAATAAATAAAGATTTATTTAATTAATAGAAGAAGTAGGACAATTAAATAAATAAAATATTTATTTAATTTAGGAAAGGGATAATTTAAATAAATAAATGTATTTATTTAAATGAGAAATAAGGCTAGAAGAGGATAAATGAATTAATTAAATAAATAAAGATTTATTTAATTAATAGAAGAATTAGGCTTAGATAATTAAATAAATAAAATATTTATTTAATTAGACATGACAATTTTAGGTGTCTACAATGCCATAACCAACTCTCATCGATATGAGCAATCAAACATGTCTTACCACCAGTGTTCAAGTGAAAGATGTTACCTCTAGTCTGAATACCGGTTGCAATCTCCAAACCAGTCTTGTTAATAATTTTACATTTTCTATCTTTAAACTGAAGTTGGAAACCCCTATCAACCAATTGACCAACAATCAAAAGATTATGCTTTAAACCTTCTACATAATAGACATTGTCAGTATTATGCTTACCATTAAGAGAAATAGTGCCTCTACCTCTGATCATATATGCTTTGTCATCTCCAAATCTGACTTGACCACCATTGTATTCTTGCAGGGACATAAATTTTCCTTTGTCTCCAGTCATATGATATGATCATCCACTATCAATTATCCATTCATCCTTATCTTCAACTTTTGCTGCCAGGGCCTTTTCTTCATGTATGATAGCCACTTCCGGTTCATCTTCTTTTAATGCACATAATACCCATTCCTTTCCATTATCGGATCCACTAGCAGACTCTTATTTCGATTCATCTCCAGAGTCATCACTTACTCCTTCCTCATCCGCTATGTAGCATTGTTTACTTTTCTTGAATCTATATCTATTCTAATTAGGCTTAAATGTTTTCTTAACTCTCTCCTCAAACCTAGCATTTCTTTCAGGACATCTAGATGCAAAATGACCAATCTTATTACATGCAAAACATTTAAAAGGTGTTTTTCCTTCATACTTACTTCCAGTCAGTCCTTTAGGTACTCTTCTAGCAAATAAGGCTTCAAGTTGCTCAAATTCTTCATCTTCTTTCCTCATGTCTTCCAATTCCTTTGCATATAGAACTTTCCAATCACTCTTGCTTGTAGATGATGATGATGATGATGCATGAAAAGCAGGTTTAGACTTTACAACTCTAGAAGATCTAAATTCTTCAAGTTCAAAAGAAGATAATTTTCCAATCAAAATGTCTCTGTTAACTGAAGAGTTAGCCTTTGTTCTCAACTCATTAATTGCAATTGCATTCATCTTGTAAGCCGGTGGAAGGGCTCTTAAGACTTTGGAAACCATTTCATCTTCACTCAGAAATCCTCCACAACATTGAATTCCCATAGCAATCTCATTTACTCTTTCCATAAACACAACAATTTTTTCATTATCTTCCATCTTTAAGTTTTCATATCTTACCCGATAACTATCAAGTTTAGCAATTTTGATAGTAGGATCACCTTCATTCAGAGTCTTCAATTTATTCCACATAACCTTAGCTGATGATTTATCAGTCAATCCCATAATCTATTGATCAGTAAGTGCACACAAGAGGGCTTCTCTAGCTCTGCAATAATTCTCAATGTTCTTATCCAAATCTGCAGGAGCAGGGTTGCCAGATGCTAGATCATAAGCTGTGTATCCTTTCTCAGTGATATCCCAAAATATCCTTGTCGAGACATCTAAGATGAGTCTCCATTTGAATTTTCCATATCCCATAGTTTGTTCCATCAAGCTTAGGGTTTTCTCTTCTGAAAAATAGTTGCCAGTGGATTTGAAGTGTTAGCTACCATAGGATCTACCTCAAGTAGTTAAGCTTCTACAAAAAGAGAACCAATCTCTGATACCAATTGTTAGGATAACCAGTGAACAACTAAGAGGGGGGGGCGGGGGTGAATGAGTTGTTAACAAATTATAACATTAAATCCACTTAATAACCTTAATTAGATCAAGTACCGGTAAAATACATACAGATGTTGGTAGGAACAGATACTAGTAAGCAATACAACTTAACAATTAAATAGGTAAACAATGCAAATCAACCATACCACATAACACCATGAGTTGTACATGGAAAACCCTAAAAGGAAAAAACCACGGTGGGAAGCCTACCCATAGTCAGAGGATACTTGTACAGAAAGTATGTGTTACAATGAGGGGCTTGCACTTGCAGGAAGACACACTGCCTAGAGTGTATTGCTCATTACAAAAAGAGTTTGACTAACTATAGAGAGGCTACAACCTTCTCAAGATAAATGGACAAGAATCAAATTATAGAGTGAACTACTAGAAATAGCATCTATCACTCCTAATTATAGTCCCAGTTAAGCTCAGTGCCAGAGGACTAAATCCTCTTTTGAATTGATTTCGATCACCAATGATTGATCAACTCCTCTTCCTGAATGATATTACAATATTCACACATTACATTCCTTGACCATGACCTTTTCCTTAACCATGATATATTACAAAGAGTTTCTATCTCTTATTTATACAAAGCCTAAGGCCTAAACCAAATAGGTCGGCCATCTAAAAGATATTACAATATAAATCCATATTATAATGATATGCCATGTCATCTTAAGACCGAAACAATAATAACATTGACTCCATAAATCATCTTGAAACATTCGGTAATGTGTAGAGTACATGCTAACATGATACCGGTCCATAATTGAGATAGGCATCAGACCTATTTTGGGTCTACCACACCAAAGCAATGTCTTCCAATAGTTGAAGCACTATCGGAGATCAACATCTTCAGCATCCTGAAATCCATGTAGAAGCTGCACCAACACCAATTATGCATCCTATCAAGATTCCTCAATGAAATCTTGTCATTTAAACCTTAAACCTATGTCGGTAAGGGTTTACCAAAATGTATGATAGCATCCCATTACCAAGTCAATACCAACTGACCAAGACATGCTCCAGAAGCATGTACCACATGTAACCAATCATATTCCATCGATCCAAACATGTCGGAAGTGTCCAACAGTTAGTCTCTTTTGCTGGTAACACTAGATCTTCTACTGGTAACCAAAACCTGTCTGTCGGTAACCAACCATATCAGCTACTGTTGACATCAATGACAAAACATCAATGCAACACATAAATAATTCATCCAATAATGCCAACAGTAATTGCATGTGATCATTCTTGTTGTATTGGTTTAGTTTCCATAGGCTCCTTTCCTTTAGAAGTGGAAACATTCTTTGGGCCAGTGATTTGAAGGTCCTTTGGTTGATATGTTAGCCTTTCTTCTATTGTGGGAGGACTCATTACCAATGTGTTAGAATTATCTATATTTTTTGTTCATTCTAATAATTAGATATTTAATTTCTATTAAAGCTCCTGGATAATTGGCAAGTTGGTTTATTCCTTGTTCGTCTCCTCTCATTATTGCAATCTATTTTTCCCTTTCGGCACTCACCTCCTATCTAACAAGAATTTTTTTAACATCTTCTTCATACATAATATGTTGTGGAAGGCTGACCTTTTTGTACTTAACCTAATCTAATTTATAAACCTCTTTGGATCAAAATTTCTCATCACTTCCTAGCCCATTCCATAAGATTGTAAAATGTGGCAAATCTATTCTTACCCCTCCTTATTTGTCATATTAAAATAAAAAAAATAATGGAAGATGGGTGGAATGATCCCAACTTTTGATTCTTCAAACTATTTTTGTATAATTCATTGAATTTCCATGTGATTGGTAAATATTCGAATCTCATAGGAAAATGTGTTTGAAAAATATGGTGGCTCACTAAACGATCATATATTTTGATTGTTGTAGTATTAGTGTGGAGATACCAATCTCCTTAATTGTATAGGATTCCCAAATTAGGTACTCTATCTTTTGACCTCAATAAGTTCATTATCTCCTTACGTAACCTAATTTATTCTTCTCCTAAGAAACCCAATATCCCTCTAACAAAATATACCTCAAGTACTACATAATTTGAGGTATCATAGTGCATATACCATATATAGGTCAAGAACTAGACATGGATAGGAACACGCATATTTTTAACTAGTTTGGCTTATGTATATTTATCAGAAACTTCCTTCCCTCTATACAAGAACATGTACCATCATATAGAATAGCTCTTGAGGTTGACCACCTTGTCGTTTTCTTTTATCTCTACCAATTGTTTGAGGACATCATTGGCTAAAAATTTTGCAAAATCAATTTTTTTTTTTACTATTAGATTTTGGATATCTATTGGTATGTACATAAGAAGGATTTGCATCTTCATCAACCCCCAATACTACATTGTGTGTGACAAGTTCTAATAAAATAGTCCTCCAGGATAGTCAATATTGAAGTGCTCAACTTTGTGTTGGGTAATTCTTACAAACTTTCTATCAAATCCCCTTAACCTATGTTTTGGAAGCCACGAGGCTTTGTAACTATACCTATCTTTCTGATATTCTTCTAGGAAAAAGTCAAAATTAATGAATTTGGTAACCGCTAGGTTTAAAACAAAGACCTCAAAGGTTGAAAGCCTTGTCAATACTTATTGGTTATCCACCTTATCTAACTTTAACAATTCTACTCTACTCATCATAATTGTTTTTCAAAAGTCTGATAAAATTTTCTTGTCAAACTAAAAGCCCCTATCTTTCCCTTGAAATCATGAAATAGCTTGAATTCGTCCAAATTCTTTACACAATACAAGATTAGATGTCGTTGCAACAACATAATGTTATTTATTGAGTAAATTCACTAAGAAACTGAATAAAAAATAGTTACTTCCAGCATTACTACTCGTTCATGTGAAAAAAGAGTTTTGAAATAGCCGTTTTGCCTATTTGAATGTTAATAATTGCTATGGATGGCATGGGTGAAATCAACCATGATCATGCTATTTGACCAGATTTAAAAATTCTAAGCTTGAAAACTATGATACATCAAGGGTCATCAACCAGTCACAAACAACCAATGAAGTATCTCCTTTACAAGTCATTAATATGTGCCCATAGAGGAGAAAACTCCTTGAATAAGGACAAACATGTACGCCCTTGTGGACCTATAAGGACACGTTTCAGTCTATCACACCATCACAATTCAAGCTAGTTCCGCCTTTTTATAACTTGTAATATGTCTAGAATGAGCGATATTTCACCACATGGAATTGAATTTACAAATTGGCACCTAAGAGAAGCAAAGAGAATGGGTGAGCGTAAGACGTGTCTTTATTTATTAGCATCATGGCTTTACCGAGCTACAATATTGAAGAGAATGCAATGAGACCACAACATTCGGTACCAATCAAGCCTCACCATTTGGAACAACGTGGCATACAGCTAGAGTCCGCTAACAGTTAAGAGGAAATTAGCGAGCAAGGACCCAATTTGATATCGAGATAACACATCACGATTTCCTCACACCATCACAGGCTTGCACCTTATCAGCATGTGAGAACTTGCGATGAGCCAAATCACATGTTGCAATGAGTAATCAACTCTTGGCATCAAATCAACAAACACATGTACCACTTCTCCAGACAGGATGACTTAAGGGACTTTAAAGAACATGAGGACAATTGCTAATAGGTGTTTACTAGGGAAAGTGGTTGGTTACTTGATGAAATTGAAAGGCTCAAGTTACAACTCAAGTAACTGACAATAGGAGATAGCAAGTCAATGATGAATTAGAACCAAAATTAATAGATTCATGAAAGACTTAAAAGTTTAGTATAGGGTAAATTATTAAACTCTTCTAGGTTAGCAACCAGTATTTGAAAATTTTTAAAGTTTAAACCACAATAATTTTTCATCTTTATGATTGTTTCAAGAAAAAATTTTACTTTCAATCATTTCAATTTTACTTTTTATAATAGTATTCTATCAACCAATAAATTATCTAAATGGTACTTTGTCATGCATTTTATATTAGAAAAAATTAATCACCTAATATTCCAAGTGATAATATTCATTTTTTTCTTAACGAGGAACACTCCTCCCTTAAACATCAATAGGCCATTCTTAATTTTTTACTTAACGGGACATAGTGGTCTCTTATCTTTGTTCTATATCGGTTTTTCTTCCTCATTTTGTTCTTGTTTCAAATTATTATTCAACATGGAGGTGGTTTTGTTTATGGACCTAAGGTCTCCACTTCTTCCTCCATATCACTATTAGAGCTATCCCACACCTCCATGAGTTTTGCAATTGCCTTAGAGTTTTCCACTTCAATCATATACATTTGGGATGGGATTATTGAAAGACTTGAAGATGAATTACCAAAATTATCAAGATCCTTCGAACAATCATCTTAGCCTTTTCCTTTCCCAATTCATCTGTTTCTAAGTTTACATCTTCTTGGTAGTTAGGAATTCTATGCCAAGTAGGAGTTGAAGGGAAAAATAAAAAATATCAATACCAAATGATCTTTTCCTCTACTTTTTAAATGAAAGAAAAAAAATTCTCTATTTTAATCAATTGAATCCACTTCCCTATTGAAGTAGAAAACATAACTTATTTTGGAGTCACATTGATGGTCACCACCTTAATTTTGGCATCTATATAAGAATTTCTTTCTAAGATATCCTTCTATATCTCCTTAGATACTCCACAATTGCTACAATTTTTTGATATAATTTCATTTGACCAACATTTTATGGTAGATTATATAGTTTGTTTCAACATGATGTGTCGAATGGAGAAAACATAGTATAATTGAAGTTAGAGCACCATTTTTTGCATGTACATAGTGGCATGGTTTCAACATCATGACTTATTTCTTGCTATAAAATTTTATTCTTCTACTCTTTGAAAAATAAGAAACTTCTAGGAAAAAAATTCAAATTGAAGCTCAATCTTTAAATCTATTTTGTACATTGTTCAATTTAACTTCTTATCTCTTTTGAACATGTAAAACAACCAATTATGAAATTCTCTACTAGCATCACAACCTAAAACATCACTTCCATTGACAATTATTCTTTGACTAAGTTCTTTTTCAGTTTTTTCGCCAGTCCCCAAATATTTGTGCATAAAAGGCTATATAAAGCATATCTTGTTTTCATATTACTGGTTATTTCTTTACTCTTTTATCATATGTTAACACAATATTTTTCTACTTTAAGGGACACCTGCTATTATTGATTACCTTGTCTAGAGATTAGAGATATGGTTATTGAGTAATTCAAATGTGGGTTGAATGGCTATGTATCTTATCTATAATTTAGCAATCTAAACTATGAATTAATATAAGGATAATGCTCAAGCACTTGGATTAGATTTACATTAAATTATATTTTAGTTCTTGGATATATATCTTCTTCATTATATTCCCGACTAAAAAACTTTGTATAAATTCACTACTCTTTTTTGTTTATAACATTTCAAAATAATGAAAAAAATGTTGAACATTTTATTTATATTGATTTATTTAAATGTAAACAAATAAAAAGAAATACAAACTTAAAGTTTAATAGACTTTAACAATGAAACTTCTCCACTTAGCATTTTAAAAAATGTTGTTTCTTGTTTTCTATTAAAACTTAAACAACATCATTCTCCATAAAAATGCAAATACCAATGTATTAATGTAATAATTTAATACATTAGATTGGTCCTTGAATTTTCTCCAAGTTATTTAATAGCTACATAAGTAGTATTTCATTAAACATTGTCAATAGTACAAAATTGAAAGGTCGTTTATTATAACACTTCTATTCCAACTCAATATATATAGACACATAGATACACATTGACATACACATATAGACACAAATATATGTATGTATGTATGCATGTATGCATGCAGGCATGCATGTATGTATGTATGTATGTATGTATGTATGAGGATATGTATAGGTATATGTATATGTATATGTATATGTATATGTATATACATATATACATTTATGTATATGTTCATATTTATGCACATATGTATTGTATGTATAAACAAATATAATTATATCATGTTTTAATGTGTTGTTATTACTTTACTCATTTCTCATGGGTTAACACAATACATCTCCTACTTTAAAGGACTCTCAAACAAATTTTGTCTATCAATAATATGCATGCTTCATAAATTACCTTGTCTAGAGGTTAGAAATATGATTGTTGAAGAATTCAAATGAGATTGAATGGTTATGTATCTTTTCTATTATTTACTAATCTTAACCATGAATTAGTATAAGATTAAGGTTCAATCACTTGGATTAATCTATTAAATTATATTTTAGTTCTTGGATATTTATCTTCTTCATTATATTCTCAACTAAAATATCTCTGTATAAATTCACTACTTTTTTCTTTGTAACGTTTTAGTATAATATAAAACAATATATGTTGAACATTTCATTTGAATTGATAGATTGAAATGTAGACAACTCAAAAGATATACAAACTTAAACTTGAATATACTTTAACAATCTAACTTCTAGCACCTACCCTTTTTAAAAAATAATCTTTTCTTTTTAATAAAAAAAATTTAATAGTGTTGTTATCATAAAAACACTAATCTCAATATATTAAAGTAATGATGCGATACATTGGATTGGTTCTAGTGACTTTTTTACAAGACATTGTATAAATACATCACTAATATTTGATTAAACCTTGTCAACAATACAAAATTTCAAGGTCATTTATAACAAGACTTCTATTCCAAGTTAATGTGTCTCCATGTACATGCATGCATACATACATACATACATACAAAGACAAACTTTTCTTGTTTTTTGATGTGTTGTTATTGCTTTATTCATTTCTCATGTTAAATAACACAAACTGTTTTCTTCTCTAAAGGAGACAAAATCATTTTTTTCCTACCAATAATATGTGAGCTATTATTAATTATCTTGTCTAGAGGTTAGAGTGTCGATTGTTTGAAAATCCACGTAAGAGTTTAATGGTTATGTATAATGTCTATAATGTGTAAGCCAAATTGTGAATTAATATGAGTAACATTTAAGAAAATGGATTAGTCATTAAGTTATATTTCAGCTTTTGGATATTTATCTTCTTCGTTATATTCTTACCTATAATATCGTTGTATTAAATGACTTTTCTTTTTCCTTTCTAACATTTTAACATTAGATAAAAACATTTTGTTGAATATTTCATTTAGACTGATTTATTCAAATGTAAACACATAAAATAAAATAAAAACTAAAGGTTGAATAAACTTTAATGCTGCCACCTAAAAAAATATTCTTTTAATTTAAATTAAAAGATGAATAAAATCATTCATGTTCTATAATTAAAACTTAAACAACATCATTCTCCATCAAAATGAAAATATCAATTTATTAATGTAATAATGTAATACATTAGATTGGTCCTTGACTTTTCTCTAAGATATTTAATAACTACATAAGTAGCATTTCAATAAGCCTTGTCAATATTTCAATATTTAAAGGTCGTTTATTATAACACTTCTATTCCAACTCAATATATATACACACATAGATACACATAGACATACACATACAGACAAAAATATGTGTATGTATGTATGCATGCATGCGTGTATGTATGTATGCATGCATGCATGCATGCATGTATGCATGTATGTATGCATGCATGCATGCATGCATGTATGTATGTATGAGGATAGGTATAGGTATATGTATATGTATATACATATATACATTTATGCATATATTCATATGTATGTATGTATGTATGTATGTATGTATGTATGTATGTGTAGATGTATAAAAATGACCATATTCCTAAATGAATATTTTGTGTTCATTTCTCTATTTAATTGAATCCAATTTAATTAAAGTACTCGCATTCCTCTATTTAATTAAGTAAATTACTCAATTAAATTCACTATACCCATTTAATGAATAAATCATTTTATTCAATTAAATCCCTTCTATCCATTTTTAATTAAATTCAAATTTAATTAGATAGTTATCCTAAATTGAATAAATCTAATTTATTTAATTTCCCCAAATTACAACCAAATTGAATTAAATTAACTTTATTTCAATTAAATCCTATTATCCCTCCATCCACTTGCATTCTCCTACATCTCCCACTTGCATTCTAAAAACCTATTCCTAATTTCTTCTAGACCCTTCTAATCACTTCTAAATTAACCTAACCCATCTTCTAAACTTTGTCACATCCCTAAACAAAGGGAAGTCACTTCTCAAACCCTCAAAGTCTTCAATAACCATTAAAGGCTCCAAGTCTCCAACAACTTTCTCTTACAAACCATTAATGGTTAACTCAACCCTCTTTGCATGATTAGAGACTTTCTCTAAACTCAACCTCCATGTAACCCAAGGGTCTCATCAAGCATTCATTGATTTGACCATGGTTATCCCTTAATCATTTGCACAAGAGTTTATCCTTTGATTAAAATCTAATCCAATGGGTAATCTTAACTTAAGCTTGACCCTTACACTCTACATAACCATGAGGTCTTCTCAGGCATTTAATGTCTCCAACCCCTTTTCTCAACCAGTCTTATGTTGACATTTGTCACCATTTCATTGGTGCAAATTGCAAACATAGATTCCCAACTTTCAAAATCAACCCTTGATTAACTCTTTCAATCCTAACCATCTATTGCCCTATTTTTTCTATAAATAGAGCTCTCATCCCTTCATTTTAAAGAATCCAAGTTTGTAGTATCATACTTATGCTCAAATACATTCAAGCTTTCATTTCATATATGCTCATCATTTAGCCTCTCTTTAAAATAGAAATTAATCTAATATGCATTTTAGAGTATTTCTATTATCATTAGCTTAAATCATTAACTAATATAGCATGCTAGGATAGTTTGTTTACTAATCTCATCATCTTATAATTAGTTTATTGCATTTCTAGAATCATGCATAGCTTAGAAGGCATCTCATATTAAAACCAGCAAAAGCATCCCTCGTTCTTGCATTTGCCATCCCTAAACCATTTTGTTCAGTGATCTGAGAGAAAAAACATTGGTTTGAGGGATCGTGTAAGATACAGAACCATGGGACCCACCTTGGGAAGCTGAGTGATACTTCATTACTCTATAGTTTGCACCAAGAAGCCCTGTGAGTGTGTGAGCAAGGCTCCATAGAGCTACGTTTTTCACATATTGAGTTTTATCGACCCGCTTTTCCTGCATACATTTCTGGCACCCACCGTTGTGCTCTACCCCATATATCTAATTGGTTTTGAAATATATCCACTTTTGCAGGCACGTGGGAAAAATGAATTAGCACATTGAGATAACTGTTTAGCGCATCCAGTTAACAGCCTAGCGCATCCGGTTAACAGCCTAGCGCATTCGGTTCACTGTTCAGTGCGTGGAGTCCATCATCAGGGGTGTAAAGTCCATTTATCAGCATAAGATTACTAATCTTTCTTATAGGTTTCGGCGCGGGAGAAAAACAGAGCAGTGTCTTGGGTGCACAGAGTAGCGCATCCCTAGGACAGTATAGTGCATCACTAGCTTATTTTAGCGCATTACTGTGCTTTTGTAGCACGTACAGTTTGTTTTGTAGCGCATCACAGACCGAAATAAGAAAAACAAACATTGTAACTGAAAGTTAGATATTAGACTTGTAGAAGTCCACCGAGGTATCTAACTAGTTATTTTGCAGGTTTCTAACAACTTCATTGCAGATAGGAGCTTCATCTTAAGATTAAGATAGTTAGATTTTTACTAACTTTCCTAGGTTAGTTTAAAATTTGATTTTTCTTTTCTTAAAATTGAACTCACCTTATTTTTGGGCTATAAAAAGAACCACTATCAAGATTTTTCTTGCTTTCATAGGAGAAAACCTTCATTTTAAGCTCTAAAAAGAACAACACAAAATTTTCTTTTTGCAAAAATAGAGCTATAAAAAGAACCTCACCATCCTTTGGTGCATAAAAGGATTCATTTTTGAAATTTTGCAAAGGAAAGAACCTCACTTATGAAACTTTTGTTCAAAATCAAAAGAGGGAAGTTATTCCCCTTTTCCGATTTTCTTTTGTTGACCACATCGATAAATTTACTTTGTTGACCAGATTCTTTCACTAGATTAAATAATCATTGATTTGAAGAACTAAAAGGAACATGTTTTTTCTTGGAGCCAAATCTCCCAGTAGAGGTTAGAAAATCACTGAATTGAGAGTTTAAAAAGAATTTTTGATTGCCTTGAATCGAAAGAGGAAGGTATTTAACTGGGTGATCCAAAAAACCAGACCTCTCTTAAAAAACTTTCTTTCCTTCAAAAGCATTTACATCCTTTAGCAGGCCTGCCTTCCCGAGGAGTTGAAATCGACTCTTAAAGCCGTTTATGGCCGGTGTGAAGGGAACGACCTAAGTGGGGAATGACTTTGACGCCAAATATTGCAACCCACTATAATCAAAAGTGAAAAGTGACGAAAGTCCTTTTCAACGGTTGCGCGCAGCGATTAGCCTTCCCCCAGTATCCTCGAGATATGTAAAGCCTTTGTTCTAAAGGTTGGGAAGCCTCCTAAGTGAGTGAATCACTAACGGCCAAACAGGAAGCCTTATTACGAGCCATAGAAATAGAAACTTTGAACCGAGTCAGTAACCAAACATTTATAACATCATAGTGCAAGGGTGAGAAAGAATCCACCCCCAAGATTACTCACCATATATCTCCCAAGATAACTACTCAACTATAAAGCGATTCACTTTGAGTTAATTTCTGGCAAAAGGAAAAAACGGGCGCCCTCTAGGGGGTGACATGGTTGTTTGAGTTGATGAAGTATCAAGACTAGTGGAGTATGATGTTATTTATGACCTTTGAATAAAGAGTCTTTTTGAAGTGTATTACTCATATCCGAACCTGTTAAAACATTGGGGATTTGAACACATCCTTGTAGAACATACACTTTTTGTTAGATTAGGCAAAATGGTTGTACTTTTTGTGCTGTGCTTATATTTATTACTTCAGAAAATCATCCATCTAGACTGAAAACCTCGTGATCAAAACCAAAATTTGCAGAAAAACCAACTGAAGGAAAAAAATAGGGCAGATTAGTGCATAAGGACAACTCCTTAGCATGTAGCGTATTTCAGTTAGCGCATCAAACCATCCAGTTAGCACGTCTGTTCCAAACAGTAGCGTTTTATCCCAGAATCAAAACAATGTTAAAATATTTAGCGCATCATAGAAACAGTCTAGCAAGTGGAAGCATCAACTTAGCATATAGCAACCAAACATTAGCGTGTCACAGACCTAGGTTAGTGTGTGGCTTTTCAAATAGACAGAAAACAAATTTTTGAACAATCAAAACTTTAGCATGTGTCTGGGGGCAGCCTAGCACGTGTGGTCATTCTTTTAGCGCGTGGAGTAATTTTGGTAGCGCATTTCATCCCTGTTTTAGCGTGTGACCAAAAACATATAGACAGAGGTCAAAACAGTGAGGAATTTTAAAATTTTTGAAAACATTTTCAGAAGCCTCTTGTCATCAGCAACATTTTTCATCAAAGCGGAGTAGCGAAAACAAACCATTAAAAGCTATTTCTTGAGCTAAGTTTGTGTCAAAACAATCATTGTAAAAATCCAAAACTGATCGCATGATAAAACATATCTATCTTATCATAATCCAGAAACCTCATCATAAGTATCAACAAAATCCTTTACCATCTTACGGATTTCATCTCAAAAACACTTGTTTAAAAATTTCAGGTTGTCAAATCAAGTCTCCATATCGGGAGGCTTTTATCCATATCATTTCATATGCTTTGTCGTGAAGGGGCATCTAAACCTTCATTTTGATAGAGTAAGACTTGAAATTTTCCAAACAAGATCAATTGAATCCAAACAAATCAAAGGAAACCATTGATCACTCATGCATGACTAATCCCCATATTCTGAGAAGAAAGAACATTTATCGTAACATCACGTTGAAGAAACCACAACCTAGTTTTCCCAAATTCATCAAGAGAAATAAGTTTTTATACATCAATCATCAACTCTTGAAATCTCATCGGGTATTCCTTCATCATGTCAAATGTTATATCCAAAATAAATCCAACGAATTTGACAAAGAGCCTTTAAAAACAAGGGCATATTGTCAAAAGTCAGCTTTTAATCAAATCATAAACTGTGGAGGAAGGATCAATCTGGCATTCTTGCCCGACGAGTGTATCACTTATCACACATCTCGACCAGAACCACCCACCCCTGAGCAACATATCAACAAGGATTTTGTGCCCTTCATCACTGAAAGTTTCTACTAAAATGCTTGTTACTCGCTCTCAAAGAAATCAACAAAGCGAGACACACGCAAAGTCTAGTATGAATCGAAGGTTGTCAAATCTTTTTGAAGGTCCACACCTAGAAGAGACTAAAATTTTTGAAGCACATTTTTAGGAATGTCAGGAAAACCCTTCATTCTAAAAACTTGTAGAAAGGCTTATGGAAAATGACAAAGAAAAATATTTGCTCATGCTCACAAGTAAAGGAGTAAAACTCCCTGAAAACCTTGACGCAAATATGTTTAGGACACACTCTCAGCATTACAAATATCAAGAACAATAACAAGAAAGGGAAATTTGCGACCCTGAAGAAAATATCCCAGATCAGAACATACCAGAACAACATACACCAATGCAAAACATCCCGAATCAAAACATACTGGAGCAACATACACCAAGACAATACCTTCCCAAGAAAAATATATCGTTCCAAACACCGTTTCAACCCAGGATCAATACAAGGGAAGATCTCTTCCCTGGACAAGACAATGTACCTTTGGCTGCCCTTACTCAACAAATGCAAATGTTACAAAGGCAAATACAGGACATGCAACAAGGGACAATAGTACAGTACTCTTTAAACAAGATCTGTCCTTATCCTTTTGACAGGAGATTGCACATGATCCCTTTTCCTCCAAACTCAGATGTGCCTAAATTTGACAAGTACGATGGAAAAAGTGATCCCCGTGATCATGTCAGAGAATTCTGTACCATGAGTCTTGAGTTTGCTCATGATGACACCTATCTGATGAGGTTATTCCCAAGAAGCCTGGGAGGGAAAACAATGGAAAGGTTATCCAAAATTACACCACCTGTCAGATCGTTTGATGAATTGGTTAACAAGTTCATAACATAATACTCCTATAACATCCAACACGCCATAACCATGCTAGATGTCTGCAACACCAAACAAAAGAACAATGAAACATTCATGATTTTCCTTCAATGCTAGTGGTGTATGGTATCACGATATCCTCGAGATATTCCTGAAAAGGAGAAAATGGAGATCTTCATTGACAACTTGAATGGTGAAATGAGTTACAGGATAAAACTTCAATGCATACGTCTTTCGCTAAATTGATTGAAAATGGCATTCAAGTAGAGGAAGCATGTGTCAAAGAGGGAACACTCAAATTCTACAAGGAAGGAACAAACTCAACAAACTACAATAACTAGAACAACAGCAACTTAGACAAATCTCAATTTTGGACTCAAAACAAAAACGAAGGCAACAATGACTCACATGATCCCAAATCTAAGCAACCGGTACTTGCATTATCCGGGAATCCTCAAAATGCGAAAAATCCTAAAAATGCTCATCCAAATGCTAACACATATGCACCAAACACCGATCAAGGACAACTCAACACAAGCAACACCAACGATACTCAAAGCAAAAAAATGAATCCAGGACCTAACAACAATTCACGCAACAGCACGAACAATTTCCAAAAGCATGTCTTCACACCATTGCGACAATCACTAGAATCGGCATTCAGAGAACTTCTAGCAAACAAAATTCTCTCCTTGCCTGTGATCAGCAACTATGAACCCCAAATAAATCCACCTTGGTGGAATGATTCACACTATTGTGATTTCCATTGTAACAAGGGTCATTAGATGAACGATTGCATGAGATTGAAAAACATTGTTCAAGACATGATTGATTGAGGTGACTTAACGGTGGATGGTCTCAAAACAAATGGTCATCATGGAGCCTTTAAAAATCCTCATCCAAATTACAACAAAGATGGAGCTTCAACCTCGAATGATACACGCAGAGCTCGTATCAACCATATCTACAACAACACCATAAATCACATATCAGCTAAAAATCATCAAGTAAATGTCATCACCATCCAAGATCAGCGTGATCATGAATCTGTCAATGTGACAACCCGAACTCGGAAATATGTGGTAAAAGGACACACTGCACCTACAACTACTACACCAAAAATCCAATATGACTTGATTAGCCAACTATGCAAAACTCCAGCTCAAATATCTATACTAGAATTGCTGAAACTATCACCGAAGCACAAAGACATATTGGAACAAGTGCTATTTGAAACCAATGTACCTCAAAATCTGGATACAGATAGATTTCAAGCCATGGTCGCCCATATGACCGAACCTCATAACCTCACCTTCTCAGAGAATGACAATGCTTCCTTGAGTCATCCGCATAACACTCCTCTCCATATCGAAGTCATTGTTTGCAAACACCGAGTAAAAAGAGTCTTAATAGATGAAGGAGCTGGACATAATATATGTACTTTAAAGCTTATCCGTGCATTAGGCTTCTCAGAAGAGTCTATTGATCCCTGCAAGAAGATTAACATAAAGGCATATGATGATGAGGAAAGGTCCTCTAAAGGAACTGTGATGTTACCTATTCAAGTGGGACCAGTGCAAAAGTATACTATGTGTCAGGTCTTAGACATAGATCTCACCTACAATATTTTGTTAGGGCAACCCTAGATACATGAAATGTAGGCAGTACCTTCTATGTATCACCAGTGTGTCAAATTTCCTTATAACAGACAAGAAATCTCCATATCTACTAATCACAATCCATTTCAACATTGCAACGCAATGGGGGCAGCCCAAGATAGTTTGGTTCTTCATAATAGAGAAAAGAAGCGATCTTCAACATCAGATCTACAAACAACAAAGCCCAACTCATTATCTAGAGATTTCAAGCAGCAAATGCAAATCAAAGACCAAGGTATGGGAGAATACTCTTTGGAGCCCCTATGTTTGGCCAAATTACCAACATCACCCAGATCTCATGGATTGCCTACTACATCAACGCATCTAGTAACTCAGCCTATCACAAAATTCGATGGTACCTTCATCCAATTGGGAACTCTAGCACATGAATCAGAAGATAAGGATATTCTTACCTGGTTATACAAGATGAGGAAGAAGATAATAGAGCAGCTGCTCTGGACATTGTTCTACCTACACACCTATATGGAAAAGGATACTTAATCATGCAGCAAATGGGATATGACGGTAAAGGACCTATTGGGAAACATAAAGGAGTCACTGAACCCATAGATTTTCCTTCACAGCCCAGTAGAGACAAAACAAGATTGGGTTGTAAGCTCACTTTCCTATTAAGAAAGCTGCCCCGCATAACTACGAAACTTAAGTGGAAAGTAAAAAAGAAATACAAAGAAGAATCCTGGCAGGAAGCACTCTTTAAGTCAGCATAAACAATCTGCAAGGCACGGGAACGTCAAGAACAGAAGTTACATCAGGAAAAGCTTCAAAGCCACAAGAAGGCCATATCTACAGCAGTAGCTCATATTCAAAATCCACTATGTCAAGAACAAATAAGATCATCTTAGGATACCATTATTTTTCCGAGAGGAGGCACAGTCTATGAACAAATACATAAAGTAGAAGTAGGATCTGACACTGAATCAACAAAAACTATCAAAAAGGTATCCATCATCAAAGATTTGTTTTCACCATACAACATACCTGTTTATAGCACTGATAGAATCTGGGATGATGCCTCAGAGACTGATTCCAATGAATATGAATAGGGTAATTGCTCAAATGCTACTACAGATATCCCTAATGATATTGACACAATACCCCTTTCTCAAGAAAAGCATAACGCAAAAGATAGACCTCTTGAATTTGGACCACAAAACATCTATGATGCCAAGGAAAGTGAACAGAAACATTATGAACAAGTCTATACAGAAGATAATACCATCGAAGAGCTCGATGAAATCGTAAACTTCTTTACAACCAAGAACAATCACAATGAAAACTTTGTCTTGACACTTATAGTAGCAGACGTTAATCCACCAAACGATTCCTTACCACTTGTCTTTTCTGACCTCATCGACTGGGATGAACCTAAAATCCATGATATACCAATTTTCCCAGATGATGAATCTATTATCCACTACCTATGTACCATAAAAATGGAAACAGGCTCTACCAGTGAACAAAGTAACGATGTCTCTCAATCAGGGAGTTCCAAGTCTCTCAGTCACAAAAATAAACCAAATAAAATATTTGATATTGAAAACCAGTCAATGGCAGCTCTAGATCACAAAAAAGTAAAAGTAAAGGACACATCTAAGGGTCAAAACCTTTTTAAGGTGCCTAACGATGGGAGACTTCACACTCTTCCTAAGCACTTTCATGAGCGATCACCTATATTTATTGAGCCCACTCAATCAATCAACATTGGTACCACAAAAGCAGTCAGAAACATACACCTTGCAGAATCTCTGACAAAGGAGGAAAGATCAGCATTCATCATTTTCTTTAAAGAACAACAAATTAACTTTGCTTGGTCATATGCCGATATGCCCGGAGTAGATCCACACTTGATCATGCATCACTTGTCCATCTCTTCAGGAGTTAAACTAGTCAAGCAAAAGCTATGAAAGATGAATCCACAGGTGGCACTCATGGTCAAAACTGAACTAAAGAAACTATTAGATGTCGGATTCATTCAACCCATTGACTATGTAGAATGGATTTCCAACATCGTTCTAGTATGAAAACCAGATGGTAGTATCAGAATATGCACTGACTTCAGAGATGTCAACAAAGCTTGTCCAAAAGATGACTTTCCTTTGCCCAGTATCGACATAATTGTAGACCTCACAGCAGGACATGCAATGCACTCACTAATGGATGGTTTCTCAGGGTATAATCAAATCAAAATAGCCCCGAAAGATCAATATAAAATAGCGTTGACCTGTCCTTAGGGAATGTACTGTTGAAATGTTATGTCTTTTGGCTTAAAGAATGCAGGGGCCACTTATCAAAGAGCAATGACAACAATCTTTCATGACATGATCCACACATTTATGAAAGATTACGAGGATGATTTACTAGCTAAATCCTTCACCAGAGCTGAGCATCTAAGCATCTTAGAAAAGATTTTTGATCAATTGGAAAAACTCCAAGTCAGGCTCAACCCTAAGAAGTGTGTCTTTGGGGTTACATCAGGCAAGTTACTAGGCTACATAGTCTCAGCTAAAGGTATTGAAGTAGATCCAGCAAAGGTACAAGCCATTATGGAAATGCCACCACCAAAGAATATCAGTCAACTCAAATCTCTACAAGGACGACTTCAATCAATCAGGTGATTCATCGCTCAACTAGCAGATAAAAGTCTACCATTTAACCATTTACTACACAAAAATGTACCATTCAGATGGGAGACCAAGTGTGCAGAATGTTTTTACCAAATCAAATGGTACCTAATGAATCTGCCAGTTCTGGTACCACCAATCGCAGGAAAGCCACTTATTCTATGTATCTCAATAACAGATATATCACTGGGGGCACTATTGGCACAAGAAGATCTACAAGGAAAAGAATGAGCCATATACTATATCAGTAGGACATTGAATGGCTATGAACTCAACTATACATTCATTGAAAAGGCTTGCCTAAAAGTGGTCATCGCATCTCAGAAGTTTCGACATTATATGCTAGCACACACAATTAAGCTAGTGGCAAAAATTGATCCTCTCAAATATCTACTCACCAAGGAAGCTCTTATAGGTAGATTGGCTAAATGGGTCATGATTCTCAGTGAATTCGACATCCAATACACAGAAAGATGAGCCATCAAAGGACAAGCAATTGCAGATTAGCTGGCTAAAGCACTGCTACCAAGAAAACAAACTATGGAGATTGAATTTTTGGATACAGACGTTCTTTCTATTTATACCAAACAATGGACCCTATACTTTGATGGATCCTACACACAACATGGTTGAGGTGCTAGCATTCTATTCATCACTCCTGAAGGACACACTATACCAAGATCATATAGGCTTATGTTCCCATGCACAAATAATGTGGCTGAATATGAGGCATTGGTTATAGGCATCAAAATGGCCATCGAATGGAAAATCACAGAGTTAAAGGTCTATGGTGACTCACAACTAGTCGTCAATCAAATCAACAAAGACTATCAGACAAAAGATGACAAGCTGCTACCCTACAAGCGAATGGTGGATGACTTCAAACAGTATTTTATGCACATCACCTTCGAGCAAATACCAAGGTTGAATAAAAAAGCAGCCGATGCAATGGCTACTATCACTTCATTACTACAAATTCCAGAGCAACAGAGTCGTTACGAGTTCCTGGTAGAGCAATTGTTCTCCCCAGCTTATGACCACTCTGAATCCCATGTTATCTATGCCATGACTGGTTCAGATTCTCCATTATATGGACCAATATATGACTACCTCAAGAACAATATCTTACCCATTGACCAATCCCGTAACCAGAAACGTAATTTTATCCGGCAAGCTGCCCATTATACCCTTACCGTTGCTACTTTGTATCATCGAGGTCTAGATGGTACTCTTCTTCATTGCCTTGATCGTAATGATTCTGATTCCACTTTACATGAGCTTCACGAAGGTATTTGTGGAACACATTCAAGTGGGTCTACTGTTGCTAAAAAGCTTCTAAGGATGGGATACTACTGGCCTTCAATGGAGAAAGATTCATATCACTTCACCAAGAAATGTCCTAAATGCTAGATCCATGGCAATCTGATACATGCACCAGCACAGGACCTGCAGCCATTTACAACATCATGGCCATTTTGTCAATGGGGACTAGACTTAGTCGGCAAAATTCATCCTTCATCTTCAAATGCACACAAGTTCATTATAATTGCAACATAATACTTTACCAAATGGATAGAAGCAGTTCCCATGACCACAGTAACTGGGAAACAAATTGCCTCTTTTATCCTAAATTATCTGATCTGTAGATATGGTATTCCAAGTTCAATCATCACAGATAATGGACGACCTTTCAAAAACCAAGATGTACAAGAACTATGTGAAAAATTCAAAATCCAACATCGGTTCTCTACACCATACTACCCACAGGGAAATGGTCAAGTAGAAGCATCTAACAAGACAATACTAAAAATCCTAAAGAAAACAGTGAATGATGCAGGCAAAGATTGGCATGTACAACTCAATCTAGCACTTTGGGCATACAGAACCAGCATCCACACACCTATAGGAGCAACACCATACTCATTGGTATATGGATCAGAAGCCATTTTACTGCTGGAAGTAGAAATCCCATCTCTCAGAGTCTCTTTGAAAGGTTTAATCCCAGATTAAGAGTATCAAGTTAACTGACTGCAAGAACTTGAACTATTAGATGAATGACGTCAGCATGCTTACACTCATCTCAAAACATATCAACAACACATGTGTAGGAGCTACAATCACAAGGTCATACCTCACAACTTTAAAGTTGGTGACCTAGTCCTCAAAGAGAATCCAAGAAATCAGTAAGATCGAGAAAAGAAAGGGAAGTTTGAACCTAACTGGTTGGGTCCCTATGTTATCATATCAGTCTATGGATCAGGTTCCTATCAGCTAACAACTTCAGAAGGAGATGTGCTCGATGAACCAACTAACAACATCCATCTAAAGAAGTACTACACTTAAGTAGCCTAATGCACGGAAAAAAGCCAAAACAAGCAAAAAAAAAAATCAAAAAATCCAGAAAAAGCAAATAACAAAGTACAAAAAAAGCAACTAGTGAAAACCTGGTAATAGGTGCTATTGTGAAAGAACGGCTCCTCTATTTATCTCCATACCATTTTATCCGTATCCCTAAAACATTATCGGCCATCGCCCGACACTTAGCACATATCCATTCAAGACATACTTAGCATAGTCACTATCCTGGTCTATCCATATATATCCTCTTACCACATTCCACCATGGCTTGGACATCACTGTACATATTCACATCAAGAGGCACACTCAGCTAGGGGCAATAAATTGTCAAAACTTGCAAACATTAAAGACAACAAAACTATTTGCAAAACTTAGAAACATTGCATCCAACAACCAAAACTACACTTCATCACAAAGAAAAACAAAGAAACACAAAAATACCAAGGATGGATGATTTTCTGAAGTACTGCATGTTGCATTATCGCATAAAAATATTGACTATTCTTGCATTTTGAACTTTTTTGGATTCTCTGCCTTTTCTCACTAAATGGTTCAAAGCTAGAGATCATGGGAAAACTTCAATATTTTCTTAGTCTTTTGTCTGAGAGGCGATCATTTGTACTATGTGGATACTTGCCTCGAGACGTGATACATCGAATATGACTGAAGGCATGATTCCACTTCACACATACAAATGATTTAATCTTGTCTGTTTATATGCAATCCGCACTCAGGTCGTCCTGGTTCAATTATACCTTGATGCTTGTGCTATCTTGCAAAATCAAATATCATGTAAATTTTTCTCAGGTCATTATGGTTCAATTATACCATTATGCTTGTATAAATTTTCAACATATCCCAAACAAATCAATGCTCAATGATGATACCTACAAAGAAAGCAAAAAACATATGGTTGTATCAGGATGGCAAATACAGAATGAGGATGCTACCAAAAACAATTAGTTGCATATCATTTTACAATTAGTTGCATATCATTTTACAATTAATTGCATATCATTATCATACATTTTCAAGATACATCTCATAGCATATCATTTTACACTTAGTTACATATCATTATCATACATCTCATTTTCAAAGATACATTTCACAGCATATAAAATCATACATCTCATTTTTTAAATACATCTCACAAACATATCAAAGCATACATCCTGCATCATATATTATATCATATATTTAAGCATTTCATCATCATAAAGTAAAGAAAAGAACACATAAGCACATACGTCCATATAACACACCACATGATCAGAGATAATGATGTCATATATATATCTCCAAAACTGATCAAAATGTACAAAATCTATCATCTCTGCATCTAGTACAAAGAATACAATGATAAAAAATACAACAGAGACCACGTCTCTCAAGTATGGCTATCTCCTGATGGAGATGGTCTGGCTTCAGATGTCCCCACCCCTGGATCTCCAGGGAGATCATGTCTCGATGGCCCTGTCACACCTCGGCTCTCAGACCGCGACCCAGTATCTCAAGATCGACTAGATCTCGACTGTGTAAACCTCTGTACTCGGCGATCCCTAGGTACCACAACCTCATAGTGCCGATGGTAGTACTCCACCTCCTGAGCTCTCAAAGATAGCTCTCTCAGGGTGTCTCTCATCCGACCACCCGCCGCTGCTCTCTACACGCTCATTGCAAGCTCCTCCGCTCGACCCCGCTGCTCTATCTCTCTGTCTCACTCAGTGGTCAATTGTGCAATCTATTGTTGATATGTCAATACCTGTGCCTATAGTTGTTGTACAGTCACCTATAGGGTCCTAATCTATGCATCGTTAACATGAGTGGGGATCCGAACCCATAGCATTACCTGTGCCAAGGCATCTCCTATTACTCTTCTTATCCTCGGTGCAAGAGGTGGTAGCACATCTATCCTCCTCCTCTGCACTGGCCATGTCACCTCGTCCATCCCCCCCACTGCAGCTAGTACCTCTCCCACCCTCCCCTCTCCACCTACTCCAAAGGCCAACCCCCCTCTCCCTCTATCTCTCACCACCCATCTCACTGCTCTCTCCAAACCTCTATCTCCCCTCCTCCCCTGATCTCCTCTCCCTCGTCATCCTCCCCCAGCATCTCCATCATCCTCATGGTCTCCACCTCCCTCATCATCATCATCATCATCAAATGGCGGCCACATCTCCTCTGGATCCGATATCCTCACCACTGCTCGTGTGGCAAACAATCTGGCAAACTTGTCTGTCATGCTTGCAAACAAAATCTCTGGGGCATAATCCCATATCTGGCTTGCCAAACTGACAAACTCCTCCACGGCCACTGCACTATCAATCGTCGGACCCCAATCTGGTATGTCTTGCCTCCGCCATGCATACAAGTAGGCCTCCTGAGGTATACCCTATTGTTGACCAAACTGTCGCAAAACTCGGGTGACCACGAACCTCTCAGTCATGAATGGGGTCCTCCCAATCAGGTATCTCATCATAAATACACAGGGCATCTCCAGCCCATCCTCCGCCCATAACTCACACCCTGTATATGGTCACCATGTGACCATATCAATGTCATCCAACACTCTCCTCCAATGCTCTAGTTTTCCCAGCTTCCGTTGGACAACTAAACCCCTATACCCATAGACATAGGCATGTCCATTGGGCCTATCTCTGTCTACTAATGGCCTGGCAGCCGGAATGTGCTCCCAGCACCATACCTGTAAGAGCGTCACGCCAGCTGACAAACTTTCGTAACCTAGGTATCCCACCTCATGTAAATCCCTATACAGATGGGCTAGCATAGTCGATCCCCACGCAACCCTGCGGCCCTATGTAACCATGTCCTCTAACACCAGCCCCATCCCATAGATAGTCCCTTCGACCTGCGGTCGGCACATAGAAAGCCACCTATAAGCCCTGCCAGTACTGATGGAAGTGGTGCATAATCCAACTCCCAGAATTCCTGCCAATGGATCTCATGTCTACATACTGTCTCATCATGGAATATGCAGCGAAGTGCCTCTGTGCCACCCTCCTTCGACTACTCATAAGGTAGTAGTGAACCTACTACTGGTATGCGCAGAATCCTATAACAGTCCTCTAGCATGACTGTCATCTCAACCGTGACAAAGTGGAAGGTGTTCGTATCGCTGTGCCACCTCTTTGCGAGCGTTGTAAGTAACCCCCATTTCATAGTGAACTGAGGCATATTAAACAGGGACGTCAACCCGCATCTCTCAATAATATCCAGGCCGACCTGTGTCAACCATGGTATCAAAGTCCAAGGCCTAAGAAATTGCTCATGCGATTGAACCATGCCCAATCACTCCTGTCAACCAGCAAAACAAGTCCAATATCAGTTTCCCAATCAAAACAAAGATATCAAAATCAAACTCACATCAACAACATGAAACAATTTGCTCATCTACATCAAGTTCAACATCCTATCATTTCATATCAACTTGTAACACAACTCAAGTTATCAAAAACCATATCAAAACTTGTAAAACAACTCAAGTCTCCAAATCACATAAACTTGTAAAACAACTCAAGTCTCCCACCCATATCAGCTTGTAAAAGAATTCAAGTTTCCAACCCATATCAGCTTGTAACACAAATCAGGCTTCACACATTGAACTTGAAACAAAGTGCAAAAACAAATCATGCTTTGATCAAAACAACATATTAATATCTATGCATAACTTGAAATATCACAAATCAAAACAAGTTATATCAACAATCATATTGGACAAATCAATAAAAACCATGACAGCAAAACACAACAATTTCACAAATCACCCCTTCTCACAAAATTTTTCCTGATGTGCTAAAACAGATTCTCCCCATGCTAAAATACACCCATGCGCTATGCTGTTTTCTCCACGTGCTAATCTATTTAACCGATGCACTAGACTGCCTCTATGCACTATCCTTTTTCCCCAATGCACCACCCAACCTACCCTATGCACTAAAACCTATTTATGCACTAACCTATACCTTGATAATGCTACCTATTTGACCCTATGTGCTAGGTCTACCCTACGTGCTAAAACCCCTTACCCATGCAAACCACTGTGACCCTTATGCACTAGGTCTTGCTCACGTGCTACCTTATTGACTTGATGCGCTATCCTATGTTCAACATGCACTACTTTCCCGCCATGTGCTAACCTAGAACTTCTATGCGCTACACTATTTGTTTCAGACGTAGCCCTAAAATCAAACTTTATGCGCTACCTAAATTTTCGTATGCACTAAATTATGGCTTTGACATGCTAAACTGATAAAACCAAATTTTAAAAATAAAAAATTGACCAAAAATGACAAAATCAAAAATAAAAGAAGGGTCAAAAGTGTTGACTTACTGGTGGTCCATATGCGGCAGGTCTCCGGTACCTCCGAACGCACTCAAAACGATGCCTGGAATACAGAATAGGCATTTTGACTTCTCTCCAAATTTTCTTTCTCCAAAGTCAATAATGCACAAATGAATCAAATCAAAGCACTTTTCCCCTTTTATAGGAGGAAAATGAAATTAGGGTTAGGGAACTGGGTATGTAATTTTCTCGCGGTCTCCCTTATACCCTAAAACATGTAAATTATTGGGAATGAATCAATTTAAACATTTCACATAGAAAAAATCATACACACCAAACACAAATCACCAAATCAAATGCAAAATTTCAAAATATTGATTCATCTCCCGAGGGGGCATCACCATCAAATATCGAATCTGGGGCATCACACATCAAATCAAATTCGGGGCACGACTTGAAAATCATAAAAGCAAAAATTTCATTTGATCATAAATCATGATAAAAACATCATTTTCTTTGAAATAACATGTGCACACACGTCACTTCAAAGAGGGGCAAAATGTAGACGTATAAAAATGATCATATTCCTAAATAAATATTTTATGTCCATTTCTCTATTTAATTAAATCCAATTTAATTAAATTACCCGGATTCCTCTATTTAATTAAGTAAATTACTCTATTAAATTCACTATACCCATTTAATGAATAAATCATTTTATTCAATTAAATCCCTTCTATCCATTTTTAATTAAATTCAAATTTAATTAAATAGTTATCCTAAATTGAATAAATCTAATTTATTTAATTTCCCCAAATTACAACCAAATTGAATTAAATTAACTTTATTTAAATTAAATCCTATTATCCCTCCATCCACTTGCATTCTCCTACATCTCCCACTTGCATTCTAAAAACCTATTCCTAATTTCTTCTAAACTTTGTCACATCCCTAAACAAAGGGAAGTCACTTCTCAAACCCTCAAAGTCTTCAATAACCATTAAAGGCTCCAAGTCTCCAACAACTTTCTCTTACAAACCATTAATGGTTAACTTAACCCCCTTTGCATGATTAGAGACTTTCTCTAAAATCAACCTCCATGTAACCCAAGGGTCTCGTCAAGCATTCATTGCTTTGACCATGGTTATCCCTTAATCATTTGCACAAGAGTTTATCCTTTGATTAAAACCTAATCCAATGGGTAATCTTAACTTAAGCTTGACCCTTACCCTCTAGATAACCATGAGGTCTTCTCAGGCATTTAATGTCTCCAACCCCTTTTCTCAACTAGTCTTATGTTGACATTTGTCACCATTTCATTGGTGCAAATTGCAAACATAGATTCCAACCTTTCAAACTCAACCCTTGATTAACTCTTTCAATCTAGACCATCCATTGCCCTATTTTTGCTATAAATAGAGCTCTCATCCCTCCATTTTAAAGGATCCAAGTTTGTAGTATCATACTTATGCTCAAATACATTCAAGCTTTCATTTCATATATGCTCATCATTTAGCCTCTCTTTGAAATAGAAATTAATCTAATATGCATTTTAGAGTATTTCTATTATCATTAGCTTAAATCATTATCTAATATAGCATGCTAGGATAGTTTGTTTACTAATCTTGTCATCTTATAATTTGTTTATTGCATTTCTAGAATCATGCATAGCTTAGAAGGCATCTCATATTAAAACCAACAAAAGCATCCCTCGTTCTTTCATTTCCCATCCCTAAACCATTTTTCTCAGTGATCTGAGAGAAAAAACATTGGTTTGAGGGACCGTGTAAGATAGAGAACCATGGGACCCACCTTAGAAAGCTGAGTGATACTTCATTACTCTATAGCTTGCACTAAGAAGTCTTGTGAGTGTGTGAGCAAGGCTCCATAGAGCTCCGTTTTTCATATATTGAGTTCTATCGACCCGCTTTTCCTGCATACATTTCTGGCGCCCACCGTGGGGCTCAACCCCATATATCTAATCGGTTTTGAAATATATCCACTTTTGCAGGCACGTTGGAAAAATGAATTAGCATGTTGAGTTAACTGTTTAGTGCATCCGGTTAACAATGTAGCGCATTCGATTCACTATTCAGCGCATGGAGTCCATCATCTAGCACGTAAAGTCCATTTATCAGCACATAAGATTACTAATTTTTCCTGTAGGTTTCAGCGCGGGAGAAAAATAGAGCAGCATCTTGGGTGCACCGAGTAGCACATCCCGAGGACAGTATAGCACATCACTGGCTTATTTTAGCGCATTACTGTGATTTTGTAGCACGTATAGTTTGTTCTATAGCGCATCACAGACCGAAATAAGAAAAATAAACATTGTAACCAAAAGTTAGAAATTAGACTTGTAGAAGTCCACCGAGGTATCTAACTGGTTATTTTGCAAGTTTCTAACAACTTCATTACAGATAGGAGCTTCATCTTAAGATTAAGATAGTTAGATTTTTACTAACTTTCCTAGGTTAGTTTAAAATTTGATTTTTCTTTTCTTAAAATTGAACTCACCTTATTTTTGGGCTATAAAAAGAACCACTATCAAAAAAATTCTTGCTTTCATAGGAGAAAACCTTCATTTTAAGCTCTAAAAAGAACAACACAAAATTTTCTTTTTGCAAAAATAGAGCTATAAAAAGAACCTCACCATCCTTTGGTGCATAAAAGGATTCATTTTTGAAATTTTGCAAAAGAAAGAACCTCACTTACGAAACTTTTGTTCAAAATCAAAACAGGGAAGTTATTCCCCTTTTCCAATTTTCTTTTGTTGACCACATTGATAAATTTGCTTTGTTGACTAGATTCTTTCACTAGATTAAATAATCATTGCTTTGAAGAACTAAAAGGAACAACATCCTTTTTCTTGGAGCAACATCTCTCAATAGAGGTTAGAAAATCACTGAATTGAAGATTTAAAAAGAATTTTTGATTGCCTTGAATCGAAAGAGGAAGGTATATGCTCTCCCCTTAACTAGGTGATCCAAAAAACTAGACCTCTCTTAAAAATCTTTCTTTCCTTCAAAAGCATTTACATCTTTTAGTAGGCCTACCTTCCTGAGGAGTTGAAATCAACTCTTAAAGTCGTTTATGGCTGGTGTGAAGGGAACGACCTAAGTGGGGAATGACTTTGATGCCAAGTATTCCAACCCACTATAATCAAAAGTGAAAAGTGACGAAAGTCCTTTTCGACAGTTGCGCGCAGTGATTAGCCTTCCCCCAGTATCCTCGAGATACGTAAAGCCTTTGTTCTAAAGGTTGGGAAGCCTCCTGAAGGAGTTTATCACTGATGACTGAACATGAAGCCTGATTACAAGCCATAGAAATAGAAACTTTGAACCAAGTCAGTAACCAAACATTTATAACATCATAGTGCAAGGGTGGGGAAGAATCCGCCCCCAAGATTACTCACCATATATCTCCCAAGATAACTACTCAACTGTAAAGCGATTCACTTTGAGTTAATTTCTGGCAAAAAGAAAAAAAAGGGTGCCCTCTAGGGGGTGACATGACTATTTGAGCTGATGGAGTATCAAGACTAGTGGGCTATGATGTTATTTATGACCTTTGAATAAAGAGTCTTTTTTAAGTGTATTACTCGTATGCGAACCTGTTAAAACATTGGGGATTTGAACACATCCTCGCAGAACATATAATTTTTGTTAGATTAGGCAAAATGGTTGTAATTTTTGTGCTGTGCTTACATTTATTACTTCAGAAAATCATCCATCTAGACTGAAAAACTCGCGATCAAAACCAAAATTTGTAGAAAAACCAACTGAAGGAAAAAAATAGGGCAGATTAGTGCATAAGGACAACTCCTTAGCGCGTAGTGTATTTCAGTTAGTGCATCAAACCATCCAGTTAGTGCATCTGTTCCAAACAGTAGCATTTTATGCCAAAATCAAAATAGTGTTAAAACATTTAGCACATCACAGAAATAGTCTAGCGCGTGGAAGCATCATCTTAGCACGTAGCAACCAAACATTAGCGCATCAGGTTTAAAAGGTAGTGCGTCATAGACCCAAGTTAGCGCGTGGCTTCTTAAACGGACAGAAAACAAATTCTTGAACAATCAAAACTTTAGCATGGGTCTAGGGGCAGCCTAGCGCATGTGGTCATTCTTTTAGCGCGTGGAGTAATTTTGGTAGCGCATTTCATCCCTATTTTAGCACGTGACCAAAAACATAAAGACAGAGGGCAAAACAGTGAGGAATTTTAAAAAATTTGAAAACATTTTCAGAAGCCTCTTGTCATCAACAACATTTTTCATCAAAGCAGAGTAGTGAAAACAAACCATTAAAAGCTATTTCTTGAGCTAAGTTTGTATCAAAACAAACGTTGTAAAAATCTAAAACTGATCGCAGGATAAAACATATCTATCTTATCATAATCCAGAAACCACATCATAAGTATCAACAAAATGCTTTACCATCTTACGGATTTCATCTCAAAAACACTTGTTTAAAAATTTCAGGTTGTCAAATCAAGTCTCCATATCGGGAGGTTTTTATCCATATCATTTCATACGCTTTGTCGTGAAGGGGCATCTAAACCTTCATTTTGATAGAGTAAGACTTGAAATTTTCCAAACAAGATCAACTGAATATAAACAAATCAAAGGAAACCATTGATCACTCATGCATGACTAATCCCCATATTCTGAGAAGAAAGAACCGTTATCATAACATCACATTGAAGAAACAACAACCTAGTTTTCCCAAATTCATCAAGAGAAATAATTTTTTATACATCAATCGTCAACTCTTCAAATCTCATCGGGTATTCCTTCATCACATCAAATGTTATATCCGAAACAAATCCAACAAATTTGACAAAGAGCCTTTCAAAATAAGGGCATATTGTCAAAAGTCCGCTTTTAATCAAATCATAAACTGCGGAGGAAGGTTCAATCCAACATTCTTGCCCGATGAGTGTATCACTTATAACACATCTCGACTAGAACCACCCACCCTCGAGCAACATATCAACAAGGATTTTCTCCCCTTTGTCACTGAAAGTTTCTACTAAAATGTCTGTTACTTGCTCTCAAAGAAACCAACAAAGCGAGACACACGCAGAGTCTAGTATGAATCAAAGGTTGTGAAATCCTTTTGAAGGTCCACACCTAGAAAAGAATGAAATTTTTGAAGCACTTCTTCAAGAATGTCAGGAAAACCCTTCATTCCAAAAACTTGTAGAAAGGCGTATGGAAAATGACAAAGAAAAATATTTGCTCATGCTGACAAGTAAAGGAGTAAAACTCCCTGAAAACCTTGACGCAAATATGTTTAGGACACACTCTTAGCATTACGAATATCAAGAATGATAGCGAGAAAGGGAAATCTGTGACCCTGAACAAAATATCCCAGATCAAAACATACCAGAACAACATACACCAATGCAAAACATCCCGGATCAAAACATACTAGAGCAACATACACCAAGACAATATCTTCCCGAGCAAAATATACCATTCCAAACACCGTTTCAACCCAAGATCAATACAAGGGAAGAACTTTTCCCTCGACAAGACAATGTACCTTTGGCTACCCTTACTCAACAAGTGCAAATGTTACAAAGGCAAATACAGGACATGTAACAAGGGACAACAGTATGGTACTCTTTAAACGAGATCTATCCTTATCCTTTTGACAGGAGACTACACATGATCCCTTTTCCTCCAAACTTAGATGTGCCTAAATTTGACAAGTATGGTGGAAAAAGTGATCCCCGTGATCATGTCAGAGAATTCTGTACCATGAGTCTTGAGTTTTCTCATGATGACACCTATCTGATGAGGTTATTCCCAAGAAGCCTGGGAGGGAAAACAATGGAAAGGTTATCCAAAATTACACCACTTGTCAGATCGTTTGATGAATTGGTTAACAAGTTCATAACATAATACTCCTATAACATCCAACACGCCATAACCATGCTAGATGTCTGCAACACCAAAAAAAAGAACAACACAACATTCATGATTTTCCTTCAATGCTAGTGGCATATGGTATCACGATATCCTCGAGATATTCCTAAAAAGGAGAAAATGGATATTTTCATCGACAACTTGAATGGTGAAATGAGTTACAGGCTAAAACTTCAATGCATACCGTCTTTCGCTAAATTGATTGAAAATGGCATTGAAGTAGAGGAAGCGTGTGTCAAAAAGGGAACACTCAAATTCTACAAGGAAGGAACAAAATCATCAAACTACAATAACTAGAACAACAGCAACTTAGACAAATCTTGATTTTGGACTCAAAACAAAAAAGAAGGCAACAATGACTGACATGATCCCAAATCTAAGCAACCAGTACTTGCATTATTCAAGAATCCTCAAAATGCAAAAAATCCTAAAAATGCTAATCCAAATGCTAACACATATGCACCAAACACCGATCAAGGACAACTCAACACAAGCAACACCAACGATACTTAAAGGAAAAACATGAATCCAGGACCTAACAACAATTCACGCAACAGCACAAACAATTTCCAAAAGCATGTCTTCACACCATTGGGACAATCACTAGAATCGGCATTCAGAGAACTTTTGGCAAACAAAATTCTCTCCTTACCTACGATCAACAACTATGAACCCCAAATAAAACCACCTTGGTGGAATGATTCACACTATTGTGATTTCCATCGTAACAAGGGTCATCGGACGAACGATTGCATGAGATTGAAAAACATTGTTCAAGACATGATTGATCGAGGTGACTTAATGGTGGATGGTCTCAAAACAAATGGTGATCATGGAGCCTTTAAAAATCATCTTCCAAATTACAACAAAGATGGAGCTTCAACCTCGAATGATACACGCGGAGCTCGTATCAACCATATCTACAACAACACCATAAATCACATATTAGCTGAAAATCATCAAGTAAATGTCATCACCATCTGAGATCAGCGTGATCATGAATATGTCAATGTGACAACCCGAACTCAGAAATATGTCTTAAAAGGACATACTGCGCCTACAACTACTACACCAAAAATCCAATATGACTTGGTTAGCCAACTATGCAAAACTCCAGCTCAGATATCTATACTAGAATTGCTGAAACTATCACCGAAGCACAAAGACATATTGGAACAAGCACTATTTGAAACCAATGTACCTCAAAATCTGGATACAAACAGATTTCAAGCCATGGTCGCGCATATGACCGGACCTCATAACCTCAATTTCTCAAAGTATGACAATGCTTCCTTGAGTCATCCACATAACACTCCTCTCCATATCGAAGTCATTGTTTGCAAACACCGAGTAAAAAGAGTTTTAATAGATGGAGGAGCCGGACTTAATACATGTACTTTCAAGCTTATCCATGCATTATGCTTCTCAGAAGAGTCTATTGATCCCTGCAAGAAGATTACCATAAAGGCATATGATGATGAGGAAAGGTCCTCTAAAGGAACCGTGATGTTACCTATTCACGTGGGACCAATGCAAGAGGATACTATGTGTCAGGTCTTAGACATAGATCTCACCTACAATATTTTGTTAGGGCGACCCTCGATACATGAAATGCAGGTAGTACCTTCTACGTATCACCAGTGTGTCAAATTTATTTATGACGGACAAGAAATATCCATATCTACTGATCACAATCCATTTCAACATTACAATGCATGGGGGCAGCCCAAGACAGTTTGGTTCCTCATAATAGAGAAAAGTAGCTATCTTCAACATCAGATCTACAAACAGCAAAGCCCAACTCATTATCTAGAGATTTCAAGTAGCAAATGCAAATCAAAGACCAAGGTATGGGAGAATACTCTTTGGATCCCCTATGTTTGGCCAAATTACCCACATCACCCAGATCTCATGGATTTCCTACTACATCAACGCATCTGGTAACTCAGCCTATCACCAAATTCGATGGTACCTTCATCCAATTGGGAACTCTAGCACATGAATTAGAAGATAAGGATATTCTTAGCTGGTTATACAAAGATGAGGAAGAAGATAACAGAGCAGCTACTCTGGACATTGTTCTACCTACACACCTATATGGAAAAGGATACTTAATCATGCAGCAAATGGGATATGACGGTAAAAGACCTATTGGGAAATGTAAAGAAGGAGTCACTGAACCCATAGATCTTCCTTCACAACCCAGTAGAGACAAAATAGGATTGGGTTGTAACCTCACTTTCCTATTAAGAAAGTCACCCTGCATAACTATGAAACCTCAATGGAATGTAAAGAAGAAGTACAAAGAAGAATCCTGGTAGGAAGCACTCTTTAAGTCAGCAAAAACAATCCACAAGGCACGAGAATGTCAAGAACAGAAGTTACATTAGGAAAAGCTTCAAAGCCACAAGAAGGCCATATCTACAGCAGTAGGTCATATTCAAAATCCACTATGTCAAGAACAAATAAGATCATCTCAGGATACCATTATTTTTCCTAGAGGAGGCACAGTCTATGAACAAATACATAAAGTAGTAGTAGGATCTGACACCGAATCAACAAAAACTATCAAAATGGTATCCATCATGAAAGATTTGTTTTCACCATACAACATACCTATTTACAGCACTGATAGAATCTGGGATGATGCCTCAAAGACTAATTCCATTGAATATTCGTGGGGTACCTACTCAAATGCTACTATAGATATCCCTAATGATACTGACACCATACCCCTTTCTCAAGAAAAGCATAATGTAGAAGATAGACCTCTTGAATTTGGACCACAGAACATCTATCATGCCAAGGAAAGCGAACAGAAACATTATGAAAAAGTCTATATGGAAGATAATACCATCGAAGAGCTCGATGAAATCTTGAACTTCTTTACAACCAAGAACAATCATGATGAAAACTCTATCTTGACACTTACAGTAGAAGACCTTAATCCACCAAATGATTCCTTACCGCTTGTCTTTCCTGACCTCATCGACTGGGATGAACCTGAAATCCATGATATACCAATTTTCCCAGATGATGAATCTATTTTCCACTGCCTATGTACCGTAAATATGGAAATAGACTCTACTAGTGAACAAAGTAATGATGTCTGCCAATCAGGGAATGCCAAGTCTCTCAGTCACAAAAATAAACCAAATAAAAGATTTGATGCCGAAAACCAGTCAATGGCAGCTCTAGATCACAAAAAAGTAAAAATAAAGGATGCATCTGAGGGTCAAGACCTTTTTAAGGCACCTAACGATGGGAGACTTGACACTCTTCCTGAGCACTTTCATGAGCGATCACCCATATTGATTGAGCCCACTCAATCAATCAACATTGGCACCACAAAATTAGTCAGAAACATACACCTTGCAGAATCTCTAACAGAGGAGGAAAAATCAGCATTCATCATTTTCTTTAAAGAATAGCAAATTAACTTTGCTTGGTCATATGCCAGTATGCCTAGAGTAGATCCACACTTGATCATGCATCACTTGTCCATCTCTTCAGGAGTTAAACTAGTCAAGCAAAAGCTACGAAAGATGAATCCACAGGTGGCACTCATTGTCAAAACTGAACTAAAGAAACTATTAGGTGTCGGATTCATTCAACCCATTGACTATGCAGAAAGGATTTCCAACATCGTTCCAGTATCAAAACCAGATGGTAGTATCAGAATATGCACTGACTTCAGAGATGTCAACAAAGCTTGTCCAAAAGACAACTTTCCTCTGCCCAGTATCGACATAATTGTACACCTCACAGCAAGACATGCAATGCTCTCACTAATGGACGGTTTCTCCAAGTATAATCAAATCAAAATAGCCCTGGAAGGTCAAGATAAAATAGCATTCACCTGTCCTTGGGGAACATACTAATGGAATGTTATGCCTTTTGACTTAAAGAATGCAGGGGCCACTTATCAAAGAGCAATGACAACAATCTTTCATGAAATGATGCACACATTTATGGAAGATTACGTGGATGATTTACTAGCTAAATCCTTCACCAGAGCTGAACATCTAAGCATCTTAGAAAAGATTTTTGATCGATTGGAAAAATTCCAAGTCAGACTCAACCCTAAGAAGTGTGTCTTCGGGGTTACATCAGGCAAGTTACTAGGCTACATAGTCTCAGCTAAAGGTATTGAAGTAGATCCAACAAAGGTACAAGCCATTATGGAAATGCCACCACCAAAGAATATCACTCAACTCAGATCTCTACAAGGACAACTTCAATCAATCAGGCGATTCATCGCTCAACTAGCAGATAAAAGTCTACCATTTAACCATTTACTACACAAAAATGTACCATTCAGATGGGAGACCAAGTGTGCAGAATGTTTTTACCAAATCAAATGGTACCTAATGAATCCGCCAGTTCTGGTACCACCAGTCGCAAGAAAGCCACTTATCCTATATATCTCAAGAACAGATATATCACTGGGGGCACTATTGGCACAAGAAGATCTATAAGGAAAAGAATGAGCCATATACTATATCAGTAGGACATTGAATGGCTATGAACTCAACTGTACATTCATTGAAAAGGCTTTCCTAATAGTGGTCTTCACATCTCAGAAGTTTTGACATTATATGCTAGCACACACAATTAAGCTAGTGGCAGAAATTGATCCTCTCAAATATCTACTCAGCAAGGCAGCTCTTACAGGAAGATTGGCTAAATGGATCATGATTCTTAGTGAATTCGACATCCAATACATAGAAAGATGAGCCATCAAAGGACAAGCAATTGTAGATCAGCTGGTTGAAGCACCGCTACCAGGAAAACAAACTATGGAGATTGAGTTTCCGGACAGGGACATTCTTGCTATTTCTACCAAACAATGGACCCTATACTTTGATGGATCCTACACACAACATGGTTCAGGTGCTGGCATTCTATTCATCACTCCTAAAGGACACACTATACCAAGATCATATAGGCTTATGTTCCCATGCACAAATAATGTGGTTGAATATGAGGCATTGGTTATAGGCATCAAAATGGTCGTCGAATGGAAAATCATAGAGTTAAAGGTCTATGACGACTCACAACTAGTCGTCAATCAAATCAACAATGACTATCAGACAAAAGATGACAAGCTGCTACCCTACAAGTGAATTGTGGATGACTTCAAATAGTATTTTATGCACATCACCTTCGAGCAAATACCAAGGTTGAACAACAAAGCAGCCGATGCAATGGCTACTATCACTTCATTAGTACAAATTCCAAAGCAACAGAGTCATTACGAGTTCCTGGTAGAGCAACTGTTCTCCCCAGCTTATGACCACTCTGAATCCCATGTTATCTATTCCTTGACTGGTTCAGATTCTCCATTATATGGACCTATATACGACTACCTCAAGAACAATATCTTACCCATTGACCAATCCCATAACCAGAAACATAATTTTATTCGACAAGCTACCCGTTATACCCTTACTGCTGATACTTTGTATCGTCGAGGTCTAGATGGTACTCTTCTTCATTGCCTTGATCGTAATGATTCTGATTCCGCTTTACACAAGGTTCATGAAGGTATTTGTGGAACACATTCAAGTGGGACTACTCTTGCTAAAAAGCTTCTAAAGATGGGATACTACTAGCCTACAATGGAGAAAGATTCATATCACTTCGCCAAGAAATGTCCTAAATGCCAGATCCATGGCAATCTGATACATGCACCAGCACAGGAACTACAGCCATTACAACAACATGGCCCTTTTATCAGTGGGGACTAGACTTAGTCGACAAAATTTATCCTTCATCTTCAAATGGACACAAGTTCATTATAAATACAACAGAATACTTTACCAAATGGATAGAAGAAGTTCCCATGACCACAGTAACTGGGAAACAAATTGCCTCTTTTATCCTAAATTATTTAATCTGTAGATATCGTATTCCAAGTTTAATCATCACAGATAATGGACGACCTTTCAAAAACCAAGATGGACAAGAACTATGTGAAAAATTCAAAATCCAACATCGATTCTCTACACCATACTACCCACAGGGAAATGGTCAAGAAGAAGCATCTAACAAGACAATACTAAAAATCCTAAAGAAAAAAGTGAATGATGGAGGCAAAGATTGGCACGTACAACTCAATCCAGCACTTTGGGTGTATAGAACCAGCATCCACACACCTACAGGAGCAACACCGTACTCATTGGTATATGGATCAGAAGCCATTTTACCCTTGGAAGTAGAAATCCCATCTCTCAGAGTCTCTTTGAAAGGTTTAATCCCAGATGAAGAGTATCGAGTTAACCGACTGCAAGAACTTGAACTATTAGATGAATGATGTCAGCATGCTTACACTCATCTCAAAGCATATCAACAACACATGTGCAGGAGCTACAATCACAAGGTCATACCTCGCAACTTTAAAGTTGGTGACCTAGTCCTCAAAGAAAATCCAACAAATCAACAAGATCGAGAAAAGAAAGGGAAGTTTGAACCTAACTAGTTGGGTCCCTATGTCATCATATAAGTCTATGGATCAGGTTCCTATCAGCTAACAACTTTAGAAGGAGATGTGCTCGATGAACCAACTAACTACATCCATCTGAAGAAGTACTACACTTAAGTAGCCTAATGCACGGAAAAAAGCCAAAACAAGCAAAAAAAAAAAACAAAAAATCCAGAAAAAGAAAATAACGAAGTACAAAAAAAGCAACTAGTGAAAACCTGGTAATAGGTGCTATTGTGAAAGAACAGCTCCTCTATCTATCTCCATACCATTTTATCTATATCCTTAAAACATTATCAGCCATCGCCCGACACTTAGCACATATCCATTCAAGACATACTTAGCATAGTCACTATCCTGGTCTATCCATATATATCCTCTTACCACATTCCACCATGGCTTGGACATCACTGCACATATTCAAATCAAGAGGCACACTCAGCTAGGGGTAGTAAATTGTCAAAATTTGCAAACATTAAAGACACCAAAACTATTTGCAAAACTCAGAAACATTGCATCCAACAACCAAAACTACACTTCATCGCAAAGCAAAACAAAGAAACACAAAAATACCAAGGATGGATGATTTTCTGAAGTACTACATGTTGCATTATCGCATAAAAATCTTGACTATTCTTGCATTTTAAACTTTTTTGGATTCTTTTCCTTTTCTAACTAAATGCTTCAAAGCTAGAGATCATGGGGAAACTCCAATATTTTCTTAGTCTTCTGTCTGGGAGGTGATCATTTGTATTGTGTGGATACTTGCCTCGAGACATGATACATCGAATATCACTGAAGGCATGATTCCACTTCACACATACAAATGATTTAATCTTGTCTGTTTATACACAATCCGCACTCAGGTCGTCCTGGTTCAATTATACCTTGACGCTTGTGTTATCTTGCAAAATCAAATATCATGTAAATTTTTCTCAGGTCATTATGGTTCAATTATACCATTATGCTTGTATAAATTTTCAACATATCCTAAACAAATCAATGCTCAATGATGATACCTACAAAGAAAGCAAACAACATATGGTTGTATCAGGATGGCAAATACAAAATGAGGATGCTACCAAAAACAATTAGTTGCATATCATTTTACAATTAGTTGCATATCATTTTACAATTAATTGCATATCATTATCATACATTTTCAAGATACATCTCACAACATATCATTTTACACTTAGTTACATATCATTATCATACATCTCATTTTCAAAGATACATTTCACAGCATATTAAATCATACATCTCATTTTTTAAATACATCTCACAAATATATCAAAGCATACATCCTGCATCATCATAAAGTAAAGAAAAGAACACATAAGCACATACATCCATATAACACACCACATGATCAAAGATAATGATGCCGTATATATATATATCTCCAAAAATGATCAAAATATACAAAATCTATCATCTCTGTGTCTAGTACAAAGAATACAATGATAAAAAATACAACATAGACCACGTCTCTCAAGTATGGCTATCCCCTGATGGAGATGGTCTGGCTCCAGATGTCCCTACCCTTGGATCTCCTGGGGGATCATGTCTCGATGGCCTTGTCACACCTCGGCTCTCGGACTGCGACCCAGTATCTCGAGATCGACTAGATCTCGACTGTGTAAAGCTCTGTACTCGGCGATCCCTGGGTACCGCAGCCTCATAGTGTCGATGGTAGTACTCTGCCTCCTGAGCTCTCAAAGATAGCTCTCTCAAGGTGTCTCTCATCGGACCACCCGCCGCTGCTCTCTGGATGCTCGCTGTAAGCTCTTTCGCTTGACCCCACCACTCTATCTTCATGTCTCGCTCAGTGGTCAATTGCACAATCTGCCGCTGATATGTCAATACTTGTGCCTGTAGCTGCTATATAGTCACCTGTAGGGTCCTAATCTATGCATCCTCAACATGAGTGGGGATCCGAACCCGTAGTGGTACCTGTGTCGGGGCATCTCCTCTAACTCTACTTGTCCTTAGTGCAGGAAGTGGTAGCACATCTGTCCTCCTCCTCTGCACTAGCTGTGTTGCCTCATCCGTCCCCCCCACTATAGCCAATACCTCTCCCACCCTCCCCTCTCCACCTACTCCAAGGGCCAACCCCCCTCTCCCTCTATCTCTCACCACCCGTCTCACTGCTCTCTCCAAACCTCTATCTCCCCTCCTCCCCTGATCTCCTCTCCCTCGTCATCCTCCCCCACCATCTCCGTCATCCTCATCGTCTCCACCTCCCTCATCATCATCGTCATCAAATGATGGCCACATCTCCTCTAGATCCGATATCCTCACCATTGCCCACACGACGAACAATCTGGAAAACTCATCTATCATGCCCGCATCCAAAATCTTCAGGGCATAATCCCATATCTGGCCCGCTAAACCTAAAAACTCCTCCATGGCTACCGCACTATCAATCGTCGGACCCTAATCTGGTATGTCCTGCCTCCGTCGTGTATACAAGCAGGCCTCCTAAGGTATACCTTACTATCGACCAAATTGTCGCAAAACTCAAGTGACCACGAACCTCTCAATCACGAATGGAGTCCTCCCAATCAGGTATCTCGTCATAAACACATAGGGCATCTCCAGCCCATCCTCCACCCATACCTCACACCCTATATACGCTCGCCATGTGACTGTATCAACATCATCTAGCATTCTCCTCCAATGCTCTAGTTTGCCCAGCTTTCGCTGGACAACTAGACCCTTGTACCCATAGGCATAGGCATGTCCAATAGGCCTATCTCTATCTGCTAATGGCCTGGCGGCCAGAATGTGCTCCCAGCACCATACCTATAAGAGCATTACGCTAGCTGACAAACTGCCATAACCTAGGTATACCACCTCGTGTAAATCCCTGTACAAATGGGATAGCATAACCGATCCCCACGCAAACCTGCGGCCCTATGTAACCATGTCCTCTAACACCAGCCCACATCCCACAGATAGTCCCTTAGACCTATGGTCAAGACATAGAAAGCCACCTATAAACCCTGCCAATACTGATGGAAGCGGTGCATAATCCAAGTCTAGGAACTCCTGCCAAGGGAGCTCATGTCCATATATTGTCTCATCATGGAATATGTCGTGAAGTGCCTCTGTGCCACCCTCCTTCGACTACTCATAAGGTAGTAGTGAACCTACTACTAGTATGCACAGAATCCTGTAACAGTCCTCTGGCGTGACCATCATCTCACCCGTGGCAAAGTGGAAGGTGTTCGTGTCGTTGTGCCACCTCTCTGCGAGCGCTGTAAGTAACCCCCAGTTCATAGTGAACCGAGGCATATCCAACAGGGATGTCAACCCGCATCTCTTAATAATATCGAGGTCAGCCTATGTCAACCATGGTATCAAAGTCCAAGGCCTAGGAAATCTCTCACACGACTGAACCATGCCTAATCGCTCTTGTCAACCAGCAAAACAAGTCCAATATCAGTTTCCCAATCAAACCAAAGATATCAAAATCAAACTCATATCAACAACATGAAACAATTTGCTCATCTACATCAAGTTCAACATGCTGTCATTTCATATCAACTTGTAACACAACTCAAGTTATCAAAAACCATATCAAAACTTGTAAAACAACTCAAGTCTCCAAATCACATAAACTTGTAAAACATCTCAAGTTTTCCACCCATATGAGCTTGTAAAACAACTCAAGTTTCCAACCCATATCAGCTTGTAACACAAATCAGGCTTCACACATTGAACTTGAAACAAAGTGCAAAAACAAATCATGCTTTGATCAAAACAACACATTAATATCTAAGCATAACTTGAAATATCGCAAATCAAAACAAGTTATATCAACAATCATATTGGACAAATCAATAAAAACCATGATAGCAAAACACAACAGTTTCACAAATCACCCCATCTCACAAAATTTTTCCTGATGCGCTAAAACAGATTCTCCCCACTCTAAAATACACCCATGCGCTATGCTGTTTTCTTCACCCGCTAATCTATTTACCCTATGCGCTACACTGCCTCTACGTGCTATCCTTTTTCCGCAATGCGCCACCCAACCTACCCTATGTGCTAAAACCTATTTATGTGCTAACCTATACCTTGCTGATGCTACCTATTTGACCCTATGCTCTAGGTCTACCCTACACGCTAAAACCCCTTACCCATGCGAACCCCTATGACCCTTATGCACTAGGTCTTGCTCACGTGCTACCCTATTGACTTGACGCGCTATCCTATGTTCAACATGCTCTACTTTCCTGCCACATGCTAACCTAGAACTTCTATGCGCTACACTATTTGTTTCAGACGCAGCCCTAAAGTCAAACTTTATGCGCTACCTAAATTTTTGTATGCACTAAATTATGGCTTTGACGCACTAAACCGATAAAAACGAAATTTAAAAATAAAAAATTGATGAAAAATGATAAAATCAAAAATCAAAAAAGGGTCAAAAGTGTTGAGTTACTCGTGGTCCATATGCGACAGGTCTCTGGTACCTCCGAACACGCTCAAAAAAATGCCTGGTATATGGAATAGGCATTTTGATTTCTCTCCAAATTCTCTTTCTCCAAAGTCAACAATGCACAAATGAATCAAATCAAAGCACTTTTCCCCTTTTATAGGAGGAAAATGAAATTAAGGTTAGGGAACTGGGCATGTAATTTGCTCATGGTCTCCCTTATACCCTAAAACATGTAAATTATCAGGAGGTGAATCAATTTAAACATTTCACATAGACAAAATCATACACACCAAACACAAATCACCAAATCAAATCCAAAGTTTCAAAATATTGATTCATCTCCCGAGGGGGCATCACCATCAAATATCAAATCTGGGACATCACACATCAAATCAAATCTAGGGCACGACTTGAAAATCATACAAGCAAAAATTTCATTTGATCATAAATCACGATAAAACGTCATTTTCTTTGAAATAACATGTGCACACACGTCACTTCAAAGAGGGGAAAAATGTAGATGTATAAAAATGACCATATTCCTAAATGAATATTTTGTGTTCATTTCTCTATTTAATTGAATCTAATTTAATTAAAGTACTTGCATTCCTCTATTTAATTAAGTAAATTACTCAATTAAATTCACTATACCCATTTAATGAATAAATCATTTTATTCAATTAAATCCCTTCTATCCGTTTTTATTAAATTCAAATTTAATTAAATAGTTATCCTAAATTGAATAAATCTAATTTATTTAATTTCCCCAAATTACAACCAAATTGAATTAAATTAACTTTATTTCAATTAAATCCTATTATCCCTCCATCCACTTGCATTCTCCTACATCTCCCACTTGCATTCTAAAAACCTATTCCTAATTTCTTCTAGACCCCTCTAATCACTGTTAAATTAACCTAACCCATCTTCTAAACTTTGTCACATCCCTAAACAAAGGGAAGTCACTTCTCAAACCCTCAAAGTCTTCAATAACCATTAAAGGCTCCAAGTCTCCAACAACTTTCTCTTACAAACCATTAATGGTTAACTCAACCCCCTTGGCATGATTAGAGACTTTCTGTAAACTCAATCTCTATGTAACCCAAGGGCCTCATCAAGCATTCATTGCTTTGACCATGGTTATCCCTTAATCATTTGCACAAGAGTTTATCCTTTGATTAAAACATAATCCAATGGGTAATCTTAACTTAAGCTTGACCCTTACCCTCTAGATAACCATGAGGTCTTCTCAGGCATTTAATGTCTCCAACCCCTTTTCTCAACCAGTCTTATGTTGACATTTGTCACCATTTCATTGGTGCAAATTGCAAACATAGATTCCCAACTTTCAAACTTAGCCCTTGATTAACTCTTTCAATCCTGACCATCCATTGCCCTATTTTTGCTATAAATAGATCTCTCATCCCTCCATTTTAAAGGATCCAAGTTTGTAGTATCATACTTATGCTCAAATACATTCAAGCTTTCATTTCATATATGCTCATCATTTAGCCTCTCTTTAAAATAGAAATTAATCTAATATGCATTTTAGACTATTTCTATTATCATTAGCTTAAATCATTCACTAATATAGCATGCTAGGATAGTTTGTTTACTAATCTCATCATCTTATAATTAGTTTATTGCATTTCTAGAATCATGCATAGCTTAGAAGAATCATGCATAGCTTAGAAGGCATCTCATATTAAAACCAACAAAAGCATCCCTCGTTCTTGCATTTGCCATCCCTAAACCATTTTGCTCAGTGATCTGAGAGCAAAAACATTGGTTTGAGGGACCGTGTAAGATAGAGAACCATGGGACCCACCTTGGGAAGCTGAGTGATACTTCATTACTCTATAGCTTGCACCAAGAAGTCCTGTGAGTGTGTGAGCAAGGCTCCATAGAGCTTCGTTTTTCACATATTGAGTTCTATCAACCTGCTTTTCCCACATACAGTATGTATGTATGTATGTATGTATGTATGTATGAGGATAGGTATAGGTATATGTATATACATATATACCTTTATGTATATGTTCATAAGTATGCACATATGTATTGTATGTATAAACAAATGTAATTATATCATGTTTTAATGTGTTGTTATTGCTTTACTCATTTCTCATGGGTTAACACAATACGTCTCCTACTTTAAAGGACTCTGAAACAAATTTTGTCTATCAATAATATGCATGCTTCATAAATTACCTTGTCCAGAGGTTAGAAATATGATTGTTGAAGAATTCAAATGAGATTTGAATGGTTATGTAATTTTTTTATTATTTACTAATCTTAAGCATGAATTAGTATAAGATTAAGGTTCCATCACTATATGCATGTATGTATGTATGCATGCATGCATGTATGTATGTATGTATACAAACTTAAACTTGAATTTACTTTAACAATCTAACTTCTAGCACCTACCCTTTTTAAAAAATATTCTTTTCTTTTTAATAAAAAAAAATTAATACTGTTGTTGTCATAAAAACACAAATCTCAATATATTAAAGTAGTGATGTGATACATTGGATTGGTACTAGTGACCTTTTTACAAGATAGTGTATAAATACATCACTAATATTTGATTAAACCTTGTCAACAATACAAAATTTCAAGCTCATTTATAACAAGACTTCTATTCCAAGTTAATGTGTCTCCATGTACATACATACATACATACATACAAAGACAAGCTTATCTTGTTTTTATATGTATGTATGTATGTATGTATATTTGTATACAAACTTAAACTTGAATATACTTTAACAATCTAACTTCTAGCACCTACCCTTTTTTAAAAATATTCTTTTCTTTTTAATAAAAAAAAATTAATATTGTTGTTGTCACAAAAACACAAATCCCAATATATTAAAGTAATGATGTGATACATTGGATTGGTACTAGTGACTTTTTTACAAGACATTGTATAAATACATCACTAATATTTGATTAAACCTTGTCAACAATACAAAATTTCAAGCTCATTTATAACAAGACTTCTATTCCAAGTTAATGTGTCTCCATGTACATGCATACATACATACATACATACATACATACATACATACAAAGACAAGCTTATCTTGTTTTTCGATGTGTTGTTATTGCTTTATTCATTTCTCATGTTAAATAACACAAACTGTTTTCTTCTTTAAAGGAGACAAAATCAATTTTTTCGTGCCAATAATATGTGAGCTATTGTTAATTATCTTGTCTAGAGGTTAGAGTGTCGATTGTTCGAAAATCCACGTAAGAGTTTAATTGTTATGTATATTGTCTATAATTTGTAAGCCAAATCATGAATTAATATGGGTAACATTTAAGAAAATGGATTAGTCATTAAGTTATATTTCAGCTTTTGGATATTTATCTTCTTCATTATATTCTTAGCTAAAATATCTTTGTATTAAATGACTTTTATTTTTTGTTTAAAACATTTTAACATTACGTAAAAACATATTGTTGAATATTTCATTTAGATTGATTTATTCAAATGTAAACACATAAAATAAAATAAAAACTAAAGGTTGAATAAACTTTAATGTTGCCACCTAGAAAAATAATCTTTTAATTTAAATTAAAAGACGAATAAAATCATTCACGTTCTATAATTAAAACTTAAACAACATCATTCTCTATCAAAATGAAAATATTAATGTATTAATGTAATAATGTAATACATTAGATTGGTACTTGACTTTTCTCCAAGATATTTAATAACTACATAAGTAGTATTTCATTAAGCCTTGTCAATATTTCAAAATTTAAAGGTCATTTATTATAATACTTCTATTCCAACTCAATATATATACACACATAGATACACATAGACATACACATACAGACAAAAATATGTGTATGTATGTATGTATGTATGTATGTATGTATGTATGTGTGTATGCATGTATTTATGTATGTATGTATGTATGTATGTATGTATGTATGTATGAGGATAGGTATAGGTATATGTATATACATATATACCTTTATGTATATGTTCATATGTATGCACATATGTATTGTATGTATAAACAAATATAATTATATCATGTTTTAATGTGTTGTTATTGCTTTACTCATTTCTCATGGGTTAACACAATCTGTCTCCTACTTTAAAGGACTCTCAAACAAATTTTGTCTATCAATAATATGCATGCTTCATAAATTACCTTCTCTAGAGGTTAGAAATATGACTGTTGAAGAATTTAAATGAGATTTGAATGGTTATGTAAATTTTTTATTATTTACTAATCTTAACCATGAATTAGTATAAGATTAAGGTTCAATCACTATATGCATGTATGTATGCATGCATGCATGTATGTATGTATGTATGTATGTATATAAACTTAAACTTGAATATACTTTAACAATCTAACTTCTAGCAGCTAGCCTTTTTAAAAAATATTCTTTTCTTTTTAATTAAAAAAAATTAATACTGTTGTTTGTCATAAAAACACAAATCTCAATATATTAAAGTAATGATGTGATACATTGGATTGGTACTAGTGACCTTTTTACAAGACAGTGTATAAATACATCACTAATATTTGATTAAACCTTGTCAACAATACAAAATTTCAAGGTCATTTATAAAAAGACTTCTATTCCAAGTTAATATATCTCCATGTACATACATACATACATACATACATACATACATACACTCATACAAAGACAAGCTTATCTTGTTTTTATATGTATGTATGAATGTATGTATGTATGCATGCATGCATCCATGCATGCATGTATGTATGTATGTATATATGTATTTATGTATACAAACTTAAACTTGAATATACTTCAACAATCTAACTTCTAGCACCTACCCTTTTTAAAAAATATTCTTTTCTTTTTAATAAAAAATATTAATACTGTTGTTGTCATAAAAACACAAATTTCAATATATTAAAGTAATGATGTGATACATTGGATTGGTACTAGTGACTTTTTTACAAGACATTGTATAAATACATCAGTAATATTTGATTAAACCTTGTCAACAATATAAAATTTCAAGCTGATTTATAACAAGACTTCTATTCCAAGTTAATGTGTCTCCATGTGCATGCATACATACATACATACATACATACATACATACATGCATGCATACATACATACATACATACATACATACATACATACAAAGACAAGCTTATCTTGTTTTTCAATGTGCTGTTATTGCTTTATTCATTTCTCATGTTAAATAACACAAACTGTTTTCTTCTTTAAAGGAGACAAAATCAATTTTTTCATACCAATAATATGTGAGCTATTGTTAATTATCTTGTCTAGAGGTTAGAGTGTCGATTGTTCGAAAATCCACGTAAGAGTTTAATGGTTATGTATATTGTCTATAATTTGTAAGTGTTGGTGTAAATAATTATTCATCATGGATATTATTACACTTACTTAAGTTTACTTAGGATAATGCATTTCATAGTAGTTTGGATATGAGACACTTGGGTGTTTGTGCCACATTGGGATAGTGTGTGTAGGAGAAATTCCACCTCTTATGGTGTTGATCTTGTTATTACACTATCATATCCACTTATTATGGAGTGATAATTCCACCTTCGGTGGGTGATCCACCTCATGTGGAATATTATATTATTTCTCCTACCTACCCACACCTATTTCCTACCTACCCTTGTTTCTTATTGAGCCACATGTCATATTTGTGTGCTCATACATATCCCTAGGCTTGCCTATATAAGCAAGCTCATCTACATTGTATGTAACAATTGTTGATCATTTTTCTATTGATGATAATACAGTTTATTCTTGTCCCATATTGTGTCTCTATCTTGTACATTTCATTGACCTCTTGATCTTGGCAAAATCCAACATGGTATCAGAGCAATTGGGGCTTCATTGATTCGTCTTGAAGAGGCATTATTGTGACGTCAAGAGGCAGATCTGAGGAGTAGCATCTTTTGGAGGCATCCTAGACCAGATCCGACCTCACCATTGCGTCCGGAAGGCCGTTTCCATGAATTTTGGTTATAAAGTTGGCCTATTTTGGTGAGAAAATTTTTTTCTCCATTTTTGCCCTATTCGTACGGATTTTCGAAATATAATTATTTTTTTTCGAAAAAAATTTCATTTTTCTGAAAATTTGTTTTCAAAAAAAATTGAAAAATCAAAAAAAATTGAAAAAAAAATTGAAAAAGATCAAAAAATTGAAAAAGAATAAAAAAAATTTTAAAAAAAAAACGATTTTTTGGGGGGTCCACAGACCCCCCCCGTGCCGATCGTACCTGCGTTTAGCAGGTTGCAGGTACTTTGCGCAGTCGCCGTACCTGTCGTTGCAGGTGTTGCAGGTTCGGACGCTGGTCACCATCACCGCCGCTGTCGCCGAGTCCATCGTCGTCCGTGCACGCAGTCCCGCCAGCGCCCACGCGCTGCTCCGCTCCGGCAACGCCCGCGTCCTCCCTGCAAGCGCTAGCTGCGGCCTCCGGTGCCACTCCCCACTTCCATAGGCTCCCTCCGCTCCCGGCAACAACAGCTCCCGGGCCCGGATCTTTCTCTCCGGCTGTGCCACCCCCGCCACGCGGACACAGACCGGAGGAACCCGCGTCCACCATGTGGCAGGCGGCCACTGGCCCGCGGGTAAAACCCTGACACGTCGGATTTTCCGTACAGTGACATGCAGAAAACCGTACACACAGTCATCAGTACAGACTACCACATCAGCAGCCACATCAACCTGCACAGTCAGCATTTTTGTATAGTACGGAATACACAGTCAGCTTGCCATGCAACCTGTCCATACGGTACGGACGTCCAGTCAACAGAGCGAAGTTTTTGTGACGGTCATACGATCGTCAAATTTAATCGCGTGATTTGTTGACATCAGCGCCACATCAGCAGGGTTTGAAAATTTTTGGACCCCCTCTCATTTGCATTTTTGATTTTGCAGTTCAACTTCAAATGGCCATAACTTGCTCATTTTTGCTCCTTTTTGGGTGCAATTTTTTTTGAAATGGGTTATAATTTCGTGCTCTCCGCAGTGGTGATGAAATTATTTGATTTTGATGCATGGATTTTTAAGAAAATGCAGTTTTTGGTGACTGTCCCTGAGTAATCCCAGTTTTTACAACTTCAGAGGCTTCGTTTGGGGTCATACGACCTCCTTTTTAGGTGCCGTTTTTTTTGAAAGTGCATATTTTTTCATCTACTTTCACATGATGCTATCAGATTGATGTCATTGTAAGTAGAAATTGTACTTTTAGATCTTGGCCATTTTTGGCTCTCTTGGTACTTGTATATTTGCTTGAATCTCAGTTAGATTCATTACACTATTGATTGAAGTCTCTTGTATCTCATTTGAGAAGTTGTAAAATTTGCATCATAAGTCCACTTTGCCTTGTTTTGCAAGTGGCTCATTGTAATCGCACTAAGTATAAAGTGCCAAAATCATCACTTTAGGGGGGGTACTTTGATTGATTGAATTTGGGGGGTGTCTCTTGTGCTCTTGTGTTCTTTCCTTTTTGCTGCTATGGGTTCTTCTAAGTTTCCTCTCTTAACTCCACATAATTATGCTACTTGGAAAATTGATGCATGGAGTAAACTTATGAAAAAAGGACTCACTCATTACATTGATGGAACTATTGTTGCTCCAGCTGATCCTAAGGCTGATCCAGTTGGTCACTTAGATTGGCTCACTAAAAATATCATGGCAATTGGTACCTTAAGAAAGTATGTATCAAAGGATCTCATTTTTCATATTTAGAAATGTACTCTAATCAAGGATGCTTGGCAAAAGTTTCAAGACTTGTATGGTCAAGTTGATGAGATTAGGGGATATCAAATTGATAGTGATCTCACCATGTTAGATCCCAAGAACTTTGATACTATACAAGATTATGTCACTAAGGCAAATGAGTTGAGGGCACAACTCAAAGATTGTGGCATTGATAAAAAGGATACTCAATTGATATTCAACTTGATAGGGAAGCTTCCACAAGAATATGCAGCATTTGTTTCTAGTTTCCAAACTCATAGGATGACAATGGGTTCAAGCTACAAAATGCCTACATTTGATGCTTTCAATGAAATGTTGATGATGGAACAAACTAAGTTGATAAGCATGGGCATTCTTAAGGCTTCTTCTAAGTCTCAAGCATTAGTGGCAAACCAAGGGAACAAAGGAAATCAAGGAAAGGACAACTCAAACAAGAAGAAATGGCAATCAAAGCCTAAAGAAAAAGCACCATCTTCTCCAAAACAAGGAGATTCATTCTCTTCCAAGAGAGATAATTCACCAAAGAGGGAAAGACCTACTTGTGCTTATTGTAAAAAGATTGGTCATGAGGAACATCGTTGCCATACTAAGAAGATTGATGAACTCACACATATCATCAAAAAGCATAACATTGATTTGCCTAAAGTCTACAAGAAGGATGATTCATCAACTTCCACTTCCTCACATTCAAAAGGAAAAGGGCAAGCATTCATGGCTTCTACAAGTGGAAAGACTCACTCTTTTGGAACAAGAAAAGGAAAAGCTCTATGTGCTACAACAAATCATACTTCAGAGAGATGGCTTCTAGATTCAGGGGCTTCTCATCATATGGCATCTTCACAATCTATGTTCTCTACACTTGAGCCTTGCACCATGCCACAGATTTTGATGGGCAATCATACATACATGGATGTGATTGGGAAAGGATCTATTGACATTGGGGATAACTCCTTCAATGATGTGTTGTGTGTACCCCACTTGACAAACAATCTCCTTTCTATCTATCAAATCACACATGCCGCAACTAAGAGAGTTGTGGAGTTCACACCTGACTCAGTTTTCATTAGAGACATGGAGACTAGAGCTATCATTGCGACTGGGGTGGTTGATCATGCATCTCGGTTATACTCCTTTTCAGATTTTGTTGATGATGATGATTTCACATTTGATGATTCTACACATGATGATCACACTTATTGTAATGGTTCAGACTTTGAGGAGAACTTTGGACACTTGAACATGGGGATTCTCACATGTAACCTAGTTCTTGAGTCTTGTATTTCATCTCCTCATATTGATATTACATCACCTATTGCACCTGATGATGCAGATAGTGCGACAGTTTTGCCTTCATATGATTCAGTGCAGCAGGATATACATTGTCTTCCAGCTTCAGATTCATGGGATGATTACATGACAGATATTGCAGGTTTGTTTATGGAATCCTACATTGCAGATTTGGGAGACATCATTGATGACATTCATCTTCTCTTTGATGAAGATGATTCTTCTTCGATTGTTGCGAGGGCACACTCTGACCCTCTTGTTCATTCTCTACATGATCATTCTTTCGAGGTTGACATGATTGTGGATACTTATGTACAGCAGTTGGAGGAGGTCTCTTTATTCTTTGAGAAGACACATGAGTCTTTGGACATTGTTCTACATCCATCTCCACTAGATCTTGGAGTGCCTTTTTCAGTAGTGTGGCACAGTTTACCACCTTTGGAAGGGGTATCTTTCAGCATCGACATGGGGACACTTGAGTAGTTTTTAGAAATTCCTTTCATCATGAGTTTTCTTCATACATCTTCCCTTCATGATTGGGGAGACTTCATGGATACACCTTTGGTTTTGTTTCTTCCTAAGGGGAGGAATGTTGTTCGACGTTCGTGGAGTAGTTTCTTCATACATCAAGCTTCTATCATTGGTACAGATTCTTCATTGAGGGAGGATCATAGTTTGACTTCTCTTCTTCTCTCATATGGGGGGGACTTTTTCCTCACATGGGGTTTTGTTCCTCACATTCTTCTTTGAGAGTTCTCTTGTATAGCTTTCATCTCTCTTTTGGGTGAGGGTTTTTTCCCATTGGGTTTTTCTCTCTTTCCCCACTTTGTGAGAGATTTCATTGGTTTGCATGCATTTGCATTTGTTCATGGGTACCTAACATGGCCTCGTAGCCGGGACCCATCTTGCATTGCTTAGTTGCATTGTAGACTTAAGTGTGTTCCCCTAAGTTGCACTTAAGGGGGGGTGTTGGTGTAAATAATTATTCATCATGGATATTATTACACTTACTTAAGTTTACTTAGGATAATGCATTTCATAGTAGTTTGGATATGAGACACTTGGGTGTTTGTGCCACATTGGGATAGTGTGTGTAGGAGAAATTCCACCTCTTATGGTGTTGATCTTGTTATTACACTATCATATCCACTTATTGTGGAGTGATAATTCCACCTTCGGTGGGTGATCCACCTCATGTGGAATATTATATTATTTCTCCTACCTACCCACACCTATTTCCTACCTACCCTTGTTTCTTATTGAGCCACATGTCATATTTGTGTGCTCATACATATCCCTAGCCTTGCCTATATAAGCAGGCTCATCTACATTGTATGTAACAATTGTTGATCATTTTTCTATTGATGAGAATACAGTTTATTCTTGTCCCATATTGTGTCTCTATCTTGTACATTTCATTGACCTCTTGATCTTGGCAAAATCCAACAGTAAGCCAAATCGTGAATTAATATGAGTAACATTTAAGAAAATGGATAGTCATTAAGTTATATTTCAGCTTTTGGATATTTATCTTCTTCATTATATTCTTACCTATAATATCTTTGTATTAAATGACTTTTCTTTTTCGTTTATAACATTTTAACATTATATAAAAACATTTTGTTGAATATTTCATTTAGATTGATTTATTTAAATGTAAACACATAAGATAAAATAAAAACTAAAGGTTGAATAAACTTTAATGCTGCCACCTAGAAAAATAATCTTTTAATTTAAATTAAAAGATGAATAAAATCATTCACGTTCTATAATTAAAACTTAAACAACATCATTCTCTATCAAAATGAAAATATTAATGTATTAATGTAATAATGTAATACATTAGATTGGTACTTGACTTTTCTCCAAGATATTTAATGACTACATAAGTAGTATTTCATTAAGCCTTGTCAATATTTCAAAATTTAAAGGTCATTTATTATAACACTTCTATTCCAACTCAATATATATACACACATAGACATACACATACAAACAAAAATATGTGTATGTATGTATGCATGCATGCATTTATGTATGAATGTATGTATGTATGTATGTATGCATGCATACATGTATGTATGTATGTATGTATGTATGTATGTATGTATGTATGTATGAGGATAAGTATAGTTATATGTATATACATATATACCTTTATGTATATGTTCATATGTATTGTATGTATAAACAAATATAATTATATCATGTTTTAATGTGTTGTTATTGCTTTACTCATTTCTCATGGGTTAACACAATACGTCTCCTACTTTAAAGGACTCTCAAACAAATTTTGTCTATCAATAATATGCATGCTTCATAAATTACCTTGTCTAGAGGTTAGAAATATGATTGTTCAAGAATTCAAATGAGATTTGAATGGTTATGTAATTTTTTTATTATTTACTAATCTTAACCATGAATTAGTATAAGATTAAGGTTCAATCACTATATGCATGCATGTATGTATGTATGTATATAAACTTAAACCTGAATATACTTTAACAATCTAACTTCTAGCACCTACCCTTTTAAAAAAATATTCTTTTCTTTTTGCTTAAAAAAATCAATACTGTTGTTGTCATAAAAACACCAATCTCAATATAATAAAGTAATGATGTGATACATTGGATTGGTACTAGTGACTTTTTTACAAGACAGTGTATAAATACATCACTAATATTTGATTAAACCTTGTCAACAATACAAAATTTCAAGGTCATTTATAACAAGACTTCTATTCCAAGTTAATATGTCTCTATGTACATACCTACATACATACATACATACATACATACATACATAGACAAGCTTATCTTGTTTTTATATGTATGTATGTATGTATGTATGTATGTATGTATGTATGTATGCATGCATGCATGCATGTATGTATGTATGTATGTATGTATGTATACAAACTTAAACTTGAATATACTTTAACAATCTAACTTGTAGCACCTACCCTTTTTAAAAAATATTCGTTTCTTTTTAATAAAAAAAATTAATAGTGTTGTTGTCATAGAAACACAAATCTCAATATATTAAAGTAATGATGTGATACATTGGATTGGTACTAGTGACTTTTTTACAAGACATTGTACAAATACATCACTAATATTTGATTAAACCTTGTCAACAATACAAAATTTTTAAGTCATTTATAATAAGACTTCTATTCCAAGTTAATGTGTCTCCATGTACATACATACATACATACATACATACAAAGACAAGCTTATCTTGTTTTTTGATGTGTTGTTATTGCTTTATTCATTTCTCATGTTAAATAACACAAACTGTTTTCTTCTTTAAAGGAGACAAAATAATTTTTTTCCTACCAATAATATGAGAGCTATTATTAATTATCTTGTCTAGAGGTTAGAGTGTCAATTGTTGGAAAATTCACATAAGAGTTTAATGGTTATGTATATTGTCTATAATTTGTAAGCTGAATCGTGAATTAATATGAGTAATATTTAAGAAAATGGATTAGCCATTAAGTTATTTTTCTGCTTTTGGATATTTATCTTTTTCATTATATTCTTACCTAAACTATCTTTGTATTAAATGACTTTTCTTTTATGTTTATAACATTTTAACATTATATAAAAAAAATTGTTGAATATTTCATTTAGATTGATTTATTCAAATGTAAACACTTAAAATAAAATAAAAACTTAAGGTTGAATAAACTTTAATGCTGCCACCTACTCTTTTAAAAATTATTTTTTAATTTAAATTAAAAGATGAATAAAATCATTCACGTTCTATATTCAATATAATGATATACTTTTATACATAATATTTTATTACTCCATCACCAAAATTTCATTAAGCCCTGCATTGAAAGCTTTATATTCCAAGTCAATGAAATAGGTAGGTAGCCACTTGCTTTCAGTACAAAAAAATCTACTTTCCAGCAATTGCCACCTTGGAGAATAGTCTGCCTGAGTTTGGTAAAGCATTGAATAGACGATGTAATATATACTCCACTAAAACTTGTTTGGATGACTGAACTGGTCTTTTTGGCCAGGTCAACCAGGGTTCCATGCACCTGCTTAGAAAGCCGTTTCATTCAGGAAAGCTGACAAAATGTGTAACCTAAAAAAATTGCAAATTATAGTTAAGCCTAGGCTATAAGTCTCCGGCTACAGTTGAACGCATTACCAGTATATTAGGAAATCTTCTCGTTTTTAAGGGCCAATGGTTGAATTTTGGACCATTCAATGATGTGGATGGACAGAATCTTCTGTTTTTCCTTCTTTACGTGCAAGTCTAAAGACTTTAGAGCTCTAGCTATTTTTTATTGATTATTAAATAAAGACGACTTAATATTTATTGTTTTTAGATTTAATATGTATATTTTTTTCATTTGACATTTTCCTTTATACAAATAATCTTAATATTATATTATATAAATTCTAAAGAATTAATGTCAACGATTACGTATGTTAATGTAATAGTTTTAATGATAATTTTTCATATAAATATAAAATGTTAATTATTTATCTAATAGAAGATTCAATATTTTCATTTATTATTATGTCAAGTTATACTCATAGTAAGTGGTAGAAGTCATTTATCAATTGATGAGATCTAGAATAACATTTAATCATTTTGAAACGTTAACATGAACTTTGTAGTTTAGTAAAGTTCTTCCACTTGATTCCACATGGTGGGCTTATTTATTCATGTTATATGAATGACCTCTCAACTATTCAATGTTGTGCTAAATGTAGGCGATCTCCTCTTAGATTTAATGTACATTTTAATTTTAATTTGTGGTGGTAATTGCATAGAAGGTAGATTTATTTGGGTCTAGTTGCAAGTAGTGGCTATTTAGTCCATCTAATTTAGAAATTGGTGGAAATATTTGGTTGAGCTGGAATATAAGCCCCAAGTATAGAACAAACAAGGAGTCTTGTAATAATGAGATGACCTTGAAATGTTTTGCTATAGAAAAATCAGGTACTAAATAAGTATCGTAGATTAATCTTTTGAGATTTTTATTTATGACGATTAATGATGCTTTTAATTTTTTAATATTAGAAAGAGAATAATATATAAAAGTAAGTGATAGAGGATAAAGAATTGAAGCTATGTGAGTCAAGTCTAAAATTGCACCTTTCCAATAAAAATGAATAAATTCGTTTTCTTTTCATTTGCCTACATTTTACTAAATCAATGAATGTTCAAAAAACATTTTTTGATATCATATCTCTGCATTACTTGAGAATATAATGAAGAAAATAAATATGAAAAAAAATTAAGTATAATTCAATGGATAAATCTAAGCACCTGAACATTACTCTTATAAATAAATTCATATTTAAGATTACGAAACTCTAGAAAATATATGTAACTATTCAACTCTTAGCTTGATTCCTGAAAAATAGGATCTCCTACATCTTGTTAAGGTAATTAATAATAGATTACATGTACTTGATAGAAACAAATATTCAAGTGTCTCTCAAAGTAGAAAGCATTTTGTATTAAAATATATGATAGATGAATCAAGTTGCTATGGGAAATGAGCAATGTGAAAAAATAAATAAGGTTGTGTTTGTGTGCCCCCCCCCCCCCCACACACACACATTGAAAGGAAGGAAACAACTTCATATAAACAAATTTAAGAAAGAAAAGTGTGTCTTGCTCCTAATATGCCATTTCGAGTCCTTAAAAAAGTTTCAATCGCAAAACATGGATTGGTAAAGTTGTAGGGAAGGAGAGACTAGATATTATTTATTAAAAATTGAAAGATGAATCTCATCCTATAACTAGGACTCAATTTTATAGTTAAAGGAGGGAATATCCCATGTGTCCTAAAATTTTTGCATTCCTATTTTAAACAAGGCCTTTTTCATCAATTTGCTTGCAAACTATAGTACGATGTTCATCCACCTATATAAACCCATTCTACTTAATTGATGAACTAGGGAATTTGTTCCTATAAAATAATCAAACAAGTTTAATAAGGGATAAACAACTATTAGGTGTTTCAAATGATCTTGAATTGAGTTGAAGCATGTGAATAGAAGAATTTTCTCCTCTGAACCAATAACTAAGAAATAGAAATGTAATTGTAAATATTTTATTGCAATATCATATTATAAATTTATAGAGAGCATAGCCTCAAAGTTCTCTTACAATTTATGTTTCTATGAGAAATATTTCTTGATTGTGAGGTTAATAATTCCTAAATTACCTTGATCATTGTGTTGAATGTACAATAAAAACAAGATGAGACTAGCTTATCTATTTTGTTATCCCAAATCACCCTTAAGAATCCTCTAATTAGTGGAGTAAGCTTATTGCAATAATCTTTGGTAGACAACCACCATAATGAGACATGAACATGATTAGAAAGAAGGATTTTATTAGTTATATGTATGTATATATCAATAAAAAGAATTATTTCATCCATCATTTGTCTCTCTTTTATTATAATACCACTTTCACATATCTATAAGGAAGATCTAATAAATGCCTAAGTACATAGAGATCACTCCATATGTAAGTTGATATTGTTAAAGAGGAATCTAGCATGGGAGATAAAAAATCACTTTTATGTATTAATTTTTGAGAGCCTAAGGGATCATTGTAAATATATAGAACATAAATGATTAGCTACATTTTTCCTATAAATTTATACAAATATAACATGTATCATCAATGAAATGAGGGTTCAATATAATTAGCCCATTGGAGACAGAAATGACATTCAAATAAGTAGTTGGGTGTAGGAAATTTTAAAGGAAGTGACTAGATGCATCAATAAATAGAACATGGAAAAAAATATTTAGAGGGAAGCCTTAATGGACAAGTCTTGTTAAGGGGAAAAAAGTAAAAAAGTGATCACTTAATAGCTAGTCAAGAATTTACATCCTTGAAATGGACCTTCATTCAAATGGGATAAATATCTAGGTTTAAAATAAAGCTACTTAAGAATGTTAGAGATGAATTGCCAATTAATTCCTTCATCTATGCTTTATCTTTATTTATAGCTTGACTATTTAAGGACATATTGAGTGTCATCAAATTCCCAAGGAAGGACAAGGTTATGTAGGATGAGTTTTACAACCAAAAGTATTATTTTTTATGGTGAAACAATCTCTTGCATTTTTTTTATAATTTTGTCTTTTCTTCAAAAGTAACTATATTTTCATATTCTTTTATGAATTAGTCTAATATATTTTACACTTGGCATAAAATTTAAATATAAAGTATTATAATAATATTATATCCGTATGTGATGTGGGAAAAATGGTGAATGATGGATCAAGAAAAAAACTACCCTTTCACTCAAAGAGAGATGAGAGTTTCACTATTGATTACCCTTCAAACACTTTTCACCAAATTAAATTTGGAAGAGGAGAGGAGAATTCACTAGATTCAATCTCTCCACAAGAAGATGATAGATTGAATTCTAAATGAAATGAGAATGACAAGTTGATCCCCTCTTCCTTATTTGAAATGTAAAGGAATTGATTGAATTATGTAGTGAAAAATTGACAAAGAATTGATTATAACTTGACATCAGAATATGGGATGAAGATGTGCACCTGGATTTGGCAGTAATATGTTGAGATGAAGTCGCCCTACGAATTTGAATAAAAGTTTCCCGGACTATGGTGGGAATGAACACGGTCCTTCGAAAAATCTGTGAAATGAAAAGGGTTTTTCTACCTCTACAAATGGAGCCCGAATCCAAAAGTATAGCTGCACACCTACATTCTACACACAGAAAAGACAGGAAAATGGGTTGGGATTAGGGGTTTGCCTTTAGGTCAAACCCCAGTTTTGAATTAACCAAGCAATGAAAGAAGGTACTTGCAAGTAGTTGTAAATGAAAGATTTAATTGTAAATCACCTCAAGGGAGGTTACGATAGGGTAAGTGCAAGAAGTTGTGTCCACTTTTTGTTTAAAAAGTGGAAGTTTTTTCCCTTTTGTTTCGATTTCGTCTCGTTTGACCTAAATATTTGAGGCACTTAAAGAATGAATCTTGAAAAAATTCAGTAATAGAAAATGTAGTGCTCGAACTCTACTTTCCAAATATGTAATTTATTTTAATACCCATAACTTACAAATGAAGTTTGAATAGGCATTACTAAAACCTATAGTTTAAAAGTCACTTTTTAGGACCATACCATGCCCATGTACAGAAAGCATAATTTGACCTAAATGAAATTATTTTTATAAATCCTTTTGGGAAAAGATCTATAACTCACTCACCTTTGATGAGAATACTTTTTTGTAATTTTTTTCTGCATATTTTTTTTTGTTAATTTTTTATTGGGCATAATCATTGTTTTGAAAAATTCTTGTGTACGGCAAGCATAATTTGACCTAAACTTAACATTTTTTGGTTTTTGTTTTTTTAAAACTATATAGAATTGTCTCTAGTTTGATGCCATATAATTTTATTCTTTTTAAACTTAGAAACAAAAAAGTTATTAAAAAACTTAAAAACCATGTTATTTCGAGTTTATAGACCTCTTTCATTAGTAATTATTTTAAAAATAAAAATATTGATCATTCTTTTTTTTAAATTACATATTTAGAATCTAGACAGTCTCTACTATAATGGGTTTTCATTGTTTAAAAAAATTCTAAAAGTTTGGTGTTCAGATATATTTTTGAAGTCATTATTTTATATGAAGATTGATTTGGCCTTCAAGTTGCAAGTCAAACCAGGTCCAAGCCTAAGGGTCAGCTCTCCAAGCCATTTCCCAAGCCAAAACCAAAGCTAAAACCAAACCAAAGTTGAAATTTTTAGAAACGGGATCATGTTTCTGTTTTTAAAATAATTTAAAAAATGTTTAGCAAACGAGATCCCGTTTCCATTTCCCTTTTTTTATAATTTTTTTAATTTATAATTTTTTTTTAAAACAAACTATATATACATGAAATATAAAATTTAAATTTAAGCCACATTTCCTTTCTTCTTTTTCTTTTCTTCTACTTTAAGTTATATTTTATGTATATATTAGCAGGATGTTTGAGAATGGTTTCAGATCTCTAGGAGTTATAATACAGATTCTAGATTTTAGATCTTATAAATTGTGATGCAATAGGACCTATAATGTCATAATACAACCTATTATGTCATAATAAGTCCCATTGGTACATAATAAGTCCTAATGTGTCATAATATGTCATATTGTGTCATAATTGGTCATATTGTGACATAATACGACCTATTACGTCATAATAGGTCATATTATGTCATAAGACCCCTCAAAAGGACCTATTATGACATTATACCTCTTAATAGGAACTATTATGACTTAAGACCCCTTAGTAAGACCTATTATGTCATAATAGGTCCTATAATGTCATAAGACCCCTTAAGAGGACATATCATGTCATAATAGGTCCTATTATGTCATAAGACCCTTTAAGAGGATGTATTATTACATTATACCCCTTAGTAGGACCTATTGAAGGGTATTATGTCATAATAGGACTGATTATGACATAATAGGACCTACGATGACATAATAGGTCATATTATGTCATCATAGGTCATATTATGCCATAAAATCCCTTAAGAGGAACTATTATGACTTTATACCCCTTAGTAGGACTTGTTAAGGGGTATTATGTCATAACAAGACCTATTGTGACATAATTGGACCTATAATGTCATAATATGACCTATTATGTCATAATAGGTCCTTTTGTGACATATAATAGGTCCTTTTGTGTCATAATACCCCTTAAGAGGACCTATTATGACATTATACCTCTTACTAGGACCTATTATGACATAAGACCCCTTAGTAGGACCTATTATGACATAATAGGATCGATTATCATATAATAGGACCTATTATGACATAATAGGATCGATTATCATATAATAGGACCTATTATGTCATATAGGTCCTATAATGTCATAAGACCCCTTAAGAGAACCTGTTATGTCATAATTGGTCCTATTATGTTATAAGACCCCTTAAGAGGACCTATTATAACATTATGCCCCTTAGGAGGACCTGTTAAAGGGTATTATGTCATAAAAGGACCAATTATGATATAATATGATCTATGGTTATGTAATAGTCCTATTATGTCATCGTAGGTCCTATTATGACATCATAGGTCATATTATGTCATAAAACCTCTTAAGAGGACCTATTATGACTTTATACCCCTTACTAGGACATGTTAAGGGGTATTATGTCATAATAGGACCTATTGCGATATAATAGGACCTATAATGTCATAATATGACCTAATATGTCACAATAGGTCCCATTGTGACATAATAGGTCCTATTATGACATAATACGACTTATTATGTCATAATACGACCTATTATGTCATAATACGACCTATTATATCATAAGACCCCTTAAGAGGACCTATTATGACATAAGACCCTTTAGTAAGACCTATTATGACATATGTAGAGAAAGATAAGTTGGTTGGAAGAGAGAGAGATGGTATGTTTAGATAGAGTTGAGGGGTATTATGTCATAACATGACCTCTTATGTCATAACAAGACCTATTGTGACATAATAGGACCTATAATGTCATAATATGACCTATTGTGACATAATAGGTCCTATTGTGACATAATACAACCTATTATGTCATAATAGGTCTTATTATGTCATAAGACCCCTTAAGAAGACCTATTATGGCATTATACCTCTTACTAGGACCTATTATGACATAAGACCCCTTAGTAGAACCTATTATGACATAATATGATAGATTATCCCATAATAGGACCTTTTATGTCATAATAGGTCCTATTATGTCATAAGACCCCTTAAGAGGACCTATTATGACATTATACCTCTTACTAGGACCTATTATGAAATAAGACCTTAGTAGGACCTATTATGACATAATAGGGTTGATTATCACATAATAGGACCTATTATGTCATAATAGGTCTTATAATGTCATAAGACCCCTTAAGAGGACCTGTCATGTCATAATAGGTCCTATTATGTCATAAGACCCTTTAAGGGGACCTATTATGACATTATACCCCTTACTAGGACCTGTTAAAGGGTATTATGTCATAATAGGACTAATAATGACATAATAGGATCTATGATGATGTAATAGGTCCTATAATGCCATCATAGGTCCTATTATGACATCATAGGTCATATTATGTCATAAAACCCCTTAAGAGGACCTATTATGACTTTATACCCCTTACTAGGACTTGTTAATGGGTATTATGTCATAATAGGACCTATAATGTCATAGTATGACCTGTTATGTCATAATAGGTCCCATTGTGACATAATATGACCTATTATGTCATAATACAACCTATTATGTCATAATACGACCTATTATGTCACAAGACCCCTTAAGAGGACCTGTTATGACATTATACCTCTTACTAAGACCTATTATGACATAAGACCCCTTAGTAGGACCTATTATGACATATGTAGAGAAAGATAAGTTGGTTGAGAGAGAGAGAGAGAGATGGTACTTTTAGAGAGAGTTAAGGGGTATTATCTCATAATAGGACCTATTGTGACATAATATGACCTATAATGTCATAATACGGCATGTTATGTCATAATAGGTCACATTGTAACATAATAGGACCTATAATGTCATAATACGACTTATTATATCATAATAGGTCACATTGTGACATAATAGGACCTATTGTGACATAATAGGTCCTATTGTGACATAATACGACCTATTATGTCATAATAGTGTCCTATTATGTCATAAGACCCCTTAACAGGACCTATTATGACATAAGACCCCTTAGTAGGATCTATTATGACATAATAAGATCAATTATCACATATTAGGACCTATTATGTCATAATAGGTCCTATAATGTCACAAGACCCCTTAAGAGGACCTATTATGACATTATACCTCTTTGTAGGACCTATTAAAGGGTATTATGTCATAATAAGACTAATAATGACATAATAAGATCTATGATGATGTAATAGGTCCTATTATGTCATCATAGATCCTATTATGACATCATAGTTCATATTATATTATAAAACCCCTTAAGAAGACCTATTATGACTTTATACCCCTTACTAGGAGTTGTTAAGGGGTATTATGTCATAATAGGACGTATTGTGACATAATAGGACCTATAATGTCATAATGCAACCTTTTATGTCATAATAGGTCCCATTGTGACATAATAGGTCCTATTATGTCATAAGACCCCTTAAAAGGATTTATTAAGACATTATACCTCTAACTAGGACCTATTATGACATAAGACCCCTTAGTAGGACCTATTATGACATATGTAGAGAAAGATAAGTTGGTTGGGAGAGAGAGATGGTACTTTAGGAGAGAGGTAGAGATGTATATATAGATAAATATATAGGTAGGTAGGGGGTAAGGGGAGGTGTATAGAGATAGTGAAGATAAAGAGTAAAGAGTTAAGGATGTGAGAGAGAGGTAGAGACATAGTTTTAGATTTTGGGAGAGAGGAGACAAAGTGAGATAGAAAGGTAAAAAAAGACAAAGAGAAATGTGACTTATATATAAATTTTATATTTCATGTATATATAGCTTGTATTTTTTATTAAAAAAAATTTTAAAAAAAATTTAATTTAAAAAAAAAAAAAAGGAAATGGGTTCCCGTTTTGTTTTTGAAATGAGATCCTGTTTTAGAATGGGATCTAGTTTTGTTTTTGAAATGGGATCCCATTTCATAGATCTAGGCTCGAGATCCCGAAGCTAAATGGGATCCCGTTTCAAATTTTGGCTCGGGATCCTAACTTGAAACGGGATCCCGTTTCGTTTCTCATGCGTTCCGTGAGATTTGCCTTTTTTTTCTAAGTGTAAAACTTCCACACTAAGTGGACACAAATTTGTGCACTTACTCAATAGGAATGTTGATATAAATTCTTGTGTGGAATTGAATGTTGGAATCAATCTCCTCTTCAATGGTTGAATTCTTGACTTGAATGCAACACCTAGCCTTGAAGGGAGACTTGAGAATGCTCAATGCTGGAAAATAATGCTTGAATACTCTTGAATGCTTGATCGCTTATGCAACATGACCTTATCTAAATTCTCCCTTATGAAAATGAGAGGAAAAAAATCCCCTTAAATACATGTTAGTGGATTTGATTTTCATCACAGGCCAACATCGGGGGAGTTTATCACCCATTGCACAACCAATAATGCAACCCTAGGAAGGGTCCTGCCCCAAAATAGGGTAGGGATAGGGGCACCATGCCCTGTTTTGGGAGGAAAAGGGCACCACACCCCTATCCAAGGGGGAACAATGGAGCCACGCCCCTATCCTATCCCCTTCTCTAGGGAAGAGTGCGGATGAGGTGATGCTGAGGCCAAGAAAGAATCTCTTTTGAGGGCTAAGAAATCTCCAGTCTCCGATCAGGCTAGAGAATTTAATCTTGTGTACTTGAGGAGCCTAATGCAGTTGAAAATTGCTAGGGTCATATTTTTATGACACTACATTTAGCCCCCACTTTAGCAGGAATATAAGTGTACGCCAATACTGTCGGTAAAGTACAAGGAAACAAGATTGAAAGACTTTTACCATGTCAAGGAGGCAAGATGCACCAAGCCCCCAATGGACTTAGGATCTTACGAATTTGATTGAAAAATTAAAAGGGGAGATCGAGAAGGGGAGAACCATGATTGTAAGTAGCAAATTTCCCTCCACCATGAGTCATGAAAACAAGGATACCAAAGATTACAAAGCAAAACAAAGTTCACTAAGTAATTCTAAGTATCAAAGAAGGAAAATATGAGTGGAGTGTATGCCCCCACGTTAAAGAGATCGTGCATGCCTTATCGGGAGTAGTTGCTTTAATGTATGATACACCCAAGAGAGAGAAGGAGGGAGCACATTATCCCAAGGATTTATCCCCCAATCGTGGAATAAACGCAAGGATAATGAACACAAAACATGAGGTAGTGTAGCTTTCCTCAGGGTCAGTATGCTATATGGTAACTCATGTATATCATGAATGCATATGCATATAATAATGATCATTCCCCAAAGAAGGACACTACCTTGGAAGAAAGAGAAGAGAGGATGTCTTTTGAGTCATCATGAAAGAGACCCAGAAAAGATCTCAATTCTTTGCATTTTCCCCAAGTAGACATTAAGAGAACAATAGAAGAATGGTCACAAAAGATAAAGAAAGGAGAGAGAGAAAGATCTGCAGTGCTAATATTGCCCATCTAGCATGGCATCCACCTCCCAATCTTGTTGATCACTATTTTGGGAAGGCGAGAAACATGTTAGAGGAGAAACACTGAACACAACAAATGGAGCTATCACAAGATCCAAACAAGGACTATGCTCATGTTGTAAGTCACTTTGTTTTATTCTAGGAGCTAGGATTAGGGTTTATTAAAATTCAATTGATAAATGCTTGTCCATGTCAACATACTCATACTCACTATCAAAAGAATTAGGAGTTTTATTGCCATTATCAATAACACTTTCACCCATTTCTTCATCAAAGTTTAGAAAAAGAGGAGCAAGATCATGAATATGAGTAAAACCATCACATGATTTGTGGAACTTATGATTTGGAGATGTAGGTTGAACATCTTGCTTAGGAGAAAAGGTAATCATGTCAGATGTCGGAGTCTGAGGAGATTGAGTATTTTGAGGGATAGCTTCACGAGCTCAAATACGTTGTCTTCATTGGTGTTCTCTTGCACAATGATTATGTCAAGTTCTAGTGGAAGGCTGAGAAGGAGGAGGAACACTTGAAAAAGTAGGAATGTTTCTCTCCTTAATAGTTGAAGGTTTAGGTTGAGTTATTTTAGGCTAAACAATAGGAAAAGTAGGAAAGCCTCTTCTCTCAATAAGAGGAAGGAGGTGGAACTGTGCCATAGAAAGGATGAATAGTAGGCATAGGAAGGAGACCATGTCCATCATGAGGAGGAGATATAGGTCTAACCTTAGGAAGAATATTGTTGTTCTCCTTAAGAGAAGGTAAAGTCACATCCATAAGTATAGGTGGACAATCTTCCTTAGGAGGGAGATTAGTTCTATTTGTGAGGGGAAGAACCTTATCTTGAAGAATAATAGGAAAGTCAAGTGTTGGGGATCTAGGTTGACGTAAGGATAAAATCATATCGTTCTTCCATTTTTGATAATATTGAAAAAGAGCATCACTCCTTGATGGAAGAGATTGAAATTATTTAGGCCAAAAGAGATCAATAGGAACACCGAGGCTTCTTTCGGATGGACGAAATAAGCTATGATTCATGGTTATGATTTCTCCATTGTAAGGAAATTTCGGACACTTGTGGATTGGAGAAGCAATAGCCTTCATGGAAGATAGCCAAGGATAGCCCAACTTCACACGAAATTGCTTAGAAGAGGGTATGATGACAAAGTCAACATCCATGGATTTATCATGAAATTCAACATGAAGGGTGATAGAGCCAATGGTAGGACAGGAGAAGCCATCAAATAACTTCACAACCACATTAGAAGCATCATATATTGGTTTATGCAATCGTAAAGTGAAAAAATGCTCTTTAGTTATGACATTAACCATGCAAGACAGATCAATAAGGGCACCATGGCAAGGGATATCCTTAACCTTTGCAAATATGTATAAAGGGCCATCGATTCTCTAAAGGTCTCGCTAGGGTCAAATGTGAAACAAGGATCCTTAGGCATATCATATTTTTCTACCATATTAACCAAGTTTGGAGCCATAGAGGTGATTTCTTGAGAAGAGAAAGAACTAGGCACAATCTCAATAACATTAGAGGTATGAGAAGGAAGGGGATCAGTGAAAATATTAAGATTTTGATTAGGAGGAGATATTGATTTATTCCCTTTATCATTCACACCTGCCACAAATATAGTATTATTATCAATCAAGTCTTAAATCTTATTTTTCAATGTACAACATTTCTCAGTATCATGACCAAGTTGACGATAAAATTGGCAAAAGGAATTGTTCTCAAAATAAGGGGATGCAAGTTTATAAGGATCAATGTTCTTTATAGAAGGAAGTTTAATAACATTTATGTGCAACAACTGAGACATAATACTATGTAAAGATTCATTCAAGGAAGTAAATTATCTTTCTCTTTGGAAATAGTTAGAAATGGAAGGCACACCCGTTGAAGCATTCACATTGTTGTTGTTGATTATATCATTGAACTTGATGAATCTTTTTGTTGGTTTGAACTTTACAAACGGTTGTTGAATACTCTCCCCCTTATCAATCGGAGCCATAGGAGTAGATTTCTCCATTTGACTCATAGCTAGTTGATAATTGTAGAGTGTTGCGCACAACTATGGAAAGGAAGTAAACTCAGACAAAAGAAGCTTTTCCATGATATCTTTTTGTAAATTATAAATGAAATTTATTTGAATATCATTATCAGACACATGAAAAGAAATTTGAGCACACAAATGCTTATATCTACCAATGAAATCAATCACTTTTTCTTTAACACCTTGTTTATAATGCATTAAATCAGTCAAAGTGATTTTAGGACCAATGTTGTTTTGAAATTGTTGGATGACAATATTTTATAATTGTTGAAAGGAGGTGATAGAATAAGAAGGAAAAGAGCAATACCATTGTAAAGCCTTATCTCTTAGTGTTCTTGTAAACAATTTTCCAAGCAATCATTGATCATAAGCAAAATAAGTAGACAAGGTTTGAAATATTTTGACATGCGTAAGAGGATCATGTTTTCCATTATAGAATTCCAATTGAGGGATCTCAACATGTTTAGGTGGCATGACTTTAACAATATCAAGAGAAAGTGGGTTCACAACATCAAAGGTGGGCACACTAAACTTGGATTGACTCATAGAAGCAATTTGTTGTTGTAAGGAAGATAGTATTTGAGCAAGATTGTTAATTGTCGCTTCAGTAGAAGAATTAATGTTAGACATGGTTGATTGAGAAGGTGGTGTGATGTTATTAAAAGGAGGCATAGACTGAGAATAAGGTGGTGGGAAATTATGATAAGTAGGCATAGGTGATGATTGGGTAGGAAAAGGGACACTTAAATGAGGAATAAAGTTGTTGAAGGAATTGCCCCCTTGTGTCACACTGATTGGTTGAGGAATAATAGGAACACTCATGGAAGACATAGGTAAAGATGGAGAATTAAATGAAGAAGAGGGATTTTCTCCATGACCAATTGTTTTAGGAATGACATTTTGAGTTGAAGTAGCCATGATTTTGGAGGTAAAAGTAGGAATACTAGTCATAAGAGTAGTCAAAGGAATAGAAGGATTGACTTGTGTTGGAGGTTATGAATAACCTAGGGTTTCAACACAAATCTTGATAGGCATGACACTAGAATCAATAATATGTGCAATATATCAATTCCATTCTTATCACTTTGAATCATGCGCTTAAGGCCTTCAATTAATGGAAGAGCTTTACTATTAGGGTATTCGTGGGACATCCATTGTTGAAAGTTATCAAAATGACTATCCGATGTGGAAAGTTGATCTATAGAGACCCTAGTTAAAGCTTCTTCTTCATCATGGGATTCATCGATGGGGTGAATAGGCATATGATTAGGATGGGAAGAATTAGCATGATCCTCATTAAAGAAGTCACCCAAATTAGGCTCCATCTCCTCTGTATTTAAACCTTGGGAAGCCTTAATTCTAATGCTTCGTCTAATAGGGATAGGATAGGTAGGACTAATAGTGGTAAAACTCATGCACTAGAGGGAATGTTTGAATTTTGAATTTGGGAACAAAGCTTACAAAATTGACTAATGCAAAATTTAAGAAAATAATGATTACACAATTTGAACTTTGTTGGGGGAAGAGGATGACTAAATTTCCAAAAATGAAAGGAAATTGAGATTTTAAAATTAGGGCCAAGGGAGTACCACTTAATTTTAAAATCAGAACTTTTAAAACCAGGGCAGACTATAATTAACCACTTAATTTTAAAAAATTTCTTGAAATTTGAAATGTTGAATTTTGAAGGTATTTCCGATTCTAGAGGAATCAAAAATCGATAAAATCAGCCAATCTTCTAGATTTAGGGAATTAAATACAATCATAATAGTCTCCCAAAATTTTGAGAAAAAAACTGAGGACCATGGTGGGAACGCACATGGTCTGACCAACTTTTTTCAAAAATTTTAGGGATGAATATTACGATGATTTTAAATCTAACCCCAAAACGAATTTTACAACCTCTAGATGGGCGAAATGAAGCCACAAATGTGAAAGAGAGGGCCCTATTAGGGTTTTGAAGAAAAAGAGGAATTGAATTGCAATTTTGAAAAAGGTCAAACCCAATGGATAGGGACACCTTGGAAAATGTTTAGAAATCTGAATTGGAATGAAATTGATTTGAAATTTGCACAAAATCCAACTAAATTTGAAAATTAGGGTTTTATGACCTACCCATTTAATTTTAAATTTTGAATTTTGGGAAAAAGGGGGGAAATTGAAAATTTGAATTGTGGGATTGAAGACAAATCCGAGAACAATTAAAAATATGAAAATTAAATGGAAATCCAATTTTTGCACAAGTTCAAGATGATTTTTGAAAATTAGGGTTTCAACAAGTAACCTCTTAATTTGGTAAATTTTAATTTCAAATTGAACAAGACAATGAGGAAATTGAATTTGACAATCAAAACAATTTTTATATCTAAGATAACCACAAGCAATTTTTTACAAATTACAAGTTCAATTTTAAATTTAAAAACTAGGGTTTTTAATGATTTAACCTCTAAGTTTGTAGAAATTTGATGCTTGTAAATGAAAAATATGAAATTTTGTTCAAAGGAAAGCATGCAAGACATCGGGCTCACCAAAATGTGATGTTGGAACAATGGTGAATGATGGATCAATATAAAAACTACCCTTTCCATCAAAGAGAGATGAGAGTTTCACTATTGATTACCCTTCAAACACTTTTCACCAAATTACATTTGGAAGAGGAGAGGAGAATTCACTAGATTCAATCTCTCCACAAGAAGATGATAGATTGAATTCTAAATAAAATGGGAAGGACAAGTTTAGCCCCTCTTCCTTATTGGAAATGTAAAGGAATTGATTAAATTATGTAGTGCAAAAGCGACAAAGAACTGATTATAAATTGAGATCAGAATATGGGATGAAGTTGTGCACCTGGATCTGGTAGTAATATGTCCGAAAAAAGTCACCCTGCGAATTTGGAGAAAAGTTGTCAGGACTGTGGCAGGATCATAGACAAACCTCCAAAAAATCCATGAAAAGAAAAAGGGTTTTCCCCCTCTACAAATGGAGCCCGAATCCAAAAGTATAGTTGTGCACCTAGAACATACACATAAAAAAGAGAGGAAAATGGGTTTGGATTGGGGGTTTGCCTTTAGGTCAAACCCTAGTTTTGGAACTAACCAAGTAATTAAAGAAAGTACTTGCAAGTAGCTATAAATGAAAGACTAAATTGTAAATTCCCTCAAGGGAGGTTGTGATAGCAATGTTGATAGAAACACTTGTGTGGAATTGAATGTTGGAATAAATCTCCTCTTCAATAGTTGAATCCTTGACTTGAATGCAACACCTAGCTTTCAAGGGAGACTTGAGAATACTCAATGCTGGAAAAGAATGCTTGAATGCTCTTGAATGCTCAATCGCTTATGCAAATGATAGGACAAGTGACCCTTAAATACATGTTACTAGATTTGATTTTCATCATAGGCTAACATTAGGGGAGTTTTCTGCCCAATGCACAACCAACCATGCAACCCTAGGAAGGGTCCTACCCCAAAATAGGGCAAGGACAGGGGCACCATGCTCCTATCCAAGGGGGGACAATGGTGCCATGCCCCTATCCTACCCCCTTTTCCAGGGAAGAGTGCGGATGGGGTGTTGCAGAGGCCAAGAAAGTTGTTCTGAGGGTTGAGCAATCTCCGGTCTCCAATCAAACTAGAGGATTTGATCTCATGTGCGTGAGGACCCTAATGTAGTAAAAAAATGATAGGGTCACAATTTTATGACAGTACACCCTAAAATCTTGTCACACCTAAAAAATGTTAGAAAATTACAACCACATAACTTTAGTGTTACCTACGTAGTATTATATGTTAGGACATGGTGTCTCAACATTGCATTAATAAAAAGGTTATTGTTGATAAATGAGCATAGGGGGTTGTAAGGACGAATAGTCTTCTTATAGGGTCTAGCAAGGATGGGCCCCCAATAAAGGGTTTGGGGGCCATGCGTCCTAGTGGGGTTCTGGGGTAGTGCACTCAAAAGTTACATTTTATGTATAATTTATCATTGTAAATTTGGACCAACTATCATTAGGTCACAAATCTAACTATGGATATTTTATGTTCTTTTTAAAAACCCAGATATTATGTAAAATTTTTCATTGTAAATTTTGACTAGTTGTCATTAGGTCACAAGTCTAATGGTGGATATTTTGTGTGCTTTTATTTCCCTAGAAGGAAACCCTATTTTATGAAGGAAATTTATTGCAACCATGAATTGTGATTTAGTTTGAGTGTTTGATATTTGTTTAGTTGTCTCTAGATATCTTTTGCTGATACTACTATGTGAAGCTTTCTGTACAACTATATTATAATCTATTATTGATTTCTAAGTAATATATTGGGTAGCTTTTAGAGTGTGGTATTTTTCTCCCAAAGTGGTTTTCCCCATGTAAATCACTTTGTTGTGGTATGCATGTTATTTATGTTCACATTTGTAATAGTTTTGTAAATGTTCTAAACATATGTAAATTTTTACATAACCATCCTCTCAAGTTTAGTGTAGTAAGTTATTATGCTACCTTAACTTCCTTTCAAGTGGTACCAGAGCCTATTCACCTTTGGATTCAGTTGTATGTTGTTGGAATTTTGAGCTAATCCATATTTGAGTGGGATCTTGTGTAGAAGGTGCTTTTGTGATGTTGTTATAAGAATTTTAGATGAAAATCTCATCAAGGAGAATAGACATGGATATTTTTTTTATAATAATTTTAAGATGTGAGATCCAAAGATGGATGATCTATTGATGATAATATCTTTAGACATACAAATCCTACTATGGCTTCTTAGTATTATGTTATAGATCACAAAGACATCGGTCAAACAGAGCCTTTTAAGGTTACATCCATCAATAAGTTGAAACATGCATCAAAAGGAAGATGAAAAAATGAACACAACTTTTGACAAAATTGATAGGTATATATATTCATTACTATAGATAAATATTTATAGTATATATATATTCTTCTCCTTCAAAATATTTTAAACAAACTTTTTTGTTGTATGTAGGTCTTAACAGTAAAGAAAATAGGATTAAAAAGAAAAGTGCAATAGAGTTGACTTCAATTTGAGGAGTCATAATCTTCTTCATCTTTGTCAAACACAAAAGACATTGGTTCAATTTTTGTGCACAAATTCAATCATTCAAGACCAAACATCATAACATTATGTCTTTTGTGTCTTCAAGTGTAAGCAAAACATTTTTACATCAAACAACACAGTTTCTTTTGAGTCATTTTGAGTCTAAACACTTGCAAACATTGAGTCCTCATCAACATTGTGTCCTCTTGTCATGGAAAATAGTCAAAAATTCAGATTTGGTCACAACAAACAACTTTACAAATTGAAAAAATTGCACTCAGTTTTCGAAAATGTGTTTGTGTCTGATAGAACCACGCATGTGTCATCTAACCACGTCTATGAAGGGCAAAAACACATCTATGTCTCTTGAGCAACATTTCATTTTCTCAGAAATGCGTTTGTGTTTGACAAAACCACGTCTGTGACATTTAAGCACATCTGTGAAGTATACAGGCACGTCTGTGTTCAATATTGACAAAATTTATAGTCCAACAAACAAGAGCAATCAGTTTCATAATTATTGAGCTTCCTAGGTTATCTCTCAGGGTGTTCATCTAGAATTCAACCTATCTTTTGGTATCACACAGTTTATCATTGCTTTACACCTTGCATTACATTCACATTTGTCTACACTTGAGTTAAAAGGTCATTTTGCTTGTCCTCATCTTAGTTTGACAACACACTACATACAACAACATTTTGCTAAGTGGTCCCTCATCAAGGTCTATCATCTTTGGGTTTCATTTGGTCTTACTTAGAGTCAAGGTCAACTTACCTCATCAAGAGAAACTATCTTCTCTTTGGAAGCCACACCTACTCTACTACATACATACTTGGTCTTACACTTTGGACATTGCAAGTACACTTCAGACTCATTTACATTCCATCCAACTCTTGGTCTTCCATACTCTTTTTCATTTTCATCTAGTTGATGGTCGCACCCACAAAAGGATATGAAAATCATAGTAAAACCTTTCCTGGGAATTGGGCATTCCAACAGGTGACCAATATCTCTCTCTATAGATGTTCATTTACTTGTCAAACCAGGGGACATATACTTTAAATGGCGCAGCAAAATATATGCACTAGGAACTTATTTTGGTCAAATCTTAGCAGAAATACATACTGAAAAGAAATCCTACCTACGCTACAGGAAGGTAATGCAAAGCTCTTTAACTCAACTATGATTTGATTACAACAGAAACCATAATAACTACAACTGAAACACAAACTATGAACTGGCCTTATGCTGCAGGAACAGACACAGTGATGGATTCCTTGTGTCGCAGGAGCAATGTAAAGCTGAGTTTGTATAAAAACTTTAAAGATGAAAGCAAACTGAAGCTTAACAGGAAAGAACAACTAACCAACTAGCTACAGATACCTACTAAGTGGGCCCCCTTAGCAAGCATCTCCTGATTACGCAGATGCTAAACTCAGAACTTCATTGAACTTTATTCATAAAAATAGAATGATATACATTGTTTTGTTGATATGGAAACTAACAACAAACTCTGCTTCTGGTTAAACAGATTCTATCTTTCATTATCATATTGATTCTTACATGACATCTACTATTCTTATTCTATCCTTCTCTAACTCCTCTCTCGCGTAGGAGGAGAAGCTTTATTTAAAAACAGGAGAGCAACTAATTAACTAACTCCATCAAAGAAAGACGTGGAAGTCAAACATATCCTTGAATCAAGGAACAAACTTCATGAATGAATTCATGCGTTCAACCCGATCCAGAGAAAATCTAGCGCTCCACTCTTTGTCATTAAAATTATTTCCCATGATTTCGGTCAAAGAGTCTTCGCCGGAGCTTCCTCGAAGTCATGTAGGAAATGGACTTTACTGCAAGGCCGAGATTGGCTGCGCTTGACTCGATCATTCTTCAACAACCTGTGAAACAAAAGGTAACAGGCAACAGAAAAGGCATATGGCACATACACGATATCTATTCATTAATCACACATTTTAGATTTACTTCATCATTCAAAACCTGTATACGATATACCAGTCATTTTAGGGGGTCAACGGGGCAATAAATGCAATCAAGTCAACACAAAGAGCTGCAGGAATATAAAAGTATCTTGCTACAGGATATCCCAAAAAGGTTTCACAAAATTTGAACATCCATGAAATAACAAAAGTAAAGGCATTTAAAAGTTTATCATAACATCCAAATTATGAGCATATTTTAAGCTCATCACTGCCCCCTACTTAAAGTATGACATGTGTCCTCACATGTCATAAAGAACAGGTAGAAGTTCAGGTAATAATGACCGGTACATGCATAGCAGTAAATGAATAGAATGAAATAAATCAAATATGTGATAAGAAAAGATATGGCGTACCTTTGATAATTGCACGTACGTGTGAAGAAATATGACGGCATCTGCATGGATTGACAAGTGGGAAAGATATCTTAATTAAGTCTGATGCAGATGGATGACGTGGATGGATGAAATGGGTGGATGAAATGAACAGATGAAATGAATGGACGGAAGTTAAAGAAGTGAAATGGGGGCGATAAATGAGAATGGAGAAAAGGGGTTTCCTTTTGTAAAAAGAAAACCTTTATTATGGGCATGCTTTTTGAAAATTACGGTAACACTGCAGGAGAAAGGTAAAAGCCTTTGGCTGTAGGAAGAGTAGCGGGAGGAACCTGAACGAACTGCTGCATGAATTCTTCCTTGGAGACTGGTTTGTGGTATAACCGGAGTCGGTGGCCATTCACTAGCAATTTGAAGCGGACTGGGTCTATTGTTACCAGCTGTACAGCTCCATTATCGAACACATTTTCAACTTCATAGGGGCCAAGCCAGCGTGTCGTGAGCTTACCTTGGTTTTCTTGATATCTGGAATCATATAACAGAGCCCAATCTCTAGTAGAAAATTTCCTGGTTTTGATGTGCTGATCATGCCATTTCTTCCTTTGCTGTTGGATTGCTTCTGTATGCTGCAGGGCGGCTTTTCTCATTTCGTCCAAAGCATTTAGCTGTAGGAGACGGTCCTTCTGTGCTTCAGATATGTCTATATTGAGTTCAAGAGCTGTCCTCAAAGTTTTGTGTTCAAATTATATGGGTAACATGGCTATTTTCCCATAAAGCAGCTCAAAAGGTGTAAACCCAGTTGTTGTTTTCCATGTAGTTCTGTAAACCCAAACTGCTTCAGGAAGACTATTGCTCCAATATTTTCTATGTATCTGTACTATCTTTGTGAGGATCACCTCAATTTCTCTGTTTGTTAACTCTACCTGACCATTGGCTTAAGGGTGATAAGGGCTGGACTTCCTATGTTTGATTTTATAGTCATTCATTAGTGCAGTGATCAGATTAGACATAAACTGAGCTCCTTGATCGGTTACAAGCTCTCTAAGAACCCCAAATCTTGTGAAAATTTGTTCATATAGAAACTCAACAACTTTGTTATCTCGAGCATGAGTCATAGTTGTTACCTCGACCCATTTTGTTACATAGTCCGTGCAAACTAGAATGTATGACTTTCCATTTGATGGTGGATCAATTGGCCCTACAAAATCCATCCCCCATTTATCAAAAGGGGTGACTATTATCTGTGGATATAGTGGCATTTCATTGGACTTAGTTGGTCTTCCCATATGCTGGCATTTGTCACATTTTCTTGTATAGGCCACAGCATCCTTATGTAATGTTGGCCAGTAGTACCCTGTTGTAAGAACTTTCATTGATGTTCTTTTTGCTGCAAAATGTCCTCCACATGGTTCATCATGGCAAGCATGCAATATGTCATAAGTTTCATCTTCTCTTACACATCTTCGCATTACCTGATCAGGTCCAGTATAAAACAAACTATTTGCAATCCAGGAAAAGTTAAAACTTTTCTCTATTAACAATTTCTTTTCTTTTGGAGAAAAGTAGTTTGGTATTCTGTTTGCTGCTAGATAATTGGCAATGTCTGCATACCAGGGTATATGTGCAGTGATGGAAAACAAGTGTTCATCTGGGAACCTATCATCAATGATCTCATGTTCAACAGGTGCAGCTGATTAGAGTCTTGATAAAAAGTCAGCTACAACATTAGCTCTCCCTGGTTTGTCAATTATGGAAATGTCAAATTCTTGTAACAACAGGAGCCAACGTGCCAACCTACCAGAAATGGTAGGTTTGTTCATCAGATATTTGATTAATGCATGGTCAGTATGGACGAATATCTGATAACCTGTGACATAATGTCTAAATTTATTCAAAGCAAATACTACTGCAAGCAACTCTTTTTCTGTGACAGTATAGTTGAGCTCAGGACCTTGAAGGTTCTTGCTGATAAAGTAAATAGCATGTTCAAGTGAATTTTCTTTTTGATTCAGAACTGCTCCTATGCCAAAGTTAGAAGCATCAGCGTGTATGTGAAAAGGCAAATTCCATTTTGGACCTTGAAGAACAGGGGCTTTAGTAAGCAAGTCCTTTAATTGTAGGAAGGATTTTTCACAGGCCTCTGTCCACTCAAATTGGGAATCCTTTGTTAACAAAGCATAAAGTGGACTGGCAATTTTACTGAAGTCTTTTATAAACCTTTTATAATACCCTGCATGACCAAGAAAGCTTCTGACATCTTTCTATTTTGCAGGAGTTTGTAAATTCTGAATTACTTCAATTTTAGCAGGGTCAACCTGAATTCTATTTTTTGAAACATGATGACCTAGAACAATACTTTCTTCCATCATTAGAAAACACTTCTCACTGTTTAGAGACAAATTTTGCTCTCTACACCTTTTCAATACTTTTTCTAAATTTACCAGTGCTTCTTCAAATGTGATTCCATAGGCAGTGAAATCATCCATGTAAATCTCCATACATTCATGAGATATATCAGCAAAGATACTAATTACTGCTCTTTGAAATGTTGCTAGCGCATTGCATAGGCCAAAAGGCAAGATCGAATAAGCAAATGTTCCCCATGGACAGGTAAAAGTGGTCTTATCTTGATCTTCAGGGGTGATTTTTATCTGATTGTACCCACTGTAACCATCCAAAAAGGAAAAATATATTTTGCCAGATAGTGAGTCTAGTACTTGATCTACAAAAGGTAGTAGAAAGTGATCTTTTTTAGTGGCACTGTTCAACTCTCTGTAATCTACACATACTCTCCATTTTCCACCTTTCTTGGGAACAATGACTAAGGGAGAAACCCATTGAATGTCAGAGATTGGATAAATAAAACCAGCATCAAGCAACTTTTGAAGCTCACTTTTAACTATTTCCCTAAGTGTTGGGTTTACTCTTCTTTGAGGTTGTCTAATTGGTGAACAATCTTCTTTGATATATATCCTATGAGTACAAACTCGAGAATCTATTCCTTGCATGTCCCCATATTCGCATGCAAAAGCTTTATGCTATTCTTGTAGCATTTTTTATAGATCAGCCTGTTGAGACTGTGACAGCTTGTTATTGATATTCAAACAATGACCTTGAGACAATTCTATCCACTCCGTGAGATTACTCATAGAGTTTATAGGTAATATTTGTACCTCTTGTGGAAGCAAATTATGAAAAATCACTAGAAGTTTAGGCAGTGAACTTTCAGAATCTGGTTGCTGTAGGAAACATTGTAAATGAGTATCATTTGGACTAGATGAACTACCTTTATCAGAGTTGTTTTGTAGAATTTGAAACAGTAAGGCATCTTCACTCTGAAGTTGTGAGAATGGGTCATTTTGAATCATCATTAATTGAGCCAAAGAATTGGCTTCTTCAATTTCCTCCCCCACATCTGGCCAAACAGGTTGGAACAAATCTGGCTGAGGTCTAGCAGGAGGATATAGAGGCAATTTTTTTGTGGACTGCCCATCAGAAATGGTCATATCTCTAGAACGACATCCTATAAAAGCATCAGCAGTTGCTAACCATGGTCTACCAAGAATAAATGGATACCCTCCTAAAGTTGTCTTAATTGATAATATTGTGAAATCAGCAAGATACTCCCAAGATTCAAGAATGACAATTACATCTTCTACTATCCCATCAGGTTTAACTGTGGAGCTGTCTGCAAGCTGCAGGACTGTGGGTGTAGACCTAATGTTTGAAATGTTCAGGGAGTCCATAGTATGCTTTGTCATGACATTAATGGCAGCACCTAAATCAATCAAAACATTTTTTACAACTTGGCCATTTACATTTATCTGCACTACAGGAATTCAAGGGTCAATATACTTTGGAATAACTACATTTCCCAACATTATATCAGCCAATTTCCCTAAGACATGAATTGTTTGAGGGTCATTTTTCTTTCATCCAGGCTTCTTTAAACAGGCTTCTTTAATAGCTTTTCCAAAAATAGGAATATCTTTAATAGCCTGAAATAAAGGAATTTGAATCTGCACATTTTTGAGCTGATCCATAATGTCAAAAGTGGGTTGTTCCATGGGTTTATATGCAGTACTTTGCAACCTCTGAGGAAAAGGTGGGTTATCTTGATTTTGCAGAATAGGCTCTTTAGGAACGGTATCTGTTATGGGCATGTGCTCAGTAGGAACAACAGGTGTAGTAGGTTCTTCATGGGGAGGATATGATATTTCAGTAATCCGAGGCAGTTTTGGAGCAGGTAAAGTAGTTCCAGACCTCAAATGGATGTCATTAATGTTTAAGGCATAAGCTTGATATTGGTTGGCTTTGGCAAGATACACAGGCTGCTGAGGCTTATTATTGGGATTGGGCATTGGCTGGGCAGGCATAGGTGTTTGTTTTGGAGGTCTAGGATTTGTGGCAGTTATTGCAGGAGGCGGCATAAGGGCTTGTGGTTGCGGTTGTGGAAGCTGCAGGAATCCAGAGGACTGGTTTTGCCATTGTTGAGAGCCTCGCCATTGAGAATTTTGCTGCCAATTTCCTGAAGGTGGGGTCCATTGCCCTTGTGGCTGCTGCCATCCTCCTTGAGGGGATTGCCATTGCTAGTTCTGATAATTAGGCCAATTTGGTTGAGGTGGATTCCAGGATGGTGGTGGTCCATATGCATGTTGCCATTGGTTATTATATCCAGAATAAGAATTACCAAAAGTTAAAGGGTCTTGAGGCATACCTTGTCTTTGGGCCCATGGTCTCCTTTGTGCAACAAAGAACACGTGATCATCATCTCCTTCTACTAGCTTAAAGTCAATAGGTAGTTGTTTAGCTTCCAAATTAGCCACCATCTTGCATCTGCAGTCACGCTTCTTTTGTCTGTAGTATGGACAGAACTCGACCAAAACTGCATCAGCCTCCTCATGTTTCTTTCAAACTTGCATAGTGTCCAATTGCGTAGCCATATTATTAATGATGTCCTACTTGAAGTCAGATAGAAAATTTGTTATCTCTATTTGGGAAACTCCTCCAGAAGAAGACTTCCCTATTGTAGCATGATGACCTCTATCTTTCTTAACTATTGCTCGAGAGTAGTTAAGACATATTTTCTTTATATCGTCCCAAGGCACCTGGGTTATATCACCTCCTCCTATCAGGTCCAGGGCATCTATACAAGCATCACTGATTCCTTTTAGAAATAGTAGTTTCTGAGAGTTCTCGTTGAGAGTATGGTTTGAGTTCCTCTGTAGTGCAAACAAGAATCTGGAAATGTAATCTTCCAGACTTTCATTGTCCTTCTGCTGAATTCAAAATATGTCATCACCCTTGCTGGCACTCTTACAATATTCCTTATACTTTTCAAAGAATTTTGTCTGCATGACCTCCCAAATATCAACTACACCTCTTCCCAGACTCATGAACCATCTAAGAGCTCCTTCCTTCAAGGTGGAAGGGAATAACTTCAGTTTATAAGCGTCTGTGTTGTAGTCATAACTGCAACAGAGGACATCACATTCAAACAGAAAGGTTTCTGGGTCCTCTGTGACCAGGCCATAAAACTTTGGAAGCAAAAAAGAGGGAATGTTTTTAAGATTGTCAGTATCTCCCTAGGGAACAATAGGAAACTAAAATGTAGGAGGTGGATTATTAGGTGGATTATTTGCCATGTTTAGTTGCTGGAATAATAGAGCGAATGGATTTTCCTCAGGTACATTGTCAGCTAGGTCAAATGGTAGTTCAATAAATAGATTTTTAGGGAGGAACCTTCCCAGGGCGTCTCTTCTTCTTCTATGCATGCAATATAATGAATAGTGGCTTGAAGAATCTAGAAAAATTTACTAACAAGCTAAACTAATGCCAAAAATGACTTCTGATAAACTCCTAGCTAGACGCCATCCCCGGCAACGGTGCCAAAAATGATGGTCGCGCCCATAAAAGGATATGAAAATCACAGTAAAACCTTTCCTAGGAATTGGGAATTCCAACAGGTGACCAATATCTCTCTCTGTAGACGTTCATTTACTTGTCAAACCAGGGGACGTATATTTTAAATGGCGCAGCAAAATATATGCACTAGGAACTCATTTTGGTCAAATCTTAGCGGAAATACATACTGAAAAGAAATCCTACCTACGCTACAAGAAGGTAATGCAAAGCTCTTTAACTCAACTATGATTTGATTACAATAGAAACCATAATAACTACAACTAAAACACAAACTATGAACTGGCCTTATACTGCAGGAACAGACACAGTGATGGATTCCTTGTGCTGCAGGAGCAATGTAAAGCTGAGTTTGTATAAAAACTTTAAAGATGAAAGCAAACTGAAGCTTAACAGGAAAGAAAAACTATCCAACTAGCTACAGATACCTACTAAGTGGGCCCCCTTAGCAAGAATCTCCTGATTACGTAGATGCTAAACTCAGAACTTCATTGAACTTTATTCATAAAAACAAAATGATATACATTGTTTTGTTGATATGGAAACTAACAACAAACTCTGCTTTTGGTTAAACAGATTTTGTCTTTCATTATCATATTGATTCTTACATGACATCTACTATTCTTATTCTATCCTTCTCTAACTCCTCTCTCGCGCCGGAGGAGAAGCTTTATTTAAAAACAGGAGAGCAACTAACTAACTAACTCCATCAAAGAAAGACGTGGAAGTAAAACATATCTTTGAATCAAGGAACAAACTTCATGAATGAATTTATGTGTTCAACCTGATCCAGAGAGAATCTAGCGCTCCACTCTTTGTCATTAAAATTCTTTCCCACGATTTCAGTCAAAGAGTCTTCACCGGAGCTTCCTCGAAGTCATGCAGGAAATGGACTTTACTGCAAGGCCGAGATTGGCTACGCTTGACTTGATCGTTCTTCAACAACCTACGAAACAAAAGGTAACAGGCAACAGAAAAGGCGTATGGCACATACACGATATCTATTCATTAATCACACATTTTAGATTTACTTCATCATTCAAAAACTGTATACGATATACTAGTCATTTTAGGGGGTCAATAGGGCAATAAAGGAAATCAAGTCAACACAAAGAGCTGCAGGAATATAAAAGTATCTTGCTACAGGATATCCCAAAAAGGTTTCACAAAGTCTAAACATCCATGAAATAACAAAAGTAAAGGCATTTAAAAGTTTATCATAACATCCAAATTATGAGCATATTTTAAGCTCATCAGTAGTCTCACACATCTTGGTCAAAACCTAGTTCATGGTTGAAACCCATTCCCAAAAATCTAGGAGAGAAACTAAAGAGGATCAAGAGTCCGCAAACATGAGTGCCTATGAGTATGACAATGATGTCATTTTCAATTTTGATCATACCACATTACTTGATATGGATGCCTATAGAAACATTCCAAATGTTGAGAACATGGACACTACAAACAACAATGATACACACAATGACAATATGGATAAATTTTCCGTACATTCAGCAAAAGTGGAAGACTCCATTATGGATCCCCATTTCAATCGATTGGTTGAGGAAATAATGAGGAGAGATAGACAATACTTCTTACAAGTGATGGTACAAAGTGGAGCCAAGATCCCTCATGATTTTGACATGTCTCAAATAATGGAAAATTGACCTTTGCAACAAACTCACCTCAACATGGATCAAAGGAGGCCTAATAGTGGAGGTAATAGAGGACCACATATGGTGCCTGAATCACCATCATCTTTGTTTCAAAAACATGAGGTCCCACATACACATGGTCAAGAATATGATACTCACCTTCGTAGACTATTATAGAGGTCTTATGCAGAAAAATATAATCAATCACATACCAATGCTAAGGACCAACCACCAAAGCAATTGGATATCCCAAGGCATGATCAAAATTTGGACACAAGGAAACCTCGCGTCAAATTTGGGGGCAACACACTAGAACAAACTCATGACATGCCTGTAGAGTATGGTATACATGGACAAAACAAATATTCCATTCCTCATCATGACTCTATACCAAGTGGTCCTTATACGTAGCATCATTATAGACCTCCTACATATGAACATGTGTATGATCAATATCATCCATATATGCAGTATGATCCACCCCCATCCGGTGGCTCAAGCATGGCGTATGGTCCAATAAGCCGGTCTCCACTTAAGAACAATTTGGAACAACAAATAAGGACTTACAAAATAAAATGAAGGATATAAATACACCGAAGCCAACTTACACAATGAGAGACATATGTCCCTATCCATTTGACAAAAGCATTCCAATGCCTCCATTTCCTACACACTTTGTGACACCTAAGTTTGATAAGTATAGAGGAAAAGGGGATCCTAAGGCACATATAAGATATTTTTTAATAGCTTGCATTGAGGTAGCAGAAGAAGAGACATATTTGATGAGATTATTCCCACAAAGCTTACGTGATCAAGCTATGGAATGGTTCTCCCAGCTCCCACCTGGAATTAAGCCTTGGGGTGATCTAGCAAAGGCTTTTATCCAACATTTCTCATACAACATAGAGACAGACATATCAGTCACTACTTTGTGCAACACCAAGCAAAAAGATGGAGAGTCTTTTTCATCATTTTTACAAAGATGGAGAAATCTAGCCAGCAGATGCTCTTGTGAAATTCCAGAAAAACAAATGGTAGAGATGTTCACCCAGAATGTTAACAAAGACATTGGTTATGATCTAAGAAAAGCTTATTTTTCCGCCTTTAAGGATGTCATTGAAAAAGGCTAAGCAACAAAGGTGGTCCTAATTGAACAAGGAGTAATTAAGATATTCAAAGAAAACAAAGAGGACTTTAAAGGAAAAGACAAGCCAAGATTTTGGAATAAAAACAAGAACACAGTCAATGATGGTGTTATTGATGCCAATACACTACAACCCAAAACCATTTTTTCAGGATCAAGCTCTACAAACAATCAGGTGAACACTCAAACAACTTCAAAGTGACAAAGGAAGTACACCCCATTGGGAGAACCACTTGAATCAGTTTTCAAGAAGCTAGTGGCAAACAAAATAATAACAATTCCAGATCTGCCTCCATATGAGCCAAAGGTTAAACCAAATGGGTGGAATGATGATGAGTATTGTGAATTTCATAAGAGCAAGGGACATAAGAGAGGAAATTGTCATCAGCTGAAGAACATCCTACAAGATCCTATTGATAGAGGTGACATTGAGATCGAGGGACACTCATCTAACCAAGAACATGAAATGTTTAAGGAACCATTCCCAAAACATGACAAGGGAAAAGCTAAAGCCACAGATGACCAAACCAACTATACCAAAGCATCTTATAACTATGATTCAACTATCAATCACATTTTGATGGATAATTATGTCTCTACCATTATCATCAAGGACAAAACGCTTGAGAATTATACCCAAAGACCCAAGATTGTCCTAAAAGGAATTGGATCTTCCTCTAAACCAACCTCTGATTGCAATGTTAGAACTCATCGAGGTAAATTCACTTTTCAAGGTGCTCCAACTAAAACCATAGTTTCCTCATCAACCAAGCCTGAGTGTGACCTTGTAGAATAGTTAGGGAAGACACCCATGCTTATCTCCATCCTTGAGCTCTTACGCATATCCCCCACACATAAAGCCATTCTTGATAAAATCTTGAGAGACACTTCTGTCCCTACTAATCTGAACATGGCCCAGTTTCAAGCCATGGTGGGATACCTTTTTGTTCCACACTCCCTTACATTCATAGAAGTTGACGACCCCTCTATGAGCCAACCACATAATGTGCCTTTACACATCGAAGCCTTCCTACACAAACATCAAATAAAATGAGTCCTGTTAGGTGGAGGAGCAGGTCTGAACATTTGTACATTGAACACTATTAAAAATTTGGGATATTCTAAAAAGGCTATGAATTATACAAAAAAAATTACCATCAAGGCATATGATGACGAAGAGCGCTCATCCAAGGGCACAATCACCTTACCTCTCAGAGTTGGGCCAATTACTAAGGATATGGTTTGTCAAGTCCTAGACCTTGATCTCACATACAACATATTGCTAGGACATCCATGGATTCATGAGATGAGCACAGTACCATCTGCATATCATCAATGTATCAAGTTTCCACACAATGGAGTTGAAGTGACCATCAAAGCTAACCCAAATCTATTCATATATTGCAACAATCTGTGACCTAGATCAGAAATAACAATCCTAGTCAATCGAGAAGCTATTCCTTCATCAGCATATGTGGATCCAGAATCATTGAAAGCTTCTACATCCAAACAATCAGAGCTAAAAGAAAAATTCAAGATTAAAGACATGGGATGTGGTGAGTATATCTTTCATGTTGATCAACTCTTGATATCAATAGTCTTAAGAGTTGTTCCATTGAAGAGTCTATTGAGCATATCACCAGCCCTCTTGAGAACTTATATATCCCTACCATTTCATCCATTCATTCCATTTCCACTCCACTCCTTGACTTGGATCAACAAGAATAAAAAAAGCCCTTACAAATCAAGGATGAAAAATAAAGCTTTGAAAAGAAAAATCTAAAAGCCAAAAATAAAGAGAATTTCTTTAGTTCAAATCAAAATCAAAAGCTATAGGACTCTACAAAACTCAAAGTCAAGGATAAAAATCCTATGAAGCAAAAAGAACAAGAGTTGATCTCCCCTAATATCAAAATAACTGGGGGCAAAAGTTCTACAATTTCAAGTAAAAAAGAATACTTGTTGATCCTAAGTCTCCATCATGCTATCCTACTTTCACTTCTTTTCACAATCATAAGCCTTCATAACTCAAGAACTTGTTTCGCACATCCTTTCCCTTCTGGTGATACATCGTGGACCTTTAATGGAGCTTTCTCAAGGGATTTTGTTATCAGGGATGCCCAAACTTCTTTAAGTGAGACGCATATGGGCAAACGTAGTCCACACATTAGTAATTCTATCTCAGTTCCTTTATCAAGGAAGATAGTCACATGAGATACACATCATTTAGTCAAGGAACAATGCAGTTACAATCATAAAGTCAAGCCTTGCACATTTGAGGTAGGTGACTTAGTTCTCAAAGATAATCCTAAAAATCAGCAAGACAGAGAGAAGAAGGGCAAGTTCGAACCAAATTGGCTTGGTCCTTACATCATCATAGTGGCTTATAGATCAGGTGTATATAAACTCTCAACTCCAGATGCCGAACCTTTAGAGGATCTTATCAACAACATGCACCTTCGCAGGTTTTACACATAGCTTGTTAGAATATCAAAAAATTAAAAAAATTAAAAAATATCCAAAAATTAAAAAATACAAAAAATAAAAAACTTTCAAAAATACAAAAAAATCATAAAAAAATCACAAAGTGCCTCGATCTATCTTATCCTATGGCCTCTTCTTGAGTGTATCCTCTTGAGTAGTTTCCTAATTGGCAACGTATGTTCTATCACAAAATTGTCAATCCTAGCCCTATCTGCTATCATATTCTTCCTTAGAGGACCTTCTTGAGTGTATCATCTCAGCAGCTTATCCAATCGACAACGTATGTTCATCATAGAACTACCGATTTGGCCTAGAAGACATAAATGCACCTTTATGACATAAACACACTTACATACTGCACATACATGTCTTCTTTGCACAAATGCACTTGACATACATAGACGTGCCTCTGCTCTGCACAGATGCACCCATGTAGCACAAATGCACCTGCACAACATAGACGCACTCGCATCTGACATAGATGCTTCTACATTCATAGACGTGCCTGGCACAAACAGAGATGCGCCTAGCCTACCTAGACACGCCTAGCACCAGCACAGACATGCCTTAGCATTTTTTGCGCCCTACTTGCCATATTCTAAAATGCATTAAATGAGCTACCTAACATGCATTAATGAAAATATTTATTGCGACAAAGTACAAGGAGGTTTTGCGGTACTCACCGACTCTCCTGCATCTGTCGGCCTCTGAAATCAATGAACATGATCGAATATGTGAATCAAAGCCATCACTACTAACTACTGTTGCTCTGTTCTCTCTCTGCACTCTGATCTGTTGGATGTGTGGATGACAATGAGGATGTTTTCGCCTCATGTTCTATCTTATAGACTACCCTATCCCTAGCCCTAGCCCTAGCCCTCATTTCTTGGGTCAGTCTTCTTTATCTCGTGACTCTGTCACTCTATCTTGTCAGTCATTCTAGCCTTTATTTCTTATCAAGAGATTGTCTATGATCGTTTTGGACATTTTCATCCAATCTTTTAAGGGGGCATATCATTCCCATCTTGGGGAAACTTTGTATCAGTTCATCTTATCTTCTCTAAAACAATGCAACAAGTTGCATTGTCTCAAAGAGGGGCAAATTTTAGACACCTAAAATTGTCCAGTCTAATTAAATTAACATATTTATTTATTTAATTATCTTTAGCCTAATTCTTCTATTAATTAAATGAATATTTATTTATTTAATTAATTCATTTATCCTCTTCTGGTCTTATTTCTCATTTAAATAAATACATTTACTTATTTAAATTCCCCCTTTTCTAAATTAAATAAATACTTTTATTTATTTAATTGATCCCCCTTCTTCTATTAATTAATTAAATATTTATTTATTTAATTAATTCATTATCCTTTTCTACCCATGACACATGTCATTCATCTTTTAATTCTTACACTACCTACCCTCTCATTATTTTATTATTTCTTTTACCTACCCTTTAATCATAGCTGGCCATTTATATTTTACACCTCTCAATCTTATCCTTCCATTTCTTATAGTGTCTTCTATATAAGGAGATGCTTCCTCCATTATCAACCCCGATGACTCTACGCTTTCAAACTTTCATATGCGATCAAGCCTACTTGCAACCATATTCCTATTCTTTGTTGAGCTCTTGTGCACACATAAAATCTGAAAGCAAATATATCAAGCAAGATCAATGGAGATAGGAAGAATGGAGATCCAAACCCTATTGGAAATGTGATGGTATAATCTTTGTGATTTCATTTGATTTGCATTGTCTTAGGTAATCTTCATTTGTTATGGTGGATCTTTGTTGTTGTTAGGCTAGGGTTTTTATGGTTGAATCTATTTATTTTTTCAAAATTGTTTTATCCATTTGCATCATAAACAAGGGGATTTACAATATAAGGCCTATTAGGACCTACCTGGTTAAAGAATTTTGACTGCTACAATTGTTAGGGAACAATAGCAAATGATTTGGGTATAGCACTTAACTGATTGCTCAATCAAATCCATTTTTTGCTCCAAATTTGCTACTCTCTGACAGATCTCTCACACTCTAGTTCAACTTCGGGTAAGTGCACCAAGATGGTGAACAAAAAAGTGGCCACATGCCAAAAAAAAATAGAATTTTTCATAACTTGTATCGGTTCTAAAATTTCAAAAATGTTATAGGCTTGGTAACACCAAGCCTAGAGAAAAAACAATTAAAAAAACCAAAAGTTCCTCAAAACCCAACATTTTTTTTAAATAAAAAAATTTAAAGTTTCTCAAAACCCATACGGGTTTTGAGAAATATATTTCTTTTGTTTAGGCCATGGGTTTTGGCCATTTTCAATGCCAAAACCCATGGAACAACAGCAAGGTGAAGCCAAAAAAAGCATCGAACCCGCACAGGTTTGCAACATTTTTTTTTTTTTCCCATCATTGAAAGCAATTTTCAACAATGGCACCCCATCGAATAGGTAAGATTTGATTTGTTTGATTATTTTTCTTTGCATTTTAATTAAATTAGGGTTTTTTAATTGATTTAAGTTTTATTTTTATTAATTTGATGTCAGATTCTTCAAGCAATCCCCAAAAATGAAATAGACAACAAAGACCTCCTCCTGCACAAGCAACACAAGAAAACCCTGTTAACATTGCACAAGATCAACAAGAAAACCCTCAAAATCCTAAAAATGCTACTCCTCAACAACCATCACCACCCGGATACCCTCCATGTCCTCCATTAGATCATGTAGATTCCACACAAGAGGATCTCATCAATCACCTTACACAAAATAGTGCCCAAATTTCTATATTGGTGAATAGGTTGAGGACCTCTAAGCTTGAGCACCACTCAACCCTTGCTAGAGCACTAGAAACAATGGATAATAGTGCAAATGAGGTATCTAGGGAGGTTACAAAATGGGTTTCATGGAGGGATAGATGTCGAACATTTTATGCGGATGGGTTGTCATATGATCAAGTGAAGAAAAAGGGCATAGTTAAAGCTTACATATGTGCTCTTTTCACCGATCCTATTACCAATAACAACCTAGAACTAAATACGACTCAGTTTCCTATACATTGGTGTGTTCATGCTAGGTTGAAAGATGCTTTTTGGGATAGGTGGTATATGGTCTTTGACCAACCACCTTGTAATAATTGGGAGGTGCCTCTATATTTTTTGAGAAAGTTGTATTGTGAGTTTATCCTCGACGAAAAGCCAAATTACTTTGAGATCCAACAATTTCAGGGTAGAGGGAGAGGCTCTGCGCAGGATAGACCTAGGGCCCATAGGGTGGCAGATCCACAACATAGGAGGCATACAACTCCTAAACCCATGGTTCATGTCATTGTCCCTATATCCTTGAAGGAGTCTATGGAATTACAGACTCTTTAGGCAGCTGCATCATTGACTGATATCATTATTCAATATGGGACACAGCTGGTCGGAGCAGAGGATGTACCAGCACCTACAACACCTCCTTCATCAGTGACACCTCCTTCATCAGTAGCACCTCCTTCCTCAGCGGCACCTCCTTCATTAGCAGCACCTCATGCATCATTTGGCACGAGCCAACCCATTCAACATGTGTGCCCCACCTACCAGGGTGTATGTTTTGGTGTAGACATTGACATGGATGAGGATGGTGGGACATCTCATTCATGTATATGTTGTGGGAGTAGATGCCATGCTTCCACTGTAGAAGATGTGGCCCTCACCGACGAACTGCTCAATATGTTATACCCTCTCTATCAGACACAGGTGCATTTAATTATGTTTATGACATGCTATCAATTAAGTGACTATAAAAAGAAAAAAGTTATTTTTAGAACAAATTAAAGTGACATATAAATAAAATGCATTGCAGGGTGCAATAGGAGGTGGGAGTATACCACATACTATTCAGTCGACTCCATGGTCATGAGTAGTTTCGCCACCAGAGGTAAAGATTTGTAAATTTGTTAAAAATATAATAATACATTGGATTCAAAATATATTTTGTTAATTATATGTATCATTACTTGATATTTTGTAGAGCTTATCAGTGGCTGAGATGTCCCAACTTGATGATATCACGCTTTTAGTCATTGACTTTGGCCAAGATAGCTTTGCGGTACCATTTAGATTTATATATTTTTTACTTAAATGATATATTAAATACATGCTCTTTTCCCTTATGTTAATTTTTTTCCATTAGTTTACCCCACTTGCCTTGAGGACATCTCATGTGAGAAAGCCATCCTCTAGCACTCCGAGGTAGAAAAAGACATCCTCTCGGACACCCAAACGATAGAAGGTAATTCACTATAATTTAAATTCAATTGTTGAAATGTATTATGATTGAACATGTATATGTAGATATTGATAAATGCACTTATTTTATTTGTTCTATATACAAAAACATATGGGGTTTATAGAATTAATGAATGCACCTGATGTCGATGAGGTTCAGTAGAGGGAAGAGGTGATATCTTCATATTCACTTTGGATTGCATTCTTGTGTGTTCAAAATAACTAAATCCTTGAATGTCTATATCATATGTTATCATTTTTCATACAGAAAATGGTAATAGCTACATCAGATTCGACTAGGCCTCCTTATGGTTATAGGAGAACTATACGAGGCTTCGGTGTGCATTTTTTCTACAGATGTTAAAAATATTTGTTTTATCTAGTTTGTCAACAACTTTGGGTTATTAACTTGTATGATTGTCTTTAAACTATTACAGGCCCCTTACAAACTTCCTACTATTATTCTACCATTCCATTTCGGTAGAAGTCCTACATGTATATTATGGGATCCAACATGACCAAGGCAAAAGGTATGTCTATCTTAGATCAACTCCTTTTCACTAAGTGCACAATGGAGTTGAAACTGTCTAGTTAACTCCTTTTGGATCACTTACCATGGATATAGGAAATGGTCATAACTGATTCATCTGTGACTTTGCCTTCTACGACCACAGTACATCCATATGAGGCTTCAATATGCTTTAGTTTTTTAGTCTATTCTTTTTTAGTTATTATGTGTTATTTTACATATATGTCATTAACATGTATTAATGTTGTTTTACCAGTTACAGCCTCCCGCAGGACATCCCACGGATCCTTAGCCTCACCGAATTGCAGAAGACAGAGATGAGGTAATCAACATTTCAACTTCAAACAATTTAAAGTTCAATATTTAGTTATTTTGATGTTATATTGAGAAAATATATCTGATTAGACATTTGAATTGTCCTTGTCCAGCCACCTACAGAGCCACGTACTGCTTCGAAGAGGCTCAATTTTGATGATTCACCATAGTCATGGATACAGATAGAGACATATAGTTATAGTTGTGGTCATTGAAAGGCCAATTTTTTATATATTCGACATTTGTATATGTATATATCAACTTTGGTAGACATGGCACATGCCACATTTTTGTAACTATTATTGATTTGGCATCTATGCCTTTTTTTGATATATGTACATGATTATTGTTCATTTTGATATATACGAAACTTGATATTTGATCCAATTTGTTCATTGATATTCTTGAAACTTAGTTATTTGCTATTGAAATGTGATCAAATTTGTTAGTTGTGTATATGTCTTGAAATGTGATCCAATTTGTTCATTACTTGTAACTCATATGGCGTATACTTTTAAACCATCTATTGCTCATATTGTGTATACCCAAGTACTGATACTGGTAATGTTGATATTTTGTATTTTGATTGAGTGAATTTGCTTTGAGTCCTTCATGCATGAAGAGATTGGAGTGAAGTTATTATTTCATAACTCATCCTTATGGAGTGAAGTTCATCATTTCAAGAACCAATTAAGACATTTCATGCTTAAGTTCATCATTTCACCACCTATAAAAGAAGAGTTGAAGAACTTCTGGACAATCTGTTTGAACCTATGGGGTCATTTTGTCGCTGCCTAAAAAATCCTATCTCAGTTTTTGGGCAACTCAATTCTATTTTCTTGTGGTGAGATTTTTTCTATCGCATCAAAAACTATCAAAAGCTGTCAGTGAGAGGTGGCAAAATAGTGCATCTTTTGTTCTGCTTGTCGTGGGAATAAACTGTCATCATGAGTGCATCTGAGTGGCCGGGTTTATGCTAGGTTTTCCCTTGTCTTTCTCCCCAAGGCATCCGATCGTCACGAGCCACCTCGTAGCGACGTTTTCCCTTGAGTGCTCAAAGCGGAAAGAAAGTCAAAATTTGACGTAGCGTAACTCAGAGACCGTGGCACTTATGGATGATCCATTTGAACCTATGGGGTCATGTTATCACTGTATAAAATCCTATCTCAGGTTCAGGCAACTCGATTCCATTTTCTTATGGTGAGATTTTTTGTATTGCATCAAAAACTGTCAAACACTATCAGTGAGAGGTGGCAAAATAGTGCATCTTTCATTCTCCTTGTCATGGGAATGAACTGTTAGTGTGAGTGCATTCAAGTGGCTGGGTTTATGCTAGGTGCCCCCTTGTCTTTCTCCCCAAGGTGTATGATCATCATGAGCCACCTCATAGCGACGTTTTCGCTTAAGTGCTCAAAGCGGAAAAAATGATCAAACTTTGACGTAGCCTAACTCAGAGACCGTGGAACTTATGGATGATCCGGTTCAACCTATGGGGTCATGTTGTCGTTGCCTAAAAAATCCTATCTCAGTTTTGGGCAACTCGATTCCATTTTCTTGTGGTGAGATTTTGTCTGTCGCATCAAAAACCGTCAAAAGCTGTCAGTGAGAGGTGGCAAAATAGTGCATCTTTCATTCTGCTTGTCATGGGAATGAACTGTTAGTGCAACCACATCAGGGTGGCTATTTTTACACTAGGTTTGCCCTTGTCTCACTCCCCAAGGTATCTGATCGTTACGAGCCACCTCATAGCGAAGTTTTCCCTAGAGCGCTCAAAGTGAAAAAAAGGGTCAAACTTTGATGTAGCCTAACTCGGAGACCGTGAAACTTATGGATGATCCATTTGAACCTATGAGGTCATGTTATCACTGCCTACAAAATCCTATCTTGGATTTGGGAAACTCGATTTCATTTTCTTGTGGTGAGATTTTTTCTGTTGCATCAAAAACCATTAGCGAGAGGTGGCAAAATAGTGCATCTTTCATTATGCTTGTTGTGGGAAAGAACTGTCAGTGTGAGCATGTCAAGGTGGCCATTTTTACACTAGGTGTGCCCTTTTCTTTCTCCCCAAGGCATCCAATCATTATGAGCCACCTCATAGCGACATTTTCCCTATAGCGCTCAAATCGAAAAAAAGGGTCAAACTTGGACGTAGCCTAACTCAGAGACTGTGGCACTTATGGATGATCAGTTTGAACCTATGGGGTCATGTTATCTCTACCTACAAAATCCTATCTCTGATTCAGGCAACTCGATTTCATTTTCTTGTGGTGAGATTTTTTTTGTCGGATCAAAAACTGTCAGTTAGAGGTGGCAAAATAGCGCATCTTTTGTTCTGCTTATCATGGGAATGAACCATCACTGTGAGCACATCTAAGTGGCTAGGTTTATGCTAAGTGTGCCCTTGTCTTCCTCCCTAAGGTGTCTGATCATTATGAGCCACCTCGTAGTGATGTTTTCCCTAGAGCACTCAAAGCAGAAAAAAGGGTCAAACTTTGACGTAGCCTAACTCAAAAACCATGGCACTTATGGATGATCTTTTTGAACCTATGGGGTCATGTTATCACTACCTAAAAAATCCTATCTTGGATTCAGGAAACTCGATTTCATTTTCTTGTGGTGAGATTTTTTCTGTTGCATCAAAAACCGTCAGTGAGAGGTGGTAAAATAGTGCATCTTTCATTCTGCTTGTCGTGGGAATGAACCATCAGCATGAGCACATCCGGGTGGCTGATTTTACACTAGGTGTGCCCTTGTCTCACTCCCCAATGCGTCTGATCGTTATGAGCCACCTCATAGTGACGTTTTCCCTAGAGTGCTCAAAGCGGAGAAAATGGTCAAAATTTGATGTAGCCTAACTCGAAGACCATGGCACTTGTGGATGATCTGTTTGAACCTATGGGGTCATTTTATTGCTACCTACAAAATCCCATCTTGGATTCGGGCAACTCAATTTCATTTTCTTGTGGTGAGATTTTTTTTGTCGCATTAAAAACCATCAGTGAGAGGTGGCAAAATAGTGCATCTTTTGTTCTGCATGTCATGGGAATGAACCATCAGTGCGAGTACATCTGGGTGGCCTGGTTTACGCTAGATGTACCCCTGTCTTGCTCGCCAAGGCATCCAATCGTTACAAGCCACCTCATAGCGACGTTTTCCCTAGAGCGCTCAAAGCGAAAAAAATGGTCAAACTTTGACGTAGCCAAACTCAGAGACTGTGGCACTTATGGACGATCCCTTTGAACCTATGGGGTCATGTTATCACTACCTACAAATTCTTATCTTGGATTCGGGCTACTCGATTTCATTTTCTTGTGGTGAGATTTTTTGTCACATCAAAAACCGTCAGTGAGAGGTGGCAAAATAGTGCATCTTTCATTCTGCTTGTCGTGGGAACGAACCGTCAGCGTGAGCACATCCAGGTGGCTGGGTTTATGCTATGTGTGTCATTGTCTTTCTCTCCAAGATGCCTAATCATTATGAGCCAGCTCATAGCGACGTTTTCCCTTGAGCACTCAAAGCGGAAAAAATGGTCAAACTTTGACGTAGCCTAACTCAGAGAGCGTGGCACTTATGGACGTTCCATTTGAACCTATGGGGTGATTTTTTCACTGCCTACCAAAATCCTATGTTGAATTCAGACTATTCCTACTAGCCCTTCAAATTGGGTAATTCAATAATAACTCAAAACTTTCCCAAAACACTTGGAAAAAAAAATTGCATGTTCATATTCAAAATTTGCAAATCAGCCCCATGGACACTTTCATATATAAAATTTGGCATCTTATATAAACTATCAAGCTCATTATTGTTTATATTTACAAAATTTTGAATCTAAATATGCAAATTACAACTTCTTGTTGTTTTTTTATACAAAACTTAGTATCTAGATATGCACATTACAACTCATTGTTGTTTTTTTATACAAAATTTAGCATCTACATATGCACATTACAACTCATTGATATTTTTATATACAAAATTTGGCATCTACATATGCACATTATAGCTCATATGCATATTACAGCTCATATGCATGTAGAGCACATCCAAAAAAGCAAAGTTACAACGTTTCACAAAAGACATATACAAAATTGTCAAAATTATTCTACCATATTGTAGAATTATTCTTCTAGATGGCCCAAAATCAATCAAGTGAACCTTTTGGATCAGCTCTAATCCTTAGTGTCTCAAGTATTGCCTCGTGGTTTGATTCACGAACTTTCTACAAATCCTTGTTAAGAGGTCTACCACAATATTTAATCAAATAAATATTTGTTGCAACATGAATACAATGACATAAAAAGTAATCTATTCCTTCTTCGTTGTTCTCATCTACAATAACTGCATATACATGACCTGTATTTAATAGAAGGATATAAGTTAATACCAAAATCAACATAAGTTAATACTAATAAATTAAGCTAAAAATTGTAGCAAATTGCAACCCTTTACCTGGTTCAACTATGTCAGATACATGGTCAAAATCCATTGATGCTTCAATCCGATTCATTTGTAGTGCTCTAGGAAGTTGATATGTATCTAGGGTTTGCAAAGGTCTACAAGACCATTGGTCAACCCACTCTTTTGATTCACATTCATCCCACAAAAAATGCATACATGAAGAGAAAATGTATGCAATATGTCTAGTATAAATAACTAGTGATGTTGCATTTGAACTTCTAAATGAATGCATGTCACTTGATCCAATAAGTGTACAACAATCTAGATAGTTTTCAATGTTAGATTCACTTATTAACCAGAATTTTTTAGAAACAATAGACTTATCTACGTTACCTGGTCCCATCGCAGAGCTACACCATTGCAGAATTAGTTTTGCATCTATTAACATTGCACCACCTTCGTACTTCTATTCCTCTCTGGTAAGAGCTCTTTTCACATGTGCTCCCGCACCATCATGCTCTCCCTTTCCATGCCCTACCTCAATGAAATTCCAAAAATGTTGCGCACCACTTGTCACATGCATCCTAGTCAGCCAGTAGAACATCCTTGCATTCTTGAATTGTGCGGTGCAATTGTCCGACCATATTAAGTGTTGGTTGTATCTTATATCTCTTTCCCTTAAATTATCATAGAAGACTGTAAAGCATCCTTGCACAAACTCTGAGGAATGTGTATGATCATCATTGATATAGAAGTGATATTCTCTTATAACCTTTCTATCCTCCTCAGTGCATGCATGAATGCTATGTGTGCCAAAATTGTAACTTGTGTAGAGTGGTAATACATAGATTGTACTTCATTTTGCGGCTTTAGTGTATAATTCTCAGCAAAATCAATGATAGAGACAATAGTGCCAAGGGGGAAAGTGTCCTTACACAACTTGAATTTCCCATCTAACCATCTAGCTCTATGTGTGTGACCTATGTACTCATATACTAGTTTCTCTTGAAACATCTTCATAAAATCAGCTACGCATATATCCCTTTTCACTAACTCATACCTCTTTAATTATTTTCCATATTTAACACCATATGTTACTAACTTATATTTTCCAATAGAAACTAGTTCCTTACCAATTTCATGTGTGCTATCCAGATGTAGGCATCTATGCAACTGTTGCAAACCACCACATGTAGGACAAAAACCTCTCAAACACATCATCTTATAATAAATGCACTCGTCATCTTGTCTACATAGTACACTTGAAATAAATTCTCTTGGTGAGTTAGGAGGTGCTTGTAGAACACATTCTTGCAAAACATCGTTAGTGTGCAAAGTACAACAGATATAGCGAAAAATATCATAATGCATGGAAAATTCAACATGGACCCTATAACAACATGTAGTACGTGCATGATTAATCTTAACATAAAATGGTTTTGTCATCTCAAAAAATCTTTGACTAATTTTAATCTGAGGAAAGCTTTGAAGAAACCTTTCATAAAATTGTGTTTGAGTTGTATCTAAATAGTGTTTTGGATGTGGCTCATGATTACTAATTCTAGTTCCCCTTCTAACAACATCTCTTTGGTTGGATGAAACCCTTGTGTTGTCATGCCAAAATCTCTCAATTAACATTCTTAGTGCATCAACAACAACCTTGTCCTTGCATGGGAGTCTATTGGAGAAAGCCCGAAGAGAATTATTGTTAGGATCCTCAATTTTCTCTTGCCTCTCTAAGGCATAGTGTAATGTGGTTCTACTTATCCTTAATGACTTGCTTGTTTTGCTTATTAAACGAGAATTTTTCATTTCCTTTCCCATTATGGTTGATGTGAGGACACAGTGAGTAACATTAGCATCTTTAGTACGTGATTTTGAACCAATGGCTTGGTATGCATCAAAAAGATTTCTCACAATGGTTCTTTCACTATTATTTTCAAATGTTCTTAACCCCAAAATTTTTATTGTCTCTCTAAATTTCAGATTTTTAATCATTTCAACAACTAATTGGCATCTTCCACTTTGATTTAAGTTTTCAAAATAGTTATTCCACATTCTTCTAACTGCTCTTCTACAAGTTCTTTTAGAAATTTTATCATGCATTGGCTTCACAATATTTTCATCAATATCTATTAGGAACTTTGGTTTTCTACGAATTATTCTAAGAGGTGTTAAGATTGGTGCATGCTCTTTGTTTTCATTAGGTGCATTATGTGCATTGATCACATCAAATTCAAATGGTAAATCTTCTTCAATTTCATTAACATGTGCATTCACCGAATCATTTTCAAATGGTCTATGTTCATTGCATTCATTAGGTGCATTCATCATATGTATTTAAATTGGTGTATGTTGATCATTTTGATTTGGTGCATTAATCATATCAATTTCAATTGTTGAATGTTCATCACTTTCATTAGGTGCATTAGATGGCATACCTTCATGTAATCTCTTCATACGCTCCCTTTGTCTTTCCTTTCCTGCCTCTCTTTGTTCATTTGTTCCTCTCTTATTCTTTCTCATTATCCTACACATAACATCATGATGACAATCCACAATCAAATAGCAAAAACACAACAAATGATCATCATTTTGTTATAATCTAAAGTAACAATAGTAAAATAACTTCAAAAAAAACAAAAATACAAGACAAATAAATCATAATCAAACCAAAAAAACAATAAATGATCATGATTTTGTTATTATCTAAAGTAACAATTATAAAATAACTTAAAAATCAATCATTCCAAAGCAAAAGTGACAAAAGAATATGAAAACCTGACTGTTACTATCCTAGAAAATCGTGTGCAAAAGAAGTGAGGCCTTCAAACAACTTGCAATGCTATTTGTTAGGCCGTTGGGACTAAAATATATAAAGATTTTCCCATAACCTATATAGGTTATGGAAACCTTATATGTCAACGTTCACAATTTCTCATAACCTATACGGGTTATGTTGAACTAGAAGTTTTGGCCTTAGTTCTACCCATACGGGCTATGCAGAACTAGGAAAAGGAGAGGGGGACAAGGAGAGAGGGAGGGAGAGGGAGATAGGGAGAGGGAGAGAGAGGGAGGGAGAGAGGGAGGGAGAGGGAGATAGGGAGAGGGAGAGAGAGGGAGGGAGAGAGAGGGAGGGAGAGGGAGAGAGAGGGAGGGAGAGGGAGGGAAAAGGAGAGAGGGAGAGGAAGAGAGGGAAAGAGGGAAAGAAGGAGAGGGGGAGGGAGAGAGGGAGATTGGGGAAAGGAGAGTGGGAGAGGGAGAGAGGGAGAGAAGGAGAGGGGGAGGGAGAGAGGGAGATTGGGGAAAGGAGAGGAAGAGAGAAAGATTGGGAAAAGGAGAACGGGAGGGAGAGATGGAGAGAGGGAGAGGGAGAGAGGGAGAGAAGGAGAGGGGGAGGGAGAGAGGGAGATTAGGGAAAGGAGAGGGGGAGAGTGAGATTGAGAAAAGGAGAGGGGGAGGGAGACAGGGAGAGAGCGAGATTGGGAAAAGGAGAGGGGGAGGGAGAGGGAGAGAGAGGGAGATTGGGAAAAGGAGAGATTGGGGAAAGGAGAGGGGGAGAGAAAGAGAGAGGGATTGGGAAAAAAGAAAAAGGGGAGAGGGAGAGGGAGAGAGAGAGAGATTGGGGAAAGCAGAGGGGGAGATGAAGAGAGGGAGGGAGAGGGAGGGAAAAGAAGAGGGGGATAGGGAGAGAGGAAGGGAGAGGGAGAGGGAGAGAGAGGGAGATTTGGAAAAGGAGAGGGAGAGAGGGAGAGAAGGAGAGGTGTAGGGAGAGAGGAAGATTGGGGAAAGGAGAGGGGGAGAGGGAGAGAGAGGGAGATTGGGAAAAGGGAGATTGGGGAAAGGAGAGGGGGAGAGGGAGAGAGAGGGAGATTGGGAAAAGGAGAGGGGGAGAGATACGGAGATTGGGAAAAGGAGAGGGGGAGAGGGAGAGAGGGAGAGAACAAGAAGGGGAGGGGGAGAGGGAGAGGGAGAGAGAGATTGGGAAAAGGAGAGGTGGAGGGAGAGGGAGAGAGAGGGAGATTGGGAAAAGTAGAGATTGGAGAAAGGAGAGGGGGAGAGGGAGAGAAGGAGAGGGGGAGGGAGAGAGGGAGTTTTGGGAAAGGAAAGGGGGAGAGGGGGAGAGGGAGAGGGAGAGAGAAAGATTAGGAAAATGAGAGGGGGAGAGGGAGAGAGAGGGAGAGAAGGAGAGGGGAAGGGAGAGAGGGAGATTGGGGAAAGGAGAGGGGGAGAGGGAGAGAGAGGGATATTGGGAAAAGGAGAGATTGGGGAAAGGAGATGGGGAGAGGGAGAGAGGGAGAGGGAGAGAGTGAGATTGGGAAAAGGAGAGGGGGAGGGAGAGAGGGAGATTGGAGAAAGGAAAGGGGGAGAGGGAGAGAGGGAGAGGGGGAGGGAGAGAGGGAGATTTGGGAAAGGAGAGGGGGAGAGGGAGAGAGGGAGAGATGGAGAGGAGGAGGGAGAGAGGGAGATGGAGAGAGTGAGATTGGGGAAAGGAGAGGGAGAGGGAGAAGGAGAAAGAGGGAGATTGGGAAAAGGAGAGATTGGGGAAAGGAGAGGGGGAGAGGGGGAGAGGGGGAGAGGGAGAGAGTGAGAGGGGGTGGGAGATAGGGAGATTGGGGAAAGGACAGGGGGAGATGGAGAGGGGGAGAAGGAGAGGGGAAGGGAGAGAGGGAGATTGGGAAAAGGAGAGGGGGGAGGGAGAGAGAGCAAGATTGGGAAAAGGCAGAGGGAGAGAGGGAGAGAGGGAGAGAAGGAGAGGGGGAGGGAGAGAGGGAGAGGGAGAGAGTGAGATTGGGAAAAGGAGAGGGGGAGGGAGAGGGAGAGAGAGGGATATTGTGAAAAGGAGAGATTGGGGAAAGGAGAGGGGGAGAGGGAGAGAGAGAGATTGGGAAATGGAGAGGGGGAGAGGGAGAGGGAGATAGAGGGAGATTGGGGAAAGGAGAGGGGGAGAGGGAGAGAAAGCGAGATTGGGAAGAGGAGAGGGGGAGATGAAGAGAGGCAGGGAGAGGGAGGGAAAAGGAGAGGGAGATAGGGAGAGAGGAAGGGAGAGGGAGAGGGAAAGAAGGAGATTGTGAAATGGAGAGTGAGAGAGGGAGAGAAGGAGAGGGGGAGGGAGAGAGGGAGATTAGGGAAAGGAGAGGGGGAGAGGTAGAGAGAGGGAGATTGGGAAAAGGGTGATTGGGGAAAGGAGAGGGGAAGAGGGAGAGAGAGGGAGATTGGGAAAAGGAGAGGGGGAGAGGGAGAGAGAGGGAGATTGGGAAAAGGAGAGGGGGAGAGGGAGAGAGGGAGAGAAGGAGAGGGGGAGGGAGAGAGGGAGAGGGAGAGAGAGAGAGATTGGGAAAAGGAGAGGGGGAGGGAGAGGGAGAGAGAGGGAGATTAGGAAAAGGAGAGATATGGAAAATGAGAGGGGGAGAGGGGGAGAGGGAGAGAAGGAGAGGGGGAGGGAGAGAGGGAGATTGGGGAAAGGAGAGGGGAAGAGGGAGAGAGGGAGAGGGAGAGAGTGATATCAGGAAAAGGAGAGGGGGAGAGGGAGACGGAGAGAGAGGGAGATTGGGGAAAGGAGAGGGGGAGAGGGAGAGAAAGGGAGATTGGGAAAAAGAGAGGGGGGAGATGAAGAGAGGGAGGGAGAGGGAGGGAGAGAAGGAGAGGGGGAGGGAGAGAGGAAGGGAGAGGGAGAGGGAGAGAGAGAGAGATTTGGAAAAGGATAGGGAGACAAGGAGAGAAGGAGAGGGGAAGGGAGAGAGGGAGATTGGGGAAAGGAGAGGGGGAGAGGGAGAGAGAGAGGAAGATTGGGAAAAGGAGAGGGGGAGAGGGAGAGAGGGGGAGAGGGAGAGAAGGAGAGGGGGAAGGGGGAGAGGGAGATTGGGGAAAGGAGAGGGGGAGAGGGAGAGAGAGGGAGATTGGGAAAACAAGAGGGGGAGAGGTAGAGAGGGATAGAGGGAGAGAAGGAGAGGGGGAGGGAGAGAGAAAGATTGGGAAAAGGAGAGGGGGAGGGAGAGGGAGAGAGAGGAACATTGGGAAAAAGAGATATTTGGGAAAGGAGAGGGGGAGAGGGAGAGAAGGAGAGGGGGAGGGAGAGAGAGAGGGAGAGAGGGGGAGAGAAGGAGAGGGGGAGGGAGAGAGGGAGATTGGGGAAAGGAGAGGGGGAGAGGGAGAGAGAGGGAGATTGGGAAAAGGAGTTCGGGAGAGGGAGAGAGCGAGGGAGGGGAGAGAGAGGGAGATTGGGAAAAGGAGAGGGGGAGAGAGAGGGAGAGAGAGGGAGATTGGGAAAAGGAGAGGGAGAGAGGGGGAGAAGGAGAGGGGGAGGGAGAGAGGAGGATTGGGAAAAGGAGAGGGGGAGAGGGAGAGAGAGGGAGATTGGGAAAAGGAGAGGGGGAGAAGGAGAGAGGAAGGAAGATGGAGAGAGAGGGAGATTGGGAAAAGGAGAGCGGGAGAGGGAGAGAGGAAGGGAGAGGGAGGGAAAAGATGGGGAGAATAGGATAAAGAGAGGGAGAGGGAGAGAGAGAGAGAGTATATGAGAGGGAGAGGGAGAGAAAGAGAGCTTTAAGATAACGAAAGGGGGAGGGAGAGGGAGGGGGACAGAAAGAGAGAGAAGGGGGAGAGGGTGAGAATAGGATAGGATAATATGTGTGTGTGTGTGTGTGTGTGTGTGAGAGAGAGAGAGAGAGAGAGAGAGAGAGAGAGATTAGGAGGAGGACGAGAGGGTGAGAGACATGAGGTAGAGAGAGAACAAGAAGGAGAAAAGGTTGAGAGAATAAAAAAATAGAGAAGTGTGAGGGGGAGAGAGATGAGATAGAACTCAAGGAACATAATTGGGGCTTAGAATAGACAAAGACAATGGTGGGGGAAGTAAGACTAGAGAGAGAGAGGAAAAGAAGAGGTACATGCATGTATACAAACATATATACATATATCTATATAAATATATGTATATATAACTATAGATATGCATATATACATACATAAACACATATTATCTAGATATGTCTAAAACATGTGTAGTAAATGCTAAGTTTACAAGCATACATTATTATGTCTTCATAACCTGTACAGGTTTTGTGAAACCAAAAAAAATGTTTTTAGTTCTTCATAACCTGTACGGGTTTTGTGAAACAAAAAAAAATATTTCTAGTTCTTCATAACCCATACGGGTTATGAAGAACTGTGAATAGTACTTTTGGTTCTTCAAAACCCGTGTGGGTTTTGGCTTGGTAAGAGGGTTGGAAAATGACCCTAAGGCTTGCAAGCCCATTTTCCCCCCTTTTTTATTCCTTTACACATTTTTTCATCCTCCACCATGATTTCTTGACTTCATCGTCATCAAGTTTACAAATGATGAAGCGGGTATCTCTAAAATTACCACCATAATCTCACACATCTTCTTAGTTTTCTGACCATATAAATTATTTAATTTTTGGACAACATTAGCATAGTAAACTTTAATTTTCTTTATCAGTGCCTTGACAGTCCTCACAGACATATGTCTACCATTTTTTAAAAAACTTTTGATATACTTGATCAAATTCAAAATAAATTATATATTATTGTTCTACACTAGATTATATACATTTTTTTAAAAAAACTGCATTTCTTATTATTTTGATGCAAGTTATGCCCAGCGCACGAACAGGTACCAAATTTTCAGGATGCGGTCACTTCCAAAAATCATAAAAAGTAAAATACTCAATAAAAAGTTACAAAAAAATACACAAATTCTTGATCTCACTCTTACCTATCATCCTACCAAAGGGTTTTGCAAAATACAAAATATAACTATATATTTTGTGCAGCGCATGAAAATAGCTATGTTATATTTTCTGAAAAAATTAGGAACAAGTTTTCATGTGTGAAAGGTTTGACCCTCTTAATCTTATCCATTTTTTTTTTTAAATAGTAGTTTAGAAACTAGATTCAAAGTACTACAATTCTTTTTTTTTTTTCAACTCCTAGTTTTGAGTGCATGACCTTCAAATAGCTCTTTGAAGTTCAACTTTACCTGTTTTCAGAAAAAAAAAAAGTGGCCACTTATACCCCCCTTTTTGTTCACCATCTTGGTGCACTTATCATTCACACTCTTCTCAAAACCACTGACACAACAAACATTAGCTATACTGACATAAATATCCTTTACTACATTATCGGTTACTAAACCCTAGATACATCAAGAATTAACAATACAGATCATCATAGATCATATCAGATCATCATAGAGATCATTACAATATTTTACAAGACAATATCAACCGTTGAGTGATCGTAATTCATCACAAAAACTTGATCTGATACAAAGTCAAACCCTTAGAACAGTCTTCTAAGCGCTTTGTTGTTTCCCAAGAAATTCCATCTTCAAACATGCCAAAAAAATAATTCAACTTTCCACACAAGTTGTACCACGTCACCTCCAACATTTGAACTTGATGTAGATCATCGCTAAACCAAAAATCATTTCCGGTCAAGAGAATTCTTTACTAGACCTTAAGCCCTTCTTAAACCCTAGCAAAATTACAATAGAAATCATAAACATGACTTCTGGTAACCAAAACATGATGTGGTTCTAGTCAGATACATATTACAATTATAAAATGTTACATTCCATACTGCAACATTTCAATCATCACTAATCCCCATATCTAAACAAAACATTTCCTCATTTATCGATTAAGGTCCTAATTCCTAGTTTCCTATTTCTTTGTTGGTAAGATCTTTCCGGTAGACCAAAAAGACTAAGATGACAAAATATAGCATAGTAAACATCAGTTGCCATCAATGACAACACTAATAACTGAACAAAGTCATCCAATCATGCAATCTCAAACTCTTAATCACAATGTCAACACAAACAGTCCTTTACCAGTTCAGTCCTCATTCCTCATCTACATCAATTATGCCAATCATGCCAATATTATCCCCCTTTGGCATTGATGGCAACAGTAATGTAAACACCAACATATTCAACTGAAATCATGCTGCACAGTTTTGGAACTTCTCTATTACGCTTCACTCTTTTTTTGGTTCTTCTCTTCTCCATCCAGAACTAAATCTTCATTTCTTCTCCCCCTTTCTGTTTCCCATATTCTCCTCCTTAGGTTAATATATATCTTGTCCCTATCATATTTATTATTCTCCCCCTTTGACAAAAATGCCAAAGGTGAATATGTATTGCCGATCATCAAATTTGTTGGTTTTGTCATCAACATCTCTATAAATATCATCTAAGTTTCTCTCCATGCGAAGTAGCCATCATTTCATCAGTCCATAGTGAGAAATTTTCAATAAACAGACTGGATTGATGCATCTCCTACATTCTAGTTTTTCTTGTGTAGGGGTCTAACCCCTAATTTACCTCTAAGGTAGTCAAAGGTAGCCTTCGGCAATGGTTTTATGAAAATGTCTACTAGTTTCTCTTTGCTTGTCACATACTCCATTCTGACTTGTTTCTCCTGTACTCTCTCCCTCAAAAAATGACATTTCAATTCTATATGTTTTTCTCTTGCATGTAACAAGATTTTTTGAAATATTAATTCCACTAGTGTTGTCACAATAAATAGTTACCAGTTCATACATATCAAGTTTAAAACCTTCTAACACATGTCTCATCCATATTGCTTGTGTGCAATTCATTGATGTTGCAACATATTCTACCTCTGATGTTGACTGTGAAACACATTTTTTCTTCTTACTAGTCCAAGAAACCAATCTATGTCCAAGAAGAAAAGATCCACTGATAGTGCTTTTTTGGTCATCAACATTCCTTTCCCAATCTACATCAATAAACACTTCCAAAGAAAAACCACCTTTATAAGGATACCATAAACTATAATCCACTGTGCCTTTCAAGTACCGAAATATCCTTTTCACTGCTTGCAAGTGAGTCTCCTTGGGATTCTTTTGAAATCTAGCAACCAAACCAACAACATGTGCAATATAAGACCTACTATGAACAACATAATGCAACTTACCAATCATGGACCTATATTCTTTCTCATCAATAGAGGGTGAATCATCTTGTTTAGACAATTTACAACTTATCACCATTGGAGTACCAACCGGTTTACAATCATCCATGCCAAATGTTTTCAACACTTCCTTTACATACTTACTCTGATAGATAAATATTTCACCATCCAATTGCTACACCTGCAACCCAATGAAAAAATTAATCTCACCAATAAGAGACATCTCAAATTCTTTCTTCATCTCCTTAGCAAAAGCCATACATAAATCATCATCACCACCAAAGATTATATCATTCACAAAGACTTCAACTATCAACATTTTATCTCTATCAGTCTTAAGATATATGTTATTATCCTCACTAATATGTTGGAATCCTATCTTGATCAGGTGTGTATGTAATCTTTCATACCATGCTCTCATACCATAATTCATAAGGAGTCTTGTCATACCATAATTCATAAGGTGTTTTATTTTTACCTTTCTTGACAAGTACCCAGTTCAAAGTGTAAACAACAGTGCAAACTATTTCTCTCCAAAACATTTTTGGTACTTCACCTTGAATCAACATGGTTCTAGCAACATCAACAATTATTCTATTCATTCTCTTTGCTATCCCATTTTTTTGTGGAGTTATAGGAGATGACATTTGCCTCTTGATTCCCTGTTCATCACAGAACTTCACAAACTCATCAGAAGTAAATTCACCTCCCTAGTCAGATCTCAAACATTTCAAATTCTTCCCCATTTCTTTCTCAACCAAAGCTTTAAATGATTTTAATTTACTAAATGCCTCAAAATTTTCTCTGAGAAAATTTACCCACATCATCTTAGAAAAATCATCAGTGAAAATCATAAAGCATCTATCAACAAAATAACTCTTAGTCCTCATAGGACCACAGAGATTAGTATGAACCAAATCAAGGATATTCTCTGAAGAGAAAGACTTACTCTTAAAAGATACAGAAGTCATCTTACCAATCTGACAGTCCTTACATAATACATTATTCGGTTTAACAAGATGGGGCAAACCTCTCACAATACTAGATTTGCTAACCATTATCATATTGTCAAAATTCACATGACAAAATCTCTTATGTTATAACCAGTCATCTTCAATCTCTACCATCGAACAACTATTCACATTAGTATTCAGATGAAAAAGATTACCTCTTGTCTACTTTCCGGTAGCAATCAATTCTCCATTACTTCCAACAATCCTGCACACTCTACTTTTAAACTCTAGAAGATATCCCTTATCATTTAATTGACCAACACTCAAAAGGTTATGTTTTAATCCATCAACCCAAACGACATCATCTGCATTACTTTTTCCATTCAATGAAATAGATCCTTTACCTTTAACCATGCAAGGTGAGTTGTTACCAAACCTTACTACACTACCATGAAATTCTTCAAGGGATAAGTACTTGTCTCTATCACCAGTCATGTGGTGTGTGCATCCACTATCTATTATCCATTCATCACTACTATCCATGTGTGACACCAATGCCTTTCATCAATCAGATCTTCCTTAACAATAGAAAACACTATCTCCTCATTATCCTCTTCTTCAGATTCCTCATTTGTCACACCTTCATCCACTGCAACATAGCATTGTTTCTTTCTTTTTCATTTGAATTTCTTAAAAATTCTCTTTCTTATCAGTGTTAGGATAGTTAGCAGCAATGTGTCCAATTTTATTGCAGGAAAAACACTTCAGAGGAAGTTTACCTTTAGATGATAAGCCCTGTTAGGAGCTTTGACCTGTTAGGATCAACCTTGCAAGAGGATTTATAACTCAGATGTTGAGCCACCTTGTTAGGGGATTTACAATTTAAGGTCTGTAAGGACCTACCCAGTTAAGCGATTTTGACTGCTGCAACTATTAGGGAACAACAATGAATGATCTAGGTATAACACTTAATTGCTTTCTTGATCATATCCAATTTTTGCTTCAAATCAGCTACTCTCTTATAGATATCTCACTCTGGTTTGGCTTCACACTCTTCTCAAAACCACCGACACAAAAAAAATCAACTATACCGACATAAATATCCTTTACTACATTGTCGGTTACTAAACCCTATATACATCAAGAATTTACAATATAGATCATTACAACATTTTACAAGATAATATCAAGCATTGAGTGATCATAACTCATCACAACAACTCCATCTGATACAAAGTCAAACCCTTAGAACACTCTTCTAAGCACTTCACTATTTCCCAAGAAATTCCATCTTCAAACGTGCCAAAAGAGCAATTCAGCTTTCCACACAGGTTGTGCCACATCACCTCTAACATTTGAAATTGATGTAGATCACCACCAAACCAAAAATCATTACCAATCAAGAGAATTATTTTCTGGTCCTTAAACCCTTCTTAAACCCTAGCAAAAATACAACATAAATCATAAACATGACTACGAGTAACCAAAACATGATGCAGTTTTGGTCAGATACATATTACAATGATACAAACTCACATTCCAAACCGCAACACTTCAATCATCACTAATTGCCAGATCTAATCAAAACATTTCCTCATTTACTGGTTAAGGTCCTAACTCCCAGTTTCCTAATTCTTTGCCGGTAAGCTCTTTCTGGTAGACCAAATAGACTGAGATGACAAAATACAACATAGTAAACATCAGTTGCCATCAATGACAACACAAATAACTGATCAAAGTCATCCAATGATGCAATCTCAAACTCTTCATCATAATGCCATCACAAACAGTCATTTACAAAGGAGTTACAAAAATGCATTTTGATAAAATGGAGGAAAATTCAAATTCAAATTTCTTGCAACAATCATTTTTGCATGAAATTAATTTAGAAATCACCTATTTTCTCAATATGTTAATTTAGGACATATTGTGGGAGGAAATGAGCAGATTCTAGAAGAGAATTTCAAATTCAATTTATTCCATGTAACCCCCACTATGACAACAGTCATTTTGCATGAAATTAATTTTGTTAAAGAATCCCTAAATCAATTAATTTATTTTGTTCTAGGAAAATGACTCTCTTTTCTATATAAAACAATGTTAGGTTTTCCTATTTAGAACTTGGCATAGTAAATTCTTCATTTCAGTTGAATTTATTTACAAGAAACATATTGTTTAAAATTGAACATGCAAATAATTAGTATTAACTGAATTGACCTTTTAATCAATTACTTTTATTAAATTTTATAATTTAATTAGTTATGAAGATAGGAAAAAACGGTAATTAATATTTATATGTGGTTCTAGTAAAAAAAAACTTAGTTAATGAATTATTGGTTTGAGGAATTTTATTAAAGAAATATTTACTGTTAAGATAAAAGAAATTATTGATTGAAAATAGAAAGTAAATCTGATTTGTAAGAGAAAATCTCTAAGATAAAAATCAATTTGAATGTCATTTTTCTCATTTCCTCAACTCTAAAATTTTGCTTTGAAAAATACATAATTAGAAATAGGACCTTCAAAAAAAAAAGTAAGAAATATTTAGAATCTTTATGTTTTGTTTTTTAAGACTTTTCTTAGTCCAATTTTTTAGCAACGACTTTCAAAGTGAGAAAAACCTGCATTACTAAGTAAATTAAATGTAAATAGTTAAACTTATAATTGACATAAATAACTATTATGTAAGTAGATTAAATGGTGTAAATGATTTTATTTATTTATAATTAGCTTAGTATAAATAAATAAGTATTAAATATTATGTCGAATTGAAGGTATTAGTTTTGGATAAATTTTATATGTAACAAAAAATCTATAATTGTATTAGTTGACAATAACTACTTTGATGATAGAAAAAGAAAAAAACTCAAAACAAAAGGGATAAACAATAAGGTTTATTAGTAAAAGATTAGTAAAGTTAAAGAATTTTACTAACTTTTTTCTTGTAAGAGATTAATGGAACTTTCTTGTTCTAGAATATTGGGCCATATCTTATAACCATGAATAGGTTTTCTTTATTTTAAAGAAAAATCCCCTTATAAGTCCTAGGAGTGAATCAATAATTATTTCCTAATAATTTGAATTTGGTAAGGTTATCTTTAGTGGGCAATAAAGTTAGATTAATTTGTCTTATCACTTATATTTGGTAGAGATATTTGGTATTGAGTTTCAAGAGTATGAAGGATTTAAGGAAAGGAAATCTAGAATCTAGATGAGTTTTATTTGCAAGTTTTTCATCTCTACTATTTTAAAATGTTTATCATGTATTCATGTATTTGCTCATTTTTAATTAGTTTTTAGATGCATTTGAAGCAATATAATTTATAGAGTTTTATCTTTCAAATAATAAGGTCTTTTAGTATTAGTTGAAATTTCTGGGTTATGCGGAGTGGGTGATTACATATGGTATCGGAGTGCAGGTTCAAGTCTAGGTCTTGAGATCACTTCAACTGATGCAATCTAAAGATTATATTAGAAGTGGTTGGAAGTAGCAAGGATAAATTGTTATATCTTAATTCAATAACTAAATTAGAAATTCAAATTTCAAGAAGACCTTGATGGTAAGGAAACTAGAAGAGGTAGCATGCCACTACTATGAGGAGTCAAAGGGAGGCTACCAAATATGTAAATAAGAAAGACCAAGGAAATAATAAAACAAGAGTCGAAGCTATAATGAAATTATTAACTGAGAAAAGGGATAAGATCAACTCCTTGGAGTAATCAATGCAGGACCCTAGGGCAAGGAAAAATGACATTGAAATAGAAGAGGGATTGAAGATGGGAACCTTGACATAATTGAAGAAATGAGATAGATAATAGGATGTAAAATAATATTTTCGGAGCTATTAGAGGATTTGAGGAACATTACCCAACCTAAGTTTGATGGAAAGAAAATTGGTGGAGTTGAAGATTGGTTGAATGAAATGGAAAAATACTTTAAACTAAAGGACTTCAATGAAACATCTAAGAAATTATGGGGTTCCTATCAACTTAATGGGGAAGCAACTAGTTGGTGGACTAATACAAAGGAATAAAATTGGTATAATAAGGATATAATCATATGAGATCAATTTTCTCACCATTTCTTTAAAAGATAGCTATAACAATTATTCTTCGATGAGAAGGCAACATAACTTCATAATATTCAACAAGGAGCTTTGACTACTCAACAATATAAGGATATGTTCTCCAAATTGCTAAATTACGTATCCATTTATCAAAAGATGAGAACGGTCTAACTAGCAAGTTCATTTTGGGGAAAAAACCAACATAAGAATAGAGGTTGATGTGCATGGAATTGAAGGCATGAATGAAGTGCATGAGAAATATTTAAAATAGGGAAAGAAAAAAAAAGGGTCAAGCCCTAGCAACAACAAGATAGAAGTTTTAATGAGAATCATTCATTCGAAAGGAAGTATGAATTAAAGGGAAGCACAAACTTCAACAAGAATCAAAAGAATAATCCATCTAAAAGGAGACCACCTCTTAAACAAAATCAAAGGATGGATACAATAATAATAAGGGTAATTATAATGAAAATGATCAACGGTATATGATAACTTATCTTCCAAGGTTCGATGAAGCAAGGAATGATCCTCCTAGGACTCAGAGACTAATGATAGAGCTTTTCAAAGTTATAGAGAGGTGCCAAAACCCAATGCACAACTGAGAGATTGAACAATGCAAGTACAATGGAATCAATATGTTGAAGAGAATGCTACATGGGAAGACACAATGGGATGCAACAAATGTTTCCCTTTTTTTTTGGACTTATCATGAACAACGAACTATTTTTATGGTTATACAAAACAGGTGCATTGGGACAATGCACAATTTAAGAGGGGAAGGATATCATAACCCTCTTTTTAGACCTTCATAAGACTTATTATTATTATTATTATTATTATTATTACTACTACTATTATATTATTATTTTTATGAGTAATGTTAGATAGAAAAGATAAAATGAAATGAGGTTGAAGTATTTAAATAAAAAGGAATTTAAGTGATCACACACACATGAGGTCATAATTTATTTGAAAATTGCCTATTTTCTCAATATCCTAATTGAGCACATGGTGTACGAGAAATAATAAGATTCTAGAAGAGAAATTTAAATTCAAAATATTAAGGAATAAATATTATATTTAGCAATATATATGACATGGGTGTTACAAAATTATTCTATGACAAGATAATCCTATTCATGGTATTTTTATGACAAAGGAGTTACAAAATGCATTTTGATAAAATGGAGGAAAATTCAAATTCAAATTTATTGCAACAATAATTTTTGGATGAAATTAATTTAGAAATTACCTATTTTATCAATATCTTAATTTAGCATATGTTGTAGGAGGAAATGGGAAGATTCCAGAAGAGAATTTCAAATTCAAATTCTTGAATGTTAGCCCCACTATGACAACAATCATTTTGCATGGAATTAATTTTGGAAAAGAATCTCTAAATCAATTAATTTCTTTTGTAGTAGCAAAATGACTCTCTTTTCTACATATTGAATTCTAGAGTTTGAAAAGTAGTTTTTGAATTTTTGCAAATCATGTTAGTTGTATGATGAATTTGGTAGACATATTGTATTGTAGGAGATAGGATTTTTCAGGGGTTTGTGAGAAGATATATAAATTAGGAGAATGTTGTATGCATTTAACAAGTTGGTTTTTGGGAGACTTTTAAAAAAAAATTGTGTTATGGAGTTCTTCCCCCTTCTAGATTTTTCTAGAAAATTTTACTTGAGAACCAAAGAAAAGTTAATTTTTTTGGAAGGGATCAAGAGGAAACTCATGAATAAATCAAAGGAATTAGAAGATCTTCAACAATGATGAAAGCTTTATGAGATAAGTAAATCTGCTCCAATGCAAAATTGTTGAATCATAATATTGTCTTAAGCTTTATCTTGAAGATATATTGGTAAAACTTCCATTGCATTTAATAAATTCAAAAAAATACAAATTTGATTTATTTGTTTTCATAAGAACTATTATATATAGTTATTTTAAAAATAAACTTTATAAATTTGTGGGCTTCTAATTTTTTATTTTTTTTAAACTAGTGTCATGTAGTGGTGACTACTTGTCATCATAGTATTGTGCTCGCAAGGCCTTGTGCCTTCGTTGGGCCATTGCGCTCACAGATTTGAACAAGTGAAGTTGTTCTTTATTGAGAAAAAAAATAAAAATATTTGTTCTAAATTTTAATTATTATAATTTTGAATTGTAATAAAAATATTTATTTTAATTTTTAATCGTTATAATTTTGAATCATTGTTATTTTAAAGTTATATTAGAATAATTATATCTATGTAATAATAACTACAACTCTTATTTTAATAAAACAATATAAACTAGCAATTGCACTTTGGTGTGTAATGGGTATGCTAAAGAGGTGTGGAAGGTCAATTGGAATGTAGTTCATGAGGTCAATTTGTGGCCATGATGTTGTTTGTGCAATAAAGGACTTAATTGAGAGATGATAGCTTAAAATCAACTATGCATCCACTTACAAGGACTCAATCATAACTGGAATGAAACCTTTCATTTGAGAAGATAATAAAGTTTTAATAGCAATAGGCTCGTGTTATGTTTGTAATGGGTGAGCATGAGAAAGAGGTTGATAATGAGAGATAGATGGATGGATAGGAGGTGGCATGTCTAATGATTAGTGGTAGAGATGAAGATAGAGGTAAAGATGAAGATAGAGAAAAAGAAGATGGAGAAAAGGATGGAGCAAGGGAGACAGAGAGATAGAGATGAAGAGAGAAAGGGGAACATATAGAGATATATATATAAAGGAAGAGGGAGAGATGAGAGATATATATAGATGGTGAGCTAGAGCTAGAGAGTTAGAGTTATAAAGAGAGAAAGAGGGAGAGGGATAAATAAATGGAAAAATAGGGGAGATGGATATATATTGGAAGAGAAATAGGGGAGATGGATATATATCGGAAGAGAAAGAGAGAGATATATAGAGATATACAAGAAGAAAAAGGGAGAGAGAGGTAGAGATAAAGAGATAGATAAAGGGATAGGGAGTGAATAGGGGAGGGAGAGATGGGGAGAAATAAAGAAGAGGATAAGGTAAAGAGAGGGATGACCCAGAGAGAGAGAGAGTAGACGAGTATTGATATAGATAAAAGGGACAAGGAGGAGATAGAGATATATGTATAGAAAGAGATAGATAGACTAGCTACAGAGAGATGGAGAGAAATATAAAAAAATTCATCTATTGTGCAAGAGATATGGAGTGAATGAGAGAGGGGGGGTAAAGAGTGAGAGAAAGGAGCTAATAATGACAAGTAGTAGAGAGAAAGGTTTAGAGTTTAGAAAGAGGAAGATAGATAAATATGGGGAAAGATAGAGAGATATAGATATGTATAGAGAGAGGGGAGAGAAACATGGAGTGTGTGTTATTGTATTAGAGAGTAGAAGTAGAGAGTTCTAAAATGAGGGAGTGATGGGGAGATAGAGAGAGATAGGATAGAAAGAGGGATGGTAGGGATACATAGGGATACAAAGAGATAGATATAGGGATAGAAAGGATCTAGAGAGTAAATATAACTTCTAAAATAGAAGGGGGATGAGAAAGAGGGAGAGATGGAACAAGAGAAAGAGGAGGAGAGAGATAAATAGAGATAGAAATAGGGTGAGAATTAGAGAGGGGGAGATAGAGAGATAGAAAGATAAAGATATAGGAAGTGACATATGGAGAGGTAGAGAGGGATATAGAGAGAGTGAGAAAGATGAAGAAAGAGGAGTGTATAAGATCTAGAGATAGTGAGATATAATAGACATAGGGAGAGAGAAATAGGCTGGAGTGTGTTTGTGTGAGTGAGAGAGATATAGATATAGAGATGAGGGAGAAAGAGGGAATGCATGTGCGAGTAGAAGAGATATAGAGATAGATATAAAGAGGAAGAAAGATATACGTATAGATAGAGAGGGGAGGAGAGGGAGAGAGATGATATAAAAATAGAGAGAGATAAAAAAAAAAGGGAACAAGAGGGAGAGAGAGAGGGAGAGATAGAAAGATAGATAGAGTGAGAAGGATAGAAGGGGAAAAGAGAGAGATATGGGGAGAGGTAAGGAGATATAAATAAGGGAGAGAGATGGAGATGGAGATAATAATCAAATGAGATTCTAACATCAACATAACTTCCCAAGGACATATGTTATTCTTAAATTATTGGGATGAAATAAGTAATCAAAAATTAGTTTGTCTTTCTTGCTCTCTTGTTCTAAACATTTAATTTAATTTTTAAGTCAATTTTTTTTTAATTATATAAAATATAATAAAATTCAAATATATTTATTCTATAAAGATAAATTTTTAATAAGATGAAATGTATAAATTCTAATATCTTTTAATTACTATTTGTAATTCCATAAAAAACACAAATAATTAAAATAATACTTTAAATTACAATTAATCCGTGAAAAAAAAGTAGAAGACCTTGACCTTTTTTTGTGAATGTGTACTTTAATATTAATTTTTAATAGAGAAGGCTTATTCATCAAAAAAGTAGAATATTTAATAAACGAAGATAATACTAAACGACATTCTTATCAAAAGAAAATAGTAATAGAAGAAAGATTTTAATTTAAAATATAATTATTCTATCATAATTAAAATTTAAATAAGAAAAATAACTAAAGCTTAAACTAATTATAATATTTTTAAATTATTATAAAAAGACATATATAATTAAAATAATTTTTAACTTAATGAAAAAAAGAAAAAGAAAAGAAGAAGAAAAATAAGAATTAAATAAAGATGGTTCTTTCTTTTTCAAATTTTTTTCTTTTATTTTGTAAGAAACTTGAAAAAGATAGAATATTCTAATAAAAGAAATAATATTAAGAGATATTTTGACTAAAAGTAGATAATAATAAAATATAAATTTTTTATGCATATTCTTTTTTTAATAAATAATATTAAAATGCATATTTCTATGCTGAACACGTTGCTATATTTTCTATAGTCTTGCATTATTCTCCTCAATTTTGACCCATTTGTTTCAATAAATACATTGTTCGCTTCATATAGGGAATCACTTTGAGGTAATGATTACAATATACAACAAATTTTATAATTTAAAAATATATTTTTCTTAGAAGCCTAATCCTAATTTAATTTAAAAATTTATATAATTATAATTGTAGTAATACAATTAATCTCAAATTTAATTATTAATTTGTCATTTAATATTTTTTTTTTTATATTTATATAATATTAATTATAATTGATTTTAAAAAAATAATTATTAATAATTATAAAAGGGAAAATAAACCTTTTTTGAATAATTTAATAAAAAATATTTAAATTTATGATTAAGAGTTATTAAACTCTTTTGTATATACTAAAATGATTAAAAATTTTATGATTTTCAAAGAATATTAAAAATGGAATGATTTCAAAAAATTATAAAATATAATTATAAAGAATACGTATAATGATTATGTTAATTTTTTAATAAAAAAATTTATATTTAATTTTCCATTTAATTTAATTTAAAATGAATCAAGTCCTTGTAATTAGTTTTATTATATATATTTCTAGATAAAAAAAATTATTTAAATTTATATGTCCAAATAAAAATATTTTATTTATAATATTACAAATAATAAAATACTAAAATAATATTTAAAATAGACATTTCTATTTTTAAAATACAAAGAAACCCAAAAGGAACCTAGAAAATCTAAACATATCATAGTGCAGATAAATAATTTTTATAATATCTTCAATTCAAAAATATAAATCTCAACTTTACAAAAAACAATTTTTTTAAAGAAACAATAATAATTAGTTTTGATTGATGCAAAATAATTGATTAAAGAACTTCAATGAATGCAATAGTATTTCCTATGATAATTTCTAATAAATAATACTTTGTATTAAAGAAATAGATTAAAATTTTGATTTTTGTCTTTTATAAGTAGTCATAAATTCTAATTAAAAATAAATAAATAAAATAGATAAATAAATAAATAAATTATATATTATAAATAGAATTTAATGAAATATATACTTTAATTAATAAAACAATTATATAATTATGTTTTAAATATTTTTTTTAAAAGCTAATACGTTCTTTTAAGAAAAGGAATAATAAAAACTAAAAGAGGGTCAATGACCCCATTAATGGGGACACAAGACTTAAATACCTACAACCCCATTAATGAGGGCCACCACCCATGAGTCATCACAGAACCGAGTAATAGCATTGTAGCTATTCTGGCTCCAAAATGACATGTCCCTACATGATGCCGAAGGCATACCATTCAATTATGAAATATCATGAGACCTACATTCTTGGGACCCACAAATGACATGGAGGTATCTACAAGCTCGATGACATGGATGATTTTGCCTTTTTGCATTTGATGGAAAAGCTCGCTCGGTGTTAACATTTTTTCTCCCAATGTCATGGCGATGGGACGATTACATTAGAAGGCATGACTAACATCAAAGCTTTCACGTAGTTAACATATTTTAATATTTTGAATTTTTATTGAAAACTCAATTTCAAACTTTTCGGATCTATTTCGTATGAGAGTTGCATGAGGGAAGTCAAACCTTGCTACGAGACGAGGGGAAATAATTTTAAAATATCTATTGAGATTGTTGTGTTTGAATGTCCCTGGTTGAATCATGGAGCGAGGGAGTTGCACATCCATTGAAGTTATAGGTATACATTGTCAAAATATCTATGGCTCTGAATGTGAGGACAAAGCCTACCGCATGCATAATGCAAGTTCTATGGGTTAATTGTTATCACATGTTAACATGTGGGGTTTTTCATGTGAAGGGAGGAGGTATAGTAGCCCAGAGGTGTGTGGGATGTTTGAAGATTCTTGTGTAGGGGTTTAGAGGCATCAGTAAATTCAAACCCTAAAAGATAACATGATAGTTTTATGATTCCTCCCTCAACCCTGTGTTTTCCATTGTGATTTTTTTATCATTTTTGTATCGCAGAGGTAGTTGGGAGGGGAGTCATTGGGAGGTGTCAAGAGGACAATGATTTGGGTGGAGGGTTAGGTGGATGCGGTATTTTAAAACCATAATACAAGACGATAATTTTTTTTATCTCCTATGTCATTTTGTGTTCTATCTATGAAAATTGTTTATCATTTTGCAGCATGGTCATGTTAGGATACCAAGGTTTTGTGTTTGTGGGTTGGCTAGGTGAAGAAGATCTAGAAGAGTATAAAGGTATATATATTTCCCTAATCATATGTGTTAGTTTTCCATAGTGAGTAGAGTTGTGAAAGATGAAATGCTCATTCTTTTTGTTGTCTATAGAAAAAATTAGAATGGTTTGGAAGTGTCAAATGTTTTGTTGCTCCAACCAAACACATTTTTCTTGTTTGATTTGTCGAAATGTTGTGTGTTAGGGGGAAACATGTTAAGATCTAGAAAATGCAGTGGGTTGCTTTCTTTTTTAACTTTGCAATTGTTTGAATGTGTCCCATTTGTAGTGTTCTATTAATTCACAAAACAATGATTATGACTAACATAGTGTGTTATGCACTTTTCTAAAAAAGGAAAATGTCACTTGTTCTACCAAGCACAAGCAACATCTGTAATTTTTAACTAATGCACATAAATTTATAGACATATATATATCCATACTAGCACACGTCATGTCCATATATATATATATATATTTGTGTGTGTGTGAATATGAAGCAATACACAGACATACACATATATACACATGTGTCTATATATATATTGTAATAGAAAAGGCAAACTATAACATCTAAATGAGGTCAAGACCACATGAAAGAAGCTTGATTTGAAATAAAAAATGAAAAACATTCTAATTATGAATTTGGATTTGAACATACCAATTATGTGGATGTCTGTGTCTATGTGTCATTTGAGCCAATTATGTATACGTATGTGTGTGTGTGTCGCTCTTTGTTTATATATATCATGCACACACATAGAAACATAAGCATACGTATATACAAAGCCAATTATATGCAGAACAACCAATTATGCTACATAATTGGTTGGAGCTTGAATAGGTACAACCAATGATGTAGCTAAATTGGAGGCTCAGTGTAGCCTCCTATGGATTTGGGATTTCATGTACACTTTAATGTGTGTATTCTAAGTTGAACCACAAAAACATGAAGGTTAAGTCAATAACACATATACTGAGCTTGATTTCACACAGATAATGCCAACCTTGAAATTATGCGTTAGCATTTACACTTATATTTACAAGAAGATTAAGTGCCTGCCACATATATTTGCATATATATTTATTCTGTAGTTTTGGAGTTAGATTAGGTGTGTCCATCTTTTGTCAGACACATCTATTATGGCTTCAAAATTTGGTTGTACCAATGACATGCATTGACATACATGTCCCATACATGCATTCCATTCCAAGTTATCATGAGGCTCAGACCCACAGTATGTGATGTGGAATTGCTGGTTTCACTCCTTAGGGCTGATGTGAAATAACGTGGACATACTAGAGGATGGATGCAGATGGATTTGTGGTTATCTATGGTTAAATTTGCATAACACACACATTAAAAGCAATTCAATGAGGAAATTATGTTTGGACTACATTTCGGTGGGAAAAGATGGCCTATGCTTTGAAAACTATTTACGTTTATTAGAGAAAAGACTAACATGAAAGTCAAGTTAGTCTCATAGCAGGATGCCTCTATTAGGATAATCGGTGGACAACTGAGAGGGGGGGGTGAATCAAATTTCTACATATTATAAAACTTTAAGAACACAAAACCTTTATCGGAATGCATAAATCAAATACTAGAATAGTAGATATATCAATTAAGCACAAATATAAATTGTAAATCAAATACCATGCATCCAAAACACATAACACCAAGATTTGTATGTGGAAAACCCGGTAAAGGGAAAAACCATGGTGGGAAGCCTACCCATAGCCAGATGATACTTCTGCAGAAAGTATGTGATTACAATAAGGGACCTGCACATGCAAGAAGGCACATTGTCTAGAGCACACTATTCATCACAAAGGAGCCTCACTGAATACAAAAGATCTCCAGACTACAATCTAGAACGAAGTTTGAACTGCAAGAATAACATCTCCTATGTCTGAGTGTAGTTCTAGTTAAGCTCAATACCAGAGATCTTAAACCTCTTACACAAACCAAATTCAATCAGCTATGATCAACCAAAACTTCTCCATATGATTACAAATTTATTCGCACATAGATAATCTCATAACCATATCCCATGCCATGATCTGTAAAGAGATCTTAAATAATATATATACAAACCTTAGACCTAAATAATTAGGTTGACCTTCTAAAAGATAACACAATAAATCCATTGCATAAACCAGCAAACCAATGATATCCCAAGTCGGCCTGAGACCGAAACAACATTACCAATCAATAACCTAACCAATAACACATCGGGAGCATCCACCAACACATTACATAAACCAGTCCATAACCTAACAGAATAGCACCAGACCTATAATAGGTCTCCATAAGCCAAATACAACACCACCAATCAAGTGGAACATGAAATAGATAACCATCAGCATCCTGATAACCTTCTAGAAGCCACACCAACACCACTTATCGAATCCATCAAAAGATCTTCACCAAAGCTCTGCTAGTAAAACCCTTACTAGTAACCAAAGGCTTATTAGAACATATGATAGCTTTTGTATCATCAAATCCTGAACCAGCTGAATGAGATTTGCATCAAAAACACATGAATGATGGAACCAAACCATTACCACCAATAGAAACATACCAAAGATAAATCTCTTGATTAACATCACAATCCAACCATTCTACCGGAACCAATAGACAACCAAATCAACTAGAGTTGACATCAATGACAAAGATCAATGCAACACATAATAAATTCCTTTAAATTTCCAACAATATCCCCCTTTGGCATTGATAACAACAATAGATGTGAAAAACATCCAAGTGCCACGAAATACAAATCTCCCACAAATGATCTATCGATGAAGTTATGAACCAATTAACCAAATCATAGACCTGAACCAAACTCCCCCTGGGACTGATATCTTTGTTATGCTCCTTTTTCACATGTATATCTCTCCCCCTTTGACATCAAAGAAAAACCATAGATCCTCTAAACCACATAGAAGACTACTCCCCTTGGGTAGTAGAAACATCACATCAATCTGGAATGAATAATAATTCTGATAAATGCATACCGAACTGATGCCAATCAACATCACTCAAGTCTCTATGGGAGGGGTAGAGAACCCCAATCTATCTCTAAAGTACTCAAATGATTCACTAGGCAAAGGTTACTGAAGATGTCTGCAATTTTCTCTTTAGAGTTCACATAAACCAATCTGAATTTATTTTCTTCCACCTTTTCCTTCAAAAAGTTATACCTGATTGATAAGTGCTTTGTCTTAGAATGAAATACCAGATTCTTTGATATGTCAATATCATCAAATTTATCACAGTGAATAAGGACCGGTTCATCACAGTCTATCCTTATGTCTTTCAACATTTTTCATCTATAGAATTTGTGTACAGTTAGTAACATCAGCAACATACTCAACTTCCACAGTAGATAAATAAGTACATGACTATTTCTTTTTTATCCATGAAACAAGTTTCTTTCCAAGAAAGAAATTTCCACCAGATGTGCTTTTTTGGTCATCAATATCTCCAGCCTAGTCTGCATCTATATATGCTTATAGTGTAAAGTCATCATCTTTAGGATACCATTAACCATACTTAGTTGTTCCCTGTAAATACCTAAAAATCCTTTTCACTGCACTCTCATGATTCTACCTAGGATCACTCTGATATCTTGATACAATACAAATTGCATTTATTATATCCAGTGGAGTCTGAGTCAAATATAAAAAACCTCCAATCATAGATTTATACCTTGCAAGATTTACCAGAGTTGATACATCTTTCTTTGTCAAATTCTCACTTGTAATTATAGGAGTACCAACCAGTTTAGAATTTTCCATACCAAAATTCTTGAACAACTCTCTAGCATACTTAGTTTGACAGATGAAAATACCTTTATCAGTCTAAGTAATCTGCAAACATAAGAAAAATCTCATTTCTCCAATCATAGACATCTCAAATTCATTCTTCATATTATCAGAGAATTCCATGCACAACTTTCTTCACCTCCAAAAATGACATCATCAACAAAGACCTCATTAATCAAAAAGTCATCATTAGTGATCTTGTAATACAAGTTACTATCAACATTACCTTTAGTGAAACCAAGCTTCAAAAGTTATTTGTCTAATCTAACATACCAAGCTCTAGGGCTTGCTTCAATCTGTATAAAGCTTTCCTCAATCTACAAACCATAATTTTGTCATCTGAAAGTGAAAATCCATTACGCTTCTCAATGCGAATTTCCTCTTCAAGATCTCCATTTAGAAATGCACACTTAATATCCATCTGATAAACCTTGTATTTCTTATGGGAAACAAAAGCAAGAAATAATCTCATAGCTTCAATCCTTGCTACCGGAGCAAAAGTCTCATCATAATCAATTACTTCCTTCTAAGAATATCCTTTGCAAACCAATCTAGCCTTGTTTCTCACAACTTGTCCATCTTCATTCAATTTATTTGTAAAAACCCATTTAGTTTCAATAACATTCTTATTTTTAGGCCGGGGAACTAAAGTCCATGTGTTATTCTTTTCTATCTGATCCAATTCCTCTTTCATATCTTTCATCCAACATTCATCCTTACATGCCTCAACTACTGATGCTGGTTCAATTTGAGAAATTAATCATACCTCTTTAGCTGCCAACCTTCTCCTTGTCATCAGTCCTTTTCTCTTGTCTCCAATGATCTGATCTTTTGAATGATTCAACCTTACATACCTTAGAGTCTTCTGACTTTCTATTTCTCTACTCTGATCTTCAGTTACTGTTGAATTTTCTAATACTGCTAGGGTAACTGGTTCAACATTTTGTTCTAGTATAGATGCTACCAGATCAATTATGATCATTTCAACTTTTGGTTCTCTCTCATAACTTTTGATTTGACCTCTATAGTGCTCATCCACCTTGACATTAGTGCTTTCCACAATTCTCTGCAATCTTTTGTTATAACATCTATATGATTTACTTTCATTTGAATAACTAAGAAATATCCATTGATCAAAATCTATGATCAAACTTTGAAATGGAATCATCTCTTTTGATATAGCATTTACTACCAAATATTTTGAAGTACTTAACTATAGGTGTATGACCAAACCATAACTCATAAGGTGTCTTACCGATATCTCCTTTTATATGAACTTTATTGAATGTGTATACTGTCATGCTCATAGATTCTCTCCAATAGGTATGAGGCAAATTTGCTTTCATCATCATAGTTCTAGCTACATCTAAGATGGTTTTGCTCTTTCTTTCCACAACACCATTCTACTGAGGTGTCTAGGGTGCAGACAATTGTCTCGGGTTATACCATTTTTCTCACAATAACTATTAAATTCACTAAATGTGAATTCACCACCCTGATCCGATCTCAAGCATTTAATCTTCAACCTTGTCTCTGTCTCAACCATAGCTTTAAAGATCTTGAACTTTTTAAAGGCTTCATATTTCTTCCTTAGAAATGTAACCCACATCATTCTAGAATAATCATCAATGATTAGCATGAAATATCTATCACCTTGAAAACTTCTTATTCTAGCAGGACCACACAAATCAGTATGAGTAAGATCAAGAATATCATTAGATTCGTCATGTATACTCTTAAAAGAAGTTCTAACTTGCCTACCCATTTGACATTCCTTACATACTGGATTATAAGGCTTCACAATCTTAGGTACATCTCTAACTGCTTTAGTTGAATTGATCTTTTCAATGCAATCAAAATTCACATGACACAACCTCTTATGACATAGCCAACTCTCATCAATTTGTGCAATCAAACATGTCTTCTCACTGGAGTTCAAATGAAATATGTTACCTTTAGTCTGAGTACACATTGCAATCTTCAATCCAGATCTATTGATGATTTTACATTTTCTATCCTTGAAGTACAATTGAAATCACTTATCCACCAACTATCCTACACTCAAAATATTATTCCTTAAACCTTATACATAATAGACATTATCAGTGTTATGCTTACCATCCAATGGTATAGCTCCTCTTCTTCTGATCATGCATGCTTTGTCACCTCCAAATCTAACCAGATCTCCATCAAATTCTTGCAAAGATAGAAACTTCCTTTTATCTCCAGTCATATGATGTGAACATCCACTATCTATCACCCATTCATCCTTGTTTTCAACTTTAGAAAAAAGGGCATTCTCTTCATTTTGAATGATAGGTTTTGGAGCATCTTCCTTGATAGCTAAGAATACCCATTCCTTTCCATTGCCAGATCCACTAGCTAAATCTTTTGTCGGGTCATCATCAAAATCATCAATCACAACTTCCTCATTAGCATATTATCATGATTTGTCTTTGTTCCTCCTATACTTATACTTTTTCTAATATTCATGGTTAGGCTTAAAACATCTTTTAGCTTTTTCTTCAAATCTTGAATTCCTTTCAGGACATCTAGATGCAAAATGACCTATCTTATTAAATGCAAAAAAATTGAAAAGTGATTTTTCTTCATACGTACTTCCTATCAGACCTTTAGGTACTCTTCTGGAAAATAGGGCTTCAAGTTTCTCAAGCTTTTCATCTTCTTTCTTCATATCCTCTAGTTCCTTTGCATATAGTGCTTTCCAATCATTCTTTCTAGTTGACAATGTAGATGGCTTGAAAGCAGATTATGACTTTACAACCCCTTGAGTACCAAATTCTTCAAGCTCAAAAGAAGATAGCTTTCCAACCAAAATATCCCTATTGATAGAAGTGTTAGACATTGTTCTTAGCTCATTAATTGCAATATCCTTCATCTTACAAGCCAATAGAAAAACACTCATTACTTTAGAAGCAATCTCATCTTCCCTCAGAGATCCACCACAACATTGAATTCCCAAGACAATTTCATTGACTCTTTCTATAAAAGAAACAATTCTTTCATCTTCTTCCATTCTCAGGTTCTCATATCTCACCTAGTAACCATCAAGTTTAGCAATTTTAATAGTAGGGTCACCTTCATTCAGAGCCTCCAACTTATCCCATATAGCTTTTGTAGATGATTTTCCTATTAATCCCATAACTTGCTAATCTGAAAGGGCACTCAGAAGGGCTTCTCTAGCTCTGTAGTTATTTTAAATGTTCTTATCTATGTCTACTAGAGGATTATTCCTGGATTCCATATCAGAAGGAGTATAGCCTTTCTTAGTGATCTCCCAAATCTCTTTGCTAAGACATCTTAGATGAGTCTCCATCTGAAGCTTCCATACTCTATAATTTGTTCCTTCAAGCCTAGGGTTGTCCTTCTGGTAAGAAATTGAAGTTGAATGATTATTCGCCATAGGATCTTACTCAAGTGGTTAAGCTTCTGCGGAGAGGACCAAGCTTTGATACCAATTTTTAGGATAACCAGTGGACAACTGAGTGGAGGGGGGTGAATCAGTTGTCAACGGATTATGAAACTTTAAGCACACAAAACCTTTTACTGGAATGCATAAATGAAATAACAGATAGATCAATTAAGCACAAACATAAATCATAAATCAAATATCATGCATCCACAACACATAACACCAAGATTTGTATGTGGAAAACCCAGTAAAGGGAAAAACCATGGTGGGAAGCCTACCTGCAATCAGATGATACTTCTACAGAAGGTATGTGATTACAATAAGGGGCTTGCACATGTAGGAAGACAAACTTCCTAGAGCACACCACTCATCACAAAGGAGCCTCACTGAATACAAATTTGATTAATTGCAACAAAAACAAAGATAAGAAAATTTATATCACAACACACAACACCAAGATTTTGATGTGGAAAACCGGTTAAGGGAAAAACTATGATGGAAACCTACCCAGAATAAGATGATACTATGTAGTAGTATGTGAAAATAATTACAATGGACAATACACATGTATTTAGGTTCACTGCCTATAGCTCATTGCTCAAAATAAATAACTCAGAAGGCTACAATGCTCAAGGAAGATTCACTACCTTACAAGTAAGTCTCACTGACTTACAAAATATCTAGACAATGATCTAGAATCAAATGAACTAAAAGAATAGCATCTACAAATGTCTGATGATAGTTTTGGTTAAGCACATTTGTCTACTTAGCAATACTTCAATCTCTTCTCAATCACAATGCTAAAGGATGTATTTGCTTGTTCACGCCTTTACCATTCTCTAATAATGCTTACACTTCCTAGACACCCAATTTACATGACTATACAATCTATATATATCAATCATCAACCTTGACAACAAGGTCGGCCAAAACCTCAACCCTCAATTACAAAATTACATCATATGATACAAAGATCAACCACCAGACCAATATAATGATATATATGACATAACATGGACCTTAACCAAATTTTCAAACATGCAACAACATCAAAAATCATGCCAAGATCAACCACAACATGCTACACCACCAAATAGGTCTTATATAGCATGAACAACACCACCGATTAAACAAAAAATTGAAACCATGTACAATTATCAATGTAGATCATCAAAACAAATAGGTCATAGTTAAGAAACACCAACAAGGATGCTAGAATCATCTGTAAAGTTGTAACAACACGACTTATCAAATCTTCATCAATCAACATCTGAAACTCAAGAACACTCAAACAACAACAACTGCCATGAGGAAAGATAACTTACAGAGCACCAAATCATGATCCATTTAAAATGAAGATACACATGAATGTCCCAAACAATCTCCCAAAAGTGCAACATAAGATCTGATCACACCAGAATATACCATAAAAATACCAAACTCTACAAAGCAGTGATCACAAGAACCAAACTATAAACTGGATCATATGATATGATCAATTAAGGTGTCGGATCACGAAAACCAATACAAAAGGATATAATGATATTAGAAATGCTCCATATACTGAACCATGGTCCCAGTAAACCAATCTACAACCATTGGAGCAATAAATCATAGGAATATATTAACATCAATGACAACAACATATCCTAGTAGCAACAATGTCCAACAATCTCTCCCTTTGGCATTGATGGTAACTTATGGATGTGAAAAACAATCAATGCAAAGAAAGAAAACATCTCCAACAAACTGACCCTAAGATCAAGCTCACCAACAATAGATAAGACAATTTTTCACATGCTTTCTCTCTCCCTTTGACATCAATGACAAAGGTTCTCAAAATAGAAAACCAAACTTACTCTCCCGCTTAAATAAATAAATCATGAATAAAAACTACACAACTAAACCACAAATATAATACTCCATCAAAAGAGCAGCATAAACTCATAAATCCAAACAAAAAGATAAGATTGTGAAGTTCGCCAAATCAATGCAACTCAATGCATCTAGTTCCCATCAGGAGGGTGGATACCCCTAACTTGTCTCTCAAATATACAAATGTATCTACAGGAAAAGGCTTGGTGAAAATATTAGCAATTTGTTCCTTTGAATAAACATACTCTAACTTCACTTCCTCTTCACTAACTTTTTTCTCTCAAGATATGATACTTGATTGATACATGTTTAGTCTTTGAATATTGCACCAGGTTCTTTGACATATTAATAGCCCTAGAATTATGAAAATATAAGACAATATTCTCATCATAGATAACTCTAATATCCTTCAACATTTGTTTCATCAAAACTACCTGAGTCCAGTTACTACCAGCAGTAATGTATTCAACTTTAGCAGTAAATAGGGAAACTAAATCTTGTTTCTTAATTACTTGCCTATGAAACCAACTTTTTACCTAAAAAGAACACACCACCAAAGGTACTCTTGTGATCATCAACATCACTAGCCCAATCAGCATCAATGCAAGCACATAACATGAAATCATCATTCCCCTAATACCACAAACCATAATCCACAATTCCTTTCAAGTATCTAAATATCCTCTTTACAACAACGACATGACTCTCTTTTGGATCAACTTGATATCTAATAGCCATGCACACAACATGCATAATGTCAAGTCAGTGTGAGTCAGATATAGTATTACACCAACCATAGATTTGTACAAGGTCTGATTAGCTTTCGAAGATTCATCATTTTTAGATAATTTGCAGCTAGTCACCATAGGAGTTCCAACTAGTTTAGAATCTTCCAACCCTAACTTCTTAAGTAATTCCTTCACATATTTAGCTTGAGAAATAAAAATACCTTTTTTAGTTTGTAAAACCTACACCCTTAAGAAAATTGTTATTTCTCCTATCATAGACATCTCAAATTATTTCTCCATATCACCAACAAACATCATACTTAAGTCACTATGTCCTCCAAAGATAATGTCATCAACAAAAATTTCAACAATCAAAATGATAATTCTCAATCTTGAAATATAGATTACTATCAACAGTGCCTTTATTAAATCCCAATTTCAGCAAATTCTTATCCAATCTAGCATATCGGGCTCTAAGGGCTTGTTTTAGTCCATAAAGAGTTTTTTTCAGTTTGCATACCATGTCTGCATCATCTAATAATGAAAATCTATTAGGCTTCTCAATGTAGATTTCTTCCTAAAGATCACCATTCAAAAAGGTTGACTTAACATCCATCTGATATACCTTGAAATCCTTATAGGTGGCATATGCAAGCAATATTCTAATAGCTTCAAGTCTATCTATTGGAGAAAAATTCTCCTAATGATCAATTCCTTCCTTTTGTGAATATCATTTTTTCTTGAATACCCATTTAGTACCAATCACATTCTTGTCTTTAGGTCTAGGCACAAGTTCCCAAGTGTTAATCTTTTCAATCCGATTCAATTCTTCCATAGCCTTTGTCCAATTTTCATCTCTCTTTAGGTTCAATTTAATAAATCAAACATACCTCTTCAAAAGCTAGCCTTCTTCTAGTCATTATGCCTTTGTTTTTATCACCAGTGATCTGATTTTCAAAATGATTCAATCTTACATACCTCAGAGTCTTCTAATTATTCTAATTTTCAGTTTCTTGCACCTCTTCACCAACAACATCAATATCTAGATTAATGGTTTCTACCGAATCATTCTGCTTCAATTCTTCTGTCTGAATTTTCTTTAAGATAACATTCTAATCATCATCATATCCACATGCTCTGATTTGTTTTCCACGATTCTCATTAACCTTCACATTTTCACTTTCCACTATCTTTCTCAGTCTCTTATTGTAGAACCAGTAGGATTTTCTCTTTGTTGAATATCCTAAGAAATTTTCTTCATCACTTCTTGCATCAAACTTCTCTATATCCTCATCTCTCTTGATATAACACTTGCTTACAAAAAAATTCAAATATCTCACAGTAGGAACATGACCAAACAATAGCTCATAAAGAGTCTTACCAGAATCACCTTTTATATGCACCGAGTTGAATGTGTAAACAACTATGCTAACAACTTCTCTCCAATAGAACTTCGGTACATTCCCTTGAATCAACATCATCCTTGCAACATCCAAGATAGTTATGTTCTTCCTCTCAACAACTCCATTTTTCTATGGGGTTCTAGAAAAAGATAATTTTCTTCTAATCCCATATGTCTCAAAAAATGATTCAAACTTACCAAAAGAAAGTTATCCTCCTCTATCATATCTCAGACATTTCAACTTCAATCCTATCTCAGTCTCAACTTTTTCTTTGAATATCTTGAATTTGTCTAATGCTTTTTATTTTTCACTCAAAAAGGCAGCCCACATCATCTTGGAATAATCATTAGTTAGTAACATGAAATATCTGTCATGCTACACACTTCTTATACTTGTAGGTCCACATAGGTTAGTATGCACAAGATCTAGAAATCCATCTAATGTATACTGCTTATTCTTGAAACAAGTTCTCGTTTGGCTTCCCATTTGACATTCCTTACATACCGGATTAGCAACCTTAACAATTTTAGGTAAATCTCTAATAGCTTGATTAGAACCAATCTTAATCATTGAGTCATAATTAATATGACATATTCTCCTATGCCACAACCAACTTTCATCAATCTGAGCAATCAAGAAACTTTTCTCACAGACATTCAAATGAAAGATATTACCTTTTGTCTTACTTCTTGATGTAATATATATACAAGAGGTATTTAGGATCTTGCATTTTCTATTCTTGAATTACAAATCATAACCTTTTGTCAACCATATATCCAACACTTAAAATATTATGCTTCAAACCTTCAACATACAAGATATCATCAATGTTATTCTTACCATCAAAGGAAATAGAACCTCTACCATAGATCACACAAGATTTTTCATCTTGAAATCTTACTATTCCACCATCATACTTCTCCATATTCACAAATTTGTTTTTATCACCATTCGTATGATGTGAACAACTACTGTCAATCACACATTCATCCTTCTCTTCAACTTTAGCAACTAAAGCTTTCTCCTCAATAATGCATCTTATCAAATCAATAGGTATCAGTCCATCTTCTTTAATATAAATAAACACAATTTCATCTCCTTTTGATTCTTCATCTATACAACATTCATCAGTAGCATAATAATAATTCTTCTGATGTTTATACTTTTGGTTAGACTTGTAAGGCTTATCATTCTTCTCATGCTTCTCATATTTATCATTCCTATCACGTTTATCAAATTTATCATGCCTATCATATTTAGGCATTCTCTCTGGGCACCTAGAAGAATAATGTCATATCTTATTGCAAGAGAAACATTTGAGAGGAAATCTTCCATCATGCTTACCAGCTCCTTTAGGTAGTCTCTGAGTAATCAATGCTTCAAGATCATCCAATTCTCTTTCTTGCTCTTCCATCTCTCTTCTTTGTCTTTCATATCTAGATATTTTGCATTCTTCTAGATCATACTTCCTCTTTCTGAATATAGGTTATCTAAATGTTGTCTCAGACTTTCCATGTGATTCATTAAATTCACTTAGTTCAAATGCAATAGTCATTCTGACCAACATATCCCTTGTCATAGTAGTCACACTTTGGAACTCATCAATACTAGCTACCTTATGTTCATAAGGAGAGGCAATGATCTCAACACCTTAACAACAATTTCATCTTCTTCAAGGGTTCCACTGGCACATCTGATACCTATGATAATGTCATTCACTTTAGCCATGAAGTATTTTATGTTCTCATCTTCTCCCATTTTCACCATATCATACTTCCCTTTCAAACTCTGCAACTTAGCAAATTTGACTTGTTTATCTCCTTCATACAAGGTCTCAAGTTTCTCCTAGATCTCATGTGCACTTTGAAGTCCCATTAAATTAGTCATCTCTAAATCGGTTAGGACACTAGCCAATACTTCCTTATCTCTAATGTTATTTTCAGCATCCTTGATCTCAACAGTAGTAACCGGTCCATTCCAAGGAATAGAATATGTATCCTTTGTAATCTTCCAATAATCCTCTCCAACACATCTCAAGTATACCTCCATTTAGTTCTTCCGTATAGCAAAGTTACTTCCATTGAATCTCAGACTTTCCTTCTTAAAAAGGATACACCTCAAGCGGTCAAGCTTCTTTTAGAGAATCTAGCTCCCATACCAATTGTTGGCAAGAACAATGAAGGAAAATTGAGAGGGGGGGTGAATTAGTTTTCACCAAATGAACAAACTTCACCTCAAATACAAATCTGATTAACTACAACAACAATAAAGATAAGCAAATTGATACATAACACACAACACCAAGATTTTGACGTGGAAAACCTAGTTAAGGGAAAAACCATAGTGGGAACCTACCCACAATAAGATGATACTCTACATTAGTATGTGAAAATAATTACAATGGGGAATGCACATGCAATCAGGCTCATTGCCTAGATCTCACAGGTCAAAATACAATAACCCAGAATGCTACAACCCTCGGGGAAGGTTCACTACCTTACAACAAAGTCTCACTAACTTAAAAAATATTTAGACAATAATCTGAAATCTATTGAACTAATAGAACAAATGAACTAAAATAATAGCATCTGCAAACACCTGATGACAGTTTCGGTTAAGAACATTTGTCTGCCTAGCAAAACTTCAATCCCTGCTCAATCACAATATCGAAGGATGTATTTTCTTGTGTTCACCTTTACCATTCTCTGATAATGCAGACACTTCCTCGACACCCAATTTACATGACTATACCATCTATATATACCGATCATCAACCTTGAAAATAAGGTCGGCCAAACCCTCAACCCTTAATTACAAAATTACATCACATGATACAAAGATCGACCACCAGACCAATATAATTATATACATAACATAACATGGACCTAAACCAAATGCTCAAACATGCAACACTATCGTAAATCATGTCAAGATCAACCACAACACGCTACACCACCAAATAGGTCTCATATAGCATGGAAAACACCACGGGATAAACTCAACATCAAAACCAAGCACAATAATCAATGTAGATCATCAAAACAAATATTTCACAATTAGGAAACACCAACAAGCATGTTAGAATCATCTATAACAACTACACCAACACCACTTCTCAAATGTTCATTGATCAACATCTTAAAATCAAGAACATTCAAACAACAACAATTGCCACGAGGAAAGATAACTTGCAGAGAACCAAATCATAATCCATCTAAAATGAAGATACATGTGAACATCCCAAATAATATCCTAAAAGTGCAACATAAGATCTGATCACACTACAATATACCAGAGGAAATACCACACTCTACAAAGTACTAATCAGAAGAACCAAATTGCAAACCGGATCATATGATATGATCAATTGAGCTCCCAAATCGCTGAAACCAATACAGAAAGATATAATGATACTAAAAATACTCCATATACTGAACCATGATCCCAAGAAACCAATCTACAACCACTAGAGAAATAAATCACAAGAATATGTTGACATCAATGACAACACCATGTCCTAGTAGTAGCATTGTACAACAGATAGCCCTTGGGGGATTTCAACCTTGGTTGTATCACTTGATGAGGATGATATGGAAGGTCCTTGTGAATTTTCAAGTGGTGTAGGAATAAATTCCACTAGAGAGTCAATTTACATATGGTGGGGGGGAGGGGGTAAGCCATTGCTAGACATAGGTGCACAATTTTGATCTTCCTCAAAAGAATCACTTATGATTATCTTTAAGAAACATCTAAAAGAGCTATCTTTCTTTGGAGATACATTTGAATCCTTGCAATTTTTTCACATGGTTGGGTTTGGATTTTGAATTTGTTTGGCAAGAATTTGGTTTTGGTTTGATGTCATGTTTTGATATTGTATTGGTTTTAATTGGTTTGACATGTTCAAAATTTGGCTTGGTGTGTGTTGAAACTTTTGTTTTTGAATTTCTAGTTATATTTGTTGATAGTGATTTGTTGATACTTGACAGTTGGTTGAACCATTTGTTGATATTGTATGGTCGGTTGACAAAATTATTGAAATTGTAGCATTGGTTGTGTTAACTGAATATGTTGGACCATTGGTTGTGTCATTTGAAAATTTTGAACCATTGGTTGTGTCATTCAAAAATGTTGATCTATTTGTTGTGTCTGGATCATTGGTTGTTTATTCAAAATTTGATTGAATGGAGTTTGATCAGATGAGGTTTGACTTGGGTTTTGGTCGAATGAAGCTTGATTTGGAACTTGGTCAAACAAGACTTGTTTTGGGACATGGTTAGAGTTTTTACTCTTTGCTTGAAATTATTTCATCATCTTTATTTGTGAGAGGAGAGTAGGTATGTCTGATCATTTGATAAGAGATTTTACATCAACTGGCTCAATGTTCTGATTTGAACCTTGAAATTTTTGAATAGCTTTCATCGTTTGAGATCTAATCTTTTGACTTTTTTTCACTCTTTTTTCTATGATCTCTCTTTCTTGAGCTATTTTCTCCTCTAGTTTTCGTATTTCCAGATGCTTGTTTAATAATAATTTTTTTTATCAATATTGTCTTGGATTAAAACTCTATTGCACATTTTGCAGAATATTGGTTTATGAATGTTTTTATTATTTGACAAACATAGGCATAAAAATGGAAAGCATTTTGTTTGGTCTGCTAGAGGCGTATCACAATTCAAATTATCAAGGCCATTTTATGTATTATGTAGATAGCATCAAAATGACAAAATGCTACATGTTTGGAGTTTCTTTGAGAGTGGGCATGGAAAGTGTGATCATGATAGTGCAGGAGTTTGTGTCAAATGTCCTCTAAGAAAGCATCAAATCAATTATACAGGAGATTGTAGAGATGATGCACATGATGTTTTTGAATGGTGTAACAAACACTTTGCACCAAATGATGTTGGTAAATCATCAAAAACATACTGGTACATTCCATATAGAATGTTTTGATAGTTTTTGAATATGGGAAAACATGTTTTGATGGGCCCCTGAAACCCAATACAGTCAGAAGATCAAAAGATAAACATTACAACACAACTAAATAAAAAGACAACAAACAAAGGAAAGACAACTGGTAAACAAAATGCTAGCAAACAAGAGAATGGGGATTATAGACCAAAAAAGACCATTAGAGGCCTAGGCTTAGGTTAATTTCTGAACCATTGCCGCTTCCAGCTCCATCTATTCCATATTTTCTGTTGCTCACTTATTATCCTCGATTTCCTTCCTATGGCTTTGCATCTTTTAGTGCTTTCTCTCGATCTTCTCCCAAGCCTTGTGTCCTTATCATCTGGGGTGTCATCCTTAACATCAATAATGTTTGTCATGACCTTATCCCCTTGTTAGTTCTTCAGCTTGCAAATAAGGGCTTTCATGCTGGCCGAGGTAGCCTTTAGAATCTTGTGGCTTTTCTCACCTATTTTTTTGAGCATATTCTCAACAACATCAAGTCTCTTTTCATTGGCACCTGCTCTGTTTTCCAAGCTAAGAAAGCTATTGTGATTAGCATTGATAATCTCCTCAGTGTTACTAATCACTTTGGTGAGTTCACTTAGACACTCAAGGAGGGAATTGAACTTTTCTGAGCCTAAAGCTTGTAAAGTCTCAATTTTCCCTTCATCATGGGCTTGCTTGGTTTTAATGCCTTCAATTTCCTTATGCATCTAGCTGAGCACCTGTTTGAGGCTTTCCATGTTGTTATTGATGTAGAGATCAATATCCAAGTGATGCTCTTCCTGGTTCTTATCACTAGTAGTATTAAGGTTAACTTCTAGGCTAACCTTCCTATCCTCGAAGTTTTGAGCTTCTTTGGTTGTTGTATCCTCCCCCATCAAACTCTTCTCCTTTAAATCAGTCCTAAGAGGCAACTGGTCCTTGGTGCCCATCTCCTTACTTTTAGAAGTCTTATTTTTCTACTTCGAACTCACAAGGGTTTGGACCTCCTCACTTCCAGTGTCCATGTCATTGTCAATCCCATACTCCTCCTCATACTAGCTATTGTCCTCCCCTCTCTGCTTATTTTTGGCAAACCCTTTGTTTTGTTTCCCTTGCTCTATTTTTTTATTTCTTCTGCTTGACCCAACAATTTGGGGTTCATCCTCTATCTTCACTTTTGTATCATAGCCTTCACCTTCCTCCTCATCAGATTCATCAAAATCCTCATCCGATTTAGAAATCTCAGTTATATTCAACTAGATAGTCGTGTTCTTGATGTGATTATACAAAATCACCATCAAACCTTCGTGCATTGCAGGGTTGATACTAGGGTTTGAAATTGCATCCTTAAATTCCCTCCATCAAAAGACTCGTTGCCTCCGCAATCATAGTTTCGATCACCTTGACCTTCTTGTTTCCAATGGTTAACATCCCTTCATTCCAGCCCTTCTTAAAGATTCTCGTGATTTTGGACCCTTTTTCCTGCATATTTTTCATGAAATCCATCATCTTGGTGGCTTGAAGGATTGCCCAGACTTGTGGATGACTCTTCCATTTCTCAATGGTGGTAGCCTCCGTTCTCTTTCATTTACCACCCATGATCCCATTGATATCAATAATCTGTAGCTCCCACCTAATTCCTTTCTTCACAACAGACTCTCTATGATGACTAGTTTGAATTCTATAGGAGTTTCTAATGCTACTCTTGAAGAGAGATAAAATTGCCCATAAAGCATGCGAAGTTAACCTACAATGATTGTTGTACCTCCTTCTTGGGAGCCTATAGAACCAATGCCTACTGCCATGATATCTCCTCACACTTTGGGAAATGATATCGAATCTATCCCTTCTTACCATGCAATCTTTCATAAATTAAGATATCACGTGCTGCACACGATAGCTCCCCTTCGCCATTCCAAGTAATAATTATCTCACTCTGTATTGCCACATTGGCAGACCAGTCAGCACTCCGGTTAGCCTCTCTATAGAAATGTGTGATGTGGCATTTTTTAAACCCCTGAAGCAGCTCTCTGACAGACTCAATGATGTTCTTGATAGTCTACGAAGGTTGATGATTTCCAAGAAGGTAGTTAATAATGGTTTTAGAGTTGCCTTCCAACCAAAGCATTTTGACCCCTAAATTAGAGGCTAATTTAATAGATTGAAGAGCTCCCATAGCTTCTGCCATATGATTGGTTTGAATTCCTAAGGAATAGGCCACCGCTCCAGTGCAAAAGCCAACCCCATTTCGGATGACACCACCACAACCAGCCAGACCTAGATTTCCTTTTACTACCCCATCAAAGTTGGCCTTGAACCACTCATTAGGGGGAAAGGACCAGCAACACAAACTTCTATTGATTTGGTTGATGTTAGAGCCCAAAGAGGCTGGGATATTCCATCTTTTGAGAACATCAAAGTCCTCCTTACTACTACAACAATGCACTCCACTAGCCATCACATTCTCAACACAATTATTTTTTATCTTGGTCCAAACCACTTTAGAGCTGTTAATATCATTCTAGAATATTCTATTATTTCTCTCTTTCCATATCCCCTAGAGGATATGGGCAAAAGAGAACCTCCAAATATTTCTTATGGCGATGTTATTGGTGGAATAATGCCAACTTCTGAAACAATCCTGCATCTCCTCCTGGAAAACCCAATTCAGCCCCCACATTTGAAAAAACATACCCCAAATAGGAGTGGTATAAGGACAGTGTAAAAAAATGTGGTCCACAGATTCGTCATTATTAAGACAAAGGTAGGAAAAGTTAGGGAAACAATAGGCCCTCTTTCTTAAATTGTAAGTAGTAAGAATCTTGTTTTGCAAGAGGATTCACAAAAAGATATTGATTTTGGGAGTCAACCCTGGATACCAAGCCTTGGCCCAACACGGAATAGGGTCTTAGGACTGAGCCAGTAAAAGGACAATTATTAGGTATGTAATCTTTGTTTACTTTGGTTAAATCAAATGTTTTAAACTATTAAGTTTAGTATTAAATTAAATATGTTTAACATTTGTACATGTGCATTTTGAAGTTGTGAATAGAAGAATAATGCATGGATGCAAGAGGGTAGAGAAGACAAGATCTTTGCATTTTGTCACCAGTACAAATAATCATCTGAAAATTGTAAACTATGGATCACTCATGTTTTTGTTTTGATTGCATTTTGGAAAAGCTCTGAAAAATGCATCAACCAATCTATCATGGATATTTTAGTGAATGGAATTTGGTGCCACTAGTTGTTAGTGATACATATGATAAAGATGTTTGTGCCACTAGTTTTTATTGACACATTCGATGAAGATGAAGACAAAAGATCTAAAGAAATTTCTTTTGGTTTCATGTGATTATGACCATATTTCAGGAATGATTAAAAAAGGTATGTGCACATGTTTAAATTTATATCTCACATGTAAGTTCTTAACAAGTATATTTTATTTAAAAAAACTTAATTTTTCATGGAAATTTTTGTGCAGGGGATGTTTTGCAATCATAGCAAAGGCTAAAAATATAGGTGTTAATTATTATTTATTGTGTTGCACAAAAGAGAGGAAGAAGTTAACAAAAGCTAAAACAATATTTTGTGATCTCTTATGAACTTTGTTTTGTTAAGAATGTTTTGTTTGTGCCCCATTGTAAGTGGAGTGTTCGGCATGAATTTATATATGATTAGCACCCATGCTTTTTTTTCTTTTATAATAAAAAGTAAAATGTGCCGATAAATGAAGAAATTATAACAACGAGTCTTTTTGCTTTTGTGAAGGGTTTATCTCACATATGATGGGGTTTTGTAAATTGTTTAGTACTTTTCATCGAATTTTTTTTTTTTAAATTAAAAAAATTAAGAGAATATGGAAAATAAATTAATTTGTGAACATACAAAACATGATATAAATCTCTTAAATGAAATATAGGAAAGAAATAATTAAATTTTTTTAGAATTAAGAGCATGAATACTTCAAATTATTTATATAGAAACAAAAGGAATATGATTATGAATATATAAAACCTCATTAAAAATATGAAAAATCAATCTCTCTGATATAAAGAGACTCAAAAAATCCTTTCAATGAGCAATTACACTTGTATTTATAAGAACGATTTTGAGTGAGGATAGAAATATTTTTCCCTCTAAATTCAACCTTTATCATTTCCTTGGCCACTTATTTTGTACCCAGAAAAGGTATAGCCACTTTAAAAATATCAAATAAATTTATTCAATTTTTTTTCCAAATATAATGCATGAGTGAGAATGTTGATAGTGTCTAAAATATTAATAAACATTCTTTCCATCAAGCCATATCAAGAAGCATTTTCATGATGTACAACTTAATCTATTATTTTGAATTTAATAATTGGTTGGACTAGGCCAAAAGATTTATCTATGGCTATAGACATTCCATCCTTAACATCTATGAAAACCATAGGCATAATATAGAACCCCTTAGTTTCAATATGCTTCCCACATATTACAAGAGATGCACAACTTTCATTCCCAAACATGATAAAACCCATAACTTTGTTAAATTTCTCTTCGTCAATCTAGGACCTTGTTCTTCACCCTTTTTAAAGGTATATAAAAAAAAATTGACTTTAACACTAATCCTTTTATTTTTATATCAATTCATCATTGATTCTCTCATGTATAAATGTTCAAGATCCAACATAGAAGTATTAGCCCTAGTTGAAAAATAGAGAAAAATGTGTAAGGTATATAAACTAATCAACTTTGCATACAATTCAAAGAGACGTCCCTCATAGTTCGAGTGTCATTGGCTTAAGGTTGCCTGTTGTGACTAATTTTGATCCCATTGACTCATGGTAGTTGACATTATGAATGCAAGCTTGTCAAGGTCCATGTGTTTGGACATAGCACCTTTAGGAGACTAAAGCCTAAAATACTATTCATTACAGTAGGAAGTAATCCATCCTCATGTGAAATCTTTTTAGCATAAAAGAGAAGTTAAATGTGTCTTGTCAATATACTTTAGTACAAGAGTGAACCCTGTAGCTAGTTTAGGCAAAGGATTCTGATAAAAGATGAGAAATGGAGAATTTCATGGAATGATTGGACCTACCACGTTGATGGGTTCATGTAGTGTTTAAACATGGTAAGGTCCATTTGTGGAATGGTAAGGTCATATATGTTATCTACCAACCTTTCATAGTAGAAAATTGGTTGTACTCCCATCAAAACTTTAACTAATGGAAGAGCACTGATTATTGCCCATGTTCCAATAACCATTCAATCCTTGCACACCCAACCCCCAATTACTAATTAAAAAAAAATGAAAATAAAAGATACTAAAATTTCATTAATAAATTTCACATGTATAAAATATCTACCTTTTTTTTAGCATTTTTGGACTATAAGTGGCTCATTTATGCACCTTTATTGGTACCCATAGTGCATGGCTATTGGAGCATTCATGCATATGTATTGGTAATTTTAATTGCATTGTTATTGGGGCATCTTTACATAGGTATTGGGTGACATTGAAATATGTACTTTTTGACCCTTGCATGCATGAGAGAGTCCTCCAAATGCATCATTACTACATAGAAGAAAAAACAATATCTATAAGTAGTTTAGTCACATGTGGAGATAACTTACAAAAAAATAGTTAAAATCTATGTACCATTTGTTGGCATTACAGTAAGAAAGATTGTTGGCATTTCAATATCAGGAGATTGTTGATATTTAGTAAGGATATTGAGAAGGTTGTTGAAGATTATTGATATAACTGAAGAAGGATGATAACTATCTTTATAACATTATTTTGTCATTGATGTCAAGGGATTGATTATCTAATTCAGTATGATGTTGCCTTATCTTGAGAAGATTGATTTGAAGAGAATTAAGATGTCAGTAAAAGACACAGAAAGAATGTGATGAATAAGGGGAGAAATAAGTTATTCAATGGGCAACTATTATCGAGTTAGATAATGATGAGATCACGATGTTTAGATTGTTTTGATGTCCTTCATATGTTGTTGATTGTAAGGTTAATACTATACTATGTCACCGAGCAAAGAACCTAGTCGGTAAACCCTAAGGTTATCGATATCGGTTAATGAAGGCGAAATGTCTACCGAGTAAAGTTTAGTATTTACCGAGTTGCAACTGAGTTATGATAGTGCGCATGGGATGGATAAAAGCATTATTTAATGAAGGACAATGATTAACTGGAGATATATCAATGATTGGTATGTCATGCATGAAGTTTGTTAAGGATCTATAGCAAAGGAAAATTGGCAGGAAGATCTACAGTGCAGATTGAACCGCAATAACCTTGTGCAAGTTCCAAGAAAGGAATGCAAGTCTCGAGGTAAGGTAAAATGTTATCAAATCGAAAGGATACACTAAACCTAGTCAAGTTTGAAGATCTGATGGCTAAGATTGATCATGGGAAATTTGATCAAGGAGATTAAGCGGTTAGCAATTGTTTATAAATGAGGAATTGTTGATAAACAATGTATGTGGGCAAGTGTATGCACAAGGATGCTACATAGTGATTACTGAGCACAAAACCTTGAAGACCTATTTGAATAATAGAGTAGAGAGCCCATCAGAGGGACAAGATAAGTCTTATGACTAGATTGTTTTGAGCAAATAAGAATCTGATTTAGCATTTTAGATGTGAAGTTGTAGATAGATTTGTATTATTGTTATTTTGTAAGTGACAGAAAATCTCTTAACCGAGTGGACTTAACAGTCTTATATGTAAACCCTCTAGCAAGGTAACATTCTAGTTGAGTGTTTGAAATCCTTTGACAAGGTCACTTCTAACAAAATGAAGATCCTAATAGATCTGAGGGAAATCCCTTAACTGGGTCACATCTAGCAATGTGTTTGTAATCTTTAACAGGATTTGCTTTTAGCCGAGCATACTCTAGAAGAGTATATTTCTTAGTGGGTCGAAAATCCCACAGTGGTTTTTCCCTATTTGGGTTTCTACGTTAAATCTAGTGTTATGAGTGTTATGATGATTATATGCTTATGAGTTTGCATGTTTAGCAGTTTTGGCTATATTGCTGAAGTATAAGTTACTGAGGTTGAATCTATTGTTTTTATGGAAGATTAAGTTTGTATGATTCACCCCCCCCTCTCATCTTGTTAGCTATTGGCATATGTACTTACATTAAGTATCATAACTATCAATTGGTATCAGAGCTTTGGACTCCGGATGAAAAGTTTAAAGGTACTTGAGGCAAAGATTCGAAGATGTATAAAAGGGATGCATCGAAGCTGAACAAGTCAAGTTTCTCCACATGGCAGAAAAGAATGAAGCTGCATTTATCAGGAATTGGAGAATGATTATATTGCACCAAGCACCAACCCTATGACCTTGGAAGAGATAAAGGCAAAGCAAGAACATATTCAAGCTATGATTGAAATAACATTAGCACTGACCAACTTGAATCCATGAGGATGAATGAAGGTGAGAACATAACCCAATATAGTACAAGACTAAAGGAGATTGTCAATCAAATTAAAGGAGCAGGTGGAACTATTGAAGAAAAGGATATAACAAGTAAGTTGTTGAGAACCCTTCTACCAGCCTATGCTATTCGAGTCTCTACAATCAATGAATTGAGGTCTATACCTAACATGCCAGTTTCTTTGGATGCTACTATTGGTAAGCTACATGCATTTGAGTTAAGTAATTTTGATAACAGTGGGTCTTCGGTAAATAAAGTTGAATCTGCATTCAGTTCTTTTCATATTAGTGAATCTGATGATTAAAATGATAGAATGAGTAAGTACTCTGAAGGGAATCACAGTGGAGCAAGTGAAAGATTTCGTAAGAACATGGAAGAAGTGCACAAACTGTATGAGGGAATCAAGAAGAAAGAAGAGTTTGAAGCATTATTAGCCAGAAGGTTATTGAGAGGAAAAGGTAAGTATAAAGGGAAGCTACCTTTAAAATGTTTCAATTGTGATAAGATAGGACATATGGCTTCTAACTGCCCTGACAAATAATCTAGTGAAAAGAGAGAATACTGAGATAACAGGTAGAAAGACAACCAATACAGAGGATACCAAGACTTCAGAAGGAGAGATAGAAAGACATGTCTAGTAGCTAATGAGGAATCCAACGATGATAAATCTGATGAAACTGATACTAAGGAAGTTGTTTATGTGGCTATTAAGTATGGATCTGATGAAGAAAGGTATGAAGAAAAAGCTCTAATATATCACATAAATAATAATGATTCTTGGATCATAGATAGTGGATGCTCACATCATATGATAGGTGATAAACACAAGTTTGTTAAATTAGAAGACTATGATGGAGGCTATGTAAGATTTGATAATGATGCACCATGTCCGGTGAAAGGTAAAGGATCTATAATACTTCTTGACAATGCTAAATGTGATGATGTATACTAGGTTGAAGGATTGAAATACAATTGTTTGAGTGTAGCACAGCTAAACAATACAGGATACCGAATAGAATTTTAGAAAGGAATAGTCAAAGTTCATGACAAGCATGGAAAGTTAGCTGCTACTGGGACACAAATAAAAGGTAATACATTTCATCTTGACTCAACTCGGAACAAGTGTCTTTATGCAAAGATAGATGATACCTGGTTATGGCATAAAAGGTTTTGTCATGTAAATTTTGATAATCTGATCAAAATAAGTAAGAAGCACTGAGTAAGAGGTCTACCAAGTCTTGAAAAACTAGACAATGCTATGTGCCGAGGATGCCAGATGGGTAAGATGACAAGATCAAGCTTTACAAGTAAGTCCTACACTTCTAAAGGAATTTTAGATCTAGTACACACTGACCTTTGTGGTCCTATGAAAGTTTAAAGTTATTATGGTGATAAATATTTCATATTATTTGTGGATGATTACTCAAGGATGATGTCAGTCATGTTTTTAAAAGAAAAATCAGAAGCTTTTCAAATGTTTAAATGGTACAAGGCAAGATTTGAAAATGAAACAGGAAGACAACTAAAATGTCTTAGATCTGATAGAGGAGGAGAATTCACTTCAGATGAATTTAACTTGTTCTACAATGATCATGGTATAAAGAGGCAAGTGTCTACACCAAAAACACCTTAGCAAAATGGGATAACCGAGAGAAGAAATGGATCAATTGTGGATTGTGCAAGAACCCTGATGATAGAAAAGAGGGTACCTCAAACATTTTGGAGAGAAGCAATCAGCACTGCAGTTTACACCCTGAACCGAGTTCAATTGAAGAAAGGAACTATGAAGACACCATATGAGATTTGGTATGGCAAGAAACCTAATGTAAGTTACTTTAAAATATTTGGAAGTAGATGCTATGTTCACAAAGATGACAGAAATGGAAAGTTTGATCAGAAAAGTGAAGAAGGAACATTTCTTGGTTATTCTTCTAGAAGTAAAGCATTTAAATGTCTGATCAAATCATCTAACAAAATAGTAGAAAGTGCAAATGTGAAAATTGATGAATTTGCAGAAAGAAATGATGAAGGAAATTCCAAAGAACCAAAAGATTATGAAGAATTCATTTATGTTCAACCGAGAAGTCCTACCAAGAAAGATGCTAAAGAAAATGAAGATAATGTCCAATTACCGAGTGATGAAGAAGATCATACAGAACCTATCGAGCCTATATTAGCCAAATATGTCAAAAGACATCATGCATCAAGTCAAATTATAGGAGATAAGGATGATCCAGTGATGACAAGGAACAAACTTAGATAGAACACATGTCTAATATCTGAATTTGAACTGAGAATAGTGAAAGAGGAATTTAACAATGAAGATTGGGTAAATGCTATGACATAAGAGATTGATAAAATTAAGAAGAATGACACATGGACACTGATCCCAAGACCTAAGGACAAAAATGTAATCGGTACTAAGTGGATTTTTAGAAACAAGATAAATGAGAAAGGTGAAGTCATTCGCAACAAAGCAAGACTAGTTTGCAAAGGTTATGCTCAAGAAGAAGGAATAGATTATGGTGAGACTTTTGCACCTGTGGCTAGATTTGAGGGAGTAAGAACATTGTTGGCATATGCTGCTTTCAAAAATTTCAAGGTATATCAAATGGATGTTAAACCTGCATTTTTGAATGGTATACTAGAAGAAGAAGTTTACATTGAACAACCTGATGGATTTGTTGAAGACAAGAGTAAAGATCAGGTATGCAAACTGAACAAAGCTTTATATGGTCTAAAACAAGCACCTAGAGCATGGTATGAAAGACTCCACTCTTATTTAATCAAGATTGGTTTTATAAGGACGAGTGAAAACAACAATATGTACATGAAGAAAGATGAGGACAATGGAATACTGATCTCAGCCATATTTGTTGATGATAGCATATTTTGTGGAAATGACTCCTTATGCAAGAACTTTGGAAATGAAATGTGCAAAGAATTTGAGATGTTACTAATCGGTGAGATAAAGTATTTTATAGGTTTACAGATATTGCAAATGAAAGATGAGATTTTCATTACTCAATCCAAGTACATAAAGGAAATCTTGAAGAAATTTGGAATGGAGGATTCTAAACCAGTAAGTACTCCTATGACTACTAACTATAAATTATCAAAGAATGATGAATCTGCATTTGTTGATGAGACACTTTACTAATCTATGATTGGAAAATTGCAATATGTTGTGCATAGTAGATTGGATATAGCACATGCAGTAGGTATTGTAGAAAGATTCTCTACAGATCCCAAGGAAACACATATGACAACAATCAAGAGAATTTTCAGATACCTGAGAGGCACTGAAGATTATGGCTTAATATATGCAAAGAGGAATAATTTTGATTTAAAAGTTTATACTGATGCTGATTGGGCAGGCAACATAGATGACAGGAAAAGCACAAGTGGTGGAGCTTTCATTTTAGGAGAAAGACTAGTGAGTTGGCTTAGCAAGAAACAAGGATGTATCTCACAGTCAATAGCAGAAGCTGAATATGTTGCTGCAACATTGAATTGTACCAATATAGCATGGATCAAACAACTATTAGAAGGTATAAATGAGAAAGTTACCGAGCCAGTAACTATATTCTATGATAATACTAGTGCCATTAACATTTCAAAGAATCTAGTAATGCACTCTAAGACAAAGCTTATATCTATAAAGTATCATTATCTTAGAGAAGAAGTTCAAGAGAAGAAAGTTGTGCTAGAATATATCAGCTCAAAGGAGCAATTAGCAGATATCTTCACAAAGCCATTGCCAAGGGACACTTTTGAGTATCTCAAAAGCAAGTTAGGGGTCCTACCCCTATCTTCTACTCACTGACCGAGTTTGGTGAAAGCATCAATTCAGTGTATCTACAGAATATTATGCATGGATTGATGTTGATTTATGCACTTTAGAAGGTTTTTCTAAAGGTGTGCAAGAAAAAGTGAATAGAGTTAAGTTACTCTAACTAAGAATAAGATGATACACAGCAGGGCAAATCACTTCATAGAGGAAGAAATCATGATTTAGTTCTTTTACTTTTTTGGCATTGTTGTCAAAGGGGGAGAAGACTAAATGGTTGGAAGGCTAAATGGTTGACTGCATGGTAAATCCCTGAATGATGGAAATAACAGAAGACTAATGACAGGGGGAGAAGATTGCAAAAATGGAGAAGACTAAATGCAAGACAACAGCTCAGTAGCCTAATGAAAAGGAAGAAGACTTCAGAATATTTTAATAGCTCAAGGATAACAGGAGAAGTCTAACAGCAATCTGAATCTGAATCAATTTGAATATCTTGTTGGTATTACCATTTAATTATTGGTTTTGCCATCAATGCCAAAGGGGGAGATTGTTGGCATTTCAATATTAGGAGATTGTTGATATTCAGTAAGGATATTGAGAAGGTTGTTGAAGATTATTGATATAACTGAAGAAGGATGATAACTATGTTTATAACATTATTTTTTCATTGATGTCAAGGGATTGATTATCTGATTCAGTATGATGTTTCCATATCTTGATAAGATTGATTTGAAGAGAATTAAGATGTCGGCAAAAGACACAGAAAGAATGTGATGAATAAGGGGAGAAATAAGTTATTCAATGGGAAACTATTACCGAGTTAGACAATGATGATATCATGATGTTTAGATTGTTTTGATGTCCTACATATGTTGTTGATTGTAAGGTTAATACTATACTATGTCATCAAGAAAAGAACCTAGTCGGTAAACCCTAAGGTATTGATATCGGTTAATGAAGGTGAAATGTCTACCGAGTAAAGTTTAGTATTTACGGAGTTGCAACCGAGTTATGACAGTGCACATGGGATGGATAAAAGCATTATTTAATGAAGGACAATGATTAGCTGGAGATATATAAATGATTGGTATGCCGTGCATGAAGTTTGTTAAGGATCTATGGCAAAGGCAAATCGACAGGAAGATCTACAGCACAGATTGAACCGCAATAACCTTGTGCAAGTTCCAAGAAAGGAATGCAAGTCCCGAGGTAAGGTAAAACATTTTCAGATCGAAAGGATACATTGAACCTAGTCAAGTTTGAAGATTTGATGGCTAAGATTGATCATGGGAAATGAGATCAAGGAGATTAAGCGGTTAGCAATTGTTTATAAATGAGGAATTATTGATAAACAATGTATGCGGGAAAGTGTATGCACAGGGATGCTACATAGTGATTACCGAGCACAGAAGCTTTATGACCTGTTTGAATAATAGAGTAGAGAGCCCAATAGAGGGGCAAGATAAGTCTTATGACTAGATTGTTTTGAGCAAATAAGAATTTGCTTTAGCATTTTAGATGTGAAGTTGCAAATAGATTTGTATTAGTGTTATTTTGTAAGTGACAGAAAATCTCTTAACCGAGTGGACTTAGCAGTCTTATATGTAAACCCTCTAGCAAGGTAACATTCTAGTTAAGTGTTTGAAATCCTTTGACAAGGTCACTTCTAACAAAGTGAAGATCCTAACAAATCTGAGGGAAATCCCTTAACCAAGTCACATCTAGCAATGTGTTTGTAATCTTTAACATGATTTTCTTTTAACCAAGCATATTCTAGAAGAGTATATTTCTTAGTGGGTCCGAAATCCGACAGTGGTTTTTCCCTATTTGGGTTTCCATGTTAAATCTGGTGTTATGAGTGTTATGATGATTATATGCTTATGAGTTTGCATGTTTAGCATTTTTGGTTATATTGCTGAAGTATAAGTTACCGAGGTTGAATCTATTGTTTTTATGGAAGATTAAGTTTGTATGATTCACCCCCCCCTCTCATCTTATTAGCTATTGGCATTTGTACTTACATTAAGTATTAGAACTATCACCATTTACAATATGTGGGTGTGTGAAGTTAGCTATAACGAATGCTAATATGCTTCCCATGTAGATACTTTCTCATAAAGCTTCACATTGTCCCATGTTTATAGATTTGTAGTCTCATCATTGTGGTTTTCTAACAAATTACTAAAATGAAGCATCACATGTGATCTCTTATATACCGACATCTTTGGGCAAGGTCTCTCATCAAATACATTTCTAATAGCTTCTATAACTCTATCCACATACTCCATATCACCTTCAACAACATGAGTAATCAAATCAACTCTTCTAGGGTCAATTATTAAAAATACCTTCATGTAGGATGCACCAACAAATTGTTCTTTGATTAGAAGTTTTACATACTTTGATTTAGTTGATGGTTTTATAGGTTCTTCTAAAGAATTTGTAGCAAGACCTCAAACCTTAAAGCTCTTTTATTTCACAAGGATTCTTCTATTGATACAGCAATTAGGGTAAATTTAATTGCGTCAATAGATTTGTTAGTTGTTTCTTTTGCCCATATTGTAGGAAAAAATCTCAAAAAACATAGAGTGCATGACTCTGATACCAAACAAAGTGGACAACTCTATTTTCCAAGTAGTTTAGAACACACATAAAGAACAAAAAGCAAAGATGGCTAGAGGCAAGAAAATTACTTTCTATTACTTATAAAAGGAATATAAAATTGATTTTAAACTCAAATAATATGATTTGTTACAAGCTAATCTTTAACAACAATCTAGAGCTAATTAAAAACCTTACAAACTATCTAGAGCTGCTCAAAATTCACTATCCTTATATTTGTCTTGATATCCTTGCTACTGCATTGAACTCCCTTCTTTTATCTACTGTTGCACATATACATTCTTTTGCTTAGAACTATTACTCAAACTTTTCAAAGTGTCCATTTCAATGGCAATCTTTCTTTTTGTCTCATTTTGTCCCTTCATGCAAAATTCCCTCTCTTATTCAAATTTCAAAACTACCTACCAAATTAATAATATTCCATCACCCATGTTCAATCTGCAACTAAATCAATAATTCCCTCTCTTTGTCCATTGAATATTATCTAGGATCTTGAGAGTATTCAAATTTCAAAAGCCATCATCCATGTTCAATCTTTGTTTAAGGAGGACTAGGTCACCATGACATCATGGTCTAGACAGGGGCACTACAATGCCCTTGTCCTCTAAAAGTAGAAGAAGCCACTAAACTAAGGGGGCATAGCCCAGGGATGGGGTCCACTCACCCATGTACACAAGTGACATCAAGTTCAAAGTAAAAAATTGGCCAAATGGGCCTAGGAGGGAATGAAAATAGGACACACTAAAATAGGAGCACAAATATGAGGTGTGAATTGTACCAGTTACAATTTATGACACTAGAATGTTGTTGCATTTTCTATTATATAGTCAACCTTACTTGTAGAAAGTGGAACAAATTTCCTAATGTTCTCTACACTTCCTTCCCAATTACTATCAATGTATCAAACCATCCATAACTCATTTTGTTGTATTATATACAAAATAGCATATCCTTTGGTGCCATTGACATACCTCAAAATTATCTTACGTACTTGCCAACGTGTCTCCTTCGGAGTATCCATAAATCTAGAAATGAAACTTACTGAATTCATAATGTCAAGCCTAATTATTGTCAAATACATCAAAATTCCCACCAAACTTTTATACATAGTTAGATTCATATTTTTGCTGCAATGTTCCTTGCTCAACTTTAGATCTATGGCTATTGTTGTTGGCGCAATTTTTTTTTATTGCATCCTAAACCTTCTCAAAATATCTATTGCACACTTTTCTTGGAAGATAAATGTTGGAGTTGTCTTTTATTAGCTAATAATTCTTTATCTAATTATTATTCTATTATACTTTATGCTTAAGCTAAACTTAGGAATCTTATAATTCTTTAGGGTTTCAAGTATCCTCTTATAAGGATTCTCTCTTTGTATTTTTCATAACAACTATTATTATTGAATTGCATTCTTGTTGCACAATCAATATGACTCCTCTTTTCTGGATCTTTGAATTCTGGGAGCTGTAGAGTTGATTTTTCTTCAACTCCAATATGGTATTAGAGCTCCCAATTTGCATTCCCATATTCTCTTAATTATATTTTTTGGGCCTTGTTCTTTAGATCTGAGTATTCAGGGGTTTGTGCAGTTGTTTTTTTTCAGAAACCTTTTCTGGGGGTAGCTGATTTTTGGTATATTTTGGTGCCAAAAAAACCTCTCAGTTAGATTCAAAAGGTTGACTCCACGAATTTTAATATATAATTCAACCTATTTCAGTGACAAGGGAATCCAGGGCATGATTTTTTATTGGCACATTTTTGAGGCACGAAAAATCTGTATGGTTGTACCTACAAATCTCTTGATCGTAACTTGGTCATACGGAGGCACTTTTTCAAACACCTTATATCATCGGAAATCTCTTTCCGAGCTCTATCAAGATCTGGAGGTTTGAATTTTTTTTTTTGCTTTTTTTATGGTGTTTTTTGCTATCAAAGGCAAAATTTTCTTTTTGCACTCCGGGAGACATAACTTGAGCATCCAAACTCCACTTTTCAAAAACTTTATATCGTTGGAAAGATTGTTCTGTTTTCTTTCTATTCATATGAGTTTTTTTTTCTAGATTCCACTCCAAGTATATTTTATTCAGTTTTTAAATTTTTAGCACTCTGGTGAATATCTTGGATGTTTTAGGTTATGAGATCTCTTTCTTTGAGTAGGATGTCTCATCATTGGTTGTTTTTTCTGTTTCCATTCTTCTATCTCTTCTAATCATTGTAGCATTTTATTTATGCGAACACAGTGAGTAAAAGTGTCACCATGCATTGTATACTTGGTATCTTGCACATCTTGTAACTTATTGTATATGCAATACTTATAAAGTGCCATGGGGGGTTGATGTTTGTCTTTGTTTGTCATCTACCTTTGTCACATGAGTGTTCCTTCCATGACATTAGCCTCATGATGTGTGTCAAGTGAGTGTTCCTTCCATGACACTATGTACTTTCTCTGCACCTTCGATGTTCATGGTTCTTCATCATGCAATTCTTGTTGGTCATTGTTTTCAGTGTACCTATCCCTCTTCCTTTTCAATATTATGGGGAGGTTTGTCCTGTTGGTTCTAATTCTTCCTTGGTTCAATTGATTAGCTCTTTAGGCTTTGGTGTTTCATGCCATCTATATCTTTGAGTTTAGTTGTTTGTCTTTGCTTGCCATCTGATTCGAGTAGTGCCATTTGAGGGAACTCATGCATATTACATTCTTGTCTACCTAGTCATATTCTATTTTAGTGGAGGTTCTTCATATCAGCAGTTACTCTTTGACAATGTTTGCATCTATTTCATGCTTCAGTGGTGTTCTTCATTCTTTTTTTTTGTTCCTATCTTCTGGAGCACTCTTCTTTGGAGGCTTCTTAGTCCTTCACTTGAGTTTTCATCTCTTCTTGGAGAGAGGTTTTGTTCCCATAGGGTTTTCTCCTTTTTCTCCACTTTACAAAGATTTTATTGTACTTGGGTACCTCATTAGGCCTAGTTGTCAGGACCCATTGTTGCTTTCCTGCATTTTCTACATGTTTTTTTAGTCCTTAGTTATTTTTTAGCTACTCCCTAAGTTCATCTTATGGGGGGGTATTGGAGTTATCTTTTATTAGTTAATAATTATTTATTTAATTATTAGTCTATTATACTCTATTCTTAAGCTAAACTTAGGAATCTTATATTTCTTTAGGGTTTTCTCCTTTAGGGTTTCAAGTATCCTCTTATAAGGATTATCTCTTTGTATTTTTCATAACAACTGTAATTATTGAATTGCATTCTTGTTGCGCAATCAATATGACTCCTCTTTTCTAGATCTCTGAATTTTGGCCTCCATAGCCTTTTTGCCTCTCTCTTTCTGTGACAGGTTTGCATGCATGTGCTCTTTGGGAGCTGCAGAGTTGATTTTTCTACAACTCCAATATAGTATTAAAGGTCTAGATCTACATGCCCCTATTCTCTTCATTAGATTTTTTGGGGCTTGTTCTTTAGATCTGAGTATTCAGGGGTTTGTGCAGTTATTGTTTTCCATTTCTAGGGGTAGCTATTTTTTAGTACATTTTGGTGCCAAAAAAACCTCTCACTTGGATTTAGAAGGTTGATTCCACAAATTTTGATATATAATTCAACCTATTTCGGTGACAAGGGCATCTAGGGCATGATTTTTTATTGGCACATTTTTCGAGGCACAAAAATCCAAATGGCTGTACCTACAAATGTGTCAAAAAAATATGTCAAAAAAAAAAACTCTTTATGCCCTACAAGAGGGGTTTCTTTCTTTTGGTCGTAACTTGGTCATACGGAGGCTCTTTTTCAAAACCCTTATATTGTCGGAAAGTTCTTTCCGATCTCTATCCAAATATAGAGGTTTGAACTTTTGATTTTATTTTTTTGATGGCATTTTTTTCTTGTCAAAGCCAAAAATTTATTTTTTCACTCCGGGAGACATAACTTGAGCATTTGAACTCCATTTTTCAAAAAATTTATATCGTTGGAAATCTTGTTCTATGTTCTTTCCATTCATATGATTTTTTTTTCCAGATTCTTCTCTAGATAGATTTTATTCATTTTTTTACTCTTTAGCACTCTGGTGAATACCTTAGATGTTTCAGGTTCTGGGATCTCTTTATTTGAGTAGGATGTCTCATCTTTGGTTGTTCTTTCTGTTTCCAGTCTTCTATCTCTTTTGATCATTGTATCATTTTATTTATGCAAAACTCATTAAGATAAAGTGTCACCATGCATTGTATACATGGGATCTTACACATCTTGTGCCTTATTGTACATGTAATACTTATAAAGTGTCATGGGGGGGTTGATGTTTGTCTTTGTTTGCCATTTACCTTTGTCACATGAGTGTTTCTTCCATGACATTAGCCTCATGATGTGTGTCAAGTGAGTGTTCCTTCCATGACACTATGTACTTTCTCTGCACCTTCAATGTTCATGGTTCTTCGTCATGCAGTTCTTATTGGTCGTTCTTTTCAATGTACCAGTACCTCTTCCTTTTCAGCATTATGGGGAGGTTTGTCCAATTGGTTCTAATGCTTCCTTGGTTCGATTGATAAGATCTTCAGGCTTTGGTGTTTCATGCTATCTGTATCTTCGAGTTCAATTGTTTGCCTTTGTTTGCCATCTGTTGCCATTTGAGGGCACTCCTGTAGATTACAATCTTCTCTACCTAGTCATGTTCTATTTCAATGGAGGTTCTTCAAATCAATAGTTACTCTTCAATAGTGTTTGCAGCTATTTCATGCTTCAATGGTGTTCTTCATTCTTTTTTTTTGTTCCTATCTTTAGGAGCACTCTTGTTTGGAGGCTTCTTAGTCCTTCACTTGAGCTTTCATCTCTTCTTGGAGGGGATTTTTGTTCCCACAAGGTTTTCTCCTTTTTCTCCACTTTACAAAGATTTTATTGTACTTGGGTACCTCATCAAGCCTAGTTTCTAGGACCCATTGTTGCTTTCCTGCATTTTTTACATGCTTTTTTAGTCCTTAGTTGTCTTTTAGCTACTCCCTAAGTTCATCTTAAGGGGGGGTGTTGGAGGTATCTTTTATTCGCTAATAATTATTTATTTAATTATTAGTCTATTATACTCTATTCTTAAGCTAAACTTAGGAATCTTATAATTCTTTAGGGTTTTCTCCTTTAGGGTTTGGAGTATCCTCTTACAAGGATTCTCTCTTTTTATTTTTCATAACAACCATAATTATTGAATTACATTCTTGTTGTACAATCAATATGAATCCTCTTTTCTGGATCTCTGAATTCTGGCCTCCATAGCCTTTTAGCTTCTCTCTTTCTATGACAGGTTTGCATGCAGGTGATCTTTGGGAGCTCTATAGTTTATTTTTCCTCAACTCCAGTAATAATTATACCATCTTCTATTTGCTTCAGTTCTCTGCCTAGAAAATACCTCAAAAGATCTAAATTTGTCATCTCAAACTCTCTTTTTATGCACTTTTTAAATTCAATGATGAGGAAATCATTATTCCCCATCTAAACTAAACTATCTACATATAAGACAATAATTAAAATCTTACCATTTCTTTCCTTGATGTAAAGAGTGGACTTACCATTTCTTCTACTAAAACTATTATTCAATAAATATGGGTCTATTGTGCTATACTGTGCCTACACTGCTTGTATTAGCTCATAATGAGCTTTCTCCACCCTATACACTTTATTTTCATGACCTAGAACTTTGTAACATGGTGAATGCTCCACATGCACTTACTCTTTCAATACTTCGTTCAAGAAGGAAGACTTTAGATGCATTTGAGACACCTTTAATTCATGTTTAGATACTATTGCTAAGATAGCCCACGCAATTACTATCCTTTAAATAAGAGAATGAGTCACATAGTAATATCTATCAAACTATTGCTTATGATAATTGACAAATAATATTTATTTATGCCTCTCTATTCTTCCATCGACATTACTTTTGGTCTTATCAACCCACTTTACTCTAATAACTTGCTTACCCAAATGCAAATCATTTATTTCCTAGGTTCTATTATTCTCCATTACATCTATTTCCTCATCCATGGTCTCACACCATTTCTCTTCTTTCACAGCATCCTTAAAAAAAATGGGATTACTATAAGAAAATAATGTAAAATCCAAATTTTATCAAATTCATCTTCATAACTTTCATTTTGGTAAATATCTATGAGATTGTTGATCTATTTTAGCATTAGGGATGCAAGAGAGAGATTTGAAATCTAAAATTACTACTATTTCTTTATTGTGAGAATCATCTCTAGATGTATTTATTCTTTCTATTTGATGTCTATGCAACAGACTAGAGTTGTTCGAAGCTTTATGTAATTGAACTTTACAATTGCATATTTGTTTTGCTGTCTATGTTTGGAGATATCTGGAGCTGACTATATATTTTCCTATGTGATTTTGTATCTCTCTAGAGCTAAATTCTACGCTCCATATCCATTGCAACATCATCTTTCTACTCTTTCTACTCTTCTTCTTCGTCTTTAATAGGTACTCTAATTGAGATACCCAAAGAGGTGTCCACCAAGTTATCCCAACACTCATTCTCAATCAAATTAATATCTCTACTCAAAATTTACATGACATGTCTTTCTATGCCATAACCAACTTTCATCAATCTGAGTAATCAAATAACTTTTACCACCAACATTGAAGTGAAATATATTACATTTAGTCTTAGAACCTGATGCAATCTCGGTTTTGAAGCTACTCTAGATCTTGCATTTGTCATCCTTGAATTGCAAGTTATATCCCTTATCAACCATCTAACCAACACTCAAAATATTATGCTTTAAACCTTTAACATACAAGACATCATCACTGTTATGCTTACCATCAATTCCCTTCTCCTCTAAAAAGTAGAAGAAGCCACCAAACTAAGGGGGCATAGCCCAGGGATGGGGTCAACTCACCCATGTACACTAGTGACATCAAGTTCAAAGTAAAAAATTATCCAAATGGGTCTAGGACAGAAAGAAAATAGGACACGCTAAAGTAGGAGCACAATTATGAGGTGTGAATTGTACCAGTTACAATGTATGATTCTAGAATTTTGTTGTATTTTCTATTATATAGTCAACCTTACTTGTAGAAAGTGGAAAAAATTTCCTAATGTTCTCTACACTTCGTTCCCAATTACTATCAATGTATCTAACCATCCAAAACTCATTTTGTTGTATTATATACAAAATAAGATATCCTTTGGTGCCATTGACATACCTCAAAATTATCTTACGCACTTACCAATGTGTCTCCTTTGGAGTATCCATAAATCAAGAAATGAAACTTATTGCATTCATAATATCAATCCTAATTATTGTCAAATACATCAAAATTCCCACCAAACTTTTATACATAGTTAGATTCATATTTTTGCTACAATGTTCCTTCCTCAACTTCAGATCTATGGCTATTGTTGTTGGTGCAATTTTTTTTATTGCATCCTAAACCTTCTCAAAATATCCATTGCATAGTTTTCTTGAAATCTAATTATACCATCTTCTATCTGCTTCACTTGTCTGCCTATAAAATACCTCAAAAGATCTAAATTTGTCATCTCAAACTATGCACTTTTTAAAATCAATGATGAGGAAATCATCATTCCCCATGTAAACTAAACTATCTACATATAAGAAAATAATTAAAATCTTACCATTTCTTTCCTTTTTGTAAAGAGTGGACTTACCATTTCTTCTGCTAAAACTATTATTCAACAAATATGGGTCTATTGTGCTATGACATGCCTACAGTGCTTGTGTCAGCTCATAATGAGCTTTCTTCAACCTATACACTTTATTTTCATGAGCTAGAACTTTGTAACACGGTAAATGCTCCACATGCACTTACTCTTTCAATACTTCATTCAAGAAGGAAGACTTAAGATCAATTTGAGACACCTTCCATTCATGTTTAGATACTATTGCTAAGATAGCCCACAAGTTACTATCCTTGAAACAAGAGAATGAGTCTCATAATAATCTCTATCAAACTATTGATTATGATAATTGATAAATAATATTTATTTATGCCTCTCTATTCTTCCATCAACATTACTTTTGGTCTTATCAACCCACTTTACTCTAATAACTTGCTTACCCAAATGCAAATAAATTATTTCCTAGGTTCTATTATTCTCCATTACATCTATTTCCTCATCCATGGTCTCACCTCATTTCTCTTCTTTCACAACATCCTTAAAAATAATGGGATGACTATGAGAAAATAATGTAAAATCCAAATTTTATCAAATTCATCTTCATAGCTTTTATTCTGGTAAATATCTATGAGATTGTTGATCTTTTTTAGCATTAGGGATGCAAGAGAGAGATTTGAAATCTAAAATTACTACTATTTCTTTATTGTGAGAATCATTTCTAGATGTATTTATTCTTTCTATTCTATGTCTATGCAGTAGCCTAGAGTTGTTCCAAGCTCTATGTAATTGAACTTTACAATTGTATATTAGTTTTCCTATCTATGTTTGGAGATATCTGGAGCTGACTATTTATTTTTCTATGTAGTTTTGTAGCTCTCTAGAGTGAACTACTAGGCTTCATATCCATTGTAACATCATATTGATACTCTTGCTACTTTTCATCTTCATCTTCAATACGTACTGTAAAGCGGAAAATCACGAGCGAACCTAAGTGTTCCCCCCACCACTCCAAGGAGAGAGAAAGGGGGTCACTAGGGTTGACGGTTTTCACTTAGGGGAGACTTTACATTCAAAAGAGGGGTTGAAACCCACAAGATCCAATCCCACACAATGCAAGATTGGATTCTAAATGAGTTTCAAGGGTTAAGACAGAAAGGCTACCCTCTTTTGTAAAGAATGTAGATAGAAGGATTAAGCTAGGAATGCATAGAAAGTGAGAAAGATTCGCTTATAAACAGAGATAGGAATATAGGATGAAGCTGCGGACCGGGAATTAGCAGTAAAATGTCAAGATGGTGCTGTCCTGCAAATTTGAGCGAAAGTTGACGAGACGATGGCGCCTGGCGTGCACAGGGTCCTCCAAAAACTCTGCGAAACGAAGGGGGATCTATTTGTCTCTGCACAAGGATTCTAGATCTTCAATTATAGCCACGTACCTACAACCTACACACAGAAAAGAAAAGACGATTGGGGGGTTAGGGATTAGGGGTTTACCCTTAGGTCAAACCCCGGTTTTGGAATTAACCAAGAAATGAGAAATTGCTGTAAATGTAAATGATTGTAATGTCAAACAAGTACTAGTACCTTGTTGTAAGAATGTTTGTATTCTTACATGCGAAGGTGTAGATGTTGTTGTATGTTGTATGTTGTATGTGATCTCCTCTTCAATGGTTGAATCCTTGTCTTGAATGCAACACTTAACCTTGAATGGAGACTTTGAATGATCAATTGCTTGAAGGAATGCTTGAATGCTTGAATACTTGAATGTTTGAATATTGCTTCCGCCTCTTTTCCATCTTTCAAAATGGGAGAGGAAATGTAGTTTATATACTTGTCAATTAGGGTTTAAAAGATTGATTTTCCCGACCTTAGGCCGACCAGGAAAGATTATTTTCCAATTTGCAATTTTAAAGACCCGAGACCCAAAAGAGACCGGGCCCAAAAATAGGGCCAGGGACCAGGGCACTGGGCGCCATGGTCCTGGGGGACCAGGGCGCTAGGTGCCCTAGTCCTGAAGGACCAAGGCACTGGGCGCCATGGTCCCACCTCTAGGGATAGCAAGGTGCAAGGAGGATCAGGCCATGGTGCTGAAAAATGCAATTTTTGATGTCATGAACAAGTTTCGGGGTCTCCATTCAGGTTCAGTGTTGTGTCCCCATCGTGAAGACCCAAATGCGATCGAAATTGCAAGTGTCACAATTTTAGGATGCTACATTTAGCCCCCACTTTAGCGGGAGTATAAGCGTATGCTCATACTTTCGGTAAAGTACAAGGAAACAACATTGAAAGACTTTCACCATGTCAAGGAGGCAAGACACACCAAGCCCCCAGTGGACTAAGGATCTTACGACTTCGATTGACAAAGTAAAAGGGAAGATCACGAGGGAGAACCATGACTGTCAGTAGTAAGGTTCCCTCACTATGAGTCATGCAAGAAATATATCAAAAATTTTCAAGGCAAAGCTAAGTTCACCAAGAAATTTTCAAGTATCCTGAAGGGATAGACGGGGTGTATGCCCCCCTATGTTAAAGCGATCGCACATGCCTCAATGGGGGTGATTGCTTTAAGGTAGTGATACACATAAGAAATGAGAAGGGAAAGGAGCACATTATCACAAAGATTTAGCCCACAAGTGTGAGATAAACCCAAGGATAATAGACACAAAACATGAATCATGAGGTGACTTCACTTTCCTTAGGGTCAGTATGTTGTATGATAAGTCATGTATATCATATGTATGTATGCATAATTGTTCTTCATTCCCCAATCAAGGAAGGTCACCTAGAAGAAGGGAACACATGTGGCTTTTGAGTCAACATGAGAGAGACCAAAAGAGATCTCAATGCTTTGCATCATCCTCAAGTAGAAAACACTAAGGACAACAAATAGATGAATGAGAAAAACACATAGAAGAAGTAACAAAAGAAAGAGAGGAGGAGAGAATCTGCTATGCTAATGAAATTAGTCTAGCACGTCATCCACCCCCCGATCTTGCTGATCAATGTTTCAGGAAGGCAGGGAACATGCTAGAGGAGGAACATTCAACACAACAGATGGAGCTATCACAAGATCCAAACAAGGGCTATGTTCATGTTCCAAGCCACGTTGTTCTTGTCTAGGAGCTAGGATAAGTGCTTTAGAAAATTTGTTAGATAAATGGTTATCAACATCAACATATTCATATTCACTATCAGAAGCAAGAGAAGTAACATTTTCATCTATATCATCATCAAGATTTATAAAAATAGGATCTTTAACTCGCACAGGATCAAAACCATCATGCATCTTACGTTTAGGAGATTTTGGAGACAATGGAATAATGCTTGTTGAAGGTGTTTTTGAGGATTGCAAAGTTTGAGAAGCAGCTGCCTGAGCTCTAAGATGATGCTTTCGTCGACGTTCACGCACAGAACAATTTAGTCTAGTCTTAGTAGGAAGTGGAGAAGATTGAGGAGGAGGAATGTTCTCATCCTTATCACTTGGGTGTTTAGGTTGTGGTCTCTTAGGCTGGATAATAGGAGAAGAGGAAGGTCTCTTCTCTTTATAAAAGGAAGGAGGAGGAACTGCTCCATATAAAGGAGGAATATTTGGTTTAGGAAGAAGACCAAGTCCATCATGATGAGGAGGTATATGTCTACATTTAGATAGTTTATTAGACATAGACATAGTCACATCCATAGGAATGGGTTGGGAATCTTCTTGAGGAAAGACATTAGTTTTATCTTTCAAAGGAAGAACTTCCTTCTCAAGAATGATAGGAATATCAAGTTTGGGTGTTCTAGGTTCACTTAAAGATAGGATCATATCTGTTTTCCACTTTTGATAAGATTTGAAAAGATGATCACTTCGCGGAGGAAGAGATTGGAATTGTTTAGGCCAAAAATAATCAATAGGAACACTAGAAGTTCTTTCAACTGGTTTAAAGAGACTATGATTGACAGTAACAACTTCACCATTATGGGGAAATTTCAAACACTTGTGAATAGGAGAAGCAATAGCTTTCATGGAAGATAGCCAAGGATAGCCTAGCTTCACACGAAATTGTTCGGACAATGGAATAATAGCAAAGTTCACATCAAGGGATTTGTTATGAACTTCAATAGGTAATGTAAGAGAACCAATTGTAGGAGAAGAAAATGCATCAAATAATTTCACAACCACATTTGTTTTGTCATAGATCACTTGATTCAATTGCAAAGTAAAAAGAAATTCTTCAGTAATAACATTAACCATGCACGAAGGATCAATAAGCACTCCATGGCAAGGTGTATTCTTGACTTTTGTAACTATGTATAAAGGACCATCAGGTGCCCTAATAGTTGCACTGGAATCAAATGTGATGGAAGGTTCTTTAGGGAGTTTCTGCTGCTCTAAAAAGTTAATCACATTCGGAGTCATAGACACAAGACCATCAGATGAGAAAGAGGAATCATTAGTCTCAATCACATTAGAGGTATGAGAAGGTAATGGATCAGTAAAAATCTTAAGATTTTGGTTAGGAGGAGCTACAGATGTGTTGCCTTTATCATTCATACTAGAAACATAGATAATATTATTATCAATCAAATCTTGAATTTTACCCTTTAAAGAAAAACATTTTTCAGTATCATGCCCAGGTTGATGATGAAATTGACAAAAAGATTTATTATCAAAATAGGGTGAATTAATCTTTGCAGGATTTGTAACGTCCTAAAATTGTGACACTTGCAATTTCGATTGCATTTGGGTCTTCACGATGGCGATGCAACACGGAACCTGAATGGAGACCCCGAAACCTATTTATTTCACCAAAAACTGCATTTTTCAGCACCCTGGCCTGATCCTCCTTGCACCCCATTGTCCCTGGAGGTGGGACCAGGGCGCTCCTTTAGGTCAAGGGTGCCCAGCGCCCTAGTCCCCCAAGACCATGGTACCCAGCCCCCTAGTCCCTGGCCCTATTTTTGGGCCCAGTCTCTTTTGGGCATCGGGTCTTTATGTTTGTGATTCGGGAAATATTGTTTCCTCGTCGGCCTAAGGTCAGAAAAATCAGTCTATCAACCCTAATTGACAAGTATATAAACTACATTTTCCTCTCTCATTTGAGAAGATGGAAAAAAAGGCGGAAGCGATATTCAAACATTCAAGCATTCAAGCATTCAAGCATTCCTTCAAGCAATTGATCATTCTAATTCTCCATTCAAGGCTAAGTGTTGCATTCAAGACAAGGATTCAACCATTGAAGAGGAGATCACATAAAACATACAACGTACAACATACAACAACATCTACACCTTCGCATGTAAGAATACAAACATTCTTACAACAAGGTACTAGTACTTGTTTTACATTACAATCATTTACATTTGCAGCATTTCTCATTTCTTGGTTAATTCCAAAACCGGGGTTTGACCTAAGGGCAAACCCCTAATCCCTAACCCCCCAATCGTCTTTTCTTTTCTGTGTGTAGGTTGCAGGTACGTGACTGAAATTGAAGATCTGGAATCCTTGTGCAGAGACGAACAGATCCCCCTTCGTTTCACAGATTTTTCGGAGGACCGTGTGCACGCTAGGCGCCATCGTCCTGTCAACTTTTGCTCAAATTTGCAGGACAGTGCCGTCTTGACATTTTACTGCTAATTCCAGGTCCGCAGCTTCATCCTATATTCCTATCTCAGTTTATAAGTGAATCTTTCTCACTTTTCATGCATTCCTAGCTTAATCCTTCTATCTACATTCTTTACAAAAGAGGGTAGCCTTGCTCTCTTAACCCTTGAAACTCATTTAGAAACCAATCTTGCGTTGTGTGGGATTGGATCTTGTGGGTTTCAACCCCTCTTTTGAATGTAAAGCCTCCCCTAAGTGAAAACCGTCAACCCTAGTGACCTCCTTCCCCTCTCCTTGGAGTGGTGGGGGGAACACTTAGGGTTCGCTCGCGATTTTCCGCTTTACATTTTGGTGAACCCGACGTGAAAATCCTTTCTGATTATTCATGGTTAGATCTGAAAATTGGATTCCTTGATTACATTTCCATGTTTGATCTTTTGCAAATTTTAGAGGTTAATTGCATAAAAACCCTAAATTTTCTTTTTAGTTATTAAGCTTGTGAAATGTTTAATTGTTAATGCTTGTTTCAGATCTACCCTTCTATTGCAAATTATTAATTCATATTTGTGCTTTAATTCTGAAAATTAAGTGGTTAAGTGTCAAAACCCTAATTTTTAAAACCCTCTTGATTCAACCTTTGACCGACAATTTCACTGATCAAAAAGTCTCCAAATCAGCTGTAACTTTGGATTCCGCAACGAAATCATAATATCTTTCATCCCTGAAAATTTGGAAAAAAGTTGCGAGGCCGTGTGCACTCCGAGCGCCATCGTCCCCGACATTTTTTCCAAAATTTTGGGAGTTAGATCTTATTGTATTTTTCTGCTAAAATCCAGAATCTTGGCTGGTTTCATCAATTCTAACACTTTCAAAATTAAAGTCAAAGTTGGTCTAGTGATTGCTTGGATTAAGGCTCCTAATCATTCAAAAATTGTTGAAATTGAAATTTTGTGTCAAAATTGTGTTCTTACTGTCCTAAATCTGAAAAGTGTGTTGGCGTTCATTCAAAATTTCAGTGCTTTATTCAAATTCTTGCAATTTGTGACTTTCGAAATTAAGTGCTTAATTACACCAACTTTGATTTCCGCTTTCAAAATTGAATTTTGCGTGAAATTCAGTCAACTTTTAAATTTCAAAGCTTGCATTGCTCTTGGTATTCCCTCTAAAATCATAAAATTCAAAATTTTAGTTTCCCTCTCTTTTTCAAAATTCAAATTTTGCATTTTCCAATAATCTTGGTAGGGTTCAATTTTGAGATTGCAACTTTAATTTGGCCTATCTACAGATCATAAAATCACTCAATTTTTTCATATTAGCTTTAAAATCATCATAATTTTCATCCCTGCAAATTTTGAAAAAAGTTGCGAGGACCGTGTGCACTCCGAGCGCCACGGTCCCTGACATTTTTTCTGAAATTTCGGGAGATTGTCGTGATTGCATTTAACAGCTTAAATCTAGGAGATTGGCTGATTTTATTGAAATTTTCTACCTCTAAATTCAAAATTTTCTCTCCCTCTATAGTGCATGAGTTTTACAACAATAAGCCCTACTTACACTATTCCCGTTAGATGAAGCCATAGAATTAAGTCTTTCCAAGGTTTAATTACTGAGGAGATGGAACCTAATTTGAATGGCCTTTTTAACGAGGACAGGGGTAATTCCTCTAATCCTCCTAATGATGAAGAAGCTCTCCATGAGGTTTCTATAGAACAACTTTCAAAATTGGATAACCAATTTGATGATTTTCAACAATGGATGTCTCATAAGTATCCCGATAGTCAAGCTCTTTTTAATTAAGGGTCTAAAACGTATGGTTCAAAGTGATAAGAATGGAATTGATATTTTACGTGGTATTGCACACATTGTGGATTCGAATGTGATGCCTATGAAGAGTTGTGCTGAAACTTTGGGTTATACACAACCTCCTACTCAAGTCAATCATTCTATTCCTTTAATGACTTCTATTGCTAGCATACCTACCTTTACATCAAACATAATGACTACTTCTATACAAGACATTTTGCCTATGATCACCAGTCATGGGGGCAATCCTTCCTCTTCAATCAACCCTCTTCCTTCATTCAATCCGACTTCTTCATTCATTCCTTCAATGAGTGTTCCTATTATATCTCCACAAATGAACATGACGCAAGGGGGCAATTCGTTTAACCATTCCATTCCTCCTTGTAGTGTTCCTCTTTTCCAATCATCTCCTATGACTAACTATCATAGTGTCCCGCCACCTTACTCTCAATCAATACCTTCTTTCAATAACATAATACCTCCATCACAATCTAACACGTCTAATATGAATTCTTCGACTGAAGCGACCATTAACAATCTTGCACAAACTGTCTCTTCTTTACAGCAACAAATTGCCTCTATGAATCAATCTAAGTTTAGTGTGCCCACAATTGATGTTGCGAGCCCACTTTCTCTTGACATTGTTCGAGCTATCCCTCCTAAGCATGTTGAAATCCCGAATTTGGAGCTTTATAATGGTAAAGGTGATCCTCTAACACATGTTAAGACTTTTTAAACAATATGTACTGATTTTGCTTATGACCAAAGGTTGCTTGCAAAACTGTTTACTAGGACATTAATAGATAAAGCCCTACAATGGTATTGCTCATTGCCTTCTTATTCTATTACTTCTTTCGAACAACTTGCAAATGCTTTTATTCAACAATTTCAAAACAATATAAGTCCTAAAGTTACTTTGATTGATTTAATGCATTGTAAAAAAGGTGTTAAAGAAAAAGTGAGTGACTTCATTGGTAGATATAAGCATTTGTATGCTCAAATTTCTTTTCCAGTGCCTGACAATGATATTCAAAGAATCTTTATTTCTAATTTGCAAAAAGATATTAGAGAAAAACTTCTGTTTTCTGAGTTTACTTCTTTCCAACAGTTGTGTGCAACTCTTCACAATTATCAACTGACTGTGAGTCAAATGGAACAAGCAAATCCTATGGCTCCGAGTGATAAGGGTGATAGTAGTCAACAACCATTTGGAAAGTTTAAACCGAACAGAGAGACCATCAAATTCAATGAAAACATCAACAACAATGTGAATGCAGCATCAGGTGTGCCTCCTATTTCTAAGTTTTTCAAGAAAGAAAGAAAGTTTACTCCTTTGAATGAATCATTGCATATTATTATGAATAAGTTATTGGAACAAAATGTGCTTACTCTCCCTCCTATAAGGCAAATAGATCCTGCAAAGATTAATTCACCCTATTTTGATAACAAATCTTTTTGTCAATTTCATCGTCAACCTGGGCATGATACTGAAAAATGTTTTGCTTTAAAGGGTAAAATTCAAGATTTGATTGATAATAATACTATTTCTATTTCTGGAGTGAATGATAAAGGCAACACATCTGTAGCTCCTCCTAACCAAAATCTTAAGATTTTTACTGATCCATTACCTTCTCATACCTCTAATGCGATTGAGGCTAATGATTCCTCTTTCTCATCTGATGGTCTTGTGTCTATGACTCCGAATGTGATTAACTTTGTAGAGCAGCAAGAAAACCCTAAAGAACCTTCCATCACATTTGATTCTAGTGAAATTATCAGGGCACCTGATGGTCCTTTATACATAGTTGCAAAAGTCAAGAATACACCTTGTCGTGGAGTGCTTATTGATCCTTCGTGCATGGTTAATGTTATTACTGAAGAAGTTCTTTTTACTTTGCAATTGAATTAAGTGATCTATGACAAAACAGATGTGGTTGTGAAATTATTTGATGCATTTTCTTCTCCTGCAATTGGTTCTATTACATTACCTATTGAGGTCCATAACAAATCCCTTGATGTGAACTTTACTATTATTCCTTCATCCGAACAATTTCGTGTGAAGCTAGGCTATCCTTGGCTATCTTCCATGAAAGCTATTGCTTCTCCTATTCATAAATGTTTGAAATTTCCCCATAATGGTGAAGTTGTTACTATCAATCATAGTCTCTTTAAACCAGCTGAAAAAACTTCTAGCGTTCCTATTGATTATTTTTGGCCTAAACAATTCCAATCCCTTCCTCCGCGAAGTGATCATCTTTTCAAATCTTATCAAAAGTGGAAAATAGATATGATCCTATCTCTAAGTGAACCTAGAACACCCAAACTTGATATTCCTATCGTTCTTGAGAAGGAAGTTCTTCCTTTGAAAGATAAAACTAATGTCTTTCCTCAAGAAGATTCCCAACCCATTCCTATGGATGTGACTATGTCTGTGTCTAATAAACTTTCTAAAAGTAGACCTATACCTCCTCGTCATGATGGACTTGGTCTCCTTCCTAAACCAAATATTCCTCCTTTATATGGAGCAGTTCCTCCTCCTTCCTCTTATGGAGAGAAGAGACCTTCCTCTTCTCCTATTATCCAGCCTAAGAGACCACAACCTAAACACCCAAATGATAAGGATGAGAACATTCCTCCTCCTCAATCTTCTCCACTTCCTACTAAGACTAGACGAAATCGTTCTGCACGTGAACACCGACGAAAGCGTCGTCTTAGAGCTTAGGCAGCTGCTTCTCAAACTTTGCAATTTCCAAAAACACCTTCAACAAGCATTATTCCATTTTCTCCAAAATCTCCTAAACATAAGATGCATGACGGTCTTGATCCTGTGCGAGTTAAAGATCCTATTTTTATAAATCTAGATGATGATATAGATGAAAATGTTATTCATGATGAAAATGTTACTTCTCTGCATTCTGATAGTAAATATGAATATGTTGATGTCGATAACCATTTATCTAACGAATTTTCTAAAGCACTTATCCTAGCTCCTAGACAAGAACAATGTGGCTTGGAACATGAACATAGCCCTTGTTTGGATCTTGTGATAGCTCCATCTGCTATGTTGGATGTTCCTCCTCTAGCGTGTTCCCTGCCTTCCTGAAACATTGATCAGCAAGATCGGGGGGTAGATGACGTGCTAGACTAGTTTCATTAGCATAGCAGATTCTCTCCTCCTCTCTTTTGTTACTTCTTCTATGTGTTATTCTCATTCTTTTGGTCTCTCTCATGTTGACTCAAAAGACACATGTGTTCCCTTCTTCTAGGTGACCTTCCTTGATTGGGGAATGAAGAACAATTATGCATACATACATATGATATACATGAATTATCATACAGCATAATAACCCCGAGGAAAGAGAAGTCACCTTGTGCTTTGTGTTTTGTGTCTATTATCCTTGGGTTTATCTCACACTTGGGGGCTAAATCTTTGTGATAGTGTGCTCCTTTCCCTTCTCATTTCTTATGTGTATCACTACCTTAAAGCAATCACCCCCATTGAGGCGTGTGCGATCGCTTTAATTTAGGGGGGCATACACCCCGTCTATCCCTTCAGGATACTTGAAAATTTCTTGGCGAACTTAGCTTTGCCTTGAAAATTTTTGGTATTTTTCTTACATGACTCATAGTGAGGGAACCTTACTACTGACAGGCATGGTTCTCCCTCGTGATCTTCCCTTTTACTTTGTCAATCGAAGTCATAAGATCCTTAGTCCACTGGGGGCTTGGTGTATCTTGCCTCATTGACATGGTGAAAGTCTTTCAATGTTGTTTCCTTGTACTTTACCGAAAGTATGAGCGTACGCTTATACTCCCACTAAAGTGGGGGCTAAATGTAACATCCTAAAATTGCGACACTTACAATTTCGACTGCATTTGGGTCTTCACAATGGCGATGCAACACAGAACCTGAATGGAAACCCTGAAACCTATTTATGACACCAAAAACTGCATTTTTCAGCACCCTGGCCTGATCCTCCTTGCACCCCGTTGTCCCTGGAGGTGGGACCATGGCACCCAGTGCCCTGGTCCTTCAGGACTAGGGCACCCAGCACCCTGGTCCCCCAAGACCATGGCACTGGGTGCCATGGTCCCACCTCCAGGGACAATGGGGTGCAAGGAGGATCCTTGGCCCTATTTTTGGGCTCGGTCTCTTTTGGGCATCAGGTCTTTATGTTTGCAATTCGGGAAATATTGTTTCCTGGTCGGCCTAAGGTCGGAAAAATCAGTCTATCAACCCTAATTGACAAGTATATAAACTACATTTTCCTCTCTCATTTGAGAAGATGGAAAAAAAGGTGGAAGCGATATTCAAACATTCAAGCATTCAAGCATTCAAGCATTCCTTCAAGCAATTGATCATTCTAAGTCTCCATTCAAGGCTAAGTGTTGCATTCAAGACAAGGATTAAACCATTGAAGAGGAGATCACATACAACATACAACATACAACATACAACAACATCTACACCTTCGCATGTAAGAATACAAACATTCTTACAAAAAGGTACTAGTACTTGTTTTACATTACAATCATTTACATTTGCAACATTTCTCATTTCTTGGTTAATTCCAAAACTGGGGTTTGACCTAAGGGCAAACCCCTAATCCCTAACCCCCCAATCATCTTCTCTTTTCTGTGTGTAGGTTGCAGGTACGCGACTGAAATTGAAGATCTAGAATCCTTGTGCAGAGACGAATAGATCCCCCTTCGTTTCACGGATTTTTCGGAGGACCATGTGCACGCCGGGCACCATCATCCTGTCAACTTTCGCTCAAATTTGCAAGAAAGCACCATCTCAACATTTTACTGCTAATTCCAGGTCCGCAGCTTCATCCTATATTCCTATCTCAGTTTATAAGTGAATCTTTCTCACTTTTCATGCATTCCTAGCTTAATCCTTCTATCTACATTCTTTACAAAAGAGGGTAGCCTTGTTGTCTTAACCCTTGAAACTCATTTAGAATCCAATCTTGCGTTGTGTGGGATTGGATCTTGTGGGTTTCAACCCCTCTTTTGAATGTAAAGCCTCCCCTAAGTGAAAACCGTCAACCCTAGTGACCTCCTTCCCCTCTCCTTGGAGTGGTGGGGGGAACACTTAGGGTTCACTCGCGATTTTCCGATTTACAGGATCTATTTGCTTTACAGGAGGGAGAGTAAGCACATTTTGTTCCAATAACTTATTCATAATACTATGCAATGATTCATTCAAAGGAGTAAACTTTCTTTCTTTCTTGAAAAACTTAGAAATAGGAGGCACACCTGATGTTGCATTCACATTGTTGTTGATGATGTTTTCATTGAATTTAATAGACTCTCTGTTCAGTTTAAACTTCCCAAATGGTTGTTGACTACTATCACTCTTATCACTCGGAGCCATAGGATTTGCTTGTTCCATTTTACTCACAGTCAGTTGATAATTATGAAGAGTTGCACACAACTGTTGGAAAGAAGTAAACTCAGAAAACAGAAGTTTGTCTCGAATATCTTTTTGTAAATTAGAAATAAAGATTCTTTGAATATCATTGTCAGGCACTGGAAAAGAAATTTGAGCATACAAATGCTTATATCTACCAATGAAATCAGTCACTTTTTCTTTAACACCTTGTTTACAATGTATTAAATCAATCAAAGTAACTTTAGGACTTATATTGTTTTGAAATTGTTGAATGAAAGCATTTGCAAGTTGTTCGAAAGAAGTAATAGAATAAGAAGGCAACGAGCAATACCATTGTAAGGCTTTATCTCTTAATGTCCTAGTAAACAATTTTGCAAGCAACCTTTGGTCATAAGCAAAATCGGTACATATTGTTTGAAAAGTCTTAACATGTGTTAGAGGATCACCTTTACCATTATAAAGCTCCAAATGCGGGATTTCAACATGTTTAGGAGGAATAGCTCGAACAATGTCAAGAGAAAGTTGGCTCGCAACATCAAATGTGGGCACACTAAACTTAGATTGATTCATAGAGGCAATTTGTTGTTGTAAAGAAGAGACAGTTTGTGCAAGATTGTTAATGGTCGCTTCAGTCGAAGAGTTCATATTAGACGTGTTAGATTGTGATGGAGGTATTATGTTATTGAAAGAAGGTATTAATTGAGAGTAAGGTGGTGGGACACTATGATAGTTAGTCATAGGAGATGGTTGGAAAAGAGGGGCACTACAAGGAGGAATGGAATGGTTAAATGAATTTCCCCCTTGCGTCATGTTCATTTGTGGAGATATAATAGGGACACTCATTGAAGGAATGAATGAAGAAGTCGGATTGAATGAAGGAAGAGGGTTGATTGAAGAAGAAGGATTTCCCCCATGACTGGAGATCATAGGTGGAATGTCTTGTATAGAAGTAGTCATTATGTTTGATGTAAAGGTAGGTATGCTAGCAATAGAAGTTGTCAAAGGAATAGAATGATTGACTTGAGTGGGAGGTTGTGTATAACCTAAAGTTTCAGCACAACTCTTCATAGGCATCACATTCGAATCCACAATGTGTGCAATACCACGCAAAATATCAGTTCCATTCTTATCATTTTGAACCATACGTTTTAGACCCTCAATTAAAGAAAGAGCTTGACTATCGGGATACTCTTGAGACATCCATTGCTGAAAATCATAAAATTGGTTATCCAATTTCGAAAGTTATTCTATAGAAACCTCATGGAGAGCTTCTTCATCATTAGGAGGATTAGAGGAATTACCCGTGTCCTCATTAAAAAGGCCATTCAAATTAGGTTCCATCTCCTCGGTAATTAAACCTCGGAAAGACTTAATTCTACGGCTTCGTCTAACGGGAATAGTGTAAGTAGGGCTTATTGTTGTAAAACTCATGCACTAGAGAGAGAGAGAAGATTTTGAATTTAGAGGTAGCAAATTTCAGTAAAATCAGCCAATCTCCTAGATTTAGGCTGTTAAATGCAATCACGACAATCTCCCGAAATTTCAGAAAAAATGTCAGGGACCGTGGTGCTCGGGGTGCACATGGTCCTCGCAACTTTTTTCAAAATTTTCAGGGATGAAAGTTATGATGATTTTAAAGCTAATCTAAAAAAATTGAGTGATTTTACGATCTGTAGATAGGCCAAATTAAAGTTGCAATCTCAAAATTGAACCCTACCAAGATTGTTGAAAAATGCAAAATTTGAATTTTGAAAAAGAGAGGGAAACTAAAATTTTGAATTTTATGATTTTAGAGGGAATACTAAGAGCAATGCAAGCTTTGAATTTTAAAAGTTGACTCAATTTCACGCAAAATTCAATTTTGAAAGCAGAAATCAAAGTTGGTGTAATTGAACACTTAATTTCAAAAGTCACAAATTGCAAGAATTTGAATAAAGCACTTGAAATTTCGAATGAACGCCAACACACTTTTCAGATTTAGGACAGTAAGAACACAATTTTGACACAAAATTTCAATTTCAACAATTTTTGAATGATTAGAAGCCTTAATCCAAGCAATCACTAGACGAACTTTGACTTTAATTTCGAAAGTGTTATAATTGATAAAATCGGTCAAAATTCTGGATTTTAGCAGAAAAATACAATAAGATCTAACTCCTAAAATTTCAGAAAAAATGTCGGGGACGATGGCGCTCGGAGTGCACACGGTCCTCGCAACTTTTTTCCAAATTTTCAGGGATGAAAGATATTATGATTTTATTGCGGAATCCAAAGTTACAGCTGATTTGGAGATGTTTTGATCAGTGAAATTGTCGGTCAAAGGTTGAATCAAGAGGGTTTTAAAAATTAGGGTTTTGACACTTAACCACTTAATTTTAAGAATTAAAGCAAAAATATGAATTGACAATTTGTAATAGAAGGGTAGATCTGAAACAAGCATTAATAATTAAACATTTCACAAGCTCAATTACTAAAAAGAAAATTTAGGGTTTTTATGCAATTAACCTCTAAAATTTGCAAAAGATCAAACATGGAAATGTAATCAAGGAAGCCAATTTTCAGATCTAACCATGAATAATCAGAAAGGATGTTCATGTCGGGTTCACCAAAATGTAAAGCGGAAAATCGCGAGCGAACCCTAAATGTTCCCCCCACCACTCCAAGGAGAGAGAAAGGGGGTCACTAGGGTTGACGGTTTTCACTTAGGGGAGACTTTACATTCAAAAGAGGGGTTGAAACCCACAAGATCCAATCCCACACAATGCAAGATTGGATTCTAAATGAGTTTCAAGGGTTAAGACAACAAGGCTACCCTCTTTTGTAAAGAATGTAGATAGAAGGATTAAGCTAGGAATGCATAGAAAGTGAGAAAGATTCACTTATAAACAGAGATAGGAATATAGGATGAAGCTGTGGACCTGGAATATGTCGAGACGGCGCTGTCCTGCAAATTTGAGCAAAAGTTGACAAGACGATGGCGCCCGGCGTGCACACGGTCCTCCGAAAACTCCGCGAAACGAAGGGGGATCTGTTCGTCTCTACACAAGGATTCTAGATCTTCAATTACAGTCGCATACCTACAACCTACACACAGAAAAGCAAAGATGATTGGGGGGTTAGGGATTAGGGGTTTGCCCTTAGGTCAAACCCTGGTTTTGGAATTAACCAAGAAATGAGAAATTGCTGTAAATGTAAATGATTGTAATGTCAAACAAGTACTAGTACCTTGTTGTAAGAATGTTTGTATTCTTACATGCGAAGGTGTAGATGTTGTTGTATGTTGTATGTTGTATGTTGTATGTGATCTCCTCTTCAATGGTTGAATCCTTGTCTTGAATGCAACACTTAACCTTGAATGGAGACTTAGAATGATCAATTGCTTGAAGGAATGCTTGAATGCTTGAATGCTTGAATGTTTGAATATTGCTTCCGCCTCTTTTCCATCTTTCAAAATGGGAGAGGAAATGTAGTTTATATACTTGTCAATTAGGGTTTAAAAGACTGATTTTCCTGACCTTAGGCCGACCAGGAAAGATTACTTTCCAATTTGCAAACTTAAAGACCCAAGACCCAAAAGAGACTGGGCCCAAAAATAGGGCCAGGGACCAGGGCGTTGGGTGCCATGGTCCTGGGGGACCAGGGCACTGGGCGCCCTAGTCCTGAAGGACCAGGGTGCTGGGCGCCATGGTCCCACCTCCAGGGACATTAGGGTGCAAGGAGGATCAGGCCAGGGTGCTGAAAAATGCAGTTTTTGATGTCATGAACAAGTTTCGGGGTCTCCATTCAGGTTCAGTGTTGCGTCGCCATCGTGAAGACCCAAATGCGGTCGAAATTGCAAGTGTCACAATTTTAGGACGCTACAGGTACTCTAATTAAGATACCCAAAGAGTTGTCCACCAAGTTATCCCAACACTCATTCTCAATCAACTTAATATCTCTACTCAAAATTTACATGACACGTCTTTCTATGCCATAACCAACTTTCAGCAATCTGAGTAATCAAGCAACTTTTACCACCAACATTCAAGTGAAATATATTACCTTTAGCCTTAGTACTTGAATTACTCAGTGATAATAAATGCTTCAAGATCCTCAAGCTCCTTCTCTTCATCTTCCATTTCTTTCATCTCTTTCTCATATCTAGACACTCTTGTAGAATTTTCTCCTAGATCATATCTCCACTTCTCATATTTAGTAGCTTTGAATGTAGACTCAATCTTAGGAAGAGAGTCACCAAAATCACTTAACTCAAAAGAAACAAGTTTACCAACTAGCATGTCTCTTGTCACATTTTTCATAGCCCAGATCTAATCAATAGCAATAGCTTTATGTTCATAAGTAGGAGGCAAGGATCTCAACACTTAAGCAACAATCATTGATTCTTCAAGAACTTCACCAACACATCTGATTCCAAACACAAGATCATTCATATTTTGCATTAAAGAAGTAATATTCTCATCTCCAGTCATCTTTAGGTTCTCATATTTTCCTTTCAGGCTCTACAGCTTAGCAACTTTCACATGACTGTCACCTTCATGCAAGGTCTCCAACTTTGTCCAGATCTCATGAGCAGTCTCAAGATCAATCACATTAGTCATCTTATGATTTGACAAGGCACTCAACAATGCTTACTTGGTTCTAATATTTCATTATGATTCCTTTAACTCATTCAGAGTAGTAGGAATATTCTAAGGAACATTGTATACATTCTTCGTGATCTTCCAGTACTCTTCTCCAATGCATCTCAAATGGAATTGCATCCGGCTCTTCCAAATAGTGTAGTTAGCTCCATTAAATCTTAGACTATCTTTCTTAAAAGAAAAGGTTGTCATCCTGAATCTCCTCAAGTGGTCAAGCTTCTTCCAGAGGATCTAGCTCTGATACCAATTTTGGGCAACAATGTAGAAAACTAAGAAGTGGGGTGAATTTGTCTACCCTAAAACTTCTGCAACTTAAACCACAACATATATCTAATAATGAATAGTTAAAGCATAAAACAACACCACATCAAAAACACGCACAACACCAAAAATTTTTACTTGGAAAACCCAGTTAAGAAAAAAACCATGGTGGGAACACACCCACAATAAGATAATACTCTATTAGGAGTAAGTGAAATATTGCAATGGGTAATGCATGTGCATTTAGGTATAGTACCTAGATCTTACTACTCAAAATAACAACAAAGAGGGTTACAACCCTTAAGGAAGACTCACTGACTTACAAGAACATTTATATTACATCTGGAGGATGATGAACTAATGAAATAGTATCTCAACATGCTTAAGTATAGTTTCGGGTAAGCACACTGACTGATCTTCTTTGCAACACTCTTCTTCACACCTCTGAAGGATCAAAACACTTGTTTGCACACTTATTCGCATTTACTCATAGATACCTCTCACAATGATTATTACATATATTTATATAAGACATCAACCCAAGACATATAGGTCATCTCACCACATGCTATAATAATACATGTGGACCAAAAAAATGTTGGTTAAGACATAGTCTAGACCTAAACAACCACCATGAATATGAAACACCTCCAAGAATTATGCCTCGATCATCTATGACACACTACACCACCATAAATGTTACTCCAGAGGATCTGAGGTTGCTTCCCTTTATCTAATTTGTCATTCTAATCATTTGAATCATATCCAGAGGATTCGGGTTGTCTCTCCATGTGTTCATCAACCTTGATATTTGCACTTTCAACTATCTTTCTCAATCTCTTGTTATAACACCAGTAGGCCTTTCTTTTAGTAGAACAACCAATAAATATTCCTTTATCACATCTAGCATCAAACTTCCCTAAGTCTTCATCCATTTTGATATAGTATTTACTTCCAATTATTTTGAAATATCTAATAGTAGGAGCATGACCAAACCATAAGTCATAAGGATTCTTATCATTCTAACCTTTTATATGCACCTAGTTAAGAGTGTAAACAAAAGTACTCACAACTTCAATCCAATACACATGTAGAACATTTCCTTCAATCATCATGGTTGTGGCAGCTTCTTGAATTTTTTTTGTTCTTCCTTTCCACAACTCCATTCTATTAAGGGGTTCTAAGAGTAGATAACTATCTCTTTATCCCATTCTCTTCACAAAATGTATTAAACTCATCAAAGATGAATTTACCACCTTCATTAGATCTTAGACATTTCGGCTTCAAACCTATCTCAGTCTCAACCATAGCCTCAAAAATCTTGAATTTATCTAAAGCTTCAGACTTCTCCCTTAAGAAAGTAACCCACATCATCCTAGAATAAGCATCAATTAGCAACATGAAATATCTATCTCCTTGCCAACTTACGACTCTAGATGGACCACATAAATTAGTATGCACAAGATCTAGTAATCCATTAAAAAAATGCGTCTTACTCTTGAAAGTAACTCTTGTTAGCTTTCCCAACTTACATTTTTTACATATAGAGTTAGTAGGTTTCATCAACTTAGGAAGATCTCTCACCATTTGAGTGGAACTTATCTCAACCATGCTATCAAAATTCACATGACACATCCTTCTATGTCATAACCAACTTTTATCAATCTAAGCAATCAAACACCTTTTAGCAGCACTATTCAAATGAAAGATATTATCATTAGTCTTTGCACCTGATGCAATCTCTATTCCAGAACTACTCAAGATTATATATTTGCCATTATTGAATTGAATATCATAACCCTTGTCAACAATCTATCCAACACTCAAAATATTATGGTTTATACCTTCTATATACAAGACATCATCTGTATTGTGCTTATCATCACGAGAAATGGAACCTCTACCATAAATTATACCATCTTTGTCATCACCAAATTTTACTACACCACCATCATACTTTTCCAGACTCACAAACTTACTCTTATCACCTATCATATGATGAGAGAATCCACTGTCAATCAACCATTCATCTTTCTCTTCAAATTTGTAGCCAAATCTTTTTCCACATTGATGCAACTAGTAGGATCAGTAGATTTTGGATCATCTTCCTTGATAGCAATAAATACCCATTCATTATCACTTGAATTTCCTTTGTTATATCCATCATCTATCACACCTTCATCAACAACATAATAATATTTCTTCTAAAATTTAGGCTCGTAGGATTTCTTAGGAACTCTTTCTAGACACCTTGAAGTAGAATGACCTATCTTATTACATGAAAAACATTTAAGAGGCAACTTTCCTTCATACTTACTGGCTCCTTTGGGTAATCTCCTAGAAATAAGCACTTCAAGATCATCAAGCTCATTCTCTTCTTCTTCAAGTTCCTTCATCTCTTTCTCATATCTGGATATCCTCCTTGAAGAACTTTCACTCGGATCATATCTCTACTTATCCTTTTTGGAAACATTGGCTTTGAATGCAGATTCTACCTTAGGAAGAGAGTCTCCAAACTCACTCAATTCAAAGGCTGAAAGCTTACCAATCAACGTATCTCTAGTCACATTAGTCATAGTCTAGATCTCGTCAATAGCAGTAATTTTGTGTTCGTATGATGCAGGTAAGGATCTGAGCACTTTAGAATAATCTTTGATTCTTCTAATATCCCACCAGCACATCTGATATTGCACACAATTTCATTCACTTTTTGCATGAAGGAAGTGATATTCTCATCTTTTCCCATCTTCAACATCTAATATTTACCCTCAAGGCTCTGTAACTTGGCAATATTCACATAACCTTTTGCCTTCATACAAAGTTTTCAACTTCTTCTAGATCTCATGAGTAGTCTGCAACTCCATAACATTCGTCATTTCTTAATTAGTTAGAGCACTCAACAAAGATTCCTTGGCCCTAATATTGTGTGTAGCTTCCTTTATCTTATCCATAGTGGTAGGACCATTTTCCAAAATAGTATATTTGTCTTTGGTAATTGTCCAGTAAGATTCACCAATGCATCTCAAGTGACATTCCATCCGGTTCTTCCAAAGAGAGTAATTAGTTCTATAAAATCTCAAACTGTCCTTCTTGTAAGTTACCATCCTGGATCACCTCAAGCTATTAAAATTCTTTGGAGGAACCTACTCTGATACTAATTGATGAAAATAGGGAAGACAACTGAGGGGGGGGGGGGGTGATTCAGTTTTCACAAAAACATGCAACAACTTACTTTAATCTTAGATATGATAGTAAAAAAAGAAAGCATGAATCAAAAACACAACATGAACACACATAACACCAATATTTTTGACGTGGAAAAGATGATTAAGGGAAAAACCATAGTGGGAACCTACCCACAATATGATGATACTTTGTTAGAAGTATATGAAATATTACAATGGGGAATGCACATGCATTCAGGAAAACTCCCTAGAGCCCACTTCTCAAAACAAATAACAAGGAGGGCTACAACTCTAGGAAGGCCTAGTGCCTTACAAAAAATTCGGATCACTTCCTAAAAATCATGAATTGAGAAATAACATCCTTAATGCCTAGTTATAGTTCCGACTAAGCACATGACAACTTTCATCTTCTTCTTCACACTTCTACTCAACTTCTAAAAGATCAATACATTTTTCGCACACCACACATCTCACACAATGATTATTACATTTATTTATTCATGACATCAAACTAGTGAAGATTGACAAGGTTGACTCAACACACATTAAAAAATTACAATGATATAATCATTGATCAGATACAAAATATCACATGCAGATCAAAAAAAATTTAGATAAGACATAGCATGGACCTAAATCACAACCTTGAACATGATATACCTCCAATAATTATGCCTGGAACATCTGCAACACACTACAATCATCATGTTGGCCAAGAACATGAAGAACACCACTAGACCGAAGAAAACCATCAATTACACACTCAACAATCAATGCGGACCACCAATATGAATGACACGTGATCTAGAAATGTCCACAAGAATCATCAATTACCACAACAACATCTGCACCACCTCAAGTTACTAGAGTCATCATAATCATCATACTGGACCTCAAAAATACTAAGTACAATGACTAACAAACTGAAAGATTAACTTGCAGACCTCCAAATCATGAACCAATTGAATTGAGGATACACATCAACATCCCATACATATTCCCAAATCCATAGAATAAGATATTACAATTCATAGGAATACAAATCAAAATACTGACACTCTAGTATCACTGAATAATAGAAAAACTGGCCTCAACATAGATACTCATAACTCGATCAAATATTCATGCGGACCTATGAATATTCCACTACATCAACTAGAGATAATTATCTACAAACCCTTTAATCCACAAACACTGATCATCAACATACAAAACAAACCAACTTACTAAACTTTACTGCACCACTAAACTAGACAAAGAAAATATGTTGACATCAATGACAACACATCTCTCAAACATCCCATAAGCACATATTTTTAGTACTCAACCAACAATCTCCCAATAGAATAGTGATGAGATTGATGTTTTCCATGAGGATTGGGAAGAGGAAAAGGGCAAGAAAGTTCACAAAAGAAACCCAAAATGCAAACAGGCTTCCCCTATTTTGGTGTCCCGAGGTAGCTTTTCTGAGGGTGGGCAAAGGTCAAATAAAAGAAGAGGAAAAAACTAAAGGGAATAGTAGAGTTCTTTCTCATGACTCTTTTTGTAATGAGGGAGAACAATATTGTCTGAGGTTTTTGGAGGAATCTCACCCTCATAGTGGTAGAGATGGGAGACCTCCTTTCCCTCGAGACCTAAACCTTGACTCCCTAATGTTAAACTTCGATAAATATCTTCCCTCAGATCTTCTTTCTATGGCTAGGAATGAAGTTGTTGACAAATTTCTAAATGTAAAAGTATTTTTTTCATGAGTTAATGAGATCAAAATTTATATTCATGGGATCAAGAATAATTTGGAAAACATAAATGACCCAAATCCAATTTGGTTGGAAAAGGAAGGTAGCAATATAGCTACCTCCCTACAAAAAGAAGTGAAGGACATCAAGCACATCAAGGAGAATTTATATGGTAGGATTATGAGTCTTGAAATGATCTACAAAAGGATCAATGATAATCTGATAATCCTAGTTAACTTCGGTTACAAGGTCATCAAGTCTAGTGTAGAGAGCATTAGATTTGTTAATGAGAAATTTGAAAGGGCATAGGAGGCAAAATATTTTTTCATCTATATTGATGCTATTGAGAAAGGTAAGAAAGTTACACAGGAGGAGGGAAGAGGCCCTTCCACCTGTACTAGAGTGACCAGTAAGAAGATGGTGGATCAAGCTATCCAAGATGTGAAAGACATGAAGAATTTTTCCATGAACCTTTCCCAGCTTGAAGTGGAGGTAGTTGAAGCTTTAAATAATTTGACTTAGTTGAACATGTTTCTTGTTTTTGTATTGTTTTGTTATGTTATATTTTGTGTCAGCTAGCTACCTATGTCTTGACGGTTTACTGATGTTCTTTTATGGTAGATTTTTGTACATAAGGTTTTGGGTCCCCCCAAAACCCACTTGACCTTTTAACCAAAAATATTAATAATGATTAAGTCAAAAAATCTACCAAAGTTTGAAACATAGCTTTAAGAGCTAATTTAGTTTGTGAGACCTCTTGAAGACAGCGAAACACACTAGAAACAATCACAATAGTCAATTGATTATGATTTTTATCATTTTTTACAACTGAGTAGCATGACAAAAGTATGTAAAATAGAAGAGGACATACTTAGGAAGCTTTTACAAAAAAAGCGAAAGGTCCATTTAATACTTATCTAAGTTTTCTATGATGGACCAAATAGGAAAAGATATAGAAAAAGAACCTAGGACTCAAGAAAAATATGGCACGATAAAATGGTGCATTTAATATTTCTCTAATTTTAGTAAATGATTTGTGTTTCCTTTTTTAATGCAAGCCTTGGAAAGTATAGTTATTGTTGAAGGTGACTATCATTTTAGAGGCATAAACCTAATATTAAGTGCATGTATTTAATAAAAGTGTAATTGTAGCTGAGTGCAAATCTATTATTTGCATGGATACATAAAATATTTGTACTCTTTCCATCTATATTCCATTTAAGAGTACCTTTGAAGGTTTGAATGTTGCATATGGTAGTTAAACAGTAATAAGAGTACCTTTGAAGGTTTGAATGTTGTTTTGAGGTTGTAGGAAATGGAGGCAAGAGGATATCTATAATCTTGAGCTATCTTCCCATTTGTGTCCTTAATGAAAAGAGGGGGCTTTCCATCTTTTGTGTTCTTGAAGAAAAGAGGATTCCTAATAGATTGATTTTTCTTTTGAGTGCATTTGATATATTCAAATTTGGTTGAGGTTTTGTAGAAAAGAGGAGGGATCATTTTCATAGCACTAGACGAGAGATTTGACAAAATCAAAGGAGATGTGGATTTTTGGAGGAGAGTTGTTCTCTCATGTGCGACATTGAGGAGGAATTTGACACAATTGAAGGATGTGTGGAATTTTGGAGGAAAGTTGTTTTCTCATTGTGTAGGAGTCTGGTAACACTTTATATTCTCTCATTATGTGCAAAAGTTTACAAGTTCTACAATAAGGAGATATGTTGATGGAGTCATTCTAGTGTTTCCTAGGTGGAAACGGAAGATTAGTGTAGGTGGTTCATCATAGTCCCCAAAAGGGTTGTTGTGATAAACTCTTGTAGTGTTTCACCCTTTGTTCAGATTGATATAATAAGGATGAATATTGGAAAAAAGTACATATTTATTCAGTTTTTAGTATAGTTTTAGAAAAGATATTTAATAAAATTTAGTAGTTTCAGTTAGTTTTTGGGAAGTTGCATTCCCATATGTTAGGTAGTTGCTAGAAAATAAGGCTTTAAAAATAAAATTGTTTGTTACAAGAAGTTATCATATTGTATCTTGAAGAATCAAATATATATATCTTTTTTTATTTTTACAACAATGTTTTAGGTTTTGTGTTTTTTTTGTTTTCTTTTTTCTCTACCATTTCTAATAGCATTCAAGAGGTCAACCGAATAGCTAAATCCATTTTAATGCCACCATATAGAGGTCAACCAATGGATTGAACCCTGAATTCTGATTGCAAACGGAGAGATTAATTTTGTAGAGAAACTAGGGTTTGTCAACAAAAATCTTCAATAAAATTTTATTCAAAGAAAAACCAAAAAGGATAAGGCCTTTAGGAACGACATTGAACTCAAGATCTTCTTTGACGTTCACTTTTCTATTGTCTAGTGACATACAACATCAATATTGGGGTGGGTAAGCATACAGTTACTTACCCACAAGTGAGTTGCACATCTTTGAGTTCATTTGACCAATGTACATATCAAGAACATTTAGATAGAAATCCTTATAAGACTCAACAAAAATGAAATCATTTGACGATTCCTTTTAAGAATTAGACAAATTGAAAGATTTTTTCCATAATCTAGACCATTGATTACCTATGGGGGGGACCATGGTAGATGAAGTCGGGATCCCAATGCTGGAGAGGATTGAAGGAGGGGAGGAGAGGGCACATGGGATGTCCTAGGATCTCCAAGATCCATGCATAAATATCTTTCCCATCAAAATTTTCTATAATTTTAGGTATGAATTAATGGAAAAATAACTTCCAAACCTTCAACATATCTATTAATTATATTTAACTATATATTATTTATTTTCTATCTATAAATTGTCTATTCCTTTAATTTAAGACATGTCATCAAAATAATTTTTTTTGGTAGAACTATTGTGATCTCAAGATATTTTGAGCGGTGAAGATTAATCCACAGATGATAAGTTAGATTAGTACTTTGTTTTCTATAGGATATTTTATAATTACATCACCAATATTTCATTAAACTCTGTCAACAATATCACTTTTCAAGGTCATTTATTAAACACTTCCATTCCAAGTCAATGAAATTGGTTGGTAGCCACTTGCTTTCAATCCAAAAAAATCTGTTACGCTGGAGAATAGTCTTCCTAAGTTTTGTATAGCATTGAGTAGCTGAGAAAATGTAATATATAGTCACTTCAATTACGTATGGACTCCATTAAAAAAATAAAATTGTCCAGGTCAACCATGGTTATAGCTACCAGGGTTCCATGCACCTGATTAGAAAGTCGTTTCATTCAAGAGGGTTGAGAAAATGTGTAGCATAAAAAAATTACAAACTATAGTTAAACCTGGTCTATAAGTCCCCGACTACAGTGGAACGCATAACCGGTATATTAGGAAATTTTCCTGGCTAAATTTTGGACCATTCAATGATGTGGATGGACAGAATCTTCTTCTATTTTTTCTTTGTTTTTTCTTTGCGTGCAAGTAGAGATACTTTTGAGGTCTAGCATTTTTCATTGTTTTTTAAAATAGATGACTTTAACAAATTTTAGAATTATATTGGTTTGACTTTGTATTATTGTTAATATTCATAGAATAATGATTGTTTTGAGATTTGATACGTATGTTTTCTTTTGAAATTTTCTTTTACACAAAAGTCTTAATATGTATGTTTATTTATTAGTCCATGCCTTTAGGCAGGAGACTAATGTTTTCATATGACTGTTTGACAATTAATCTATGTTTTGGAAACAGTGCCAGCAATTTTATCATATGGTTTGCGATGATTTTTCTATTAAACTGATTTCTTTCTTTATTTTTTCTTTTTTCTGATTGGTCCTTTGTATTTTTGTCGGCAGTTTTTTAATTAAAAATTAAAAACAACAAAATTTATACTTGTCTTTCCTGGGAAACCTGGCATTATGTCGTACATTTAGTGTGTCTAGTCTTTGCTTACATAGTTGGCATACATGCCCGGCTCATACAGAGGTGGCAGTCTTAAAACATTAAACGTGCCTTGTCTGTTCTTCCAAGTTTTGCATACATGTTTAACAGAGGCATATCAATGTCAACATCCTGGGCTGATCTAGCTTCGGTTCAAAAATGGATGGAGTAGTTCGTACTGCTGGGGCAAGTATATCCACACAGGTGCATTCTAGCCATATAATGGCACTGCAAATTCTCTTTCTCATTGTAAAATGTGATGCCCCATTATTTTTTATCTCATGGTAATATGCTATTATTGCTAACTTCTGCATTTACCCATCGTTTTCTCTTTCTGTTACAGTATTTTGTTAGTTGTCTTTCTCACTCTCGGCTTCTGCTTCATGAATTTATCCCCATACAATTGTCTATTAATACAAGCTATAGGGTACCTAATGCAGTTCAATTCACAGGTTATTAAAACTAGTAAGTTGCAGCAATTTTCTAATTCATTTCTCAATTCGAGCAAAACACAATTTATTATTGATAAAAGATTTAGGCTTTATTGAAATTGTCTAGAGCTAATTCCAAATCTAGTGACCAATTCAGCAATGCCTCTTCCAGTTTCTATGATGCTCTTTTGTGCTTGTGTTCTTCCTCTTGCTCTGTTTTCAATGGTTCTTGACTGCGCACATGCCTCTTACGCAACTTCGCTGCCCACGCAAGTCTAGTTTCACACTCTTCTCGCAACCATATACTCATTCCCCTACACATTAAGCTCTTTGACAGTCATTCAAAGGAGCAGTTCCTGTAGTATGCCCTACGTATGGCCTCAAACTATCACGCAAACAATGTTCTGCTTCCTTCACTTCAACTCACCTTTCTTCTCTGCATACGCACACTTAGTATTTCCACGCCTCTCCTCACATTTGTGTAGTTTCGGAATTCCCTTTCTCTGTTTGTATTTCTGGCCAGCGCATCAAGAAGAAAAGCTTATTCTTAGCTCTTTCTACCTCCTATTCACAGTAGTTACTTTCTCTCCCTAGCATAGGCCTGAGAGTCTCTTCATCATGCCTATTCTTAGACTTTTTGATTTCATATTCTGCATTCTCTAAGACCATTCTGTTAAAGGTGTATATCATGCAAAGCTAGCGGTGGTAGTTCCAATATCTTGCAGTCATCTCCGTGATTTGCGGGCATCAATCATGATTGCATGATAAGCGAATAGTGCAACAGCTAGTTAAGCATTCATGCTTGCCTCTTTCACCACAAACTTTGTTTAATACGGTTGTTATGCCATTGTTTCCTCCATAATTTCCATTAGCTCCAGTGGTCTACGGTGGTTATCTTAGTAAAATTATCTTGGTTATCTTTGTATAAATCTGCATATTTAACAGATAGTAAATTACAAAATGAATTAATAGAATTTCATTCTTACAGCTCTGTTTTCTGGAAGTTTTGTTTCTTACTTCCTAGCTAGGTCGGTATTCTGTTGTGCAGAAAATTTAACATGGTATCAAAGCTTGAGAGCTAGGAGGAAGGACAAATTATTTGAAGACAAATTTCTGAATATTAGCATCACCATGGAAGCTGACGTAGACCTCTATTTCTAGATGCATGCATATTCTTTCCCTAATTTTTGCATGCTCCTTGTTTTTTTTCCTATATTGATTCTTTAATATTGGATGTGCTTTGCAAGCACATCATGATGAAGATCTAGGAAATTTGGGGCTTTGTAATAATTAAGCTTTAAGAAAGTTTATATGAGGTTTTGCTTAATGCATTTAGTATAGGTTTCCTTGAATAAGTTTCCTAAATAAAATAGAAGATTAAAGTTGATATGCACTCTTCCTCCAATTGACAGCCAAAAATGTTCTTTTCTTCTAAATTCCTATCTACACGAGATTCCAATGTTGCAACTTTGTTTGCTCCTAGAGATTCTTTCTAGAAGGATTCTTGATTACATGGGATTCCAAAGTCGCATCTTCGAGTGCTTCCAGAGTGTCTTTCTAGTGGGACATTATTGAGCAATGAATATACAGTGGCATCATCCCAGCCAGAGGTCATCTTTGCAGTTCCTCAGTTTGGAGCATATTTCTACAGATTCATATCTTCCTATCTTCAGATGATCAGTTTCTGTATTCAGAAACCATGTACCTATCTATTCGAATATGTACAACTGCATTTTCAAAGTATCCCAGAGGTACTCATGTAGTGGTTTCTATAATTTTGTACAATCCCGTTGTAGTGTGGATTCGTTTGCAGTTGGCAACTTTCTTCTTTGATTTGAATAACGGTTAGGAGTTTTTCTCAATTGGGTTTTCTCCTATCTTCTTTGTAATTGGGTTCCTCAGAAGGTCTTTTTGCCAGGATCCATATTTCTCCTTAGTTAGACTTAAGGGGGGGTGTTAGCGGTGTATATCATTCACAACTAGTAGTGGTAGTTCCAAATTCTTGTTGTCATCTCTGTGATTTGTGGGCATCAATCATGATTGCATGATATTTGCATAAGCCCAACTAAGCGAATAGTGCAACAACTAGTTAAGCATTCATGCTTGCCTCTTTCACCACAAACTTTGTTTAATACGGTTGTTATGCCATTGTTTCCTCCATAATTTCCATTATCTCCAGTGGTCTATGGTGGTTATCTTTGTATAAATTTGCATATTTAACAGATTGTAAATTACACAATGAATTAATAGAATTTCATTCTTGCAGCTCTGTTTTTCTTCTCTATTTTCTGGAAGTTTTGTTTCTTACTTCCTAGCTAGGTCTGTATTCCACTATGCAGAAAATTTAACACATTCCACTTCCTGGAGTGGTGGTATTAGATGAAGCCTTGTCTATGCTTGCACATTTTGGATACATGTTTACCAGGGCAGTTGCGACTACATGGAACTATTGTTTTTGGTTTTACTAGTTCTCAGAACAAGTGCACAGTTAGATCCCTATCTAGATTCCAAATAGCACATATCACCTCCACCGTAGTTTTTATGAATAGGTTACCTTGTATTATTAACATTGGAAAAAGTTGTGGAGTTTGGCCTTACACATCCTAGTTGCATTTGCTTGAAAGCTTTTTCAACAAGCATTTTGATCTGATACACCTACAATTCATTGGAATGGAATTGGCAAATGCTATTCTGACTCCATCTTGTTCTTTCAGCTCTTACTAAGCAAGTTAGCATAGCATGAAGCTCAATGATTGTTCTGTTTTCTTGATTATTGTTCTGGTTTTATTTTTGTTCATTAAATTTTCTTGATTATTCATTCTCTGTTTCATTTCTATTTTAAATAACTAATCAATACATCAAAAGTATTACAAAGTATTACAGCCCATGCCATCAAAATTAGCTCACCTGAAGACAATCAAAACACTATTGGAATTGAGTTGGGCAACTCTAAATTTTTTAGAGTAACTAACAACATTATTAGTGCAGGTTTATTTTTCATCTATCATATACAAATTGTCCTAATAATGAAGGTTGTAGCATATTTCATAGTCTGACAAATTTTAATGAGCAAGATATAATTGCATCATGTTTAGTAATGGGTGCTCATAGATGTAAGGAATTTCACATATGGTCTAGGCCTTGGTATAAGTAGCTTTCGGTGCTTGTGAATTATTTTTTCAGGTATTATTTTCTTAATTTGATTTATGAAAAATGTAATAATTTTTGGGTGTTGATTTATATTGATTCATATTCTATACCTAATAGCTTAGAAAATTCATTTTTGTAGTTTATTTTCTTATGTAAATATTTAGTCTATTAAAACAGAACAACAGAGTAATAAACACTAAAATAGGGCATTAAAGGAGAATAAATAGTTAAAAACAAACTAGCTATTTATTACATGTTATTCAATCCATAATACTGCTATGATTTGTGGAATGAATAGTCATATGATATTTTTTTTGGATTCTAAAATCTAATTGTTTCATTTCAAAATATAGAATTTTATTTTCACTCAATAAATTAATTATTTATTACATATAATCCAATTCATAATGCTCCTATGGTTTGTGGAATGAATAGTCATATCTATATTCTTTCATTTTTTTTAAATTCTACAATCTAATTGTTTCATTTCAGAATATAGAATTTTATTTTCACTAAAAAAATTGTCTAAGAGATCATAGGCAATCTTATATTTTGCAGAAAAAATTGTTGGGATGTGAAGCCCAACAGTCACTACCTTTCGTCTTCTCCAGACTCTACATTCCAAACCTAAATGTGAATGTATATATAGACGTGTTCAGTCATGTATTGTAGAGTGTTTTATATTGTGTTATCGATTAATAGAAGGACTCCCTATGTTTTTGGTGGACATAGCCACTTAATGGTGAACCACGTTAAACTTGTGTTTTGTACTTATATTATTAGCTTTTTGTTGTTTTGTATTAATTTCTCTACTATACCTAAGATGTTTATGACATTTAAAAGTAGTCTATCTTGAATCACGAGAAACATGGATCTTATTAAAATTATACAGTATAAGACAAAGCTAATTGAAAATGTGCAAAATTTGGAAAAAAAGAAACATGAATGACTACTGATTATGGTTTAGATAAGTAGCATTGGAGATGCTTAGAGCTTTTAGATAATCTGCGGTAACTTTTTTACTCCCAAGATTCTACAGAAATTTTGGTGAGAGGTGAAGGATACAAAGGAAAAAAGGGAAAAGGGAACATATATGAACCTATGTGTAAACTCTTGCACTCCCTTGCTCCTCTGCTCTAGCATTGCTAAAAATTTCCAATTCCCAGCAAATGGCGAGGACTCCAGCTACATCGCAACTCTTGTTATTATTAATTTTTAATCACATCTTTGCATAAATTGATTATTCTTTTACATTTATCATATTTTAATATAGTAAAAAATAATAGTTGAAATTCAATTTATGAATCTAATCACATCTTTGTATAAATCAAATATTCTTATTCATTTATCATATTTCATCATAACTAACATATCTATATATTTTTTTTTAAATGAGGTAAAATACACCCAAAAATATCAAATTTCAAAAGATATAACATTAATAAATATGAACAAACCTAAATCAGAAAAATATAAATACAAAAAAAATAAGATTACTAAAACTATCCAACTTCATAAGTTTATGTATATTTCTACAAAAATCAAATCCTAATTAAAGTATTTAGCCTTAATTTTCTAATACATCTTATAATATTACAAATTCACTTACATGTCTTATTTGACATAGATAATATTACATAAAATCATAATACAAAGATCAAATATTATAATTTCATCCTTAAAAATCTTGAAAATCCTCCCAAATAAAACACTATTTTCCATCTAATCCTATACATAGCATATTACAAATATTAAAAATGCAATCTTTTCTCCTAGTCCTAACATGGTTAACCTTTGGTTTTAGTAAATGGAAATAAAAATGTGCTTTTAGGTATGTACCTATCCCTTGTGCCTTTACCTATCCCTTGTGCATGGTTTCATGCACTCTATTGCAACTTCATGTAAAAAGAAATTCATATTAAGATCCTTTAACCACTCATTTGTAGTAGGCAAGTTAGAGTATTGAATCCATGCTTAAATGAGATCTCTAAAATATTATGCTTAAATGCTATATTTGGGCCAATTTTATGCCACTATTTCCCACTATCTTCCTAACTCATGGTATACGATATGCCAATGAAACTCAAATTTATTTAAAAAAAAAAAAAGTTTGACGAGAGATTGGGCATCCTAGAATGGCCATCTAAGATTAGTATGTGCATCTAGTATTTATTTTTTCTTCATAAGTAGATGACAATAGTTTATTTCCCATGATTAAAACCTTAGAGGAAAGCCCATGCAATTTTAGCTCTTGCTAGATCAAACAACTTCAATGACATGCATGTACATTAAGACTAGAGATTTTATAATCATTAAATAGAAAAAACAAGATAGAAGATAGAATAACACATAATTTATGTGGAGAAAATCCCTTTTAGGTAGAAAACCCCACACTACAAAAATGTAAAGCCATTGGATTATTCATCAATAGAATATCATTATAATACAATCTATAGGCTCTAAGAATTTACATGGAGATTTACATCTTGATCCATCTTAGAGCCCCTATAAAATGATCTCCTCTCATCTTAAAAGTGGTGGTTGTGCTTCCAATAGCTATAACTAGGTGATCCAATGAATGAAGCAAATAACATAATATGAGCATGCAACATTCTTGATCATAAATTTTCACACCAATAGACTCTAGTTGGGCAACCAATATGTTGAATGCATTCAAGTGATCTGCAACGGACCTTCCTTCCTCCATTCTTAGAGAATAGAACTTCTTTTTGAGAAAAAAAGTATATTTACTAGGGATATCCCTTCATAAATATCACCAAGATTTTTGTAAATCTCAACTAGAGTCTTCTCCTCATGAACATTGTGGAGCTTAGAGTTAGCCAAACAAAGTATTACCAAAAATCTGAGGGTAAAAATAAAATCATTAACCCTTGTTTCTCGCACTTTGAAAATTTATATTATAACATTAAATTAAATTAAATCAGCAACATAGGACCAATTAAATAATTAATTAAATAACCACTTGGGAAACTTAAGGTTGAGGAACCTTAATCCCAATAGTCTCGCACTTCATAAAGACCTTACATGAGTCATCATCACACCTTAGGCCCTAAGGCCCATCGAACAAACACACCACTTGAACTTCTCTATACTCACTAGTTTTGTCAATGCATCAACAACATTCACTAAAACTGATGTAAAATTTGGAGGAGAGGAAGCTTCACTGATTTGTTGAATACGAAGTATCTTGACTGATGGTAAGCACAAAACTGACATCATTTATTATGTAGAAGGTTTGAGACATAGTCTATTGAGTGTTATTCAAATGTGTTCTCGAGGTTAAGAAGTTGTGTATACAGAGACTAGATGTATGATAAATAAAGGTAGAACCAAAAAGTTGGTAGCAAAAGGAATTGGGACAAGTGGAAATGTTTATTATATAAAGGACAAAATTGGAAATAGATATTGTCTAATTTAGAGTAAAGAATGTTGGTTTTGGCCTAAGAGGATGGGACACGTTAACTTTGACAACATGATAAAAATTAGAAACTTTAATGCAGTAAGAGTTTTACCAAGGATTATCAAGCCTATTGACACTATGTGCAAGGAGTGTGAGTTAGGGAAGAAAACAAATAGAAGTTAAGAACATGGAGTATTCTACATCTATTCATTGGATATAATTCATACAAACCTATGTGGCCCTACAAGGACAAGTAGACTTAATGGTGAAAGGTAATTTATGTTACAAATTGAAGAATATTCTAGAATGACATGGATTACATTTCTGAGAGAAAAATCAAAATCTTTTGAATGATTTAAAGTTTTCAAGTCAATGGTAGAGAATCAAGTTGAATCACAATACTTGGAGTGTAAACTCATCTGATTTCACCAGTTACTTTACAAGGAATTAATGTTCGCAAAAGATAATATATACTAAAAAAGAAAGAGGCGAGATGAGAATATAATTAAAAATTTGGAATAATGGAAATGTATAGAAATTTTAGTTTTTTATAGAATTGGACCATGGATTCAATTGTAGTACCTTAGATCCAAGGGGGTATAGTCAAAGCTACTTATGTCACACAATCGTAGTAGTTTTTTCCTCTCATGTCTATACATTACAGTTTTATTTCTCAAAAGAAACAACTTTTTGTCATGCACATTGAACTAAAAGGAAATCATATAGGGGACAAAATCTTACATATACATTGCCACTAGAAATAACTTTTGAAAAAATTGTCATATATAATATTTTTAATATTATATTTCCTATTTATACTATAAGCAAGACAATTCAAAGACAACTATATAAAGTTTACTCCTAGTTGAGTAGATATCATGCTCACCATTATAAACATCATTTTGAAGCAGTATGTGCTTGACATTCTTGAAGAAAAGTGATCAACTTTTTTGTAAATTGCAACTTGCACTTGTTTTTTAGTTATATTTTGCCAATATGATCCTTGTTGTAAAGCTATAAGTTTCTTCTTTCAAGGTGTATATCTTGAAAGACATTTCTATTTTACATTCTTTTTTCATTTAATATATAGATTTTTCAGTAAATAATCAAAAAGCTAAACTTATTATAAAAAAAAAGGGATCACACTAAGAAAAAATAATAAATTAGATTAAATAAAATTGTATGTTTTACATTAATATTATAATTTTAACAAAATTATAAAATTGTTTTCGATAAATAAATAAACAAAAGCATTAGATAAAACATAGATCAAAATTTTTATTAATATTAATTCAAATGTCAAACTTACCGATGTTTGCAAAAACTCACTTTCATATGAGGTTAGCGAAATTACTTTAATATGACGATATTAAAATTTGTGCTTTTGAAATACATTTCCATTTCTTTTCCTCAGCATAGGAAACTACTTGTCAATTTCATAACTGTACACTTTATCTTGGCACAGTTTTGTCGACTTTCATTTCCCTTCTCATATCTCTGAACTTACAAAGCTTGCCTTCGTACTTTTCCTCAAGGTGCGGACAAAATAATTGTTCAACATTAATTTCTACTAATTTGCCTTATTTTTCTACGATCAGAATAAATATTTGTTTTCTGAATAAAATAATTTTGAAGACTTTGTCAGCACTGATTGGTAAGTATTTCGTTCGCAAAGTCTCCTGCTATATTTTTTTCTTTTAATTGGAAAATGTCTCCATCTATTCCATCCATTCTGCTATTTACTTGCGCGTAGTTTTCCATTCGTTAACATCTTCTTGTTGTGAAGTTTGAGTAGCTCGTTTTGTTGACACAGAAAATGTTGTTACAAACGCAAATGCATTGTGGATGGTTTGTCCGCTTTGTAATTTATGTCTGTTTGGTGGGCTTTGCTGCAGCAAAATGCGTTCCTGAAAAGTGTGGTTCGATGAATGTGAGTTACCCTTTTTGGATTAACAATTCCGACTGTGGATACCCTGGTTTTCAGATCAGTTGCACAATGGATGGAGATACTGGGAAGATGGCTCCGTTCTTTAGAGCTTATCTAGGTAATTTTACTCAGAAGCTTCTTCCAGCTCACGATTACATGATCATGGAGATCGATTACGAGGGTCATCTATTCATAGATTCTTCTTCGATCAAAACTTATTCTTGTGAGGCAAACCGTAGTGCTTCAAGCTTCTTTCAGCCACCTAATGGTGGGCCTTTCACTATTTCCATGTCCAATAAGTTCCTGGTTATCGGCTGCAACACGGTTGGTACCTACACATATAAGGATTGGGGAGAGGCGAGATGTGTATCAACATGTGAGTATCAAACTGATCCACCATTCTGCCAATATGGCTGTTGTGAAATTACCCTTCCAGATAATTGGAAATGGTTAAATTTTACAGGCGGAGGTTTGTTTAAATTGTTCAATTCTACTACCAATGCTTTTGATTGGAAGTGTGGCTTCTCGACCATATTGGATCCGTCTACCTTCAGAGTGGTGGATGATAAAACAAACCTCTTTTGGGGTGAAGGCGTGAATGCTTATTATGGTCTCCGCCTTAACTGGGGTATCGGCCTTCAGAATTGCTCCACAACTAGACCAACTGCCAATTATTCTTGCTCCGTCAACGCAGAGTGCATTGACTCCCCTTCATGGGAAGGGCATGTATGCAAATGTCATCCTGGGTATGAAGGAAATGGTTACACTAATGGCACAGATTGCACAGGTATTATCTCTACAGTTTTGTTAATAAGAAGCATTATTAGTATTCTGTGTTCTCTTTTATAGTAATTTCTCTTTCAAATCTCAAGGCTCCTAATCACAGTGATTTTGACTGTCCAGACATAGACGAGTGCAGTGATAAAAAGTTGAATATGTGCGTTGGAGTAGAGGAAGGAGGAATATGCCTTAATTTGGCAGGTTCGTACAATTGTTCATGTGCAAAGGGTTATGAAGGAAACGGTTACTCCAATGGCACTGATTGTAGAGGTATGATCCCTGCACATTTCTTAATTATAACAATGGTTTATCTCAAAGCTCCTAACAATAATGATGGTGAATCAACAGACATAATTGAGTGTAGTGATAAAAAATTGAATATGTGCATTGGAGAGGAGGGAGGAGGGATATGCCACGATTTGCTAGGTTCCTACAGTTGTTCATGTGCTATGGGTTATAAGGGAGATGGGTTTCAAAATGGGACAGGATGTGTGTCCAAAAGCTCTATATCTGTCAAATCTGTAATCATAGGTGAGCAGACAATGTGTCTTTGTATGTTCTTTTTCTTTACATTTCAAATAGCATAGTTAATCCAATTTTATTTGTTTGTTGAAAGTGCAGGTTCTGTTTCTTCATTTGTTGGATTCTTTGTGGTAGCTTCTGGAATATTCTGGTGCCTGAGTATGCGTCGTTTGAAACGTGCAAGAGATAAAAATTTCCTACAGAATGGCGGGATGCAGTTGCAGGAGAGCATCGCTTCCATGGGAGGGAGAAAAAGCCTCAGAATATTTTCTGAAAGAGAGTTGGAAATAGCTTCCAACAATTATTCAACAGAATTGGGGAAAGGTGGCTTTGCAACTGTGTACAAGGGAATTCTTGCAGACAGCACGCCCGTGGCAATTAAAAAACCTAAATCAATTTCAGATGAGTTTATCAATGAAGTTATAATTTTGTCCCATATTAATCACAGGAACGTAGTGAAATTGATTGGTTGTTGCATGGAAACTCAATTTCCCTTGCTTGTATATGAATATGTGCCAAACGGGACAGTTTTTGAACATCTACACTCAGCAGAGAATCAACTGACATGGGAAACAAGAAGACAAATTGCCACAGAAATAGCAGAGGCGATAGCATATGTGCATCATCAAGCCTCTCAGCCCATTTTCCATCGTGACATAAAATCCCTAAATATTTTACTAGACAATACATTCACTCCAAAAGTAGCAGACTTTGGCATTTCTAGGCTACGCCCCTCGGATGAAAGGCACTTGAGCACCATGCTTCCGTCAGGGACTCCAGGTTATGTGGATCCGGAGTTTGTGAAAAGCAATCAGTTCACAGACAAGAGTGATGTTTTTAGCTTCGGTGTAGTTCTGGTGGAGCTTCTTACAGGTTTGATGCCGTTGTTGTCTATAGAAGGATCTATGTGTAGTTTGTATGATCATTTCCTCTACGTAATTAATGAGAACCGCCTCACTGAAATTTTAGATCCTAAAGTGGTGAATGAGGAAAACCAAGGGCAGATGGAGAATGTGGCAAGGTTAGCAAAATCATGTTTGCAAATGAAAGCAAGAGCAAGGCCATCCATGAGAGAAGTGGTGGAGGAGCTTGCATGGATAAGAGCTTCCACAAGACAATCGAGCCTTTATAGTGATGTGAGTCTTGTAGACCAAAGGGGTGACCGAAAACAAGCAAGGCAAAATTATTACGCCCTGCCCACATGTGATAATTCTTCTAAAAATCTTGACGAGGATTATTACTGCAGTTCTCCACCTATTACAACAATTTCTTCAGAGGGCCCACCCACTGCATTGATTCAAACAGAGATGTCAGATTCATATGCACGATGATCAAGGCAATCCACGACCAAGGAAGCAAACAAGAGTAGACACTCTTCATTTGTTGCTCTTAAGAAATGAAAAATAAATCCCGACTGTAATGTGGCGTGGTTTAGTGGTGGACATGCAATCGATTACAGTTATATGCATTGTTTTTACAAGTGGATAAAATCTGGATATCTCAGATCTTCCTTCTAGCTTTGTTCTTTTTATCGTCATGATGTTTTTGGTTTCAGTTATTAATTCTATTTGGATGTTAGGAAATGATATCTTCAATATTACATGATATTATGATGGATTATGGTTATATGTTTTTGATGCTGGATGATAGGGCTATGTCGATAGATATCTCTGTTTTTTATTACTGTCTGGTGGGTTTGTAGCAGGGTTGTTTTTCTATGGTGTTTCTGGTTGTGTCATGCCAGTTGCTGTTTTATGTTAATTGTTCCGATATGCTGTTTGTTGCTTAATTCTGTGAGGGATCAGGGCCCTTTCCTCTGCTTGCTTAATCAAAAATATCTTTCACATGAATTTATAAACACTTATAAATGATAACACAAACAAGTCTATTATTTTGAGATGATACAACAGATAGTTTTTTTCAAAATTATTCTTATTTTCATACAATATATGTACATGTAGAACAATAAAAAATTATAAGATTTATATGATCGTACAATTTTATTCCTTACAAATATATTAAGGTCTTAGAGATTATAACCACTCGAATGAGGGCATGGCATGGCAGGATGTAGAGCATACACCCCCTCATAGAGAGAAGAATGAAGGAGACTTGGATTACTCAGATGGTTCAAACAACAGTTTTTAGTACGATTTGAAAAACATAGTTGAGAAAAGATCACTGAGTAAAAGCATCTCCAAATCAGAGAGGATTAATCTAGGAGAGAAGAGGTAGAGGGTGAAAAAACTAAGAGAGTAAAGTTGGAATTAGTAGGTAACACAAAGGGTCAAATGAAAATAAGGTTGGGGAATGGATTTCCCTTTACGAGTCACCATGTCTTCATGAAATGTTAGAGGTATTTTTATGCCTAACAAAAGATGCTTGATCAAAAGACAATTTAAAGATGCAATTCTTTTGCAAGCAATGAAGTTAGATAAGGATAGTGCAGAAAATATCCTATCGAAATGGAGAATTTGGAAAATCTTCTTGGCATTAGCTAGATAGGATAATAAGCAAAGAGTATTAATTAAATATTTGTTGCACATTGAATACCTATCGGACAAGATCATAGGGATAGATTTATTGCAATTAATGCGAAGTTGGCATCTTACGCGCACCAAAAAAGGAAGTGCCCTTTAATATTTGAGGAAGTGGCTAAAAGACACATTCCTTGCTCTGCAATCAATCCTTTATGTTGACATAGACAACATGGAAGATACCTTTGCATTGCAAGTGAAAGGGAGGCAGGCGACCTTCAGAGGTGCCATCTCAGATGAAAGGTTTTGAAACGTCTTTAACTGCCAAACATACATAGAATTGTAGGAGTCAAAAATGATGTTGGGAGATAAGAGTATGGGTTTCGAGGGCAAGTACAGAGCTATCACCGATATCGCCTCTGTTTTCATGGTGTGGGTTCTAGAGTTTGCGGAGATACACATGGCACATTCAATAATGGAAAGGTGTGTTAAATCGAAATGGAGGGGTGGCATGAAGAAGTACTTGGTGTGTTAGCCCTGAATTTTGATCCCATTAAAGAGCATCAAAATTATGTTATTTTTTTCTGAAATCAAATTAGCAGGTATATTCTTTTAAATTGTTGACTTGTCAACCGATGCCAACTTTATTAAGGATTTAATCAAAGGTGGGTCCCGAACCCTATGGGACTACTCAACTTACTTGGCCATTCCAAGGTGTCCCTCGGATGGAACTCGACACTCGGTAGAATGGGTTCTTTGGTTTGGCCAAGTCCCAAGTCCTGTTGCAAAGAATTGAATACTCGTCCCTCAGTGAGCTCCACTTTTTGGACGAGCTCTAAGTCTTGTGGTTGCGAGATGTGTGGGACCACTTGGGACTCAGTGAGAATATCTTTTCCACTTCAGCGAGTCTTGAGCTGATGAAAGATGTTTGTTATGTGCTGAGTAGAGATCGATTTGACAACTCGACACTCAGTGAGATGCCCAAACTAACTCCAGCGAGCCCCGAGATCATAAGGATGGTATGCAAGGATACGAAGAAGATGACATATGTTATCTGTGAATGCCAAGATAGGTAGTACAAACGGTTGCAGATGATGATCAAGTCAATAACTAAGATCAAAGTTGGAACGAGTAAAGTAGAAGTACACGATATTCCAAGGTGTGAAATGTGTGATCAAGAAGCATGAAGATCACAACAGAATCATCTGTTCATGATCAATCTCAGAAGGATAAGTGATAGTTATTTGCAGATGATGGGACAAAGGGATCAAAGCGAAGGTGATAAGAGATTGCATGGAAAAATGTAGCAATGATTCTTTGAAAATAAAAGATGACTAAATTGGTGGTGAGGATAAAATAGATATAGTTTTAAAAGCATAAAGCAAGAAAAATAGCGTGCATGTATGATTGCATGAGGATAAGCTATTTTTAGTAATCCAAAATCCTTATAAAAAAGGCAGTGAGCAACTCACTAGCAAGAAGTCACTACAACAATCTCATGTGTTATCATAAGGATGGTTGCAGAAGAAAGAATTTCATTCACAGAGCAATATTATGCATTCTTGGGTTCTAAGTTCTATGACATAGGATGGAGAATTTTCAGACTAGTTGTTTTATAACTGAAGGGGGCTTGAAAATATGTTGGATAACCGAAGACATCTTGAAAGGCATTTTCAGTTGCAAGGAACCTTTCAAGGGCTATCCACAATTTCCCCTGCACCACCAAATGGCACAAAGGCAATGGAAGAGCACTGGAAAAAAGGAGCCCAAGGAGGTGGATGGCTCAAGTGCACCTTTGGTATGATGTCGCAAGGTTATGGAAGTTGCGACACCTCCTCTTCTTACAATGTTTATCTATAAGTTCCTCTTTCCAATTTCATGGCTTCCAGCTTGGAACTGTGAGTTCTTCCTCTAGTTTGGAGAATGCTCCACTTCTTTTGTTGTGGAGTTCCTCTGCTAGTTTTGGGGTCTCCTCATCTAGTTGGATGGGTGCCTAGCTTGCCTCAGTGGAAGAAGATGCCATGCGATGATGAGACGACTCAAAATAGTTAGGCGACAACAGAAAGTCATTCTCCATCAAGCGGCTAAGTTGCACATACCTTTTTCTTGTCTCTTCTAGAACCAACGAGGAGGTCTCTTTTTGCACATAGGGATGATGTGTCAATTTAAAAATTGGCCAATTGTAAAGCAGCTCATAGCTTGTTCATTCCTTGTGTTATAAAAGGAATACCAGGGTTGTAGTTAGGGGCTGGGAAAAAGTTTCATATCTGGGGCTGGGTATTTATAATCGAGGGTTAATCTAGGGTTCTATGAGCCTATTCACAAAAGGAATATATGGATTCCATAATGTAAACATTGATTAGTAATATAATCTTTTCATTGTTGCATAATTTGTCTCCTCTTATATTTCCAAATTCATGCTAGTTGATGTATTAACGATACACTAGTTTATCTTGATATGTTAATATCATTGTGTGATTCTACTTATGGGTTTCTCTCAAGGAGAGGATTAAATTCAGTATGCAAATTACAATGAGTTCTAAAAGTGTTTGTAGGACTAACAAGAATGAATAAATGTGATAGCTGGGTTGAATTTTGCTAATGCCAGGCATTAACATTGAAGAATTCTCTAATTCAAATTGTTGCAGAGTGGGACTGTGTTTTTATTTTGTGGGTGTGACTCTGTTCCCTTGGATACACACTAGGTTGTTCTCTTTGCCTCTAGTATATTTTCAAATTTTTTAAAATCAGATTTTCTTCCTCTTTGTTCCTATTCTTTTATTTTGTGTGGATAGAGATATGATTAATGTATGTCAGATGTCCCCTTTTTTGTTTAAGGCATCGCATGTATAGGTTTCTCAGTCAATCGTAGAACATTGTGGGATCAGGGATTTGTATTCATTATGAAAAAGAGGGTCCCCATATAACTGAGAAGCATCTGCCTAGGAGTAATTGTTTATGTTAGGACTAAATTTCATGATACTCTTAAGTTTGTTGGTTGTAAAAGGAATACCCTCCCTAGTTGGGTAAAGCTCGAAGTGAAGAAGGCATACTCAAGCCTCGTTATTGTTGTAATTTCATGTCCTCAATCTGTTGATAGTTTTGAAACCACATTGAAGGTTCTCTCCCTGACTTGAGATGTGATGAAATTCTTAGGGTTGAGGGTTGCAAGAAAAATCACCAAAAATGTGATTGCAATTAAACCATGCGAGTGTCACCCTTTGCCACATTTACTAATAAAAAATTATATAATTTATTATTTAATTGCCATTTTTTATGAAGTATATTTAGTGGGATTAAGATATATGAAGCAATATGCATTCAAATTATATCTTGAGTAATTTTGTATATTTCTATAGTTCTATATATCTAATATTTAAAAGTATTATTGAAATGTTCAGTTGAAAAATACAATATAATTTTAAGTATGTAAAGATAGTTCAAATATTTTCATAAATTGTTGAGTTATGAAAATTATAAATATGCTTATTAGCAACTCATACATTTCATTTAATAGTAAAACTATAGATTTCAATGTTTTATTGTATAGTATTTAGTCATAATTTATAAGAATTATCAAAAGAAGTGATGATTGTTGTTGTATTTAAATTAAGAAATACAAATTTTTAAGTAAAATAGATTGAATAGTAGAGCCTACAAAATCATCTTGTTGGAATGACTTCTTGTAAAAAATATGGATGAAAGACTCTTTGGATGCTTTCACTCTTTTCCTATCTTTTTTATATGCATGTACACACATACATGCTAAATTGGTTAAAGTATTTGATTTATTAAAATTTTCATAAAGTATAATATATATTCATAATTTATAATGTTTATTAGAAAAAAATATGGTTATTCTTATATGTATTTTTCTAATATATATTGAATATGATTAAGATAAAGTTTAATCATATTTAGCATTAAAAAATATGAATAGAAAAATAGAAACTAAGAAGGTGATATAATTTTTAACATGCATGTGTGAATCCTTAGATGTCTCATTTTTTGTATTGCATTTATTTTGGGTCCTATCTTGGTGTGTCAAAATCCACATTAGAATTTTTCTTGTGGAAGATATGTTTCGAGCCGACTTGTGGTATGTTGTTTTGTGTATCTACATGTTACCTTGATTCCAACCTTTGGAGGATGAATGATATTCTAAAAATTACTCTTGTCTACTTAGAAAGAAGTGATATGATAGTTTAGGTCCTCTCTATCTCTTGGATTAGACTACCTTCATCACAATTTTGTTTTGGTGGCTAACTTGATAAGACCTATGCTTGTCCTTTGTTTTGGTCGACCTAATTGATGTTTGTAATGATGAAGACGATATATATATAAGATCAAATTGATGTTGAAGGAGTGAATGAGAGTGAGTGTAGAAGTGTTTATGGATTAATGTGTGTGTGTTTTTAATTAGGGATAAACAAGTTTTGAGGGGACCCAAAATCCTCAGATTTTACCAAGATATGGAACCCACAATACCACATTGCTAAAAGGTAAGATCATCTGAAAACTAGCAGCCAAATCACAACCAGAATAGAAAAAACCACCCCAAAAGAAAGAACAAGGGTTTTAAGGAGGCTCCCTTAACCTACACACAACACCATGGGTGTTTCCAAGCACCCATAACCTTCAAAGAAACCATACTACAATAGGTTGGCATACAAACACAATCTGGACACAAAGGGTTTTGAAAGGCTCCCCTAACTTTCATCCTAGGTTTTGAACTAGCACACAAACCCAACACATAAGGGTTTTCCAAGGATCCCTTAACCTGCAGCAAAAAACTCTTGATGCCCAAGGGAAAACCAGTCCTTAACCAAAAACAAAGAAATCTACTACCCAAATTGGGCCCTTGAAAACTAGCAGCAACCAGCCTGCCCGTGGGTTTTACGAGGCTCCCACAACTTGAAACTGAAAAAATAGTCAACTGATTCCAAATAGAACCAGAAGAGTTTATGGATCAATGTGTGTGTTTTGCCTACATAATTATATAATTTTGTAGAAGTCAATTGTGACAAATTCACTGTGTGGTGATTTTTGTGGAGTTGGTTGCTTGAGAGATATTCAAAGATAGCTTCATGTTTGAAAATTGTTGGAGGTAGTATTGCTAAATGCCTACTTGTTGCTAAATCATATATTAATTATAACCTACTCTACAGAAGTGATCTATAGATTGCACGCTTTGTATCTTGCCCTAGGGTTGTGCGCTTTATCCCTCAAGGCCTTCATGAAGTAGTGTGCTTCCTAGGTAGTGATCATAAAACTATATTATAATCATTTCATATATTATGAGTTGACTCTCACTATGGCTTTTCCCTTTTTTAGTTTTCCACATAAATCTGGTGTTCTCTTGTGCACGGTGTTACTTTGTTATGTCTTTCATTTTTGTTAATAAGAATAGGGTTAGAGAGTTAGAGGATTAAGTAATGAAGTTTAAGTATAAGGTCTAGACTAGTTAACCCCCCCTTCTGAATCCTAAGGTATGTTCAAAAAGAATTAGGGAGTGAAAGAAAGAAAAAGAGAGATATAGAGATGATTTTTATCTATGTAGGATTGTGAACACATTATAACATACTCACTCTTATGAAGATGACTTTTTGACCACAGGGAAGATATTTTCTTCCTAGAAACATGAGTGCATCATAATCTACTAGAGATGTATTGAGAGAGATAGAAAGGTAGATATTATTGTAAGATTCAAATATGAACTGCCAAAATGATAGAGACTCTCTAGAAAATTACAATAGCCCTTTCTTTTCCTAAATCATCTCTTTCCAAAAGTATGTTCACTTTGCATTCAGGAATCCAATGCCAAATAGGAGTTGAATAAAAACACAAATACATCCCTACAAAATGATATGTACCTTTATATTTAGACAAATCCAATGCTAGCACTTCAACTAATTGAATCCACTCATGTTGAAGCACACAAGACAATTTATTTTGGAGTCACATTGATGTAAATGTTACATTACAAGAATTCCTTTCTTAGACATCTCAATCTATTTCATCGACCACCCCAATGTTATAATCATTTTTTAATACAATTTCATCTAACCAATACTCTATTGGTATATTATATATAGTTTGTTTCATCAAGGTGTCTCACATAGAGAAAACATAGTAGGTTTGAAGTTTGGGCACCATTTTTGCAACAATAGAGTGATTTAAGTTCCATGGCTTGTTCCTCGACATGAAATCTTGGTCTTCTTCTCTTCAAAAGAAAAGAAACCTCTATGTTTTTTTCTTACATTGAAATTATTCTCCAAAAATCCTCCATTCATTGTTCAATTTAACTTCTTGTCTAATTTTGACCTATAAACACTCAATTATGACATTCTTCACTAGCATAATAGCTTACAACACTACTTCCGTCAACAATTCTTCTTTGACTAAGGCTTTCTCAATATTTTCACTGTTTCCATCACTTCCCAAATCTTTGCACTTGTACCATGTGTGTGTGTGTGTGTGTGTGTGTGTGTGTGTGTGAGAGAGAGAGAGAGAGAGAGAGAGTTCTTCAATTGAGTTATATTTCAATTCTAGAATATTGAACTTCTTCCCCATATTTTTATCTAAAATATCTTTATATATAAATTCATTACTCTTTCTCATTTATAACATTTTAACATAATACCTAAAGTAAAATTTATTGAACATTATAATTACATTTAATTGCTAGATTGTAAACAAATGAAATGAAATACAAACTTAAACTTGCATAGGTTTGATCTTCTACTACCTACCTTTAACAATAAAATATTTTTTTAATTATTAGAAAATAAATAATATCGTTATTCATTAAAAAAACAGAAATCTCAATTGTAATGGAAGGATGGGATACATAAGATTGGTACTTAGACTTTTCTACAAGATATTTTAGTAACTACGTCACCAATATATCATCAAACCCTATCAACAGTATGACTTTTCTAGATCATTTCATTATAACACATCTCCTTAGTCGTTGTATGGTTAGGCTTATGTTGCCATCGATGTTTGAATTGTTTTCAAGCCAACGAACGAGCCCACTGTGTGGAAACTATGGTGGCAAGAGCGTAGAGAGGAGATTTTTAGGGACTGAAAGCAATTGGCTATTTACTTGAGAAATCGGTGGAAGCTCTTCATTGACTCGGAATATAAGCTCTAACTATATGACCAATGAGCAGACATGTAAAAGTGAAACCAGAAATGTCCAGTTGTTGACAGGGTACAAAAATTGGTACAAAAACTTACACACATACACAGTTTTCTCAAGAAATTTATACACATACCTTGATTGTGGAAAGCTCGTGCCTAGTCTAATTTGTTTTTAAAGGTTGGTGGTAGAAGATATATGCTTAAAGTCTATATAAGTTAAGTTTAATTTTTTAAGGTTACAGTCTATATAAAACAAGTTCAATTCTTTTTTATTATTTGTTTATATTTCAACAAATCAATGTAAATAGAACATTCAACAAATATTTTTTTAGTATTATGTTGAAATATCATTAATGAAAAGTAATAGCAAATTTACATAGATATTTAAGTTGAAATTGTAGTAAAGATAAATATAAAAAAACTTAAATATAATTCAATGTATAAATCCAAGTTCTTGAATATTAAAATATTAATTGATAATTAAGATTATGGAACCATAGAGAATATACATAATTATTCAACTTTCAATTGAGTTCCTCAACAATATGATCTCTAACCTCTAGGCAAGATAATTAATAATAGCTTGTATATACTTGATACAAAAAAATTGTTTGACTGTGTCTTAAAGTAGAAAGCACTTTGTGTAAACACATGAGAAATGAGTAAAGTGACAACCACAAGAGGGTAAAAATCTAGATATGGTTTTGCGAGTGCACACACACAAATGAACAATTCCATTCTAATAATAATAATAAAAAAAAAAAGTCTTTATAAATTTCTTGATAGCTTCAATGAGTTTGTGTCATTTAGAAGTAAGAAAAAATGATTCCACTAGACATTTAACTATGCGTTAGGGTGAAAGGAAAGAGGTAACATTTTATAAACAACTTTAAGAAGGAAAAGTGTGGCTTGTTCCTCACATGCCATGCCAAGTACTTTAAAATGTTGCATTCACATAAGGTGGATCACTAAACTTGTAAGGAAGGAGATATTAGAGATTGAATCATTTAGATACTTTTTTTTATTCAAAATTGAAAGATGAATCTGAACTTAGATTCAATAATTGAATAAGGGAGAATAGCACCTATGTCCTAAAAATTTAATTTTTATTTAAAAAAAAAGTCTTTCCATAAAATTGGTTGCAAACAACAATAGTGTGGTCATGCAAGTATATTAACCCATTTCACTAAATACATGAAGTAGGGAAATTGATCCTAAAAAATAGTTGTATAAGTTTGATAAAGGAGGAACATTTCCAAGGTCTTGAAAATGCATTTGAAGTGAGTTGAAACATGTGAATAAAAGAATTTTTTCTGATCAATCAATAATTAAGGAAGACAATTGTAGTTGTAATTTTCTGAATGCAATATCATATTTTAACTTTCTAGGGAGCATAGCCCCAAAGTGCTCTTGCAATTCATTTGTCTATGAGACAGGATCCTAGGGTGTTGGGGTTAATGATGCATAGATTACCTTGATCCTTGGGTTGAATACAACAAAATAAAGATGAGACTGACATACCTTTTTTTTGTTATCAAGAAGTGAAAAATAATCCTCGTCTCTAATGGTGTGCAATAGAATGAATGACAAGCATTTAATTACGCTTATAGGTGTTCTTTCTAGTGATAAAAGTTTTTCCCTTGGTATGAAGCTACAAAGCATTTATTCTCTAGCTAGTTAACTCAGAAGTAAGCCAAACTTTCTTACTCTAGTATGAAGCAACAAATCAAATTTACAGTTAGTTTATTCTTATTTTCAGCCCATTTAAATGTGCATGCATTTTACAAACAGCGGCTACTACAGTTACCATATGTTTATAGCCATGCTATTGTTGCCTTTTTGAACTGTCCATTTAGTTTTGGTATTGTATAAGTATTGAACTTTTTATTTAATTTCTCGTTAGAAACAAGTTGTGATTATGTATAATCCCAGTGGAGTACATTATATGATTTTTATGGTCAAATGGTGTTTGTATAATTTATTATCTAATTGTTATATATAATTTTATGTTTTGAGCTCCTTTTGTAATTTGAGATAAAAAAGGGAAAGAAAGTATTTATATGTATATTTGAGTTATGAGTAATATAAATATATTACTCTCTTATTACAATTTCTTATTGTGTTTTTATCTATAATTACATACATAATAGGAAGATACAAACATTCATGGTTAAATTCTATAATATTTTTTTTGGTTAGAGTTGCTTAATATTATTCTTTGGTTATAGCACAAAATGATGAATATGAAAATTGTTCTCTACTCTTACAAGTAAAAGGGTGAGAGTGATTAAAGGATTATTTGTTTGATCCTTCACCAATGTGGATTGGTGCCTACTTCATTAGAAAACATAATCATGAACAAAAAAGGGTGATAGACATGCCATTAGCTAAAGTATCAATAAATTTTTAGACTTTTCATTTTCATGATCATTAAATATTACATTCATGCAATAGATATGCTTAATAATCCAAAATAGAACTATGATGACCCATATGGAATAATGGATGGTTATTAAAAATAATTTTCAATACATTACGTGCTTTAACACACACACACCAAACTTTAATAATATCCATGCCAAAAATATGACAAGTGATGCCATATAACTATGATTACATATTTACCTCAATCACTATAAATAGCCATAGATATATACCATTTCCTAGAATTATATACTGCAAAACCATCCTATTAGTTATTAATTTTATTATCTAATTAATAGCTCAAAATTTTAGCATTTGATTCCTTAGAATCTATTTGTAGGCCTCTCTTACCCATGATAACTAGCTTAGAAACTAGTAACCCTAAAGTATTAAATGCCAACATAAATAATATCAGTAGTCTCATAGCTATGAAATTTAGAAGACATTTAGAAGGCCTTAGAATCACTCATTCCTAAGATGGATATTAAATATTTAGCTAGAACATCTAGTAGATGGAGAACTCATCTACCACATACATTTCATTGGCATGAAGTGTATTGATAGGATAATGGATCATGAAATGCACCTTATATAATACCCTCTTACTTTGAAAATATCAAACTAATGGTCCAAGGGGTTGAGCTTAGTTGGTTAAAGCATTGAGTTCTCAATGTGGAGACCCATGTTCAACTCCCATGAGGGACACCTTTGTGTAGAATTCTAAGTTGTGACTCTTGGTCTTCCATTGCTGTTTAAAGTGGATTTCTAAGTTGTGACCCTTGCTCTTCCAATTGTTGTTTCTAGTTTGGTTCTCAAAAGGAGCTAGTATTTGTAATAAGTTTGCTCGAAAGGCGCTGGTATTTGTAATAAGTTTGTAACGTGGATGCTCGAATGAGCAAAAATGAGCTTTGTGATTCTACGATACTTAATACAAAAAAAATATTAAACTAATTGATTTTTAAAATAATTAAGCTTTTATACATATTCATACACCTATACATTTGTTTTCATTATTTAATTATGGTTTAAAAATCAACTCAAACTACTAAAAACCCCAAATCTAAGCTTTGTTAGAAATTTAATCAAAGTCATAAGTTCTACCAAATATCCCTATATTGTCTTCCCTTGTGTTGGAGCTCAAAATCATTGGTTTGATGATCCCTAAGAGCATGCCACCTTCTATGATCAAGATCAGCAACTAATTTTGGCCAACTAAGGGAATGACCAATTAGGTCTCACTTCTCTTCACTTCTAGTTTTGTCAGACCAAGGCGGGTATACCTTATCACCAACTATTCTTTGTTTGTACTATGATCAACTAGTGATATTTAGGTAGGTTATGTCACAATACTCCTATTTGAAATCACTCTCGAGTGGCATGAAAATGAGAATGACCTCAAGTTTTATCTACTATTGCTACTGTACAAAACTAAAACCAAAATGAAATCTATTTTATGGAAGAAATATTTTCTTGACTTGGTTTTGATGGAATGCAATGTTGAATATGCAATATAGACCAGTGTCTTCTCCTTTTAATGGGCACAAAGTCCTATGGAAATTTATCTATTTCGGTCTCCTACTAGCCAGTTTTGCAACTATCCACTGGTGATACTCTCATAGTCACTAATCCTATTATGACAACCACTATACAATGAATTTAATCAAACTCCTATAGTAACTATCCAAGAGTATACACCTTCTTGTTCATGAAATGAAAATAACAAGATAGCAACAGTATGAAGAGTAACCCAAATGCAATCTCCAATCTTCTTAGTATTGAAATAGAAGGTAGATTCGAAACAATACACCAAAGTAATCTTAATGTAGCATGTAAGTAGGAAGGAAACTAATTTTATATCACTATAAAATAAAATTGCATCATAATATTAAAGTATCTATGTCTGATATGTTATACTACAAAAATTTCATATTATCTAAATCTGATCTCCCCTTTTATCTTCTAATGTTTTACATATAAATATCATATATTAGGGTTACATCCCTTCGATTCATTTGTCATGTCTTCTAGTTTGGCACCTTTCCGACAATGTAGTCATTTCTAAAAAATGTTTGTCATTCACGTCATTTTTGGATAGATTATACCTATAAGTAACCACCAAATTGATTTTGATCTTTGGGTTACCTATGCCAAACACATCTTGGACGGTGCTTATCAGGATTGTTTTAACTATTGGCATACCCAAAAACTGTCTTAACGACTTCACAAGTCATCCTGATGAAGATTTTCACCTTTGATTCTATCTTTCGTTGTAAGTTATTCCGATAGAAGTATTCAGTCAAGAGTTTGTTGTCGCAGTAGTTGTTCTGATGTCACTTCATATACTCATTTTCGGGATAAGTTATTCTATCAGGTCATCGATGATTTATTATTCCAATCTCACTAGTTATACCAATAGAGGTATCCCAACCAAGATAGCAACCAATTTGTCTCTATGGAAATTTGTCTCTTTCAGTCTCCTACTAGATAGTTTTGCAACTATCCACTGCTGATACTCTCACAATCACTAATCCTTTTATGATAGCCACTATACAGTGAATTTAATCAAACTCCTATAGTAACTATCCAAGAGTGTACACCTTCTTGATCATGAAATGAAAATAACAAGATAGCAACATTATGAAGAGTAACCCAAATACAATCTCCAATCTTCTTAGTATTGAAATAGTAGGCATATTCGAAACAATACGCCAAAGTAATCTTAATACAACATGTATGTAGGAAGGCAACTGATTTTATATCACTGTAAAACAAAATTGCATCATAATATTAAAGTATCTATGTTTGATATGTTATATTATAAAAATTTGATATTATCTAAATATGATCTCCCCTTTTATCTTCTGGTATTTTACATATAAATATCATATATTAGGGTTACATCCATTCGATTCATCTGTCATGTCTTCTAGTTTGGCACCTTTCTGACAATGAAGTTGCTTCTTGAAATTGTCTATCATTCACGTCATTTCGGGATAAGTTATACCGATAAGTAACCAACAGCTTGATTTTGATCTTCGGGTCACCTATGCCGAACACATCTTGGATGGTGCTTATTAGGATTTTTTTAACTATCGGTATACCCAAAAACTATCTTCCCAACTTCACAAGACATCTCGATGAAGATTTTCACCTGTGATTCTGTCTTTCGCTGTAAGTTATTCCAATAGAAGTATTCAGTCGAGAGTGTTCTATCAGAGTAGTTGTTCTGATGTCACTTCATATACTCATTTTCAGGATAAGTTATTCTATCAAGTCATAGATGGTTTATTATTCCGATCTCACTAGTTATACCGAGAGAGGTATCCCAACCAAAAGCATGCCATTGGAGTAATTATTCTGATGACCATCCATATGCCTATTTTCAGAATAAGTTATGCTATCAAATCATAAGTGATTCATTATCCCTATCTCATTAGTTATATGGATAGGGGTATCATCATGATTTTTCTTTATCGCCATAGGTTTTATCAATGTCAATTCATCAATCATAAGTACATAATCGGGATAGTTCCCCCGATGCCATTCTATTTATTCACCATCGGGATAGTTTTAGTAATCAAAACCCTTTTGATGTGCTATTCCAACCTCATAAGTTATTTCGATAGATATCCACATGCTTGGTTCGGTATAGCTATACCGAACTGGCGATATCAGGATAATTTGTTCTATCGAAATCACATAGAATTGTTATTCCGCCTTTAGTAGTTATTCTGACAGGCAATCAAGACTTCATGTTTGACATTGTTATCCTAATGCCCATGTTCAACACTGATTTATTGGATCGGGTTAGCTATTCCAATAAGACTATCTAACATTGATTTATCAGGAATTTTTCACATATCATTAGGGCATAATGGAGACAATATGTGGGATTCTATGTTAGGTAAAAGAAAACTTTTGTAGCTTGAGCATTTCACCACTTTAAACACAAAAGTTTGGTGATCATTTTCGTGGTATTATTATGAAAATTTAGGATTCCAACAGTGGCTCTATCTGGGGATGCATACCCCTTGTGGGTATAGAAAGGATTCATAATTCTCTTGGAAGCAAACCAAAAAAAATTATAATAAAGAAAGACAAGGAGGGAATGGTATAATACATGGGGATATAACCTAAACTACTGCACATGCAAGATAATTTAAGAGAAGAATCTCTTCAGGAACTATCCATGTGCTGGCAATTCCAAATGTTCTCCACCCATATTTTGTAAATAATACAAATCTTCCCCATTTATACCTGTGATGACATAAGGTTCAATCCATAATGATTCAAATTTTCCATGCTTTCCTTTGTCTTGAGCTCTAGCATTCCACATGAGCACCAATTCTCCTTCTTGAAATTTTCTTTTTGTAGCCCTTTAATCATGCAAGTGTTTCACCTTCTGCTACATCTTGAGATTTGGTTTCAATCAAGCCCTAAAATTCTATGGGCATGCATTCCTATGCTTGATTTATGATTTCATCTAGTTCTGCAAGCTATTCCATTCTTGCATTCATGGGCTTAGGTAAATGTAGAGCTTCCTCTATCATGAACATGTATACAGGTGAAAAATTATTTATAGGCATTCTGGCCTGAGTGCCATAAACCAGTTCAAACGGATATTTTCCTGTAGCTTTTTTACTATAATCCTATCTTCCCAAAGTGCCATCCTCAACTTCGAATCCCATGATCTCTTATTTTGTCCCAACATCTTTTTGATTATTTTCAAAATATTCTTATTGCTTGACTCAGCCTACCCATTTGCTTGGGGATGGTATGGTGATGAATATAACACATTTATGCCATAATTCCCACCGAATGAGGTGAATTCCTCTGAACAAAATCACATCCCATTGTCCACAGTGATTCTTGTAGGCACCCCAAATCTAGTTATTATGTATTCTTCGATGAATTTAATCACCACTTTGCTTGTATCTTGTCTAGTTGGGATTGCTTCCACCCATTTTGTGAAGCAATCAGTAGCCACCAGAATCCAACTATGTCGACCACTCGACTTGTCTAATATTTCTCCTATGAAATCAATACCTCATTGTACAAAATGTGCTTCTGCAGGTACTGGTCTGAGGGGTAAAGCTCTTGAATACTTTAATTTTCCTGAAAACCTTTAGAAGGGTTCATATCTCCTTGCATAGTCATATGCATCATTAAAAATGTGAGGCCAATAATATATAGATGTGAGTATATTGTGTGTCGTGGTTCTAGAAAAGAAATGTCCCCCACAAACACTAGAATGCATCTCTTCTAAGACTCTTTTAGCTTGCCACTCATCTAAGCACAATAGTAGTAAACCATCTCTATTCTTCCAGTATAAGTCACCATCGAGCATTACATATTTAGCATCCTGCAACTTCAACATTCTTTTTTTTATTTTTTGTCATACCAACTGGACATGTCATCATTTTTAGGTAGTGCACTATGTTTGTATACCATGGTGTCCTTTCAATACTCATAATTGCATCCTTTAGGTCCAAATTGTTCACTTGTGTTGCCTCCAAATTAGACTCAGCCATTAGCTTAGAAATTCCTTGTCCTCAGACTAGTTTTGTAATCTAAATATCAATGTTAAACTCCTAAATTTGGTCTATCCACCTGCATCTCCTACTAGTTACTTCTAATTTCCTGAAGATGTCTTTTACCACTGCATTCAGAACATATGCTATTATCTCTGCACCTACCAAGTATGGTCTGAAGTTTTTAACAACTTTCACCAATGTGTATGCTTTCTTTTCATTGATATTCTACTTTAACTCAACATCTTGGAGGGACTTGCTAAAAAATGCTCTGGGTAATTCATAGCCCTCCTCATTTTTTTGTAGCATGATAGTAGTGATTGTGTTAAAAGAGTCAAAAAAAAAATTGAAATGGCTTACTGAAACTAGATGATTTCAACACAGGAGCTTTTTTGATGGACCTCTTAATGTCTACAAACGCATATATTGTTTCTAATATCCAATCAATTTTGCAAAGTTTGAAATGAACCTCCTAACAAAGTTAATTTGCCCCAAAAATGACTAGATGGCCTTCACTATTTTTGGGATTTGGTGCAGTCAAGGTAGGGAGATCCAATGAAGGATGGCCCAACCTTGCATCCTAATGCAAAAACCATGCCAAATATACCAGTAATTGGTAATACAATGCCATAAATAGTAGAGAGAACAACTAGTAACAACACAAAACACATAGCTAGTAAACAATATGAATGAATCTTATTACAATATGAAGAATTACACATGCCACACGCTGGATCGCAATCCAAGATACAAATAAATCTTACAACACAATTACAAGATCCATAGATCATCGACATATCAGATCGGCCTATAGAAATAGTCTACCAGTTCTACCCTAATCTAGATCTCAACCTTCCGACCTCAGTCCACCGGTTCAGAATCTCATCGGATCTACATCTTCTCTCAATCTCCAAGCTCTGTCTTTCATCTTCTAACTTCTATCTCCTTAAATGATTTGCAAGCTTCATTTATACCGTCCATAAATACAACTCAATCAAGTTGGCCCAAAGACCAACCGGTTCATGAAATGTGCAACAGTAACAAGTCAACTCAAATCACCAAGAACAACTTCCAAAATGCTTAAGACAATGCATGATCCTCCAGGAACATCAGACACGGTATAAGAAACATAAATCCATGATCCGCAAGTCATAGAGATCAACCGCAACCCGATCCAACTTCGCTCAACACACTGTCAGACTAACCGGTAAGAACATATCAACTAGACCAATACTGGAATTGATAACTCACTGGAATTAAATCCAAAAGCCATGAAACTCAAACACAAACAAGGCTATGAACACAAGGGAATAAACCCAAAACCACAACGCTAAACACTTGAACAAAAAGAAATGCCACGATCTCAAGCAATTCCACTGAAAACTGCTCAACCGATAAGAACTAGATTGGGCTCCTGCATCAAGATTGGAATATTATCAATAGCTCCTACTTGATCAGGATCTATTCTTACCCCTTCTTTTGACACAATGTTCCCTAATATTTTACCCTCAGTGATTGCAAACTGATATTTTTTGGGATTCAAGGATATCACATTCTCCAACGGGTTGAGGAATATCTTCTCAAGGTGCAAACAATGGTATTTCTCTTTTTTTGAGTATGCATTGGGAACATCTTGGTATACAAAGGTCCACAAATGCCACATCCATGGCTCGATGAAAACTAGCCCCTGCATTCATTAATCCAAAAGGCATTCTTACATAAACATAGGTAGCCCATGGTGTCGTGAAAGTTGTCTTGTATTGTTTACACTTTTTAACCTTGACCTGGTTGTACCCTAAGAATCCATCCATCATAGATAATATCTCACATCTAGTAACTTGTTGTAGCAAGGCATCCATGTTTGGCAAGGGATAATTGTCTTTGAGAGATGACATGTTCAAATTTGTTAAGTCTACACATAGTCTAATGTCCCCATTTTTCTTTGTCCCTGGTACCAAGTTAGAGACCCAAGAAATGTCCGATTGGTTTTATTATTCCACCATCCCTTAGTTTAATGAGGTCCTCTTGTATTTTTGGTGCTAAGGTTGGATTGATGGGCCTTTGTTTCTGCCTAAATGGCTTCGCATCAGGTTTGAGTGCAATTTAATTTTGAAAGAGATCTTCTCTATATGCTTTTAAGTCCTCATATGACCAAGAAAACATAGGGCAGTGTTTTCTCAAGAATGCTATCAACATGCCCCTAACTCTGGGAGTTACTTGCTTTTCGTTGTATACCTTCTTTAGGCAATGCTCTGTTCCCAAATTTCTTCTTCCAAACTATCATTTTGTACTCATGTAGCTTTAATTGGAGTGTCACTCCCATCAAAAACTCTCTCCAAACCAACTAATCCCCTTGGTATTTTGTTTGCCTTTAATTGCACCACCTCCTTCCCAAAAACCATATCCTTTCCATCAATGTTTTCAACAAATGCATTGAAATCTATTTCTTATGCTTCTTATTTGCCAATGCACTCTAAGAATTTCACTAAATCATCATCATCTTGAAATACCTGACAATTGTACATATTTTCTCAGATGGATGGCCTATATTTAATTTCAACTTTGGAGATATTTTCCATAGTAACATCTTCTTGCCTAAGGGCTATGTTAGCAAGAAATTCTACAGTTATGTTTTTAGACCTATCTATGTAATTGATTGAGAAAGAATAAAAAATTTCAAGGCAATCCCATACTGCATTCCTGTACTGTCTCAATCTTTTGTGCTTTGATGAATATTTGGACCTTACTTGTGAGATTATTAATTCAGAGTCTCCAAAGACAATCAACATTTTTATTCCATGTTTAAGTACCATATTCAACCCTATCAGAAGATCCTCATATTCTGAAATGTTATTTGTGCACTCAAAGGATAGTAAAAAAGAATACCTAAATGGTTTGCCTTCAGGAGAAATGAAAATTAATCCTACTCCATTTCCTCCTTTACTACATACTCCGTCAAAGAACATCTACCAAACATTATCACGGTTTTTCTGAGCATGATCTTCTATTAGATCATTGTTTTGTAGCTCAGGTTTTTTTATCTGTATGGTGAAGTCTCCCACTCCCATATCATAGTAATTCACCACTGAATCATCATTGGGATACTCAATAATATGTGGTGACCTCATATCTCTTTCAATTCGCACTTACTTCCCATTAACTGGTACTGTGGCATATGATAGGTCTAATTGGATGCTTCCCCCTACCAGACTCATCCATTGTACTGAAAGTAACATTCGATAGCTAGGGGGCACATCTATAACTATGATATCTATCTTGTATGTGGCTTCCAGAAATGATGCTATTTTTACCCCCATGTCTTTGATAACTCCTACAATAGGGACTGATCTATTATCCATAGCATAACAAGTTTCGTACTGGTCATCTACCTCCAATCCAAGCTCCTTCATAACTCCTAAAGACATTACATTTATAGTTGCTCTTGAATCAATCATGAAATTCCTCATCTGCCTATTATTTATCAATAACATCAAATAGAATGGATTTACTTGGGATGGGTCATCGAGAAGGGTAGTTCCTAAATAAATTTTTGATATTAATTCCAAGGTACTGCTCTTATATTCAGTTATCTTCATCATTTTCAGCAAGAGAACTGATATTTTCATTTGTGACAATGTATTAGTGATGTCAAATGAATTGGAGGGTGATGTTGATACCTTGGTAATTTCTACCTCTGGCAGATCCTTCTTTTGAGATTCTTGATTTTTTGGTATGTTTGGAATTTGTTTAGTTATTTTCATTTTAGGTATTCCTCTATTTCTAGGATTTTTTGTACTTTTCTCCTTAATGAACATGCTTGCAGGCCTACCCTAATAATGATTAACAACCATGTTCCTTAGATTGTAATAACCCTTGGTTTGTTTAACAGTAGCAATGGTGAGGGATTTAATGTCTTCTTCAGAAGGTCTTCTCCATGACATTGTGTCATTCCTTCCCCAAGTCTTTCTAGGAGTGTCTTCATCACATTCGAAAAATATTTCCTACTGATAGAATTGTTTATTTTGTTTCTGATGGGCAACATCATATTCACACCCCTCATATTCTGATGAATCATATTCCCCCATGGTAGACAACATATTAACAGTCTCGCCATCATCATATTCTTCATTTTCATGATACAGTTGCTCAGTATATTGCAAATTTTGAGCTACAATACATTGCATGGGGAATGTAGTAAGTTGCAAGCCATGCACCCTGAGGCTTCCTCAAAAAAATAATTGTTTTGATTTTTTATTGGGTCGGAAGTTTCTTTCTTTTACTCAATAGGTTTTCCATCCTTCCATTTAGTCCTATAAGGCATGTCATGCAATTGTGGCCTATCATTTCTTTGAAATTGTGGCCTATCATTTTTGGCGACCTTCTGCGGGAGATCCTTTAGAGCATTAATGACCCTATCCATCTTATCCTCTTCCTTGATCTGTTTATTTTGTGTTTTAGGATTATAAAGTCTAGGATCATCCCTCTTTCAGCTGGCTTTCTATTATTCTCTATAGTAATAGCAATTTTCTAAGCCTCTTGTAAGGTATTCATATTCTTAGATCTGATTTCATAGTTAGTCTTGTTTTCAAATGCATTTATATAGTGGAGGACACCTACTTCATTTACTGGCTTCATGTGCCATGGGATTTTGTTTATCACTTTATTGAACCTTTTATTAAATTCAATTACTGATTCAGTATGCCCCTTACGTATGGTCATAATTTTGGGTAGAGTAAACTCAGGGCTAGTTGGATCTCCAAACTTCTCTAAAAAAAGTCTAAGCATCTGGTAATGATCTAAACCAATCCCTTGCATCCTCTATTAGTGACTGCATAAACAATCTTATTTTTACATCCTCCAGTGGAAATCCAAAATCATCTATTACAGTGTCAAATGTATTATAATATCCTTCCCCTGTTATAGCACCACTCCCTATGAACTTTGGGTTTGAGATAGGGTGTGGGTAACCTATAACTCCTGAGAAATCAAGTTTCTTGTATTGGTCACCATTCATAAATCATCCTAAAACATGGTGCCCTAGATTTGTTTGAAATTGACTTCCATAGTATTGGCCTTAGTTTATGTTATCGTAGGGATAGGTGAAAGGAGGTGCTTGACTATAATATGGTTGGAACTCTGAATGTTGGGCAGACTGGTTGTATGGATTATATTTTTGATCAAGGTGGGGTTGATTGTACAAATTACATTGAGGGGGGTTTTGATTGTATCGATTGTATTGGGGAGGGTTTTGGTTATGTCCTTGATACAAAGGGTTTTCATATGTTCTGAAATTCTATCTCCAATCATTTGTTTTTGGTACAAAATCTCCTCCTTGACGGGGCCTCTAGGGTTGACTTATTCTTACACTGTCTTTGTCATGTCTTCGTGAGTCATGAGTCAAATAATTTTTATCAATTTTTATGCCCAGCTTAGCACAAGCATCCAAGGCTTCTTGTACCATCCCCTAAATTTTCATTTCAATTGTTGTGTCCACAAGATACTTTACTAAACCCTTAAACCATCCTGGCAATTCATTTTGGTTTCATGAACTTGTAGAACTCTTTCAGGCATCCCCTAAATTTGAATTGGAGGTTCTAGGATAGAAACCAAGAGGAGTATTGAATTTTCCTTGTGGGTATATGATGTAGAGGGAATTTACACTCACCTACTTGCTGCTACCTTGTCTATGTTTCTCCTCAAAGCTACACTAGAACCATCCAATGGTTCTACACTTTCACACCCTCTCTGGGGTCTGTAGGACTTACCCTCTCTAACCTTCCCAAGGTCCTTAGACTAGGACAAGCACTTTTTGTTTTGTGAGCTTTGTACTCTTTCTTAGGAGACTTTGTTTACTAACTCCCTTTCACACTCAACATGAGAGTTCAACCCCTCTACCATAGGATCTTCATTCCCCACATTACACACAAAAGGGTGGATGATTTTGTATGGGTTCCCAACCCCTAATACTTCCTCAAAAATCTTTAGTATTTACCAATTCCAAGTTCCACAAGCAAACAACACTTTTAGGCCTAATTCTAGTAGCCCTATCAGCGAGGTATTCTGCGATTATCTAACAATCTTCCTTAACAACCCTATAAAATCTTCAGCATTCCAAATACTCCTTTTGGAGTTACATACAATATCCCAAAACCAAAGGTGGGTTCTGTCGTTAACATGTCTAACCCTCATAGGGCTAACTAGGCCTAATTGCCCATTCCTAGGCCTAAAAATTAGGGATTCACCTAAACACCTTTACTAGTCCTATTGCATGTGTGAAATGATGTTAGGATTGGATCTTTACTTCCATAAGGATTTCCAATCCAACCATAGTTCACCTCCATCCATTGAACTCACCCAATTAGGGCCTATTACCCATGTTACCTAATGCTTGCCAACTCAATGTGCCAAGCCTAGGGTATGGTGGAAAATATCTCATTTAGCTTCCTTTGTCTCAAAACCAAAAAATAAAACATAAAATACATTGAAACCTAACATTCCACAAGGTTTCAGAGTGTGTATCCACCATGGAATGTTAGGTTGGAGCCATTGAGCTCTCAAAACCCTGCTTTTTAGGAATTTTGAACCCACCTGCAACAAAATGAAGATAATTTACAAAATACAACATTTCAAGACTTCAAACCAAAAGAAAAATGAAGTTAAGACAGCATTCTAGTATTCCATGTCCCTGTCTAGGATTATCAATCCGTACAAGTCGTACAAGTTTGCCAAGAACAGGTAATAACTCCAAAAAACACCAAAATGGAGAAACCAAACTTGTCTATTTGCTTCAAATCTTCAACAATCAATTCTCATCAATTTTTCCAAGCCTTATACTAGCCTTGGAGTAGTTACACATGCTCACAAATGATTTTGACAACCAACTAGCCGTTGGTGTACAAGATTTGGTGAAAATGTTGCAAAGTTGCTATGAGCAACTTTTGCAATTTTTGCCTTGGTGAGCAACTTTGCTCAATCCCAAACTTGGTCACTTCCAAGTTACTCATATGACCTCAACAACTTCAAAATAACACCAACCAACCTATATTAACCCAAAAACAACTTATCCTAGCAAGTTCTCTACTTGGCATGCTTAAGAGCTCACATGCCAACATTGGCCAAACAGAGACTCTTAGAGCCCTTACAATTATTTGAGCACACACTCAAAGGCCTCTTGGACTTATGACAAAGCTAAGAACAGGATTCCAACATCCTGGAAACAAACTCAAACAAAATTGTTAAGTGCCCCTACACCATACTTCTTGGGTAGGAAAGACTTAAGTCCCTTGAGTGGATAGGGCTTGAACAGTGGTTCCATGATTCAGTATATCTAATTCTAACATTCATGTAGCTTCAAATTTAGGTAGACCTATCCATTTAACCAGGTAGTCTCTATAGACTCATTTTCTAGTCTTTTTGATAATCTTGGAATCTAGAATACAATCCAATGTCACCAGTTGGCTCAAAGGTAGGTATTCTATCCAATCTACATCTTTAGTAGATGTAGGCTCTTTTGGGTTTGTAGCTGATTGAGTTCCTTTATACTAAAAAAAATCACATACATTAAAGATTGGTGATATACCCAAGTTTGGTGGTAGTTCCACCTCATAGGCATTGTTGCCATACTTATGCACAATCTTAAGAGGTTCAATCTTCTTCATGCATAGTTTATTAGGTTTCCCCTTAGGGAGTCTCTCCTTCCTCAGATAGGCCATAACCAGATCACCTACCTTGTAGTGTACTTCTCTCTTTATTTTGTTGGCTTGTGTCTTGTTTTTCTCATTGTTCTGTTGCAATGTTTTCTTGACTTGTTCATGTATCTCCTTCATATTCTCTGTAAATTTTTCACCTTGGGCACTCCTATGATCCATAGAACTGAGATCCATGAGTTCTAAGATATGCCTTGGATGACATTGATATACAATTTGAAATTTACTTTGGCCTGTGATCCTATTGACAAAGCCATTGTAGGCATACTCTGCTTGTCCCAATACTAGATCCCAAGCTTGACCATGTTGTTTGGTGAGACATATCAGTAAATTACCCAAGGACCTATTAACTACTTTAGTTTGTCCATTAGATTGTGGATAGTATACAAATGAAAAATAAATCTTTGTACCAAGTTTCCTCCATAAGGTTCGCCAAAAGTGGCTCACAAATTTTGTATCTCTATCACTCACAATGCTAAGTGGAAAACCATGGATCCTCACAATCTCTTTGAAGAACAACTCTACTATGTAGGAGGCATCATTAGTGCATTTGCAAGGCACAAAGTGTTCCATCTTGCTGAATTTATCCACTATGACATAGACACTGTCATATCCTCTTGGAGTTACAGGTAAACCAAGGACAAAGTCCATACTCACATGCTCACATGGCCTTGTTGGTATGGCAAGATGCTAATATAACCCTGCATTGCTGGAGGTACCCTCAGCCCCCTGGCAAATAGCACATTGCTTCACAAATTTCCTAACATCTGAGTGTAGTCTAGGCCAATGGTAGAACCTTCCAAGCTGCTCTAAGGTCTTGTCAAGACCAAAATGTCCACCTAGGCTCTAAGGTATACAAAGTAGGTGTCCTTTAAATAATAAGCCTTCTTGCAACATAAAATCAAAATAAGAAACATGATAAGCATTAGCAAACTTTGAGAAAACATCATATGCTTCACCAAAATCTTTGTCACCTTGGTAGAGATCTTTGAGGTCACTTAACCCCACACTTTGTAGCTGCACCTCTTGAATGGTGAGAACCCTTCTACTTAAGGCATTTTCTACCTTATTGGTGACTCCTTTCTTGTGCTTGATGGAAAAGGTGTAGGCCTGCAAATACTCAACCCACTTGAGATGTCTTTGGTACAATTTCTCTTGCCCATTCAAAAACCTAAGTGTATGATTATTAGTGTAGACTATGAACTCTTTAGGTAATAGATAATGCTGCCACTTCTTGAGTGTTTGCACCATGGCATACAACTCTAGATCATAGGTAGAATATTTTTATTTTGTTTCATTGAGATTCTTAGAGAAAAATGCAACCGGTTGACCTTCTTGACTCAACATAGCCCCTATATCCAACTTGCTAGCATCACACTCCATAGTGAAGAGGTGATTGAAATGAGGGACCTTAAGGTAAGGGAGTTTTTCTACCTTTTGTTTCAACAACTTAAAACCCTTGTCTACTATACTAGTCCACTTAAACTAACATTTTATCCCACCTTTGATGGTGTTCAATATAGGTGCACACACATGGCTAAAACCTCTAATGAACTTCCTATAGAAAGAAGCCAAACAATGGAAATTTCTTACATCTCCTACTGACTTAGGAGTAGGCCAATTCACTATTGCTTCCACTTTTGATGGATCCATTTTCAAACAGCCTTGAGAAACTACAAAACCAAGATACACCAATTCATTTTTGAAAAACTCACATTTATCCAAGTTGATCATCAACTTTTCTTGATGTAGATTACTCAAAAATTGATTCAAGTGTTTGATATGCTCCTCCTTTGACCTACTAAAAATTAGAATGTCATCAAGATAAACAATGCCAAAATTACTAATAAACTCCACGCAAGAACTTCATTCATGAGTCTCATAAAGGTGCTAGGTGCATTTGTGAGCCCAAAGGGCATCACAAACCATTCATAGAGCCCTTCATTTGTCTTAAAGGTTGTCTTCCATTCATCACTAGGTCTGTTCCTAATTTGATGATAACCTGATTTGAAATCCACCTTAGAAAACTAGCAAGCTCCACCTAGGTAGTCCATTAGATCCTCAATCCTTGGCATAGGGAACCAGTATCTAATTGTGATTTTATTTATGGCCCTTGAATCAGTGCACATCCTCCACTTACCATCTTTCATAGGTTCCAAAATAGTAGGTACTGCACATGGACTTAAAATCTTCTTTATCAACCCTTTATCTAGTAATTCCTCCACTTCCTTGGCTATTTCCTCATTTTGAGCAGGTGTCATTTTGTAAGCAACCTTGTTTGGAAAAGTTGAACCAAGTATAAGGTCTATCTGATGGTTAACATCTCTCATAGGGGGTAAAGCATCATGTATCTCATTGACAACTATGTCTTTGTACCAGTCTAGCAAGGTTTTCACCTCTTGAGGTATCACTGATTTGGTTTCAACCTTTCTCTCTTCTTTGGGTTTCACTATGAGACCACATCCTTGGTTCCCTTCATGTTTCAACAACTTCAAGAATTCTTTCCCACTAAGAAACATAACAATTGATCCAACATGTCTTTCTTCACCCTAATCAATCAAGGGATCCATTTGAAACTTTCTACCCTCCTTGGTGATAATATAGGAATTCTTCTCCCCATCATGTATGGCTTTGACATCAAACTACCAAGGGCATCCCAACAACAGGTGACATGCATCCACAAGAAATATGTTTTATAACACACTATCCTTGTAATCTCCTATTTCAAAATCCACCCAAGTTTTCTTATCTACAAGAACATGCTAACCTTTACTCAACCAAGACACCTTATAGGGGCTGGTATGTGGCAGCCTTTTCAATTTTAGTTTGTCTACCATCTCAACTGCTACAATGTTCTCATTAGACCCTGAATCCACTATAACTTTACAAATCTTACAATGATATCTGCAAGTGGTTTTGAATAGTGTTTTCCTTTGTGTAGGTTCTTTGGACTGTGGCACCTTCAATAAGGTCCTTCTTACCATTAGATTATCTCCATTTAGGACTGGTCCATCCTTGCTCATTGGTGAGGTAACACTTTGATAATCTTCTTCTTGTACCAACTGAGTTCTCCTTTCTCCCATGTGAGAGCTTTAAGTCTTTTCAAGACACCAGTCCATGGTATGCCCCACTTGGTGACAATGGTAGCATTTACCAGTGAAAATTGTGGTTCCTCTTCCTGAATTGCTAAATATACCTCTATAGTTATTTCTCCCTCTAGATTTGCCTCTAAACTATCCTCCTTTGTTAAGATTATCACCACTGTTCTCTGATTGATTTCCTTATTCATTATTACTAGGGTTATAGCCTCTTCCAAAGTTGCCTCTTCCTCTGAAACCTCTTCCACCTCTACTCTTTTGGTTATGCTCACCTTTTCTTTTGATCTTATCCTTTGCTCTCAAGGCTAATTGAAAGCATTTATGGACTGTTTTAGGTGCTATCATGCTTATCTCATCTTGAATGTTTTGTCTAAGGCCATCTAGGTACCTAGAAACCTTTTCCACTTCTTCCTCTTGCTTCCTACCCATTAAGGTGAGTTTGTGGAACTCATTTGTATAGGTACTCACATCCATTTCTCTTTGTTTCAAATTTAGCAACTTCTTATGCATTTGTACCTCATAATCTATAGGTAGCAATTGAGTTTTGATCCTGGTCTTCATTTTCTCCCAAGAGATGATCTTCTTCCTCCTTGTTTGTTCAGATTCCTCTTGTGTCATGTTCCACCACACTAGGGTCGATCCCTTCAATCTTGTCTTGGCCAAGTTGACCTTCTTTTCTTCTGCAACTTCTTTGTATTCAAAATGATTGTTCAAGGCTTCTATCCAATCCAATAATTCTTCTCCATTTAGGCTTCCATTGTAGATAGGTAAACCTTCTATGTTTTCTTTGTTGAGTGACTTGAGGGCATCTAGGAAGATCTATTAATATTTTTCCAACTCCTTCTTTTTTGTTATCACTCCTATCACATTTGCATCTTCACCATCAGTTTCATCACCCCATTCAGTGATTTTTCCCTTGCCTTTCTTGGTTTCTTGCACCCGGACTTTAGTAAGCATATCTTGGACCAACTTCTTGATGGCCTCTTGGCTCATTGCCTTTGGTAGCATGTTGTTGGCTTTTGACTCTACCTTTGGGTCTGACATACACCACTTTGTTCAATCAATTGGTTCTGATACCAATCTTATATAGAGGGAATTGACTCTCAGCTACTTGTGGCTACCTTGTCTAGGTATCTCCTCAAAGCTACACTAGAACCATCCAATGGTTCTACACTTTCACACCCTCTCTAGGGTTTTCCAGACTTACCCTCTTTGACCTTCCCAAGGTCCTTAGACTAGGATAATCACTTTTTGTTTTGTGAGCCTCATAGTCTTGCTTAGGAGACCTTGTTTACTAACTCCCTTTCACACTCAACCTTAGAGTTCAACCCCTCTACCATAGGATCTTCATTCCCCATATTACACATACAAGGGTGGATGATTTTGTATGGGTTCCCAACCCCTACTCCTTCCTCAAAAATATTTGGTATTTACTAATTCCAAGTTTCACAAGCAAACTGCACTTTTAGGCCTAATAGGAGACCTAATTCTAATAGCCCTATCGGCGAGGTATTATGTGATTATCTGAAAATATTACTTAACAAACCTATAAAATCTTTAGAATTCTAGACACCCTTTTTGGAGTTACATACAATATCCCAAAACCAGAGGTGGGTTCTATTGTTAACATGTCTAACCCTCATAGGGCTAACTAGGCCTAATTGCCCCTTCCTAGGCCTAAAGAGTAGGGATTTGCCTAAACACCTTCACCAGTCCTATGGCCTATGTGAGTTGATGTTAGGTTTGGGTCTATACTTCCATAAGGATTTCCAATCCAGCCATACTTCACCTCCACCACCAAACTCACCCAATTAGGGCCTATCACCCATGTTACCTAATGCTTGCCAATTCAACGTGCCAAGCCTAGGGTATGGTGGAAAATCTCTAGTTTAGCTTCCCCTCTCTCAAAACTAATAAGAAAACATAGAATAAATTGCAACCTAACATTCCATAAGGTTTTAGAGTGGGTATCCACCATGGAATGTTAGGTTCGAGCCATTGATCTCTCAAAACCTAGTTTTTCGTACTTTTGAACCGGCCTGCAACAAAATGAAGATAATTTACAAACTACAACAATTAAAGACTTCAAAAAAAAAGAAAAATGAGGCTAAGACTCCATTCTAGCATTCCATGTCCCTTTCTAGGATTATCAATCCGTATAGGTTGTACAAGCTTGCCAAGAACAGGTAATAACTCGGAAAAACACCAAAATGGAGAAACCAAACTTGTCTATTTGCTTCAAATATTCAAAAACCAATTCTCATTGGCATTTCCAAGCCTTATACTAGCCTTGGATTAGTTACACATGCTCAAAACCAAATATGACAACCACCTAGTCATTGGTGTACAAGATTTGGTGAAAATGTTGCAAAGTTACTATGAGCAACTTTTGCAACTTTTGCAATTTTTGCCTTGGTGAGAAAATTTTCTCAATCCCAAACTTGGTCACTTCAATGTGACTCATATGACCTCAACAACTTCAAAATAACACCAAGCAACCTATATTAACCCAAAAACAACTTATCCTAGAAAGTGCTCTAGTTGGCACCCTTAAGAGCTCACATGCCAACATTGACCAAACAGAGACTCTTAGGGCCCTTATAATCATTTGAGAACACACTCAAATGCCTCTTGGCCTTATGAAAAAGCTAAGAACAAGATTCCAACATCCTGGAAACAAACTCAAACAAAATTGTTAATTGCCCTTGCACCAATAGACTTTATACTTTTGTTTGTGTGCTTTATCTACAACAATTAGATCCATGTCTTCCTCTCCTCCACTAGGTGCAAATATATTTTTTGATGTGTTGAAGGGTAGGTGTGGGGTAGATTTATTTTCAATATTATATTGGTTGTATAGTTCATCAAGGAATACATTTCTAGGTCCCATGTGATTTTTTTGTGAATTATTTTTTCTTTGATCATTTTTATTTCTTTTCTGATTTAACTCCAATTGTTTGATAGGACGTCCTTGTCTCAAAGACCTTCCATACATACAAGTGTGTTTTTTCTATATCAGAGTCGCCACCTATTTCAAAGAGGACAAAGTTCTTTCCTTAATTCTGAGTTCTTTCTCACACCAAAGTCTTGCTTATGTTTGTTCTCCCTAGTGGAGTTGCCAAATTGTTGGAGCTCAAAGTCACTGGTTTGATGATCCCTAAGAGCATGCCACCTTCTATAATCAAGATCAGCAACTGATCTTGGCCAACTAATGGAATGACCAAGGCGGGTATACCTTATCACCAGCTATTGTTTGTTTTTACTATGATCAGCTAATGATATTTAGGCAGGTTATGTCACATTTCTCCTATTTGAAATCACTCTCAAGTGGCATGAAAATGAGAATGACCTCAAGTTTTATCTTCTACGACTACTATACAAAACTAAAACCGAAATGAAATCTATTTTATGGAAAAAATGTTTCCTTGACCTAGTTTTGATGGACTACAATGCTGAATATGCAATATAGACCAGTGTCTTCTCCTTTTAATGGGCACAGAGTCCTATGGAAATTTGTCTCTTTTGGTCTCCTACTAGACAGTTTTGCAACTATCCACTACTGATACTCTCACAGTTACTAATCCTATTATGACAACCACTATACAATGAATTTAATCAAACTCCTATAGTAACTATCCAAGAGTGTACACCTTCTTGTTCATTAAATGAAAATAAAAAGATAGCAACAATATGAAGAGTAACCCAAATACAATCTCCAATCTTCTTAGTATTGAAATACCAGGCAGATTCGTAACAATACACCAAAGTAATCTTAATGCAACATGTAAGCAGGAAGGCAACTAATTTTATATCACTGTAAAATAGAATTGCATCATAATATGAAAGTATCTGTGTTTGATGTGTTGTATTATAAAAAATTGATGTTATCTAAATGTGATCTCCCCTTTTATCTTCTAATGTTTTACATATAAATATCATATATTAGGGTTACATCCCTTCGATTCATCTATCATATCTTCTAGTTTGGCACCTTTCTGACAATGTAGATGCTAATGGAAACTATTTGTCATTCACTTCATTTTGGGATAATTGATATAGATAAGAAACCACCAGCTTGATTTTGATCTTCGGGTTACCTATGCTAAACACATCTTGGATGGTTCTTATCAAGATTGTTTTAACTATCGACATACCCAAAAACTATCTTCCCAACTTCACAAGTCATCCCGATGAAGATTTTCACCTTTGATTTTGTCTTTCACTGTAAGTTATTCCATTAATAGAAGTATTCAGTCAAGAGTATTCTATTAGAGTAGTTGTTTTGATATCACTTCATATACTCATTTTCGGGATAAGTTATTCTATCAGGTCATAGATTATTTATTATTCCAATCTCAGTAGTTATACCCATAGAGGTATCTGAACCAAAAGCATGCCATCAGAGTAATTATTCTGATGACCATCCATATGCCTATTTTCAAAATAAGTTATGCTATCAAATCATAGGAGATTCATTATCCCTATCTCATTAGGTATACAGATAGGGGTATCATCTTGATTTTCCTTTATCGCCATAGGTTTTACCAATGTCAATTCATAGATCATAAGTACATAATCAGGATAGTTCCCCCAATGCCATTCTATTTATTCACCGTCAGAATAGTTTTAGTAATCCGAACCCTGTTGATGTGCTATTTCGACCTCATAATTTATTCTGATATATATCCACATGCTTAGTTCAGTATAGTTATACCAAAATAGCAATATCAGGATAGTTTGTTCTATCGGAATCACATATAATTGTTATTCTGCCTTTAGTAGTTATTCTGACAGGCAATGAAGACTTCATGTTCAACATTTCTATCTTGATTTTCATGTTTAGACTTATTTATTGGATCGGGTTAGCTATTCCGATAAGACTATCTAACATTGATTTATCAGATCAAAATAGCTATTCCGTTATAGTCATGAAATATTTGCTTAGTTAGATTATCTTACTGATCTTTCTTGGATTTATCAAGAATTTTTTAGATATCATTAGGGCATAATGGAGACAATATGTGGGATTCTATGTTAGGTAAAAGAAAAATTTTGTAGCTTCAAAATTTCACCACTTTAAACACAAAAGTTTGGTGATCATGTCAGGGGTATTATTATGAAAATTTAGGGTTCCAACACCTTGTGCATACTATACTATTTTTATACTTTACCTCATTGTAACCTTGAATGCTTGTAGTGATTTTTGACATTTCAACTATGATTCAAAATTGCTCATGTGACTTATAAAGATGTTTGAGAACCAACCCAACAATCTAATGAAAAATGAACCAGAAGTACTACAAATGTTTGAAGACTAAATCAAGGTTTGATGCTAAGTTCACAGCTTAGCCCAATCATTAATGACCATTGTCCACTTAGAGCAAAGGCTTGAAAAATAATAGAATGGCATATTGGGAACTTAAAACATAAAATAAAGATAGTATCAATATTTTAGACCAAGTTTAAAATTGAGGAAACATTGATAATGACTATTTTAATAAGTATGCCCAAGCTTGAAAGCTAGCTTTGAGAGGTAATATAGGTTGTGAAACCTTTGGAAACTAATGAAAAACACTATAAATGATTCAAATGCTCAATTGATTAGGAACCTTGGAAATTTTTTACAATGAAGAAGCATGACAAACATATAGGAAATAGAAGAGGATTGTTGGCAACAATGCAGCAAACTGAGACTGGGGGCATGAATCGGTTTGCTCAAAAAATTTTACAACTTAATCAACAAATCAGATCTGATAATGAATAGTTGAAGCATGAAATAACATGACATCAATAACACACATAACACCAAGGTCTTTTACATGGAAAACCTGATTCAGGGAAAAACCATGGTGGGAACCTACCCACAATGAGCTAATACCTAGTTAGGAGTAAGTGAAAGATTACAATGGGGAATGCACATGCATTCAAGCACACTGCCTAGAGCTTACTGCTCAAAATAAAAAAACCTAGAAGGACTACAATCCTTAGGGAAGTTTCACTACCTTACAGGACATCTCACTGACTTACAAAAGCATTCAGATTACATCTAGAGAATCATGAACTGATGAAATACCATCTCAACATGTCTGAGTATAGTTTTAATTAAGCACACTATCTGATCTTCTCTACAACTCCTCTTCACACTAATGAAAGTTTAAAACACTTGTTCACACACTTATTCAATCACACATATTCAAATTCACTCGCAGATACCTCTCTCACATGATTATTATATATATGTATACAAGTCATCAACCTATATTTCAAGGTTGGCTCACCATATGCTACATAATACAAAAATATAATCACACACGCTACAATAATACATGTAGACCAAAACAATGTCAGCTAAGACATAGAATGGACCTAAACAACCATTTCAAATATGAAACACCTCCAAGAATTATGCCTCAATCTTCCGCAACACACTACAACACCGTGAATGTCACATAACACGAAGAACATCACCGAACATGGAAAATATTCAATAACACATACAACAAAAATTTTGGACCACCAATACGCATAGAAAAAAATGTAGAAACATCCACAAGCAACATGAATCGCATTGCAACAACTCACATTACTAGAATCATCATCATCATCATACCGAAGTACAAAAACATCAACAAAATTGATGGCCAAATTGAAAGATTCACTTGCGGGTATCCAAATCATGAACCAATTGAACTAAGGACACACATTAATCTCCAGAAGACATCCCACACATCAGCAACTAAATATATTATAATTCTGGAGCACTACATATAGATTCACCAAACTCTGCCAATACTGAATAACTAAATAACCAACCAAAATACTGGATCTTCTAATCATGTGAACCTCTAAAACTTTTGTTGAATGAACTAGAGTTACTTATCATAAAACCCATTTAACTGCATCAACTCATCTGCAATACATAGGCTAAACCAACTCATTTAATCTGACTGCAACACACAAAGAACATATTCAACAATCTCCACATATGTTGACATCAATGACAACATATCAACCAATACCTAACTATGTGGTGAAAAGTAAAAGTAATTTGGTCTGTAAATTAAAGAAATCCATGTATGGGCTCAAACAGAGTCCTAGGATGTGGTTTGATAAATTTGATACATATGTGTTGAGTTTGGGATTTGAGCGTTCTAAATCAGATCACTCTATTTATTATAAATCTGATGGTGATCATTTCCTGTACATTGCATTGTATGTTGATGATATGTTATTTATTTGTAAAGGGAAAGGTATGATTTCATAACTTAAGTCTCAGCTCCCTGCTAAATTTGAAATGAAAGATCTTGGTACAAAAAAACAAATTCTTGGGATGGAAATTAGAAGAGATAGAGTGAACAGAAAGCTATGTCTAGGCTAAAGTAAGTATGTGAATTCAGTGTTATAGAGGTTTAACATGCAGGATTGTAGACCATTGTGTGTTCCTTTTACAATTGGAATGAAACTATCTGTTAGAGATTGTCCTAAATCCCCATCAGAGATGGAAGACATGAGCAGAGTGCCTTACCAAAGTGCAGTTGGAAGTTTTATGTATGCTATGGTGTGTACTAGACCAAACATTTCCTAACCAATGGGAGTTTTGTCCATATATATGTCTAATCCTGGTAGAGTTCATTGAGATGCAGTCAAAAGAGTCTTTAGATATTTGAAGGGAACCTCAGAATATTCTTTGTGTTATCATGGTAATTCAATTGGAGACGTGGATTCAGACTGGGTAAGTGATATTGATAGAAAAAGATCTACCAGTGCTTATGTGTTTTACTTTATTTTCTTGTGTCCACTACTGAAGCAGAGTATATGGTAACTACTCATTCTTGTAAAGAGGCCATTTATCTTAAGAGACTATGTTCAGACATTGGAAAAAAACAAGGATCTGTGAAAATTTATTGTGACAGTCAAAGTGTGATCTGCCTAGCTAAGAACCTGACATTTCATGCATAGACCAAGCACATTGACGTTTAGTATCATTCTGTCATAGATATGGTCAAAGATAGCAAGGTGAAGTTGGTTAAGGCAGAAACTTTGATGAATGTTACAAATTCTTTGACTAAGGTTGTGAGCATAGACAAGTTCAGATGGTGCTTGGAGTTTATGGGCCTTATGGCCCCTAGCAATTGATTCATTATGTTGATACTCCCTTAACTCTTGCAAGGTGTTCAACAAGTGCGAGATTTGTTGGGAAAATGGTGTCTCAACCTTGCATTTACATGAGGTTACTAATTATAGCAAGTTTTCATTTGAGCATGAAATGGTGTGAAATTATCCCCGAAGCTTTTGGTTGGCCTGATAAGCATTCCGATAAAGTTACGTCACAAGATCACAACTAGTTTTGAAGATATTAATTTTTTTCATTTTGGGGGGGGGTCCAATGAAAGGTTTAAATTTGATTTTGAGGACTTTAGAGGCCCCAAAATGCCCTGAAAAGTGGGCATAAATGCATAATTATTTATGAGGCAATAGAGCACTTCTCAAGCTTTCTGGTGCTTCAAACGGTTGGTCAATAGGACACACAGTTCTCAAGTTATGGCCTCCGAAAGTTTGTACTCCTAAAATAGGAAATATTAAATACATAGGACACATAAATGAGTTGTAAAAAGGGAGGGGTAGGTCATAGGGCATCTAGAAGGGAGATAAGGTTGGCTACACCATATTAGGTGGTTTTAGCCCATGGTTTTGTAATACCGCTTGACGGTTTCTTGTATTGTATCTCCTATATGAGGTGTGTGAGATAGAGGTTGTGTGTAAGAGTCTTATGGCTATCAAGTTACCTCTAAATCTCTAATTATTGGTACTCTTGTGAAGAGCTTTCTTTGCAAGTATATTGTAATCTGTTATGATTACTGAATAATATATTGGGCAGATTTTGGAGTCTGAGGTTTTTCTCCCGAAAGGGTTTTCCCCATGTAAATCATTGTGTTATGGTATGAATGTTATTATATCTATTTCTATTTTCTGTAACTATTGTGATGATCTCTAAAAGTTTTTTCATTACCCTCCTCTCAAGATTAGTGTAGGAAGTTGTTTAGCTACTTAACTTCCTTACAAAAAGAAATTAACTCTCAACAATCTCCCATAAAATCAAAAGCATAAGCTCCCCCTATGATAAACAACTCAATACTCAAATCTCTACATACTCCAAATTGGTTCAAGGTTTTCACATGCTCTTCTCCCCCTTTGACATGAATGACAAAGGTTCCAAAAATCATGATTTTGGTACCTTTGAACTAGCTTACATATCTGAATATCTGAACCATACCACTAACTACTCCCCTTCAGTAGAAACCACCACTCATCAATCTGGATCACAAGATATCTCTTTGAAGATCACCAGATTGATGCAAATCCATGTATCTTAGCTATCATCAGGAGGGGCAATTACCCCTAACTTCACTCGGAGACACTCAAAAGTATCTTTAGGAAAAGGCTTCATAAAGAGGTCTACAATCTATTCCTTTGTAGATATACTCCAATATGACTTCTTCCTCATCCACCTTCTCTCTCAAAAAATGATACTTGATAGATATATGCTCTGTCTTAGAATGCAGTATCGGATTCTTTGAAATATTGATAGCACTTGAATTGTCATATTATATAGAAATAGGCTTATCATACACAACTCCTATATCCTTTAACATTTGTTTCATCCAAATAACCTAAGTATGAATACTAGAAGCAGAAATGTATTCAGCCTCTATAGTAGATAAAGAGATAGCATCTTTCTTTTTACTTGCCCATGACACCAACTTCATACCCAAAAAGAATGCACCACTAGTAGTACTTTTCTGGTCATCAACATCACCTACCCAATCAGCATCTGTAAAAGCACTCAAAGTAAAATCATCATGCTTAGGATATCATAAACCAAAATCAACTATCCCTTTCAAATATCTAAATATCCATTTAACAAAAGTAACATGAGATTCCTTAGGATCAACTTGAAATCTAGTAACAAGACACACAACATTCATAATATCAGGTCTAGTCTAAGTCAAATACAAGAAACCACCAATCATAGATTTATATCTAGTTTGATTAGCTTTCGAAGAATCATCTTGTTTTGTTAGCTTACATCTGGTCACCATAGGTGTACGAACTGTCTTTGAGTCATCCAAACCAAATTTATTCAATAATTCCTTCACATACTTGCTCTGAGATATGAAAATACCTTTATCCAACTGAGTAATTTACAATCCCCAAAAAAAATTCATTTCACCAATCATAGACATCTCAAATTCATTATGCATATCTTCGACAAATTTCTTACATCAAGCAATCATTTCCTCTAAAAATAATATCATCAACAAAAACTTCAACAATCAAAATGTTATTTTGATCAATCTTGAAATAGAAATTACTATCAACAAAACCTTTATTGAATTTAAGCTTCATCAAATACTTATCCAAGATGGCATAGCTAGCTCTAGGGGCTTGTTTCAATCCATACAATGCTTTCTTCAACCTGCAAACCATGTACTTTTCATCTATCAACTAAAATCCATCTGGTTGTTCAATATAGACTTCTTCTAGATCACCATTGATAAAGGTCAATTTGACATCCATCTGATAAAACTTGAAATCTTTGTGAGTAGAATATGAAAGAAATAATCTAACAACTTCAATTCTAGCTACCGGAGCAAAAGTCTCCTCATAATCAATACCTTACACATAAGTCTAGCTTTGTTTCTAACAACTTCACCCTATTCATTCAACTTATTTTGGAAGGCCCATTTAGTTCCAATTACATTTTTATCCTTAGGTCTAGGAACAAGTTCCCTTGTATTGTTCTTTTCAATTTGATTCAATTCTTCTTCCATATCTTTAACCCAATTCTCATCTATACATGCTTCATCAACATATTTAGGCTCAATCTTATAAATCAGACAAATTTCTTTACCAAGTATTCTCCTAGTCATCACAAATTTATTCTTATCACCAATAATATGATTTTTTTGAATGATTCAATCTCTCATACCTAGAAGTTTTAGGTTTTTGTTGATTTTTAGGCTCTTGAACTCTTTCTTTTGTATTAGCATTAGTAGCTTCTCCTTGATTCTATGTCTTTTCCAAATCAGTCTAAACTTGATTTTGGGTCTTCACTTGGTTTCCTTTATCTGAACTGACATCCTCATCATCTGAATCATAACCACAAGGTCTCATCTATCTTACATTTCCTTCGTCAACCTTAACATTAGCGCTTTCAACCATTTTTCTCAACCTTTTGTTATAACACTGATAGGATTTACTTCTAATAGAATAACCAAGAAAGATTCCTTCATCACATCTAGCATCAAATTTTCCAAGATCTCCATCTCTTTTAATGTAACATTTGCTGCCAAATTTTTTGAAATATCTAATAGTAGGAGCATGTCTAGACACTTAAATTAATTAATTTAATTTCCTCGCATAATTAATTTATTAATTATTTAAATCCCTATAGTTTCTCACTATTAATTAAAAAAAATTAATATTGTCACTATAGTCTAGTTATTGATTTATTCAATAAATCAATCTACCTTTATTCTTCTAAAATCCCTAAAATTAATTCTCTCTAAATCCCCCCTTTAATTAATTGATCCAGGTGATTCCTACAAATCACCTTTTCCTAATCCATCATTAACCTAATGAATTTTTCTAGAAACCCCCTAATCTCACTTATCATTATTCTTCTAATTTTTAATTCCCTCCACTCATTCTCTCTCCTAGTCAAACCCTCCTACAAATCTCATTTTCCCTAATCCCACCAAATCATTCTTCTAATCCATCTCCTAATGAGTTGCTAGTGGTTAATCCTCATGATTAACCACAAAGTCAACTCCTTGTCTCTTCCATCCAACCACCTTCCTTAAATTCCATTTTCCTAGGTGAATGTGAGATTTTTAAAATCTCATATTCCTCTAGACATCTCCTCGCATAGGGAATTTTTAATTCCTCCTTATTTCTCCAATCCTTATGACTATCCTTTTTGAAGAATTTTTAATTCCTCATCCCCATCTATCAAGGAATATTTTATTCCTTCCTCTTCCCTAGGAACATTGGGAAGTCTTCCCAATGAGCCTTGAGGAGTGTGGAGACAAGAAATGCCTTTAAGGCATATCTCTTGGTCTCCACAATTGTCGTATCACCTCCTCTTGGGACATGTGTGCACTCACATGGAATCCTAACCCTTCATCTTGGATCAATTATAGCTCTTCATTTATTCTCCTCTTCTCCTATAAATTGAGGACTCCATCCCCTTATTTGAAAATCACCAAATTAGCTAAGTTTATGTTGTCCAACTGAGTCTAAGAAATCATCCAAAGCATCCAAACTCTACTCAATTTTCCACTCATCCATCACTTAGTCAAAAGACCTCATCCATTCCATCTAATCATCTTGTGCATAATCTTTGAGAGCCATCCACATTCAACAAAGGAGCCAATCGAATCAAGTCAAAGAGGGGTGCATATTTGGCTTCATCAAAGGCTTAATCCGAAGGAGAAGGTATAAAGTTGCAAGGTATAAATAGTTGTTTTGTGTTTTATGTGGTTTGTTTGATGTTTTCATGTTTATATGTGTTTGAATGCTCTATTTGCATACTAACCACCTAATCACACATTGCTAGTTTTTCCCCTCTTCATTCTGGCACGCCCCATGGACCCACGTCCCTAAGATTTAATATTTTGTGGAGTTTTTGTGAGTTTTTTTGTCACAGGTATCGAAACAGCGCAGGTGGCTACAAATTGGTGTGAGTGCCACTGGTTCAGCGCGAGCAACACAAGTTTTAGCGCGTGCCCATGCGCTTTAGCACAAGTGTTTTGGATTTGAATTTTGAACCTGCCTTTTCTATAGGATCCTAGAACAATGCTACCAACAATGAAACAGCACGTCTAATAATAATATTTTCACATTTCCTTTCAATTTAATGTTTTGTTGTATTTTCTATTTTTATTACCTAATTAATAACAAAAAATACTAAAAAAGGAAAAATCCAAGAAAAAAGAAATCTTGTTTTTTAGTAGTTTTACAATCTTTTTATTCTAATTTTTCCAGTTCAGTGTGGGCGCCCAACGAATATCATGGGCACTTTAGTGGTTTGGTGCTCATTTTCAAAAATTCAAAATTTTTGGGTCTCTCTTTGTTGTCTTTTTTTTGCTAACCTATTTCAGCACGTACACTCGTGTTTTAGCGCGTCTGACTCTACATCAGCGCGACTGCGGGTATATTCTATTATTTTTCAATTTTTGTACAGTACCTACTATTTTTAATTTTTTGCCCCCTTTAGCGCGTACTCAGATGTTTTAGTGCCTACGCAAGTGCTTTAGCATGAGTGTCTACATAATAGTACGAGCACTGTTTCTACAGACCTTTGTCTACTAAGAAAATTTTTGAAGTTTTTGCAGTTTTTTCAATTAGTCCAAGACATCATCCTAGACTACTAACAATTGTTTTGTAGCTCGCTTGCCAAAGGATGTATTGATTAAAAACTACTAATCATTTTGTTTTGTAGGTTGCCAAGGAGATACAAACAAATCTTGTATCTTTATTTTTTATCTTAGAAACCTAGATTTAATTAGGAAGGTAAAAGAACTAAAGGGCTTAATTTTGTTTGGGAAAAGTATGAAAGTAGGAGAGTATGCTCTTGTCTATCTAGACAATTAGAAATCTCAACCTTTGGAGCTTTTATAGTTTGTTGAGTGCTTTCCTTTAGCAAGTCTACCCTCTTGATTCGCTTAGGTATTGGTGAGAGAGGAATGACCCAAGTGAGTATGGTCGAACGTGGGCATTCTGACTCACTATAATAAATAGGCCTCTTGAGATGAAAGTTTCAGAGGATGGAGCTATTTGGGAGTTCACTCTCATATTGGGCATTTTGTAGGGCCTTTAGGTCTCAATCATGCTTGCTTGAATACATCTTGCTTGGTACTTTGTAGGGTGATAGGCCTCAATCATGCTTGCATGAATACAAGGAGTGTCTTCAAATGAAAATCCATATTAAGAACTCTAGGATCAGAGGCCACCCGATTCACTTCCAAAAGGTGGATAATCTTTGTGCAAGGGAGATAGTAACTCTCCCAAGAGACTTGCCATATCATGCCCTCATTAGTGTTTGGAATTAGCTAATATGGTATTGGGAATCGATTGTGTGAGACCCAGCAATCATATTCTAATTAGCTATTGGGTATGTACTTGAGTTAGAAAGCAAAGGTTTTCCTCCTCAGCCAATTCCTTAGGGTAGCTTGATATGCTTGATGTGCTTATTTGAATTAATGTCCAATGTGTTTTCTTTGTCTTCTTGCCATGAGTAGAATTAGTCAACATCCTAGTCATTATCATCAAATTCAAGTCTAGTCCACATCATATTCAAGGTCATATCCTAGTCACACAAATTGTTTGAACCAACATCAATCAAGTCCAAGTCATAACAAACTCAAGTCTTCCAAACAAGTCCCAAACTACGTCGAAACTCTATCCATCTCATGTTTTATAAGCCCAAGTTGTGAAAACATCCCAAGAAGTCAATCCACAAACCAATCAAGAAAAAGAAGCTCACACAAGCACAACTTATTAGACGTCAGAAGTTTTAGTGCAGAAATCACAAACTCTTGCTTAAACATAGGACCTTTTTACACCATTACCACGATTATATCTATGATCATAGCAATGAGTTTGTTGCTAGTGATGAATTAAGAGTCTGTGCCCTCCATCAAGGTTCAGGTTTGTATTTTAACACCAACTATCATCAGAATTAGGGTGGTCGCATCCCTTCATACAACTTGCCATCTAAACCAATCATCTATCGAGTTGTGTTCATGCCAAGAATAGCCTAGTCATCAAATTTCTTCTAATCATCACTATTATCTCTCTTTGATCATCAATCCTCAATCTTTTCCTAAGGACTTAACACATCAATTGATCACAAATCAATCATCTTCAATCCTCAAATCAATTCTCAAATCCAAATCAAATCATCCTTTAATCCAATTTAACCTCATTTTTTCATTAAGGTTTTATGCCTTGTGAAGTTTTATTTAGACCTCATCCTTAATCAATCAATAATTTGGCTTTTTGCTTGAAGAGGAATCCTCTCCAAGTACCTTTTCCCTATTCTTTGAGTTGATCAAGACTCTTATCTCGTGTCTTTATTTTGCTTAGGGTGATTAATCAATCCTTAGTAGAAGAAAAACTTTGATCATCATCCTAAGGTCTAAATTTTACCCAACTTGGTCATTACCTTGCTTGTGGCTTCATCAACATCTCCCACCTAAAATCCTCATCCAAGGACTAAGGTGCAATCTTAATCAAACCCGTGTCCTAATCCAAGACTCTACCAATCAATCAAATCCAAATTAAATCCAAGATCCAAGATCCTTGCTAAGTCCTTTCATCAAATTTCTTCTTCCTCTAATCAATCTTTCTAAGGCTATTCTTGTATGGTCACAAATCGATCTCAAAAGAAAAAGATGGCTGAACAACAATATGGCATGTTGGACATTAGTGTCCTATATCAAGACTCTACACAACATCTTACACAAAGTGTGCAACCCACCATCCAAAATAAACCACAAGAGGACCCTAATATGGTCAATCAAGATAAACTCTCTCCAGAGGTGCAAACATTTTTAGAAGATTCTTATAATCAAGAAATGTTGGAGAAATTTATTCGACATAATCCTAGTGCTCCTCTAAAAAATCTCCTTGAAAATGGAGCTCAACTCCCCCCTGATTTTGATAGATCCATTCTTGGTCAACAACCACAAGGATACCTTTCTCCTACTCATGTCATCACACACATTCTCCAAACTCAATCAATTGCACCCCCACCCATCATTCAACCTTAATCAATAGCGCATGTGGCATTTGTCCCTATGGTCTCCATTTTGCCTTCTTCCTTCTTAGCATCTATGGCAATATCAAATCCGATCTCGTCTATCCTCCAACAAGCTTCTATGACATCTTCTTCTACCCGTCCATACATTTCTATTCCACAATCCTCCATCCCTCTCAACAATGTCACTAACTTCTTTCGAGCTTCACTTCCTCTTGTCACAATAATTTGTGAGTCGCAACCAACTGTCACTCAAGTCCCCATGACATCGATCATCCCTGCTTCCTCATCATATCAATACATTAGTGGTGGTGGTCCACCTTCCATGACTCATCTGATTCTAGGGGTAAACATAATTCATCATGTCCAAAATCCACAACAAGACCCCATTAAAGAGATCTAGGACATGAAAAACATATCAAAGACATGAAGGAAGGGACTAACAAAAGAAAACCTTACTCATTTGAGGAGTTTTGTCCTTGTCCTTATGACTCATCTATATCAGTTGCACAATACCCACAAAGGTTCAAAATGCCTAAGTTAACAAAGTATGAGGGCAAAGGGGACCCCTGAGACTATGTTTGTGAGTTTCACATCTTATGTCAAGAAGTCTTCTATAGTGAATTATACCTTTGAAGGCTCTTCCCTAAGAGTCTCACGAGAGATGCTCATGCATGGTTCTCATCCTTACCTAGAGGTTCTATCACCTCCTTCTTGGACTTAGCAAAAAATTTTGTGGCTCACTATGCCTACAAGATTTTCAATGATGTTTCCATGATGGACCTTTATAACATGAAACAAAGGCTTGGAGAGACTTTTGCTAACTTCTTGCAAAGATGGTGACATCTTATCAAGAAATTCTAGTGGGACATGCCAGAACAACACCAAATTGAATTATTTCAAAATAATCTGGTGCCCGAACTATCAAGACATTTAACATCTCAATGTATCAAATCTTTCCAAAAATTAAATGACAAGGGCCTAGCTCTTGAACATGTCTTGTTAGAGGAAGGAACCTTAAAAAGTTGCCAAAAATCAAGTCAAAATTTGTCCTCTTACCATAATGATAAACCAAAATTTTGGTCCAAAAACAAGAACGTTGTCAATGATGGTATGCCTGATGCAAAACAAGTTTCGACCGTGGCCACTCCTCCAAAGCCACCCCACCAATCGCCAATTCAAAAATCAAAATCAATCTCAAAAGCCTCATAACAATGTCTCAATCCAAGGACGACCACCCCGATCTAATAACAAGAGTCTGAGAGACTTTACTCCTCTTGGTGAGCCCATTGAAGTGGTGTTTCAAAAGCTTGTCCAAGTAGGCATAGTGGTCTTCCTAATAACTCACCCGCTCGACCCCAATCAACCCAAACCTAGATGATATAATGAGAATGAGTATTGTGAGTGTAGACACCCAAATTTGTCTACTTAATTAAATGAATAGTTAGTGTTTATTTGATTATTTAACCATCGATCAACAATTAATTAAATTAATATTTAATTAATTCATCTTAAACGTCTTCTCCTATTAATTAAATAAATTATTCAATTTATTTAATTTAATTCATTAAACCATATTCTAAAAAATTAATTAAATAAATAAAGCATATTTGTTTAATTAACCCCTCTCCGCATTTAAAATAAATCAACATTTATTTAAAATCCCTAAAACTCTCCCACTTGCATTCTCCTACAAATGCAAGTTGCATAATTTTAGTTGAAATAAATGAATTTTATTTTAATTAAAATCCACTTTTATCCTCACCCACTTGCTCACTAACTCCCTTCTAGACTCTTCTAACCCCATTCTATACTTGTCTAACCCCTTCTAATTAGCCTAATTACCCTCTCCAATCATTTGCACATCCCTTAAGAAAGGTCACTTCTCAAAACAACCCAAAAGTCTTCAATAACCATTAAAGGCTTTGTGTCTCCAACAAGCTAACATCAAAAGTCTTCTAAAACCATTAAAGGCTCTTACATGACCATAAATGGTAAACTCAAACTTAACCTTTGGTTAGAGACTTTCTCTCTCACTCAACTATCCTTTAACTCATGGGTCTCTTCAAGAATTCATTGCTTTAACTATGGTTATCGCTTTTACTCTTTCACAAGAGTTTATCCCATGGATAATAGATTTATCCAATAATCCAACCCACATGAGGTTACCCTCATGTCTCCTTGGACATTAAATGCATGTTGACACTTGTCATCATGGGATTGGGTTGAAAGCCATCACATGAATCCTAAACCCATCAATCTTGACCCTTCACAAGTCCACTCGATCTTAGCCATTCAATCAACATATTTTCCTATAAAAGGACCTCATTCCCCAAGCAGAAGAGGCAATTAGAGAGCATTAGAGAATTGTTATTATAGTGAAATTCATATAGACATTAGAAGCTTTCTCATAGCAACCCCTTTAAACTTGCATAAGCATTTATTTATCATCTACAACCATCTTGAATCTCCATATGGCATCCATGGATAGTGCTAAAAGCTAATATCTACACTCATTTGGGACTTGGAGAGGGGAGAAACAAGGGAGAAGCATGAAAAGGCATCATGGAAGCATCTTAGAGAGACTCTTCTCCTTGCTTTTGTTTTGTTAAAATTCTTTCATGCTTTATGAAATCTCTTTTGATATGTTTGGAATGGTTTCTAATTCTTTGTTTTAGTTTTATGGTTGAAACTAACTTATTAACATTGAACTATGTTTTTGCCTTGTCCCTATTTCCACGACAACATTTGGTGAATTCGACATGAATCGAACACGCAATTGTCTGATCTTTTTTTTTTAACTAACCATTATGAATTTGCAGATTTTCATGCACAGGCGGAGTTTTGGCACTTTTGCCACCAGAAATAGTGCTTTTCACCCTTTTTAGCACTTTTGTAGTGTGGTTTATCACCCTGTTACTAGTCTAAAAATTTAGAAGTAGCACTTTTGTTAGGTTTTTCTAGCGATTTTGTTTGGTTTTCTAGTGCTTTTGTCATATTGTAGCCCTTTTGCATGATTTTATAGCATTGTTAACTTATTGTAGCACTTTTGTTCTCTGTCTAGCACTTTTGTATCAGACAGAGAGCTAATTTTGTAAGAAAAATGAGGTTTTAGTCTTGTCAAGCCCACCATTTTGCCTAAATTTTTAAGTGGATTTTGCAGGTCTAACAGTTTGTTGTAGGTTTTAGGAGTTAGTTTAAAAAACATTTTAATTTCTTTGGTTTAAAACAAATTTGTCTTGTTTTTCAAACAAAGGGATAAAATAAACTTCATCGTCTTTTGGTACACTTAAAACACAACTCAAATTTTATTTTGGTGCATAAAATGAATCAAATGTTTCTTGTTTTTCAAACAAAGGGATAAAATGAACTTCATTATCTTTTGGTACACTTAAAACACAACTCAAATTTTATTTTGGTGCATAAAATGAATCAAATCTTTCTTGTTTTTCAAACAAAGGGATAAAATAAACTCCATTGTATTTTTGTGCAACTAAAACAAAAATCAACTTTTCATTTGGTGCATAAAAAGAACCTCATATCTACCTTTTTGCTACAAAGGCTACATGACTTTATTTTTGTTGACCAGGTTTTTGCTTTCCAAAAGTTTGTCAAGTGTCAAAATAGTTTTTATCTTGGTTAAAAAGAACACCATATCTATTGGAGCAACATCTCCAAGTAGCAAATAGATCACATTTCAATGAAAGGTTAAAAAGAACAAGTGTCTTTTGTGTTTGGCATGCTTGTGCAAATTTGTAGAGTGGTCCTAGTTCTAACACACACTATCCTCTCCCTTGGCTCTTGTGGTCCTAGGTGCAAGAGAAAAGTGTTAGTAATGCTCTATATTTTCTATTTTTAAGAGAGGCCTGCCAAGAGACACATCACTCTTGGGCCGACCTTGTGTAGTAAATCCATCAAGCCTCTATAGAAATCAGGTGAGAGCGAAAGTTGTAGCCTTGGCTGTAGTTGTTCCTACAATGTAACTTGTCGAAAGGACATATTGGCCCCACCATGAGTTACAAGGCTCTTAAGTGAGTCACTGCAAAATGAACTTACGTCTAAAGACATCGAACATTACTAGACACCTCTTATTTTAGAAGCCCACTCATTCTATTGATTCAGGATATTTGTGAAAAGTTCAGTGCAAGAGCATAGATGGTTTTTCTCCCAAGATACTCACCATACATATTTCCTTGAGTAGAAACAGTGCTTTTTGAAAGGCTTCTTGTAGCTTGATGAAATTGATGACTCCCCCATCATAGGGACCACCTATCTGTTATGCTCACACAAGAATTAGTATATCACATCCTTACCTTCTACAATAGGATACATAAGGTATGTAGCACCAAAGTCAAAAAAATATTAGGTTATGGCCTGAAAATATCACAACTGGCCATTACCTTAGGGATAAAAAGTGTTTGAGTGATCTTCATCTTGTTTCATACTAGTGAAAATTTGGGCTGACTTTAGGCCTATGAACATACATACATTTATGAGAGTCAAAAAGTTCATGATTGGGTTGCTTTAGACCCACACCTTTTGTGCCATTTTTTTGAAAAAGGCAAGAATATGTGCATGTGTGCTTGACGTTTTTTCTTGTCAAAGGATTCAAACAATTGAAAAAAGTTACACCCCAGGAACAATCTCAACAAAACAACTTCACACATTCTTTCAAAAAGCTACCCATGCTTCATGTTTGGAAATCTCTCAAATACATCAAAAAGTTAATTTATAGAAAAACCAAAAAGAAGAAAAGTGAAAAGAAAACCCAAAAAAGAATAAGTTTCTTATACAAAAACCATAAGTTGTTGTTGAAACATCATACTTTCATCCATCAATATTGTTATTTTAGTCACAGTTTTACCGATGACTTTGAATTAGAACCACTTGCATCACAAGCTTTCTTTCAAAGAAGGGCTCTATCATATAATCACAATCACGGTCAACACATTCCTCCATCACACATTCCACAACCCGCAATCACTTACTAGAGATTCCTAAGTTCCCATAATCCCCCTACATTTTCTTCCATCTTTCTCACTTCAAAATAATTTTCAAAAAAACAAATCATAGTCCCTTAGTAGAAATTCAAGATTCAAACTCATTCCAAACACATCAAAAATTCATTCAATTCTCAACACAAAGAGGTCTTGTCCTTCGTCCTTTTGAATATTGCTTATCATATGAATGGAATTACTTTCTAGTGTGTCTTTACATCTAGGATCAAACATCCTAAAAGGGTATTACTAAACATCTAGATAGGTTAAAACTAGTCACTGAGTGCATCCTCTCATTACTAGGTAGCTTGTGTTTGTAACAACACAAACCTTGCTACACCTCATCTCAGAATTGTTAAGACATTAAATGAGAAATTCTAAAGAGGACTTTGTTGATACCCAACTTTTAGTGTAGGAGATCAAACATCCACAAACACTTCAACTCATCATCATCATCCTAAAATATCTGAGCTATAAGAAGGGATCATGCATCCACTTTTCCATTCATCCCATTCTCAACCACACACTTTTTTACCCACAAAAGTGTGCTTCAAACATGGATAGGACTAGGTCTTTGAGTCATCGACAAAATCAAAATGAAATATGGGAAGAAGAAGAAGTGAACATTAACCCCTTTTCTAGAAGAGGGGACCTAGAGACCCCTACACAAGCATAAATAGAAGACACACTTAGCAACCCTAGATTTAATAGACTTTTTGAAGAAATTCTCAAAGGAAGTGTTGATGCCCATTTTCTGAAACTTGCTCAAGAAGGAGCCAAAATTCCCATTGACTTTGATGTATCACAAATTAAGGATGTACCAGAACAAGCCCAACATAGCCATCGACAAGAGAAAAATCATGGTGAAAGGGAGGCAAGGAATTCATGTAACTATGATGATAACTGTCAACACAGAAACATCCCCCCTCCTCTTACAGAAATGGATATGTTAAGACAACAAATGCAAGATCTAGCCCAACAAGTGCACTTAGGAGGGACACACAAGAAATATGCTCTCGAAGATATCTGCCCATATCCATTTGATAGAAACATATACATGCCTCCTTTCCCATGCTTTGATAAATACAAAGGAAAGGGAAATGCTAGAGATCATGTGCAAGAATTTTTCTTTGCTTGCTTAGAGGTTGCATATGAGGACACATATTTAATGCACCTCTTTCCCCAAAGTTTGGGAAGCTCAACCATGCAATGGTTCTCATGCCTACCCAGTGGGATCAGGACCTTTGAGGACCTCGTACAAAAATTTATCACTCATCATGCACATAACATAGAATGAGATGTCTCCATGGCTGATCTATGCAATACAAAAAAAAAATAATGGTGATTTATTCTCAACATTCTTACAAAGATGGAGACACCCTTCTAGTGGACGTTCCTTTCCCATTCCCGAAGAGCAATTAGTTGAAATTTTTATTTCAAACTTAAATGAGGAAATGGAATTTTACTTAGACATAAAATGTTCTGACAATTTCAAAGATGTCATAGCTCAAGGACTTAAAATAGAGAAAGCCCTTGTAAAAAATGGACTTCTCAAAATATACAATGACAACAAGGAGTGTCCAAGACTAGCCTACAACAGTGACAAACCAAATTTTTGGGCTAAGAACAAAAACATTATTAACGATGGTGTTGTGGACACACGAACTATCAAAATCACCCAACCCATAGTCAAAATTATAGGGGTTGCAGATAATTACAACAAACCCACTACCAACCTCAAACCAATCCAGGAAATCAATCTTCAAACACATAGCAAAAGGAACCTAAAAATAGATACCCGACTTACAAATCCAATCGCACCTACACATCCTTGGGGGAATCTCTGGAAAATATTTTATGCCAACTCATCTCTTCTAATCTTATCACATTACCTAAAACATCACACTATGAACCACAAGTAAAACTTTCTTGGTGGAGAGATAATGATTATTGTGAATTTCATAAAGGCAAAGGGCACAAAACAAACAATTGTCACCGATTAAAGGATACCATTGAAGACCTCATTGATCGAGGTGACATAGAAGTGGATGGTCACAATGCAAAAACTTTCAATACTAATCATACCATGTTCAAAAATCCACTCCCATCATATGAGAAAGGAGGTCCTCCCATCAAGGTAAGAATCAAGATAACACGACAGATTATACATGTGTAGCCTATACCTATAATATCAATAGTCTTTATGATGCCAATGAACAAGTTTCTACCATTACCATCCAAGGCAAGGATCCTACATGAAATGTTGTTACCCACCATAGAAAGCTTGTCTTACCAGGTGAACCATCAAAAGCAACATATGTTCCCAAACATTATAACCTTATGGACCAATTAGATAAGATGCCAACACTTATCTCTATACTAGAGCTTTTGTGTATATCCCCCTCATATAAAACTATCTTAGATCAATCTCTCCAAGAAGCATCAGTTCCAATCGACTTGAATACAGATAAATTTCAAGTCATCGTTGGGAGTCTCAAATCATCACCATGTATCACTTTTGTGGAGAATGATGATGCATCCTTTCAACAACAGCATAATGACCCTCTCCACATTAAGGGATTCAAACATAAATACAGAATCAAGTGAGTATTGATTGATAATGGAGTTTGCCTTAACATTTGCACATTATAGTTAATCACAACATTGGGATATGAAGAAGATGTAGTAGATGCCAGAAAGAGGATCACCATGAAGGCCTATGATGATGCAGAATGCTCCTCTAAAGGGTATGTCACTCTACTAGTCAGGGTAGGACCCATGGTGAAGAATTTAGTTTCTCAAGTCGTTGATCTCCCTCTTCCATACAATCTCCTATTAGGTAGACCATGGATTCATGTCATGCAAGCAGTACCCTCTACTTACCATCAATGCATCAAGTTCCCATATAACAAATTAAAGATGACTATCCTTGGTGATGCCAACTCATTCTCTTTTTCCAACCATATAAGTCATCAACTTGATATCACAGTTCCTAGCAATAGAGAAGCCACCACCTCATCATCTTATATTCACCCAACAAACCTCACCAATCCACCAATCCCTACACCCAAACAAGAAAAGATGAAAATGAAAGTACAAGATGAAGGCCCAAGAGAGTATAATATTAGTCAGCTTTTCTATGTTGGCCAACTACCCCTCTCACCTAGAACTTATGGAAAACCACAATAGTCACTCAAACCACTTGTTGCATACTACTACACTTGATGGATTCATCCCAGGTAGATCACAGGAACAAGAAACTATTGATGAAGATTTGGTAGAATAGATCTACAAAGACCCTTTCGACACATCTAGACAATAGGTTAGGATCCTAACAGAAAGGTATGGTAAAGGTTTTACCCTAATGCAAAAGATGGGCTATGATGATCATAGTGCATTAGGATTCCACAAGCAAGGTGTACAAGAGCCATTGTAACCATTGTTACAAGCATGAGATACAACTGGACTCGGATTCAACCTTGGTTCAGGAAGTTCTTCTAAGCTTAGGATTCCAAGCAAACATAAGAGGACCACTTCAAAGATCACCCCTTTTAGAAGCAAGACAATATCTATTGCCAATCAACCTCCTAGGTCTAAATTTTCAAGTTAGAAAGATACTCCTCAATTTACTACAAGTAAGCAAAGGAGTTATATTGCCCACCAAACTATCATTCCAGGGATAAGACTCTTGTCTAATTAAGACACCCAAGCAACATCAACAACCCTATTAGATAAAACCCCTGCAATAACTATCAATAAACCTTTCACATCCACAAACATCCCTATAACATATAGTGACAGAGTTCTAAGGAGTGATTCTGAGACAGATTCACATGAATACGAGTGGGATTCTTCATTTTCACAATCATCTAATGGGGACACTTTTGAGGCTAAGAAAGTTGAAGGAGATGCATTTATTAAAGCCTTTTGGGACCTAGTTAATGAGGATACTTCAAATAGGTCACCTCCCAAGCCTGGTTATGAAGAGGATAGTACTAATGATGATCTTGGTTCCTCTGTACTTACCATAATCGATGCATCCTATGAACTTAACCTAATTGATGAAGCAATGTCAATTATTCACCCTAAACTCATTGAGTGGAACCCACAGGATCCTCCACACCTTGACACCTTCCAAAATGATGATGCTATCATAGACTTTCTAGAATTATAGGATGACATACCAAGCGAGGATCACAAAGCTTGGTATGCTATCAAACTTAACAACGCAGCTTACTTTGGAGAGAATGCCACACCTTTCAGTCACAAAAATATTACAATCAAAACAGGATCCTCAAGTGAAAACCACACTATGGCACTTGAAGAAACTAAAAGAGTAAAAACAAAAGACATATCTATGTGCAGGGAAAGCAGGCTGCCAAAACGTGAAAATCAGTTTCAAAGTGTGTCCACACACCAATGAGACTCTTGGTGCAAGTTATAGGAGCTATATTGAATAGCTCAACTTCCCAAGGGGTGTCCCATTGTTCTTTATCACACATGATCCCTCAAGTCAATGCCTTTTCTCTTAGATCACTGAGCAAAGTGACTTAGGAATGACAACTCCAAGAACGAGTGATGTTTGATTAATTTAGCATGAATGCATTCCTAGATATGTATGATATTGAATCTATGATGATTAAAACTAGCATAAAGATGATGACAATTTAAAGGATTAGTAGACTTATCCTAGCATGATATACTAGTCTAACATGGATATGCTATGATAATTAAAATTATTTCTAAAATGCTATTAAGATGTTTTTTATCAAAGAGAGGCTAAATGCTTAGTAAAATGACTATAAGTTCTATGCATGAAATACTTGGATATATGAAAATGAGAGAATGCAAGCTCTATTTATAGCGAAAATAGGGCAATGGATGGTCTAGATTGGATAATCTTATCAAGGGCCAGGATTAAAAGTTAATCAATCCATGTTTACAATTCTCACCAATGAAATGGTGACAATTATCAACAAGAGACTGTTTGAGAGGAGATGTAAGAAGTATTAAATGCTTGAGAAGACATGAAGGTTACCTTAGGAGGTAAGGGTTAAGGTTGGGTTAGGGTCATCCATTGGATAAAACTTTTATCCAAAGGATAAACTCTTGTGCAAGGGTTAAAGAGATAACCAAGGTTAAAGCCATGAATTCTTGATGAGACCCTTGGGTTAGATGGCAGTTGAGTTAGAGAGAAAGTCTCTAATCATGCAAGAAGGTTGAGTTAACCATTAATGGTTATGTAAGAGCCTTAAATGGTTTTCAAAGAATTTGGAGGCTTTGAGAAGTGACTTCCCTTTGCTTAGGATTGTGACAATATTTAGGAGATGGATTAGGCTAACTTGGAAGGGATTAGAAGAATTTAGAAGGGGTTTTAGGAGACAAGTGGGAGATGTAGGAAAATGCAAGTGGATGGAGGAGGATTTTAATTAAAATAAAATTACTTTATTTCAATCAAATAGATGCAACTTGCATAAACACAAGTGGGGGATTAAAATAAATAAATTAGATTAATCTGCAAGGATCAATTTAATTAAATGTAAATTTAATTAAAAAGGGAGAAAGGGGAATTAATTAAATAGTGATTTATTTAATCAAAGGCTAGAAAAGGCTTAGGTGAACTTAATTAAATAAATTAAGTAATTCCTTTAATTAAATAGATGAATGGGGAAAAATTAATTATTTATAGAGGAATGGGGTTAAAATGAATATTAAATATTCATTTAGGAAAGTGGTCAAATTTATACGTCTACATTTTGCCCCTCTTTGAAGTAACGTGTGTGCACATGTTGATTTGAAAGAAAATTTGTTGGATATGCTGTCAAAATTTGACTGATATGATGTTGTGTGTCAAGATATCGATATGATGCCCCAAATTTGATGAATGATATTGATGATGCCCCCTCGGGATATGAATCAAGGATTTTGAAAAATTATTGATTTGACAAGCGTTTTAATTTAATTGCATTTTAAAATTTTGATTGTGATTGTAGCTAGGAAAAGTGGAAATCATCAAAGCAAGTAACAAATTTAGCCTAGTTCAATCATGAAAACTAAAATGCAGTGATAACAATCCTAAAAACACTCAATAAAGACATGAAAACAAGACATCAATTCAAACGCAAACCATTGCAAACTTGAATGTCTCCTTCATGTGGCTCCATTGTCCTTCTTTCTCCTTCAAATGGCTTTGTTTGTGGATCTCACCTACTAGTGCATAAGCATGATGTGAAACCAAGTAGACAAGATGATAGCGCAAGAATACTCGAAGCGTGATTGATTCGACCAGGGATTAGGGATCTTGATTGAAGAAATTCATCCAATTTATAGACAAATTGGAGAAAAGATCAGATTAGCATGAAAGTGATTTGAATGGAAATTCAAATCAGGAATAGCAAAGTTATGACAAGTGTATGACAAGTTGCTATGCAAGGATTTATGACAGTTTATGACAATTTATGACAAATTGCTATGCAAGAATTTATGACAAGATTTTGAAATAGAAATAGACATTTAGGAATTTAGGAGAAATTAGAAAATTAGGTTAGAAATGATGACTTGGAATTTAGGAAATTGATGAAAATTAGGTAAATTAATTAATAATTTTTCATTCATTAATTAATTTACAAAAATAGGAGGAATTAATTAGCCAATTAAATAAACATTTAATTGTGACAAGAAGACTTAGGATAAATAAATAAATCATTTATCCTAAAGAGAAAATGGAGAGAAAATGACAAACAAGGTTAAATGAATAAATCATGAAACCCTAAAAGATAAATTAGGAATGCAAGGACAATAATTAGGTCTTAATGTAAGATTGATTTGATGTTGATTCAATCATGATTTTGAATTGATAAATGATTTGATTGATAAATGCACTGAGGAATAATGACTAAATTGATCCAAATTGACATGATTGAGAAAGACGACGATTGATGACAAATTGATCGCAAGATGATAAGATCGATGACAAATTGATTGCAAAATTGAAAATGACAACAATCGATGACAAATCGATCGCAAAATTACAAGATCAAAAAGAGGACAAAACCCTAATTAGGATTGATGATGTCAAAAATGATGACAAATTAACATGCACATTGATGTGACAAGATAAGATCGATCAAGATCATGACTAAAGATTGTTATCGACAAGACCAAATTCGAAAGCGAGACAACTGAAGGATGCAGAAGAGAGACTCGATGCTTGCAAATGATAAAGACTAAGTGCGAATCATAGGAGAAATGTTAATGCGACGCAAGACCTTAAAATAAGGCAATGCGCCAATGTTAAAGTATGACTCTACAAGCATTGACCATTTTTAGATGTCTACATTTTGCCCCTCTTTGAGACAATACAATTTTAAGCTTTGTTTCAAAGAACAATAATGAAGATGCCCGAGACACTGACAATGACATATGCATGCCCCCTCGAGGGATTGGCCTAAAATAGCCTGAAAAGAGGCCAATTGATCGATAAAAGTGATAGAAAATTATAGGATCGAATAGACTAACAATCAGAGACCGGATACACAAAGGACAAGCAATTGATGGTATAGAAGACTATGACTAGCATAAGATGGAGAGAGTGCATGTCCATCTATGCACTGACAAAGATCTATAAATGAGACAAAGAGGGTGAAAAGAGCTCATTTGCACTAGCCAAAGAGGAGGATTTGTTGCTCTAGAAAAGGATGGTTGCAGAGAGATGGAAAACATTCCAATGGCAAATCACCTCAGAGAACGGGTATGCACTTACAGATGACCGAATGACACGGGAGTAGCAGTATGTATCTCAAAAACCCATATTGTCAATCTGATGATTTTGACTTGCTTGCGAGACATTGCGAGGCCCATAGGGAATGCAGAAATTGACTTTTGTGCCTGTGTAAGCACATCCTATGCTTGTGTAGTGTATTCCGCACTTGTGTAGGGTACACAGGCGTAGTTCAATGCAACACAGGTGTAGGACTTATCACACAGGTGCAGTTGTGCATTGGGAACCCTATTTTGGTCCGAAACGGCATGCGAATGATCCAAAAAGGGGGGATAAGAATAGGATAGGTCAAAATAGAGTAGAAACACCCTAATTTGGACATGAAACAAGGAAATGCAGCCCGTAGGAGCAAACCCTAAAACTAACAAAATGTGCCCCAATCGTGATGCAGAGTCGACAGTATCCGTTGATCATGCGGGAGAACCGACCAGACTGCTTCATGTTACATAATAGACTCAGGAGCACAGATAGAGATACATTAGTAGGACTTGGGATATACTATATCACATTCATGCCTAAGATTAGGGCAAACATAAGACTGCTTACCACACTGGTAGAGCGATGGCATTCAGAGACTTCCTCATTCCATCTGGCGACTGTGACACTAGAGGATGTATGGCGCATCCTCCGCATTTTGATTCATGGGGAGATGAGAGAGTATGACCCAGTGACAGGGAGAGATGCTTTGTGTAGATTATTTGAGTACGATGTGGATGATCTAGATATCGTCAAGAGGGAGATTGGCTAGGAGACCATGGCATCAGAGTATGATCGACGATATGTGGTGATAGCCATGGTTATAGCATGCCTACTAGCAGGGGACAGACGAGGACATGGATTCCCTATTGGATGGGGAAGAGTGCTAGAGTGGATGGTGATAGAAGGGATGGTGTATGCATGGGGACCATGTGTACTGGCTATGCTATATTTTTAGTTGCATCAGATAGCATATCAGGGGGTTCAGACTTTAAGCTGTGGAGTCACATTGTTATAGGTATGGGCATTTGAGCACATAGCCATATGTCGACCAATTGTAGAGAGATAGGTATTACCACACTGACCATATGTGTACTACTATGGGGGAGCACTGAGACAAGGTCCTTTCAGATATATATTATATTGGCAACATGAGCTAGACAGATTGAGAGAGTTCACATGGAGGCCATATCTTGATTGCCCTAGATGGTCAGATGATAGTGATGAGCTATCGTATTGTAGACAGGAGAGATACCTGATTGGGTGACTAGTGAAGTGCCAGAGAGTGATTGAGATGTACCTTCCAAAGAGAGTCAGATGACAGTTTGGAGAGAGGCAGGATGTACCTAGAGGGACTGCACACTTTGCTCGATCTCACAAAGAGACGAGTCAGTGGGGGAGGATGATTCAGCCACACATAGCATATGCTAACTTCACATAGCTATAGTAGAGATAGTGGAATTGGAGATCAGATGTGGTGGATGTCGAGATGATAGAGGAGTATGAGCGATGGTTTGCACAACGACGGCCAGTGCCATTGACAGATCCTGATATTCCAGTACCTAGGAGACAGGAGGACTTCCCACTCGCTAGAGAGGAGGAGGGAGATGATGAGGATGAGGAGGATGAGGGTGGTGATGAGGATGAGGGGGATGATGAGGATAGAGATGATGAGGGGGATGACGATTATGAGCTAGATTCAGCCGATCAGGAGTCATTGCAGGATATACCCATGGAGCTAGAGACAGCTAGGATAGAGGAGATGGAGATGTGCAGGGCTACCATAGCAAGCCAGCATGATCATATTGCAACTTTAGAGAGACAGAATGCCATCTTGAGGACAGAGCAGGATCAATTCAAAGCAGAGATAGCCAGACTCACAATGGCTCGAGATACAACAATAGCTCAGGCACAGCAAGAAGAATAGAGAGTCACCGAGTATATTGGGTCGATTAGGGATGCCAGTGCATGTGAGATGGCACAAATGCTGGTAGAGACCAGAGAGGAGATATGCCATTGGAGGACACTATATGAGAGTGCAGTTCCACTAGAGCAGAGATCAGCTTCATATCGAGCACGATCGAGGATAGAGAGTAGGGCACGCTCTTGGAGGTCATTGAGTAGCATAGGGGTGAGTGGACCTATGAGACCACCACAGCCAGGACCAAGAGGGACATCATCTGTAAGACATGGCAGGGATGAGGAGGATAGAGGGAGCACCCAGTGATAGAGGCACGTGCTCCTTAGAATAGATAGTTGACATTATGTAGTGTGATATTGTATAGTCAGCCTGTGGGCCATACTTAGGATAGACAGTCCAATTTTGTACTCCGATATTATTGTGATATGATATGATATGCATCGATATGATGGGATGTAATGTGTTATGACTTATAGTTGTTTTCCATGTATGGATGACTATTGCACTGTTTATTGTGGAACATGTATGGATATATTTTTATTTTTTTTGTGTTTTTGATGCATTTATAATGCAAAATGGATAAAATGCTTGATATGATGCTTGATGTGATGCAAATGTACTAACCAATGAATGCAAGATGCAGCATATGTGTTTGGAGATTGGAGCACTAGATCAGACTGACTATCCGAACTGACGGAAGAAATGTTAGTAAAAAGAAATGAGACAGAGGATAGTTAGAGACGAAGAAAAAATTGCTTTCAGTAATGCACTTTGTAGGTGAGAACCTTTATTTAATATAGAAAAATGGATGCTTAGCATCATGGCATTGAAGGCCAGAGCTGAAATGCAACCCTTTTTTGCAAAAGACAGACACATCGTAGACAAACAGCAATCACAACAAAAAAAGAAATGGACCATGAACCATCCCGATCACTCTAAATCACTCAGTGACATCATCAAACAACATAGGAACATGGTCGAAGAGAAATCAGTAAATTATAAGACTTGCTAATTTCAACAAGTCAAAAAAACATCTTGATCTTCATTGTCAAAAGTTGAAAGTGTTGATAGGACGATCATGTTGTCTAGTTTTAGAGAATGCGGTACCCCGTCTAAGATAGGACACAGTCTGGTTTTGAGTATACCACACCCTGTATAAGACCCATGATAGTGTGCCAAGGACGAATGATATTGATGTTGATTGTTCGATTGAGAAGACAATTATGATCAGTTTGAATGTTTGGTTTGATCGAAAAAGGTCATCTGTTGATGCATGATTTCATTAAAGCACCATGTGTGATTGTATGTGGTTGGAGGGATGCTCAATGATCTGTCCATGCACAAAGGCATATTTTTTTGTTTTGCTTATTGCGAGTTTTATAATGTTTTTTGTTTTTTTGTTCATTTTTTCAAGACTTTATTTGATGTTTAGGGATTTTTTTTTAGGACATTTTTTCAATTTTTTTGGATTATTTCAGGACATTTTTAAAAAAATTTTTTGGGATTATTTCAGGACATTTTTCAATTTTTTTGGATTATTTCAGGACATTTTTCAAATTTTTTTTGATTATTTCAGGACATTTTAAATTCAAAAGTTCCAGTGATTGATAATGACAAGGGGAACGCACCCAATGCACATCTGAAAGACATATATATAGACCGAGACCAAAACATATGTACAAGAAACTGGAGTATGCAAGACAATGATGTTGACCAATCACGGGCTTGGAACAGGACATTGGGTCAGGACAAATATAGACATGATAAACTAGTCGAGAGAAAGCATAGATAGAGGTCATGACAGATGACGGAGCAATGATCTCGTTACACATGGCACCTAATTGCCAGGTTTTCACCATGGTACTTTCACAAAGTGCCTGTTTACTGGGTTTTCACTAGAGGGCGAATCATTTTTCTTTACTTTTTTTTTGCTCTTTTTCTCTTTTGTTTTTCACTTTTTTTGTATTTTTTTGCTTTTTTTATTTTTTTGTATTTTTCAGGACTTTATACTTGAAGAAATGCTGATAGAAAATTATGCCCAGTACTTGTGAAGGTGCATGCTATTTACAAGATCGGACAAAGGTTCACCTTCTGGAGTGGCAAGTTGATATGCCCCCAAGCCATAGGCTACAGTCACTATGAAAGGCCCAACCCAATTAGGTTCAAACTTGCCTTTGATGATGTCAATAGACTGTGCATTCTTAGGGTTTTCCTTTAAAACTAGATCTCCCACTTCAAAGTGTCACCCTTTGACCTTCTTATTATAAGAGCAACAGAGATGGTTTTGATATTCTTGCAAATGTGTCAGGGTTGTTTGACGTTTCTCATCTAACATCTCAAGCTGATGCAATCAAGAGGCTCTGTGCATCTCATCATCAATCAGATGTTGCAAGGAAACATGCAAAGAAGGAATCTCCACCTCCAAGGGTAAAATGGCTTCCGCACCATACACCAAGGAATAAGGTGTTGCGCCAGTAGGTGTGCGGATAGAAGTGCGATAAGACCATAATGTTGGATTCAGCTGTACATGCCAATCTCGACTAGCATCATTGACAACCTTTTTCTAGATCTTGATAATGGTTTTATTGGATGCTTCGGCTTGACCATTACCCTGTGGATAGTATGGACTGGAGAAACGGTTTTGGATATGAAAATTTTCACAGAGTTCCCTGACATCTTTATTCTTGAAGGGACGACCATTATCTATGACTATGGCAAGGGGAACCCCATACCGGCATATGATATAATTCAAGAGGAATTTTGAAATTTGTACACCAATAATATAGGTCATGGGGATAGACTCGATCCATTTTGTAAAATACTATGTGGCTGTAATGATGAACTTGTGTCCATTTGCAGATGTCGGGTGAATCTTGCCAATAAGATCCAATCCCCATTAAGAAAAGGGCCATGGAGATATGACAGAATGAAGCTCTTGGGCTGGTGCATGAATGTAATTTCCATGGATCTGGCATTTGTAGCACTTCTTAACAAAATCGTGAACATCTTTTTTCAGAGTGGGCCAATAATACCCAGCACGAATCAACTTTTTGGCTAAGCTCAAACCATTGAAATGGCCCCCACATATACCATCGTGAACCTCGTGTAAAGCCGTTTGTGCTTCATCAGAATCCAAACACCTCAGGAGGGTATGATCAAAGGAACAACGATAAAGGGTGTCGGCAATGATGACATATTTGGCTGTCTATCAGATGAAGGCTCGGCGTTGGTTAGTGGAAAGGTTAGGTGGTAAGGTTTGGGATTTCAAATATTGATATGCATCATTGTACCACGAGGAGTTAGGACCAACAAGAACACACATCACATCTGCTGTCGGAATGTCAAAAGAAGGGACAAGCAACTGTTTGACCAAAAATTCACATTTGTCCATATTGTGGGGCATATTTAACATGGAAGCAATCGTAGCCATTGCATCTGCCGACTTGTTTTGCATTCTTGGAACTTGATTGAAATGGATAGCCTTGAATTTTATCCTGAAGAAATCTACCATATGCTTGTAGGGAATAAGCTTTTCTCTTTTGTTTCATAGTCATCATTCACTTAACAGATGACTAACTAAGAATATCCATAGACTTGTAAATGTGTGATGTTCTAGTGGACTGCTACTCGGAGTCCTATGACCAGAGCTTCATACTCTGCAATGTTATTGGTACAATGAAAAGTTATTCTGTAGGACTTGGGAATAGCATCACCTTGAGGGGTGACAAACAATATGCCTACTCTAGACTCGAACTTGGTATGGGATCCATCAAAGTATAACTTCCATTCATTAGAAGATGTGAGAAAAAAGACTGATTCATCCGAAAAATTTGTCAACATGGGATGATCATCATAAATAGGAGCCTCTGCAAGTTGATCTGCTATGACTTGTCCTTTTATTGCTTTTCACTCCCTATACTCAATACCAAATTCACTGAAGATCATAACCCACTTTGCTAGGTGACCCATCAAAGTTGCTCTGCTAAGCAAGTATTTCAAGGGATCAATTTTTGCAACCAGCAATGTCTGGTGATTTAACATATAGTGTCGGAGTTTTTGTGTTGCAAAGACCACTGCTAAGCATGCCCATTCAATAGTTGAATATTTCAGCTCATAGCCTACAAGTGTCCGGCTGATATAATAAATAGCTCACTCTTTGTCGTTCTCATCTTGTTGGGCCAAGAGAACTCCTAGTGTCATTTTAGTTGCAAAAATATACAATATAAATGGCTTTCCTTCTATAGGAGGCATTAGAATAGGCGGTGACAATAGATAATCCTTAAGAGCTTGAAATGTTGATTAACATTGCTTATTCCATTTAAAAGTGACTCCTTTATGCAATAGATGTTGGAATGGATGACATTTGTCTGCCAATTGAGCTATAAACCGACAGATTGACTATAGCTTTCCTTGCAGACTTCTTAGTTGATAGAGATTAGAAGGAGGAGGCATGTCCATTATTGCGTTAACCTTAGCTGGGTCGACTTCGATGCCTCGATGAGAAACAATGTACCCTAGTAATTTGCCGGCTGTAACACCAAAGACACACTTCTTTGGATTAAGTCTGAGCTTGTAGGTCGCCATTCGGTCAAAGATTGGGCCCAGGATGGCTAGATGACTATCTCTAGTGACAGATTTGCATAATAAGTCATCAACATAGTCCTCCATCAAAGTATACATGAAATCATGGAAAATTGTCATCATCACTCTTTGATATGTTGAGCCTACATTTTTAAGACCAAAGGGCATCACATTCCACAATAGGTACCCCAAGAACAGGTGAATGCTATCTTATGTTGATCTTCAGGAGCAATGCAAATTTGGTTATAGCCGGAGAAACCATCCATCAATGAGAGCATCTCATATCCAGTAGTCATGTCAACTATTATGTTGATATTTGGTAGTGGAAAATCATCTTTACGGCATGATTTATTAAGATCCCTAAAATCCGTACAGATTCTGATGTCCCTAATTACCTTGCTAATTGGTACTAAATTTGAAATCTAGTCTGCATAATCAATGGGTCTAATAAAGCCCACATCTAGTAATTTTTTCAGTTCTACCTTGACCAAAAGAGCCACCTAGGGATGCATCTTTCTGAGTTTCTATTTGACAGGCTTGGCATCTACTTTTAATGGCAAGTGATGAAGGACTAATTCTAGATCAAGGCCAGGCATATCTGCATAGGACCATGCAAAGCTGATCTTCTTCTCAAGAAAGAAATTGACAAAATCTATCTTTTCCTATTTTGATAAAGAAGCAGTGAAATGAATGACCTTAGGGTTGTCAGGTGTACCCAAATTGATTTCTTCAGTCATTTCCACAAGCAATGTTGATTTATCCTAACTTGATAGGGGTATGTCCACTCTTCCACCTTTGGGCGCCTCAGAGAGGTTTTCACTCGTAGGTACGTCTTTTATTTTTACTTTTTCATGGTCAGAGAGTGCCTTACGGTTTTCACTCAAAGACCTATCTTTTTTATTTTGTATTTTTTCTTTTCTTTTTTCATTTTGATGACTGGAAGATGGAGTTGACTCCCCAAAATATGTTGTGGAATCCAGATCAATAGCAAATCCTACCTTATGATCACCTTGTGGTATGCCTTCCTGTAGTCCAAGGAATTCTGCAATTGCTTCGTCATTTTGAAAACAATCCAATGATGACATCATCACGTCGGGTTCACCAATTAATGTAGCTAGGAAATGTGGAAATCATCAAAGCAAGTAATAAATTTAGCCTAGTTCAATCATGAAAACTAAAATGCAGTGATAACAATCCTAAAAACACTCACTAAAGACATGAAAACAAGACATCAATTCAAATGCAAACCATTGCAAATTTGAATGTCTCCTTCATGTGGCTCCATTGTCCTTCTTTCTCATTCAAATGGCTTTGTTTGTGGATCTCACCTACTAGTGCATAAGCATGATGTGAAACCAAGTAGACAAGATGATAGTGCAAGAATACTTGAAGCGTGATTGATTCGACCAGGGATCAGGGATCTTGATTGAAGAAATTCATCCAATTTATAGACAAATTGGAGAAAAGATCAGATTAGCATGAAAGTGATTCGAATGGAAATTCAAATCAGGAATAGAAAAGTTATGACAAGTGTATGACAAGTTGCTATGTAAGGATTTATGACAATTTATGACAATTTATGACAAATTGCTATGCAAGAATTTATGACAAGATTTTGAAATAGAAATAGACATTTAGGAATTTAGGAGAAATTAGAAAATTAGGTTAGAAATGATGACTTGGAATTTAGGAAATTGATGAAAATTAGGTAAATTAATTAATAATTTTTCATTCATTAATTAATTTACAAAAAATAGGAGGAATTAATTAGCCAATTAAATAAACATTTAATTGTGACAAGAAGACTTAGGATAAATAAATAAATCATTTATCCTAAAGAGAAAATGGAGAGAAAATGACAAACAAGGTTAAATGAATAAATCATGAAACCCTAGAAGATAAATTAGGAATGCAAGGACGACAATTAGGTCTTAATGTAAGATTGATTTGATGTCGATTCGATCATGATTTTGAATTGATAAATGATTTGATTGATAAATGCGCCGAGGAATAATGACTAAATTGACATGATTGAGAAAGACGACGATTGATGACAAATTGATCGCAAGATGACAAGATTGAAAATAACAACGATCGATGACAAATCGATCGCAAGTCGACAAGATTGAAAATAACAACGATCAATGAAAAATCGATCACAAAATGACAAGATTGAAAATGACCACGATTGATGACAAAATAGATCGCAAGATGATAAGATTGAAAATGACCACGATCGATGACAAATCGATCGCAAGATGATAAGATCGATGACAAATTGATTACAAAATTGAAAATGACAATGATCGATGACAAATCGATCGCAAAATGACAAGATCTAAAAGAGGACAAAACCCTAATTAGGATTGATGATGTCCAAAATGATGACAAATTAACACGCACATTGATGCGACAAGATAAGATCGATCAAGATCATGATTGAAGATTGTTATCAACAAGACCAAATTCGAAAGCGAGACAACTGAAGGATGTAGAAGAGAGACTCAATGCTTGCAAATGATAAAGACCAAGTGCGAATCATAGGAGAAATGTTAATGCGATGCAAGACCCTAAAATAAGGCAATGCACCAATGTTAAAGTATGACTCCACAAGCATTGACCATTTTTAGACATCTATAGTGTTGAATGCACATTATTGATTCATCTCCTAAAAATGATGTTGATAAGGTTAAAAGTGAGAAAAATGAGGAAAATACATGCCCCACTTACTAACCTTGTTGACCTTTACCCTATAAAAAGGTAAAAGGTGATTTTATTCTTATCATTTGCACATTTGTCTACTCGTGATTGTGGCATTTTAGCTCTGACGAAGATGTCGATTCCATATGCTTCACACCAATTTGAGCGCATTCATCAATACTAGAGGCTTTCTGCATATGGCCCACCTATAAGTGATCCAAAACATTCCACATTTTTATGATTTTGCTTATTTTGATCATGTTTTTCATTTTTTAGTTGAAAATTTGTCATTTTAGCTTGTAGATGTTTTTGTGTACTACATACGATAGAGAAGATAGCGTGTCGGCTTAACCTAGTTAGGTTAGCATTTAAATTGTATTCTACAACATGTCGGTAGGTTAGGGTAGCATGTCGAGTGCTTTAGCACATAGGGTAGACAGGTTAGTGCACAAGGAGAAAAGGATAGCGTGTTGGGTAGAGTTGCGCTTTGGGTTAGCAGGGTAGCATAGTACCAAAACTAGTTAATGCATAGAGGGATTTAGTGCATAGAGTAAAGTGTCTAGCACATTGGTGAAGAAAGATGGCACATAAGTAGCAGCTTAGCGCGTAGGAGGTCTGTTGTGGCGCGTATGGTCCAAAAATGGGTGAAGAAGGTTTAGGAGACTACATCGAGGGTTGAATAGATTAGGTAGATGGCTTGGGGGTTGGTAGGTGCCTACTGAGTGTTTCAAGATGGGTTTTGAGCCAATGTTTTGCCTGCTGTGATGATGTCTGATTCCTAATATGATGATTTTTGGAGTCTGCTATTGAAATTTCTTTCTATATGAAGTTCCAAGATGGTTAATTGTTTTGATGAGGATCCTAATTTTCTTTTGATGTTGGATCTTTGATTGTTTGCCTTGCGATATGAGTTTGATGTCCAATATGAGTTATGATTCTTGATTTTTGATATGATTCCTAATGTGATGCTTGTGATATGGTGCTTTGATATGGGTCAAATTTTAGATATGATGTTTGCGTTATGGGTCTTTGATTTTTGATATGGGTCAGATTTTTGATATGATGGTCTTTGATTTTTGATATGGGTCAGATTTTTGATATGATGCTTACATTATGGGTCTTTGATTTATTTCTCGATATGATTCTTTCTTGAGATGTTTCATTGTTTGAAGTTGATTTTTCTTTGACTGGATACATCAGATAGGTGTGGGAACTGATGATGGACATCTATTATTTTGTAGGCACAACTTGGTGTACTTCACTCATGAGAGTGATTTTCATGATCATGGTCATTGATTTTGCGATTGTCATAGGCTGATAGGGATGCGATTGATAGATGTGGTTTATCATCCTTACTAGACATGCCTTGGTATATCATTAATCGAGGTTTGCTGACAGCTTTGGCAGAGAGGTGGCACAGTGACACAAATACCTTCCACTTAGCTACAAGCGAGATGACAGTCAAAGCAGAGGATTGTTATCAAATTTTGTGGATTCCTATAGTTGGGGCATTGGTGCCATATGAGAACACAGAGGATGGTGGGACAAAGGCTCTCCATCGCATCTTCTAGGATGATCAGATTAGCGAGTACGAGATCCCTCGGTAGGAATTTGTGGATTTGGATTATGCTCCATTACCCTCGGTACTATAAGGTTTCATTGGCGGATTTTTGTGTCCCGACCGTAGGTCAAAGGGACTAGTTGTGGGATGGGGATTGGTGTTAGAGGATATGGTCACATGAGGACACAGGGTTGCATGGGGCTCCTGTATGTTAGCCCACCTTTATAGGGAGCTTCACCAGGTGGTGTATCAGGGATACATGAGTTTATCAATTTGGGTGACATTACTACAAGTGTGGGCTTTGGAGCACATTCTTGTGGCGAGACCTATAGCACACAGGGATAGGCTAGTTGGTTGGGCATACATTTATGGTTACATAGGTGTAGTTGTCTAGAATAAGATGGCAAAACTAGAGCATTGGTAGAGAGCGCTGGATTATATTGATATAGTCACTTGGAGGTCATAGATGGATTGTGAGGTGTGGATAGAGGATGGGCTAGAGATGCCCTATGTTTACATGTTGAGGTACCTGATCGGGTGGACACCCTTTGTTATTGAGCGAATCTTGTATAGTTGTGTTCAGCAGCAGTATGGTATACAACAAGGGATGCCATAGGGAGCTTTCTTGTATGCTTGTTAGAGATAGGATGTGCCAGAGTGGGGGCTGACCATAGATAGTGAGGTAGCGGTGGAGGAGTATATGTTACTGGCAAGACAGATCTAGGATTATGGGGTTGGGTTGTGGATGCTAGGATGACAGAGGAGTTTTCCACTTACTTCATGGCACATGTAGTGGCATGGATATCTGATCCAATAGAGATGGTACCTTCTATTGATGATGAGGAGGATGAGCAGCCACAAAGGTGAGGCATTGCTAGATGAAGAGATGAGGAGGGAGAGGAAGTAGGAGAGGGAGGTGGAGATGATGAAGGAGGCGGAGGAAGAGATGGGGGAGGAGGAGGGTTTGGAGGAGATAGAGGAGGTGAAGGAGGTGGAGGTGGAGGAGGAGATAGAGGAGGTGGAGGAGGTGGAGGAGGAGGGAGAGGAGATAGAGGGAGAGGAGATAAAGGAGGTGGAGGTGGAGTGGTTTTAGATAGGGGACGAGGGAAAGTTTTGGGTGCTGGTAGGGTTGGCAGGGTAGGTGCAATGCTAGCAATAGTGGGAGGGATAGAGGATGATAGGAGACCTTCCAAAAGGAGGAGATCTAATATTCTACCTCCACTAGTGCCTCGGATAGGGACAGATGTGGGTGGGACCATGACACAGGTACCTATTTAGATTATGGTACCTACCCATCAATAGGATTTGTAGATTAGAGCACTACAGGTCATGGTGCAGGTGTTGCAGGCATAGGTATTAGCACATCAGTGCTAGATTATGCAGATTATGGTAGAGCAAGATACAGAGAGAGAGCATTAGGGCCGGGAAAAGGATCTTGTTGAGAGTTTGGAGAGAGAGAGGGTTGGTGCTCCGATGAGGGACACATTGAGAGAGATACGATATATGGCCAAGGAGGCCGAGTACTATAGGAATTTATATGAGGAGATGGTCCCTAGAGACTAAAGAGCTCCTAGCTATGCAGCTTTTCAATCTATTCGTAGTTAGATGAGGATGGAGAGAAGAGGTGTTATGGGGCCTCCCCGACGTGATCTACTTGTTGGAGATCCAGGAGCTGGGCCATCTACCACAATACCATCAACCTCAGGAGATAGTCATACCTGAGAGACTTGTCTCAGTTGTATTTTGATGATTTGTTGTATTGTGACAGACATGATATCCCTTATACATTTCAACCATTTTTGAGATATATATGTATATATAGCCCTGATTTCTTTGATCCACATGTGACGTGTTATGGATAATGATTTATGATATGCATTATATTTTGATATTAGATTTCCAGGATGATGATTTGATGCTTAGATAATAATGTTCTTGATTTTGATGATGATGTATGATCCATGATGAAATAAGAATATGATGATGCATTGTTGCCTTGATTTCTTTGATTTATGACATGTATCTTGAAAATGAGATGTATGATATGATAATGATGTGAGATGTATCTTGAAAATGAGATGTATGATAATGATAATGATGTGAGATGTATCTTGAAAATGAGATGTATGATATGATAATGATGTGGGACTAATGCAAGATGAAATGTGATTTTAGGATGATATGCAAGTTTTAAAATGATATGCAACTAAATGTAAGATTTTAAAATGATATGCAATTTAATGCAAGATTAAGATGATAATGATGATATGTAACTAAATGATCACCTTCATTTTGTCATTGTCATTCCTATTTAGTCACTTGATTATGCTTTGTTTGTGTTTGTCATCATTGAGCTTTTGATATGTTGAAATTTTAGACAAGCATCATGGTATATTTGAACCATAATGGCCTGAGTAAAACTTACATGGATGTTTGGTATGGCAAGGTGACACAGGCATCGAGGTATAATTGAACCAAGATGACCTGAGTGTTGCTTGCATAAAAAAGACAAGAGTTAACCATTTTTATGTGCAAAGTGGAAAATGTTTCCAATCATGTCTCAAGACAAATTTGCACTATACAAGTGATCTCCTCATAGACAAAAAACCAAAAAAAGAGTATCAGATTCCTTCGTTGCTTCGCTAGCTCAATGCATCCTCGAGGAGCTCTGAAGATCTAATGATTCAAAATTTAAGATGCAAAATAGTCAAAACTTTATGCAATGTGTAAAAAAGTCATAATTCATAAAATCATCGATCATGTGTGTGTTAAATTTTACAATCGGATAATGGTCTAGTTTCTAGCCTAATGAGCAATTGTTGACATTTGTTCTCTCAGTATGTTGCGATCATGGTTCGCTTGTTCTCATCTAAATGTTTAAGTGAGAGGAATCCTACCCTTAGTCACAGATATCTATCGATGTGGATACATACATTGATCACCAAGCCATGGTGGGATACGAAATGGAGAAACTGCTCGTTTTGGATAATCAAGGACAGTGACTACACTAAGTATGTCTGGGATAATGCTGCGTGAAAAGTGTTGGGCAATGGCCTTTAGCTAAGACTAGATATATCAAAAGATATAAATATTGATAGATAGAGGATCTGTTCTCTCACAAATAGCATCTGTTGTCAGGTTTTCACTACTCTTTTTATTGCACTTTTTGTTTTGTTTTTGATTTTTTTGTATTTTTTTAATTGTTTTTATTGTTTTTCTTTTTTTGTGCATTGGATGACTTAAGTATAGAATTTCTTTAGATGGATAATGTTGGCTAGTTCATCAAGCACATCCCCTTTTGAAGTTGTTAGCTGATAGGCGCCTGATCCATAGGCTGATATAATGACAAAGGGACCCAACCAGTTAGGTTCAAACTTCCCTTTCTTTTCTCTATCCTATTGATTTCTTGGATTTTCCTTTAGTATGAGATCACCAACCTTGAAACCTCTTGGGATTACTTTATGATTGTATCTTTTTCACATGCGATGTAGGTATGCTTTGAGATGATCATAGGCATGTTGTCATTTTTATCCAGAAGCTCTAGTTCATGCAACTTGTTTACCTGATATTCCTCATCTGGTATGAGGCCTTTTAAAGATACTCTAAGAGAGGTAATTTCTACCTCAAGAGGTAGAATTGATTCTAATCCATACATCAAAGAATATGGCATAGCCCCTATAGGTGTCTTAATACTAGTCTTGTATTCCCAAAGTGCCGGATTGAGTTGTACATGCCAATCCTTACCTGCATCATTTATTGTTTTCTTAAGGATTTTCAAGATTGTTTTATTTGATGCCTCTACTTGACCATTCCCCTATAGGTAGTAAGGTGTGGAGAAGCGATGTTAGCTTTTCAATCGCTCACATAGCTCTCGCACATCTTGACTTTTGAAGGGACTCCTGTTGTCTGTGATGATGGAACTGGGAATGTCATATCTGCAAATGAGGTAATTGAGAATAAATGAGGCAATTTGTTTTCCGTTTACATTGGTCATGGGGACGACTTCAATCCATTTTGTAAAATGCTTTGTTGCAGTGATAATGAATTTGTGCCCATTTGAAGAAGAAGGATGAATTTTCCCTACTAAATCAAGTCCCCATTGGCAGAAAGGCCAAGATGTAGTAAATGGTTGTAGTTCTTGTGCTAGTGCATGGATCAGATTACCATGAATTTGGCATTCAGGACATTTCTTTGCAAACTGATGGGACTCTCTCTCCATTGTTGGCCAGTAGTATCCCCATTTGCAAAAGTTTTTTAGCGAGAGTGGGACCACTTGAATGCATACCACAGATTCCATCGTGAAGCTCATGTAAGGTCAAGTCACATTCATTATGATCAAGGATCAAAGAAGTGTACTATCTAGACCTCGACAGGAAAGTGTGTCAGCAATTAAGGTATAACGGGTGACTTGTCGGATGAAGCTGCATTTTTGGTTCTGAGAAAAGTCAGGTGGAAGGGTATTGGTTTTGAGATATTCATAGATTGTCCTGTACAGAGGTGACTTCGAATGGGTTAAGCCATAGATAACTTGGGATGTGGAATTGTCATAGGCTAGGGAAGATAAATTCTCTACTAGGAACTCATAATGACTTTGTTTCTCTAGAATTGGTAGCAGTGAAGTGATAGTTTCCATTCCATCGACATCTTTGTTGTCCAACCATGGTATTTTCTCGAAGGTGATATGTACAAAGTATTGTTGAAGTCATCCACCATCTACTTGTAGGGCATTATTTTATCATCCTTTGTCTGATATTCATCATTGATTTAATTGATAGCTAATTGAGAGTCTCCATAGACTCTTAATTCCGTGATTCTCCATTCCACTGCCATTTTGATTCCTGTTACCAGGGCTTCATACTCAGCGATGTTATTAGTGCATGGAAACATTAGTCTATAAGATCAGGGAATTGTATGCCCCTCAAGAGTGAAAAACAATATGTCGGCACCAGATCCATGTTTTGTGTAAGATCCATCAAAGTACAAGGTCCATTTTTTGGGTGTGATAGTGAGTATGTCCATGTCTAGAAATTCCACCTGCATTGGTTGTTGATTTGGTAGCAGTGCTTAAGCTAGTTGATCTACAATTACCTATCCTTTGATAGCTCGACATTCTGTGTACTGGATATCAAACTCCCTGAGAACCATGACCCATTTAGCCAATCGGCTTGTAAGAGTTGCTTTGTTGAGTAAATACTTGAGTGGATCAATTTTTGCTACCAACTTGATTGTGTGAGCTAGCATGTAATGGCGGAACTTTTGAGAGGCGAACACCACAGCTAAGCAAGCCTTCTCAATGAATGTATAATTTAGCTCATATTCATTTAATGTTTTGCTAATGTAATATATAGCTCATTCCTTTTCTTCTAGATCTTCTTGTGTTAGCAATGCCCCCAGTGATACTTTAGTTGTTGATATGTAGAGGATGAGGGGTTTGCTTGCTATTGGTGGTACTAGAATAGGTGGATTCATTAGATATTGCTTTAGCTAGTGAAATGATATGGCACACTTGTCTTCCCATCTAAAAGGTATATTCTTGTGGAGCAGATGGTTGAATGGTAGAGATTTATCTGCTAGTTGGGCTATGAATCACCTGATGGATTGCAGTCATCCTTGTAGAAATCTAAGTTGGCTAATGTTCCTGGGAGGTGGCATCTCCATGATGGCCCGTACCTTGACTGGATATACTTCAATGCCCTTTTTTGACACAATGTATCCTAATAGTTTACTTGATGTGACCCCAAAGACACACTTCTTAGGGTTTATCTTGACTTGGAATTGCTCCAATATTTGAAAGATTTTATCTAATATGCCCAGATGTTCTGCTCGGGTGAATGACTTAGCCAGTAAATCATCCACATAGTCCTCCATGAAGGTATGCATCATATCATGAAAGATTGTCATCATTGCTCTTTGATAAGTTGCCCCAACATTCTTCAAGCTGAAAGGTATGACATTCCAACAATATGTTCCCCAAGGACAAGTGAATGTTGTTTTATCTTGATCCTCTAGAGCTATCTTGATTTGATTATAGCTAGAGAACCTATCCATTAACGATAGCATTGCATGGACTATTGTTAGATCCACAATTATGTTGATGCTGGGCAAAGGAAAGTCATCCTTTGGGCATGCTTTGTTGACATCTCTAAAATCTGTGCATATTTTGATACTTCCATCTAGTTTTGAAAATGGTACAATGTTTGAAATCCATTCAGGATAGTCTATAGGTCGAATGAATCTGATGTCTAATAACTTCTTTAGTTCAGCTTTGACCATTAATGCCACATGCAGATTCATCTTTCTTAATTTTTGTTTTACCGATTTAGCTCCTGGAGCAATAGATAAATGATGCATGATCAGGTTCAAATCTATTCCGGGCATATCAGCATAGGACCAAGCAAAACTAATTTGCTTTTTTGTGAAGAATCTAATAAACTCTAGTTGTTCCTCTTCTGTTAGTGATTTTGCTAGGTGTATGTTTTTAGTTGCTACTTATGTACCGATGTTTATTGATTGAGTTGGCTCAATCAATATGGGTGACCTTTCTTGATAATGTTCTAGAAGAGTGTCAAGTCTCCCATCCTTAGGTGCCTTAAAAAGGTTTTCACCCTCAAATGCATCCTTTATTTTGACTTTTTTGTGATCTAGTGCTGCCATTGGTTGGTTTTTAGCATTAGATCCTTTGTTTCTTTCATTTTTGCGATTGAGAGACTTGACACTCTCCTAGTTGCAGATATCATTACTTTGTTCGCTGGTAGAGCTTGTTTCTAGTTTAACTGGACAACGGATTCATCATCTGGGAATATTGGTATGTTATGGTTTTTCAGCTTCTTCCCAGTCTATGAGATCAGGAAATACGAGTGGTAAGGAGTTGTTGGGTGAGTTGAGATTGGCTACGGTGAGTGTCATGATATAGGCATTGTAATAGTTGTTTGGGATATTGGGTAGTTTTATAATATTGGCAAGGTCTTTGATGGTATTATCTTCAATGTATCCTTTCTTGTATTGTTGTTGTTCGCTCTCACTAGCCTAGTAGATATGTCGTGATCTGAATTCAAGTGGTCGAGACTCTACGCTTTGTCCCTCCTAAGAAAGGGGTGTGTATGAGTGGATGGTATCTACCTCAATGTCCTCAGTAACATCTGAACAACTACCCCATTCATATTCATTAGAATCAGTTTCAGAATAATTGTCCTAAATCATTTCGCTGCTTCTAACAGGTATGTTGTATGGTGAGAACAGTTCCCTGATAATTGATACTATTTTTGTTGTTTGTTCTGATTCAGAATCAGAGCCTTCTTGTACTCTTTTCATTTGTTCATACATTGTCTCTCGGTGGTGGATATTAATTTCTTTGAGTTGTGGCTCTACTCTTGTTTGAACAGGTTCCTGCACATGGCAGAAAAGGATGAAGCTGCACCTATTAGGAGTTGGAGAATATGTTGTATATTATCTGGAGAATGATTTCATCACACCGAGCACCTATCCATTCATAATGGAAGAGATAAAGGTAAAGTAAGAACATATCCAAGCAATGATTGAAATAACATCCGCATTGACCGATTTAGAGTTTAATGATCTAGAAGGATGAAATGATGCAAAGGCAATGTGGGACAAGCTCATATCTGTGTATGGAGGAGATGAACATGTTCAAAGAGAAAAAGTGGATAGTCTAAGAGGACAACTTGAATCTATGAGGATGAATGAAGGTGAGAACATAACCCGGTATAGTACAAGACTAAAGGAGATTGTCAATCAAATCAAAGGAGCAGGTGGAACTATTGAAGAAAAGGATATAACAAGTTGTTAAGAACCCTTCTATCGGCCTATGCAATCCAAGTCTCTGCAATCAATGAATTAAGGTCTGTACCTAATATGCCAATTTCTTTAGATTCTACTATTGGTAAGCTACATGCATTTGAGTTAAGTAACTTTGATAACAATGGGTCATCGGTAAATAAAGTTGAATCTGCATTTAGTTCTTTTCATATTGGTGAATCTAATGATTACAATGATAGAATGAGTAAGTACACTAAAGGGGATCATAGTGGAGCAAGTGAAAGATTTCACAAGAACATGGAGGAAGTACACAAACTATATGAGGAAATCAAAAAGCAAGAAGAGTTTGAAGCACTATTAGCCAAAAGGCTACCAAGAGGCAAAGGTAAGTATAAAGGAAAACTACCTTTTAAATGTTTCAATTGTGATAAGATAGGACATATGGCTTCTAATTGTCCTAACAAAGATTCTACTAAAAAGAGAGATTATCGAGATGATAGATAGAAAGATAATAATTACAGAGGACAGTGAGACTTCAGATGAAGAGATAGAGAGTCATGCTTAATAGCCGATGAGGAATCCAATGATGATAAATCAGATGAAACTGATATAGAGGAAGTAGTTTATGTGGCCATCAAAGATGGATCAAATGAAGAAAGGTATGAAGAAAAATCCCTTATATCTCACATAAATACTAATGATTCTTGGATCATAGATAGTGAATGCTCACATCACATGACAAGTGATAAACACAAGTTTGTTATGTTAGAAGACTATGATGGAGGCTATGTAAGATTTGGTAATGATGCACCATGTCCGGTAAGAGGTAAAGGATCCATAACACTTCTTGACAATGCAAGATGCAATGATTTTTATTGGGTTGAAGGTTTAAAATACAATTTGTTGAGTGTAGCATAGTTAAACAATACAGGATACAGAATAGAATTTCATAAAGTAATTGTGAAAGTTCATGACAAGCATGGAAAGTTAGTTTCTACCGGGACACAAACAAAAGGTAACACATTTCACCTTGACTCAACTTGGAATAAATGTTTGTATGCAAAGATAGATGATACCTAGTTATGGCATAAAATTTTTTTGTCATTTAAATTTTGATAATCTAATCAAAATAAGCAAGAAGCACCGAGTAAGAGGTCTGCCGAGTCTTGAAAAACCTAAGAATGCTATGTGCCAAGGATGCCAGATGGGTAAAATGATAAGATCAAGCTTTACAAGAAAGTCCTACACTTCTAAGGGAATTTTAGATCTTGTGCACACTGATCTTTGTGGTCCTATGATAGTTCAAAGTTATTATGGTGATAAATATTTCATATTATTTGTGGATGATTACTCAAGGATGATGTCAGTAATGTTTTTAAAAGAAAAATTAGAAGCTTTTCAAATGTTTAAATGGTACAAGGCAAGAGTTGAAAATGAAATAGGAAGACAACTGAAATGTCTTAGATCAGATAGAGGAGGAGAGTTCACATCTGATGAGTTCAACTTATTCTGCAATGATCATGGTATAAAAAGATAGGTCTCTGCACCGAGAACTCCACAACAAAATGGAATTGCTGAGAGAAGAAACAGATCTATTATGGATTGTGCCAGAACCCTAATGATTGAAAAGAAAGTGCCACAAACATTTTGGAGAGAAGCAATAAGCACTGCAGTTTACACCCTGAACCGAGTACAACTAAATAAAGATACTTTGAAAACACCTTATGAAATTTGGTATGACAAGAAACCTAATGTAATTTATTTTAAAATCTTTGGAAGTGGATGCTATGTACACAAGGATGATAGAAATGGCAAGTTTAATCAGAAAAGTGAAGAAGGAACATTTCTTGGTTATTCTTCTAGAAGTAAAGCATTTAAATGTCTGATCAAATCATCTAACAAAATAGTAGAAAGTGCAAATGTGAAAATTGATGAATTTGCATAAAGAAATGATGAAGGAAATTCCAAGGAACTAGAAGATTATGATGAATTTGTCTATGTTCAACTGACAAGTCCTACCGAGAAAACTGCAAAAGGAAATGAAGAGAATATCCAGTTACCAAGTGATGAAGAAGATCATACAGAGCCTACCGAGCCTGTATTAGCCAAATATGTCAAAAGACATCATGCACCAAGTCAGATTATAGGAGATAAGGATGATCCAGTGATGACAAGGAACAAATTGAGATAGAACACATGTCTGATATTTGAATTTGAACCGAGAATAGTAAAAGAGGCATTTAATAGTGAAGATTGGATAAATGCTATGATAGAAGAGATTGATCAAATAAAGAAGAATGACACATGGACACTGGTCCCAAGACCGAAGGACAAAAATGTAATTGGTACAAAATGGATTTTCAGAAACAAGCTGAATGAAAAAGGAGAGGTCATTCGAAATAAAGCAAGACTAGTTTGCAAAGGTTATGCCCAAGAAGGAGGAATTGATTATGGTGAGACTTTTGCACCTGTAGCAAGACTTGAAGGAGTAAGAACATTGTTGGCATATGTTGCTTACAAGAATTTCAAGGCATATCAAATGGATGTCAAATCTGCATTTCTGAAAGGAGTATTAGAAGAAGAAGTTTTTATTGAACAACCTAAAGGATTTACTAAAGACAATAATAAAGATCAGGTATGTAAATTGAACAAAGCTTTATATGGTTTGAAACAAGCACCTAGAGCATGGTATGAAAGATTGCACTCTTATTTAATCAAGATTGATTTTATAAGAATAAGTGAAAACAACAATATTTACATGAAGAATGATGAAAATGGAATACTGACCTCAGCCATATTTGTTGATGATATTATATTTTATGGAAATGACTATCTATGTAAGAACTTTGGAAATGAAATGAGCAAAGAATTTGAGATGTCATTAATCTATGAGATAAAGTATTTTATAGGTTTACAAATACTGCAAATGAAAGATGAGATTTTCATTACTCAATCCAAGTACATAAAGGAATTCTTGAAGAAATTTGGAATGGAGGATTCAAAACTAGTAAGTACTCCTATGACTACCAACTGTAAATTATCAAAGAATGATGAATCTGCATCTGTTGATGAGACACTTTACTAACCCATGATTGGAAAATTGCAATATGTTGTTTACAGCAGGCCAGACATAGCACATGCAATAGGTATAGTTGCAAGATTCTCTACAGATCCTAAAGAAACACACATGACAACAATCAAGAGGATTTTCAGATACTTGAAAGGCACTGAGGATTATGGCTTAGTATATTAGAAAAGAAATGATTTTGATTTAAAAGTTTATACTGATGCTGATTGGGTAGGCAACATTGATGACAGAAAAAGAACAAGTGGAGGAGCTTTCTTTTTAGGAGAAAGACTAGTGAGTTGGCTTAGCAAGAAACAAGGATGTGTTTCACAGTCAACATCAGAAGCTGAATACATTGCTGCAACATTGAACAGTACCAACATAGCATGGATCAAACAACTATTGGAAGGTATAAATGAGAAATTTATCGAGCCAATAACTATATTCTATGACAATACTAGTGTCATTAACATTTCAAAGAATCCTATTATGCACTCTAAGACAAAGCACATCTCTATCAAATATCATTATCTTAGAGAAGAAGCTCAAGAGAAGAAAGTGGTGTTGGAGTATGTTAGCACAAAGGAAAAAATAGCAGATATCTTCACCAAGCCACTACCAAGGGACACTTTTGAGTATCTCAGAAGTAAGTTAGGGGTCCTACCCCTATCTTCTACTCACTGACTGAGTTCGGTGAAAGCATCAATTCGATGACTCTACAGAATATCTTTTTAGGAGTTGATGTTGATTTACACACTTTAGGATGTTTTCTAAAGGTGTGCATTAAACAATATAGGAAATAATATAGGGAATAGGAATTGAAGACATAAATGCTTTGACCAAGACTAAGTTGACACATAACAGTAGGAAATCACTTCATACAGGAAGAAATTATGTTTTAGTTCTTTACTTTTTGGCATTGTTGTCAAAGGGGGAGAAGACTGAAGAAGAGGAGAAGACTAATGTATGGGGGAGAATTTTGATGATAGGGGGAGAGCATTTCAGCATTTCAGAATCTCACAACAATCTGAATCAATTAGGTCAAATCAATTGGTGTTGCCATCAATGCCAAAGCAGTAGATTGTTGACATTTGGCATTATAATAGACAAGGAGAGATTGTTGGCATTTCAATAAGGATATTGAGGAGGTTGTTGATGATTATGGATAAAACTGATTAAGGATGTTTACTGTCTTAATATTATTATTTTGTCATTGATGTCAAGAAATTGATTTTCTAATTCTGTATGATGTTGCCATATCTTGAGAAGTATGATTTGATGAGTATATAGATGTCGGTAAAAGACATAGATATAATATGATAGATAAGGGGAGAAATAAGTTATTCAAAGGGCAACTATTACCCAGTTAGACAATGATGAGATCATGATGATTAGATTGTTTTGATATCCTACATATGTTATTGATTGAAAGGTTAATACTATACTATGTTATTGAGCAAAGAACCTAGTCGGTAAATCCTAAGGTTATCACTATCGGTTAATGAAGGCAACATGTCTACTGAGTGAAGTTTAGTATTTACCAAGTTGCAACGGAGTAATAAAAAAATACATTAAATGATTACATGCATTATTTAATGAAGGAAGTTGATGAGTTGGCTATGATTAAATGATTGGTATGTCATGAATGAAATTTGTTAAAGAATCTATGGCAAAGGAAAATCGGTAGGAAGATCTACAGCTTAGATTGAACTACAATACCCTAGCACAAGTTCCAAGAAATGTATGCAAGTTCCAAAGTAGGGTAAAACATTTTCAAATCGAAGGATAAATTGAACTTGGACAAAGTTTGAAGATCTGATGGCTATGATTGATCATGGGAAATGTGATCAAGGAGATTAAGCAGTTGGTGAATTGTTTATAAATAGGGAAATGTTGATAAACAATGCATGCAGGCAAGTGTATGCATAGGGATGCTACATAGTGATTACCAAGCACAGAAGCTTGAAGACCTATTTTGAATAATAGAGTATAGAGCCCAGCAGATGGACAAGATTAGTTCTATGTCTATATTGTATTGAGCAAATAAGAATCTTCTTTAGCATTTTAGATGTGAAGTTGCAGATAGATTTTTATTATTGTTATTTTGTGAAGTGACAGAGAATCTCTTAACCGAGTGGACTTAACAGTCTTATTTGTAAAACCCTCTAGCAAGGTGACATTCCGATTGAGTGTTTGAAATCCTTTAACAAGGTCACTTCTAACAAGGTGAAGATCCTAACAGATCTGAGGGAAATCCCTTAACCAGGTCACATCTAGCAATGTGTTTGTAATCTTTAATAGGATTTTCTTTTAACTGAGCATACTCTAGAAGAGTATATTTCTTAGTGGGTCTGAAATCCCATAGTGGTTTTTCCCTATTTGGGTTTCCACGTTAAATCTGGTGTTATGATGTTTATATGCTTTTGAGTTTGCATGTTTAGCAGTTTTGGTTATATTACTGAAGTATATGTTACTGAGGTTGAATCTGATGTTTTTATTGAAAATTAAGTTTGTATGATTCACCCCCAGCATCTATACTTATCTTTAAGTATCAGAACTATCACTCTTTGGTGAAATATAACATCAAACACACTAGAAGGTTTCCAAAGCAAAAAGTACCTTTCTTGTCTCCCTTAATCTTTTTCAGGTTATCAATAAGCTCATCTTTTAACCATACAGACACATCTATCTTAGCATTGATGTTTACCATTTCATAAGCATTGTAAATACAAAGACTGGAAACACAATTGAGTTTGTTAGCATGTGTGGCTTTGTATCCAAGAACCATAATTATAAATATCACATTAATGTCCTTAATGTCATTTACTCTAAGTGATCTATTGTCAGATATTGCTCCGATTAGGCTTGTCACCATTTTGTTGGGAATCTTCCTTTTCTTATTAGGTCTACTATTGATTGAGGGTAAACCAGTAACTACCTTAATTGCTTGTTGGGTTATCTTACAAATAGAATCCAACCATAAGAATTCTCCATGTTCTCTACTCAATACAATTCTTACCACTTCCTCTGGAAATTGAGGGATATTTAATATCTCCACAAAACCTAAAGTCTCCACAATCATATGGTTGGGTTTAATAATTCCATGTTCATCACAATGACTTTATTAAACATTTTCATTAACTCCTTAGATCCTAGGTCTTCTATATTGCAATGTATGTAAATCCTAGGGTCTTCTACAAATGCTACACCCTTAGGCATTTTTTAAAAATCTCCTACAGAGTCATCTTGCTTCGCAATTTCAAGAATTATTTTAAATACGGGCCTAGGGTGTTTCACATTCTCCACAATTGTAGGGTTCAGAATAAATTCAGGAACATAAGATGAAGCAACCATTATGAAAAATACCTCTTATTCGGATGTTTGTTGAATGCTTGAAAAACACTTCTCGAATTCGTCTTGAATGCCTTTGCTCGACTTCACACTCATAGAAAGTTTGAATTCTTAGTGAGTTTGAAATGAGGGTTTCCCAGTGCTTTATAGCCAATAAAGTTCTTTAAAACATCATTAAATGCTTGTTGGTTAAGTGAAAACTTAACACACCTATTGGTAAAGAAGAAATGTATCTTCTCACCATCAACTGAGGGTAGAATGCATGATCTTCAACTTGCTACAATACCCCCTAAGGATTTTTCCTTAGTTAGATGAATAATCTCCTATCGATAGAGGATTACTCTGTTCTACCGATGAAGATATAGTTTCATCAATTCTCTGATCTCTTTTCTTAATCCATTGTTTTGAAAATTCTTGCTTAACTTCTTCTACCTTCTCTTTTCTCTTCAAGCTAGATCCTTTGTTGTTTTTCGATGCATTCTTTCTTCTATAGAATTTAGCAATATGCCCAATCTTGTTACAAACATAACAAGCTACATTATTCCTCTGAATAGCCTTTCCATATCCTTGACCGGTTTGTGATTTGCATTGATTAGATAAATGTCCAAATCTTCCACAAACATAGAATTTCACATTCATTCTGCAATTTTCTGAATTATGACCAACTTTGTTACATTTGGGACATTGACCGGTGGGTGAGTTTGTATTCTGATTATTTCTAAATCTACACTGATTTTCTCTATGACCATATTTATTGCAATTGAAACATTTCCCATTAAATTTGTAAGCATTAGGTTGCCTTACCGGTTTGTTCTAGTCTTGATTGTTTGCAGTACCAGAACTTTCTCCAACTTCAAATCCAATAACATTAGTATCTCCATTAGGTTTCTATCTTTTAAGCATGTCATCAAGTTCTTTTGAACTTTTCTTGAATTTGTCTTTATGTTTATTTGTAGTAGCCAACTCATTTTCCATAATTCCAACTTGTCTCATAAGCTTAGCTTTATCATGCTGCATGTGAATCAAGACTATTTTTAACATATCATTTTCATGACTAAGTCTCAGATTTTCATTTCCAACATCATTAAGTCTCCTAGTCAAGTCTTCTTCATTCTTCTTCGTGTCTTCAATATCTTTACATAACCTCATGGTCATATCTTGCCTTTCATTCTTCATATTACTATTTTCTTGTCTCAACTTGTCTACAATATCTCTAAGAGTTTCCTTTTCATCATCATTATTCTGCATCTTCTCACGAAGTTCTTTCCTTTTATTTTGTGCTATAACCATGTTCTGCTGAAGTCCTTTAATGAATTCTTGTGCAGTCCTCAGATCATCTTCAAGTTTGATATTCTTCAATTTCTCTGCATCAAAATCTTCAAGAGCTCCTTCCAACTATTTTCTTAAGTTCTCCATCTGTGCCAGTGTTAGAATCTTCCTCAAGTTGTTAGGCTTTTGAAAATAGAGGACTAGGCTCTGATACCAATTGTTAGATACAATGATAGTCCCAAAGACACTGAGAGGGGGGGGTGAATTAGTGTCTAACCGGTTAGCATAATATTTAAACTTATTAATAACTTTGCATCCCAAAATAGTGTACTGGTAAATAAGAAATATTGCCATAAACAGAAGTAATAGAGACAACATAGAAACACACCATAACATAGGATATTTGACAAGGAAACCCAGTGTGGGAAAAACCTCAATGGGATTTGTGACCCACAATATTTACGCATTGGCCAATTAATAAATACTACTTACAATGAGGGGCCTGCACATGCAGGGAGGCCAACAACGTAGAGCTCACTGCTCAATAAAGAGTCACACTGACTACAAAATGGATTATAAAAGTCCAATACAATGTACTTCTCAAAATAGCATCTCTCATGCCAAGTTCAATACTGGTTTAAGCTCATTCAATAACCAAAACCTTCGCTGCCAACTATATCACCTTATACAAAATTATACATCATATCTCGCTCTTCTCTATCTACCATATTACCACTTCTATATTCTATATAAAATAACTTATCAAATCTCATACATAGATGAGTCTATTACAATGTACCATGTCGGCTTTACAACAGATAATTACATTACAAAACAATAAACAAAAGTTTATTCCATGTCGGCCTGAGTGTCGATATGCATTGTTGCCAATGTTGGTGATGTGTCTGCTAGTGCTGTTGAATGTAGAAATCTATTGCCAATGCTGGTATATGTCGATGGGTTTCCAGTTGGTTGCCATCAATGACAACATAAACTATTCTCATAAGAGTGTAGAATGCCAACACATACAAGATGTATCATTAGTGTTATGCTTACCATCAAGAGAAATAGAACCTCTACCATGGATTACACAAGATTTTTTATTACCAAATCTTACCACACTGCCATCATACTTCTCCATATTCACAAACTCAATCTTATCACCTATCATATGATGAGAGCAACCACTTTCAATCACCCATTCATATTTCTGCTCAACCTTAGTATTTAGGGCTTTCTCCTCATTAATGCGGCTTGTAGAATCTATAGTTACTGGATCATCTTCCTTTATAGCAATGAACATAAATTCATCTCCTGAATTACCCTTATCAGACTAATCATTTGTCACACCTTCATCAACAACATAATAACACTTCTTCTGATAGTTATCCTTATATGGCTCAAATGGCTTCTTAGGATTCCTATCTCTTTTCAGACACCTTGATGCAAAATGTCCTATCTTATTATATGAAAAACATTTAAGAGGCAACTTTCCTTCATACTTATAGGAACCTTTAGGCAATCTTTTGGCAATAAGTGCTTCAAGATCCTCAAGCTCTCTTTCATCATCTTCCATCTCTTTCATCTCTTTCTCATATCTAGACACTCTTGTAGAAATTTCTCCCGGATCATATATCTGCTTCCCAGATAGAGTAGCTTTGAATATAGATTTAGTCTTAAGAAGAGAGTCACCAAACTCACTCAACCCAAAAGCAACAAGCTTACCAACCAATATGTCTCTTGTTAAATTTGTCATAGTCTGGATCTCATCAATAGCAATAGCTTTATGTTTGTAAGAAGGAGGCAAGAATCTCAACACCTTAGCAACAATCTTAAATTCTTCAAGGACTCCACTGACACATATAATTCCATAAACAATCTCATTCACTTTTTGCATAAAAGAAGTAATGTTCTCATCTTCACTCATTTTCACATTCTCATATTTACCCTTCAATCTCTACAACTTAGCAACTTTCACATGACTATCACCTTCATGCAAGGTCTCTAGCTTTATCCAGATGTCATGAGCAGTCTCTAACTCCATCACATTAGTCATTTTAGAATTAGTCAAGGCACTCAGCAATTCTTCCTTAGCTCTAATATTGTATTCTTCTTCCTTCAACTCATCTAGAGAAGTAGGACCATTCTAGGGAACATTGTATACATTCTTAGTAATCTTCCAGTACTCTTATCCAATGCATCTCAAATGACATTGCATCCGGCTCTTCTAGAGAGAATAGTTCATTCCATCAAATCTTGAACTATCTTTCTTGAAAGAAAAGGTTGCCATCTCAGATCTCCTCAACTGGTCAAGCTTCTTTCGAAGGATTTAGCTCTAATACCAATTGTTGGTAACAATGCAGAAAATTGAGAGGGGGAGGTGAATCAGTTTGCTCAAAAAACTTTTCAACTTAAACAGCAAATCAGATCTGATAATAAACAATTAAAGCATGAAACAACACCACATCAATAACATACATATCACCAAGATTTTTGATGCATGGAAAACCCAGTTAAGGGAAAAACCATTGTGGGAACCTATCCACAATGAGATAATACCCTATTAGGAGTAAGCAAAATATTACAATGGGGAATGCACATGCATTTAGGCACATTGTCTAGATCTCACTACTCAAAATACAAAAATCTTGAAGGACTACAATCCTTAGGGAAGGTTCACTACCGTACAAGAAGTCTCACTGACTTACAAAAGAATTCGAATTACAACGAGAGAATCATGAAGTGATGAAATAGTATCTCAACATGCCTGAGTACACTTCCAGTTAATCACAATGTCTGATCTTCTCTGCAAATCCTCTTCACACTTCCAAACAATCAAAGAACTTGTTTGCAAACTTATTCAATCACTCATATTCAAATTCACTCAAAGATACCTCTCTCACATGATTATTACATATATTTATATAATTCATCAACCTATATTTCAAGGTCGTCTCACCACACACTACATCATACAAAAATATAATCACACACTACAATAAGGCATGTGGACCTAAATGATGTCGGCTAAGACATATTCTAGACCTAAAAAACCACCACAAATATGAAAAACCTCCAAGAATCATGCCTCGATAATCCGCAACAAGCTACAACACCATGAATTTTGCATAACATGAAGAACATCACTGAACACAAAAAATCTTCAATAACATACACAATAATCAATGCAGACCACTAATACGCATAACACATTATCTAAAAATATCCACAAGAAATGTGAATCACACCGCAACAACCACAACAACTCGCATTACTAGAATCATCATCATCATCATCATACCAGAGCACAATAACCTCAACAAAACTAACTATCAAACTGAAATATTCACTTGCGGACCTCCAAATAATGAACCACTTGAATTGAGGACATGCATCAATATCCAAAACACATCCCACACATCCATAACTAAAGATATTGTAATTCCAAAGCACTACATATGGATTCATCAAACTCTGCCAATATTGAACAACTGAATAACCAACCACAATACTGGATCTCATAACCCAATCAAATCATCATGTGGACATCTAAAACTTTTTCTAAATCAACTAGAGATACTTATCACAAAACCCATTAAACTGCATCATCTCATCTGCAATACACAAGCTAAACCAAATCATTTAATCTGACTGCAACACACAGAGAACATATTCAACAATCTCCACATATGTTGACATCAATGACAACATGTCAACCAATATCTAACAAGAACATGCTTAGGAAAATTTTCAAGAAAAGGGAATGGTAAATTTAAAATTTCTCTAATTAGTTGTCTATGATGAACCATACAGGTAAAGGTATACAAAAAGGAGGTGTTGTGCATAGGAAGATGAAATAAAAGTCATCTAATATGTTTTTGTTTATTGGTTGCACTAAATGCAACTGATTATTGGTATTCACAAAGAGCTACCAATTTATAGAAACCATTGCAAGGTATGGGTTGAGTGTTATGATTTTGGCCTCTTTGTTGTTGCATATCAGAAAAGTAATTATTGATTTCCATTAAAATATTATTCAAGATTCGATAAAGGTGGGTCTATTTTTCTCAAGTACAATTTTTTTATGCCTACTAAATATATGAGCCTATGCTTATTTACCACAATGTGCTACATTTATTAAGCTTGTAATACTTATCAAGTCTCTTTTTAAACTTTATTTTTAGATTGAGTAGAATAGTTTGCATAAGAAATGTACATCTTTCTAAGGAGTTCATGGTTAAAGTGTGATGAAGAGTTTTGAAAGTGATTGGAGAAGATATGCTAACACTTCATAATTTTAACAAATGATTTATATTTACTGTTTTAATGCAAGACTTAGCAAGTATAATTATTGTTTAAGGTGACTATCATATTAGAGGTATAATCCAAGTATTAAGTGAATGTATTTAACAAAGGTGCATATTTTAATTGAGCCCAATATCTATTATTTGTATGGATACATACAATATTTGTACTCTTTCCATCTATGTTTCATTTAAGAGTATCTATGTGGGTTTGAATGCTACGTCTAGTAGCTAAAGAGTAATTAGACATTGTAAGAAATGGAGATACAAGGATATCTATCACCCCTAGCTATCTTATTTCTCACAAATGAATCACTTCATGAGAAGCATCTTTTCCCATTTATGTCCCTAAACTAAAGAATAGTCTTGTCATCATTTGTGTTCCTAAAGAAAAGAGGGGTCCTGACATATTGATTTTTCTTGTGAGTACATTTGATGCATTCACATTTGGTTGAAGTTTTCTATTGTAGAGGAGGGATCATTTCCATAGCACTAGAAGAGACATTTGACACACTCAAAGGAGATGTGGAATCTTGGAGGATATTTGTTCTCTCATGCGCAAAATTGAAGACGGATTTGACATACTTAGAGTAGATATGGAATGTTTGAATAAAGTTGTTCTCTCATAGCTTAGGAGCTTGGGAACACTTCATGTTATGTAATGATGTGCAAAGGTTTCTAGGTTCTACAATAGAAAGATCTACTAATGGAGTCATTTTAATGTTTCCTAAGTGAGCAAGGAGGATTGGTGAAGGCATTTCATCAAATTCTCTACAAGGGTTGTTGTGATCAACTCTTGTAGTTTTTCATCATTTGTTCAAATTGATGTATTAAAGGGAGAAATATTAGAAAATATTACATCTTTAGTTAGTTTTTTAGAATAGGTTTATAAAAATATATAATAAACGTTAGTAGTTTTAGTTAGTTTTTGGGAAGTTACATTCCAATAGGTTAGGTATTTATTGAAAAATAAGGCTTTAAAGAGCCAATTGATTATAATGAGACATTATCATATTCTATATCAAAGATTCAAATCAATACATCTTTTGTTTTCTACGACAATGGTTTATTTTATGTGCATTTTTTGTTTTATTTCTGTACCACTTTTAATAGTATTCAAGAAGTGAATCAAATAGCTAAATCCATGTCAATGCCACCATATAGAGGTCAACCAAATGGTTTAACCCTAACTTCAAATTGTAAAGTGAGAGATTAATTTTGTAGAGAAAGTAGGGTTTATCAAGTATGATCCTGAATGAAGTTTTATTCAGAGAAACACAAAAAAAGGATAAGGCCTTCAGGAAATCCAGTTATGTCCAAATTTTGTTTGACATTCCACTTTGGTATTATCTAATGACATACAACATCAATATTAGGGTGAACATAGAATCATTTACCTATAAGTGAGTTACACATCTTTGAGGTCATTTAATCAATGTGAATATAAATAATCTCTTGAAATTGATTGAGCTAGGAGAGGGATCAAACCCAAAACATAACAGGGAGGAAGTCACAAGTAGCTAGACCACAAACACCTACAAAGAGAAGAACCATTTGAAGAAAGAGAGGCTTTTGACTGAAGCACCCAACTAGTGAGAACAAAAATTTTGAGTCCTCAAAGGCTTACACTTTAAGAATAGAGGGATTTAGGAGATCACCCCAAACCATATTCCAACCAAAAACCCTTGCGCTAGAAACAAGCCAACTAAGGAAACTAAAAAAATAGTGAGTTTTGAAATGCTTCTCGCAATATTTTTCTTGAAATACATCCTTTGACAAAAATATTCTCTAAAAGAATAGGAGACCATAAATGTCTAAAAAATAACTAGTTTTGAAGGCACCCAACAACACCAAAATAGACAAAACACCTAGCCAATCTAGACAAGCACAAAATAGGGTAGTCATGGGGTGGACTAGAACAAAAAACAAATTATTTTAGACCTCCTCAATAGGTTCTTTTTTCATAGTCAAAGTCCCACTAAGGGCGGTGCATATATCCTAGAGGAGACACACTATGACACAAACCACATCAATAGATTTAGAAGTTGTGTAATCCTCCAAATGGTCCACCTCGATAGGACCAAGGACAAAAGAAGCCACACTAACCAGCTCTAAAGAGAGAACCACCTAAATAGGGTTATCAACAATAGAGAGCACAATATACTTTGTAAGAGTACAAAGGTCATTTGGAGAAGAAATAAACCCTTCATCAAAAACCTCAGCACAACTCCAATAACCAGAGCTACTACCAAACATAGTGGAATCTGCCATTAGGGAATCCTTGACTAGAGTAGAAATCCACATGGGAGGAACAAAGGCAAAAAATAATATCGCTTCCACAAAAGTAAAACCCTGAAGACCATTATTAGAGTGAGAACCCCCACACTTCACCACAAAAGAAGCCCTTAAAATGGCTTCAAAATGAACATCACCAAGCTTTATCAAAGCCCTATAGCACATAGTGTTGGCTTGATGATGATTGTAATGAATTCATCACTTGTTGTCATTGATGAAACACTCTCACACACTCATATGATTACATTGACTACCGGTGTAACTTTAAAAGGTTTACACTATTAACCGGTATGATTTCGGTCTATCTCTAACCAGTAATTTGTGTCAACCGGTATGTGCCTAAGAGATAACCTATGGTAACTCTAAGTCAGCATAAAAGTGAAGACAAAGTTGAAGGTGAAGATCAAGTGGAAGATTCCTAGACAACGATTCACTAGTTTTATTCCAACTGGTATTGACTGCTCTAACCGGTATTTGATTTTGTGATGCATTACCAGCACCATTTGTTTGACGATCATTTTTGTGATGAGTTATGAATACTTGTCTAGATACACTGCACCTAGGAAGTTGTGTTTCATATGACCGACATAAGGTTTGAATGCCTATTTAAAGACATCTCTGTGAAGCATTTTGTGTGAGATGAAAAAGAGAGAATAGATAGTAGAGGTGATCTATGTGAATATTTTTGCTAAAGAGCGATAAGTGTTTAGATAAAGAGCAGTGTAGAATGTACTTAGAATGATATGATCAAACAAGTTTGTGCTACTCAGAGTAGATCAAATATTTCTTGTTGTTTTCTAATCATTACAACAGAACTAAATCCCCTAACTGGGTAAGCTCTAACAAGCTTCATTGTACAAATCCTCTAACAAGGTGATCCATTAGTTTGGATTCTCAAATCCTCTAGTGAGGTTACTCCTAACAGGGTATAAGCTTCTAATCAAGCTTGGGATCTCTAACAAGATTCACTCCTAGCAGAGCTCTTTGTGAGACCTTAATTGGTTAGTTTTCTATTACTACATATAGTTAACTTGTGAGTTCCATCTCACCATGGTTTTTTACCGATTTGGGTTTTCCACGTATAAACACGTGTTATGGTGGATGTTCTACTTTACATGGATGTTTTTATTTCATTTTGGATAGCATGTATTTTGTTTAACTACTTGGTTAAGATCATATACAAGTTAATGTTTAAAGTAGTGTGTGTTTTGATGTCACTAATTCACCCCCCCCCTCTTAGTGCTTTTCAAGTCCATCAATTGGTATCAGAGCCTAACTTCTTTGAAGCCTAACCACTTAGAAGGGTGTCTTGAAACTACCATGGGGGATAGAACCTACTTTGAGATGGCTAGAGAGCTAGAAGCTAGTAGAAATTAAGTTGAATCCCTTAGGGGCAAATTGAAAGCTTCTCAAGTCAAGAGGAGAGAGCTATCTGAAAAACTATTAGAAATATCTGACAATATTTCTTTAGACAAAGCTAATATTGATGCTTTATCAGAAGAAGTTGAAAAGTTGTAGGGTGAGAAAATAAATCCAAGAAGAGAGCTAGGTCTCACTATCCGCATGAGTCAGGAACTAGAAGCTAGGAGAGCTACTGAAGATCTTATTAAAGAAAAAGACCAAGAAATTACGAAGATCAAAAGAGAAAGAGACACTATGCATGAAGACTTGATTCCCGAGACAGAGGAAAAAGAGAATCTAAATCTAGACCTTGAACTAGCATCATCTCAGAAAGAGAATTTGTCTAAGCATAATGAAGATCTTGTTAAAAAGCTTACTGAAGCCAATGAGAAGTTGGAGAAGTTTGCTAGAAGTTCTACCATGCTGGAATAACAACTTCAGTCACAGAGAATGAAAGGTGATATCTCTGGACTTGGCTTCCATACAACTGAAAAAGGTGAATACTTCGATAGGAAGAGCAACGGTTCAAAAAACAAAACTGCTCCCAAAGTCAATAAGACTACTAGTAAGAAGGTTTTTAAACCTATCTGCTTTGTTTGCCATAAGCCTGGTCATACTGCAAATGTATGTAGGAACAAACCTAACAAGAAAGCAAGTTACAATATTAATGCTAGGTATGTGTCTAGAAAGTTTGAAGGACATTGCTACACTTGTGGAATGTATGGGCATAGACATGTTGAGTGCAGATATGGAGCAAACAATCCTATACCACACATGCATCCTAGACCATATGTTGACCGGACAAGGAATTTTGATAACCGGGTAAACAGGAACTAGCAAAGATCCTATGTCAACTGGTTTAGTCCATTTGAAATGGAAAAGGGAACAAATTTTGTTTGTACCTTTTGTAATAACCTTGGTCATGTGGCTATGAACTACAGAAAAAGAATAGAAAGGGGAAATGCAGGACCCTGGAAATCATCTGGTATGGCCTGTTATCACTGCAACAAGCCAGGGCACCTAACAAAGTTTTGCAGATCAAGGAACAATAAACTGGTCAACTCCTCTAAAGATCAGAAAGGCAAGCAGAAAATTGATGTTGAGGAAACAAGAGAAGATATGAACCGCACTTGGAAGAAGAAAAGTGAAGAATTACCTATAGAGGAAACCACTCCTTCACCCAGTGAAGAGAATCATGCACCGATAACTTAAGCATGTCTAACACGGCTAAGGGGAACACAATGGTAAAACATTTTCGAACCCCTTTTGTAAAATAAGCGAGAAATAATTTTTGAATTTTGAATTTTGGTGACATGTTATTAACCGGTATTTCACTTAAGTGGTGAAATTAGGGTTTGTAACCTAAAAGTATGAGCATTTATTGCGATTGGTAAAAAGGATAAAAACAAGTTTTTCCTTATCATTTTTACCCTAACTCTTTCACAAAAAGAAATTGAAGCGATTACAGAGAAGAGAAAGATTGTCTTGGTGTGAATTGGTGAATTGCTTTGTGATAAAGAGAAATCAAGTTGAACCGGAAGCTGCAGAGAAGCAAACGGAAGGGCATTTGATCAATCCAATGGGGAAATGAAGCGACACACAAGATTCTAGGTATTTCTTTGTATACCACCTTGAAACTTGTTTATCTAGAATGGCATCTACTTCTAAGACTATAGAGAGGTTGATGATCATAGCTGAGCCTAAGGAAGCTCTAAAGGCAGAAGAAATTATGTCTTATAATGCATTGTCGCAAGTCCCAAGTGGTGTCGTGGTCAAAGATGATTTGTCTAAATATATAGATTGCAAAATTGAAGATTTGGGAACTCTTCATATCTATACTCAGCTGAAATCACTCTGTAATAAGGATGGAAAGATTGAAGCTAAATATGCTAGGGTTTTTGAAAGGGTTTTATAATGCCGCCTACTTTCTTGAAGACTTTGAGGATGAACACATAAGGATAATTTTGAGTTGAGTCCATGATGAAAATATGTATCTGGAGAGGACTCACACAATAACTAAGGAGGCTATTAGGGCTGTAATGGGTTATTGCTCAATCAGTAAAGTTCTTGAGTTGAGGAGAATTTCAAAAGATATTGTCTTCAAGTTAATTGGTTCTACATCCGATAGGCATTCTTTTTCTATCAACAACATTAGGGACCCTGAGGTGAAACTTGTAGCAATGGTGATAGGCTACCAATTATTTTACTCCAGTAGACTTAACAATGTTCCATCCACACCAATTCATCCAGCACATGAAATGATAATTGAAAATGCAGACTATGATATCTGTGAAGCTATGAGACTCCAGCTATTTTAGAATTTGAAATCTATTAAGAAGGACAATACCCAGAAGTTCAAATTTGGTCAGCTATTAGCTGGGTTATTTTTCTACTTTCAAAACTTTCTACCTGGCATAGGTGACATTGAATGGTCCAAAGAACAACCAGTCATTGCACAAATCAAGAACAACATTAAGGCTATGAAGAATACTTTCTCAGCTACTGTGAACCGGTACTTTAATGAATTCCAGAAGAAGATGAGCCTGAGAATGAGGTTACCTAAAAATTTGGTAAAATATTTTGAAAAAGATAATCTTCATGGTTACCACTGACTTTTGCTTGATGCAAGAAATTGAACCAAGGGAGGAAGAAATGGAAGATATGAGCTACGAGGTCAATCATGACTTACTGGTTGGTTATGCTAATACTCTGTTAGCATCGCCCAAAGACAAAAAGAAGGCAAAATCGGACATCGTAGCAGTCCAAGCTACACCAACTGAAACCAGTACTGCACTTGTAGCAAAATCAAAAGGAAAGCAAAATAAATGTGATGAAGAATCTCATGTGAAGAAGACTACAAGGGAGATTGGGAGTGTCCTTACCAAGAAGGAACCAACACCTAAAATATCTGAGAAGAAGAAAGTACCAAAGAAGAGGAACAATAAACTGATTTTGCAACTAGAGTCTGAGGGTACAGACCCTGAAGAGGAACCAAAGAAAGAAAAAGTAATCAGCAAAACACTTAAGAAGGTAAAGGTAGTGTCGAAGACAACTACACCTGTAGATATTGCTAATTACAAACCTGACATAGATTTTGAAAGAACAATGAAGTCATTGGGAAGAAACAGGTTTGATAAAGTCAAAAAACATTTTGACTCATTTACTGAAGATCAAAAAGAACAAGTGATTCAACAGGTAATTTCTCATATGTGCCATTATAATAGATATCCACATGAATTGGAAAAGGATATCTCAGATTCCTTGTATACTATTCTTTCAAATAAATGGGAAGAAGCTATTAGATTAGAAAAGGAAATTATTGATGAAGTATTTTTGCAATATTTTCCTAAGGATGATGTTAGTGCCTTAGTTGATTAGTACAAATATGAGTTTACATTCAAAGCAAGAAGATTGAAGGTATTTAGTGGAAAGAGAGCAATTGTTGAAATTGAGACTCATCGTATAGCTTGTAAAATCAAATGGATGAAGGAGCTCATCCAAACAAATGAAAATACCACAAAAGATGTTCCTCTACCCGAAATGGATGAAGAGGAAATTGTTCAAGCTGATATTGTCTATCCAACCAAGAAGAAGGATGATTCCATTATTCTTGTTGATGAAGATATTCAAGATATAGTAGACCTATCTAGAGAGATTACTACACCAAATATGGATCCTCCTACAATCCTAGAAGTATAGGTTACATCAGGTGATCAACCGAGTAATCAACTAAAAGAGGTCAGTGAACCTCTATCGCACATCTTCCTACTCCTATCAACAAACTTGGTTAGTTAGTTGCAGATGCATCTGATCAGATCAAATCACTTGAAGATGTTGCTCAAGTATCTACTGAGAAGAGCCACAAGAAGGCATATGGAGATAAATTGCCTAAGCATATTGAAAATAACAAAATGACTTTATCCCATAATGGTAGTCTGATAAAGAAAGCTATTGAATCTGGAAGAAAGTATCTTGCCTCTACCTCCAATATTACTTTCTTTTATTCTGATATTTCTAAGAATCGAGTTGAGACTGAGTAGGAAATAGAAAGGTTATGCAAGGCATATGTCCCACTCCAAGACTTTATTCATGGCTTTAACCGGTCAATAGATGAACTACATGAAAAGCTGAACAGGTATGATAATGAGAGAGCTAAGAGATTCCAATCTCTAAGAGAGTTCAAGAGTCATCTCACCTCATAGATTGACATTCTTCAGAGAGCCTACTCTAGTGCAGAAGCTATTCTTGCTACACTTGAAACTTGCATGCTAGATTCAATGGAAGAATTCTATTCTCAACTACTATTTACCTCTAAGTATACGGACAACATACTAGAAACATGGAAGAATGCTTTATCCTAGATGAAGTAGAATTTCAATAATATTTTCATGAGAATAGACAATGCATGAACTTGTTTAAAATTGTAATATATGTTGCACACTTTGATACAGATTTTCTATATATATGTATTTATTTTACTTTATCATTTTGGCATTGTTGTCAAAGGGAGAGTAATAATATGTATGTGTTTTTTAAAAAAATTTGTATGTATGCATGCATTAATGGGGAGTATTGCATTTAAAAGGGGAATATGAGTGAATATGTTGTGTATGCACACTTAGTGGTATTGTATTACTTTAAAATTTTCTAAGTGTTTCCATCAATGCCAAAGGGGGAGATTGTTGACTTGATGATGATTGTAATGAACTCATCACTTGTTGTCATTGATGAAACACTGTCACACACTCATATGATTACATTGACTACCGGTGTAACTTCAAAAGGTTTACACTATTAGCCGATATGATTTAGGTCTATCTCTAACTAGTAGTTTGTGTCAACCAGTATTTGCCTAAGAGATAACTTGTGGTAACTCTAAGTCGGCATCAAAGTGAAGATGAAGTTGAAGGTGAAGATCAAGTGGAAGATTCTTGGACAATGATTCACTATTTTTATTCCAACCGGCATTGACTGCTCTAACCAGTATCTGATTTTGTTATGCGTTACCAGCACCATTTGTTTGACGGTCATTTTTGTGATGAGTTATGAATACTTGTCTAGATACACTGCACCTCGGAAATTGTGTTTCCTATGGCCGACATAAGGTTTGAATGCCTATTTAAAGACATTTGTGTGAAGCGTTTCGTGCAAGATAAAAAAGAGAGAACAAATAGTAGAGGTGATCTATGTGAATATTTTTGTTGAAGAGTGATAAGTGTTTAGATGAAGAGCAGTGTAGAATGTACTTAGAATGATCTGATCAAGCAAGTTTGTGCTACTCAAAACAGATCAAATCTTTCTTGTTGTTTTCTAATCATTACAACATAACTAAATCCCCTAACTGGGTAAGCTCTAACAAGCTTCATTGTACAAATCCTCTAACAAGGTGATCCATTAGTTTAGATTCTCAAATCCTCTAGCGAGGTTACTCCTAACAGGGTAGTACTCTTAACAGGGTATAAGCTTCTAATCAAGCTTCGGATCTCTAACAAGATTCGCTCCTAGCAGAGCTCTTTGTAAGACCTCAACCGGTCAGTTTTCTATTACTGCAGATAGTTAGCTTGTGAGTTCCATCTCACCGTGGTTTTTACCTATTTGGGTTTTCCACGTATAAACACTTGTGTTATGGTGGATGTTGTTATTTCATTTTAGTTAGCATGTATTTTGTTTAACTGCTTGGTTAAGATCATCTACCGGTTAGTGTTTAAAGTAGAGTGTGTTTTGATGTCACTGATTCACCCCCCCCCCCCCCCCCCCCCGCCTCTCAGTGCTTTTCAAGTCCATCACATAGGTCGAGCAATGATAGCAAAAAGAGTAGCATTAACAAGCGAGTAAGACACAATAGAAGGAATGATTTGGTAGGTAGGCCAGTCGACAAACCCACACATGCACCCTCAGTCCATCGCAAGAAAATTGAGAACATGAAATGGAGAAAGGAAGCCCCCAAATGCACCCATCCCCATATAAAAATCTGAGATAGAGGACCCAAGAGAAACTTGTCAATGGGAATAATCAACACTCTAGAAATAAATAGGAACACACTCTACAACCAACAAAATTGAACATAGCATAAAGAACGATGGAAAGGGAAGGAATCAAGTCCTCACCAAAAGGATAAGGGAGAAATGAACGACCCACAATAGAAAAGGCACATTCAAGAGACCTAGATCTCTTCATCCATACCCATTTTATAACCATGGCAAGACCAAGTAGTCCATAGCCACCACCATTCTCCTCTCCACCATCATCCTCCTCATTTGAATCCTATGCAAACTCACCTTCCCCTCCCAAAAACACAACACCTCTTTTCCTGCTCTTGAAACTCCTCTCTATTTGGATGATTGGGACTAGTATTGTACATATCAAGAATGATTAGACACAAATCCTTATAAGATTAATAAAAAATAGAATCATATAACAATTCCTTCTGAGAGTCAAACAAATTGAAAGGTCTAAAAAGGACCATGATAGATGAAATCGGGATCCCAATGCTTAAGACGATAGAGGCAAAGATCACATGAGTTCTCCTAGGATCTTTGAGATCCATGCATGTGAATGTTACTCATTAGCAAAGAAATATGTTACATTAAATCATTTTCAATATTTTATCATCATTTATTTTATCAATGAAAATAGTATATGTTTTTTATTAGAGGAAAATAGGTTTTGGAGGAACTAGAAACCCTTTATAGAAAAACCATCCAATCATAGAAAGCAGATGCTAACGAACCACTGGACATAAGAAAGAAAGAACACCAAAAATAGGGGAATAAAACCCCAAAGGCATTATAGAGATTTCATTAAAATTTCATTCTTTTGATTCAAATCTTGATTAATGTTGCACATCTTATGGATAGTACTATCAATGGTAGTCATGCCCTTGTCCCTGCTATGAAGCCTAATATGAGGACCAGGAGAAGAAATAGAAGTCAAATCATGAGCGGTAGCCATCCTCATAGATTTTTCACTAGCATTACTATAATCCACACCCCCTTTGGAAATATTTTTGATAGCCTAGGCTTAGGCATTTAGTTCAGAACTATTCTCCACAGTCATCTGGCTGAGAGCCGCAACTATCCTCAACTTATCTTGAATTTTAGCAAATGATGATGAATAAAAATGAATAAAAAATACCCTAACAGGTACTGAGAGGGGGGGATGAATCAGTACATGCAAAAACTTCTTCCCAACTTATCAAGTTAAAACAAAGCTAACAAGTTGTCTTCATTCCTAAACTTAACCATGGCAATACTGGTTAAACACAGTAAGACTTCAGACATCTAAACCAGTCAAACTAAACACTTCAAATGCATTCAATACTTGATTAATACTTCACCCATAAACATATGCATGTGGTGTATCAGCAATACCATAACCACTAGCTCTGCATGCATAATCACTTAAACAAAGAATACTTAATCATCATATGAAAAATGCATCACACATAACACACATATTTTTCACGTGGAAACCCAAATGGGAAAAACCATGATGGGGATGAATACCCACAAGCTTGTTTTGAACTCTTTTGAAGCTTGCTCTATTAGGAGCCTAGTCCAATTAAAGACTTTAGAATAAGGTTCCGCTAGGAACCAATCCTATTAAAGATTACTCAGTTAAGGGATGGATATATACCTTGTTAAAGGTTGAAACCTTGTTAAAGATTACCTTGCTAGAGGATTTAAAGAACTCAATGAACTTGAGTCACCTAGTTAGAGGATTTACAATAAGCCTATTAAAGCTACCTGGTCAAAGGATTTTCCTTCTATTGAAATGGTTAGAAGACAACAGGTAAAACTCTGATCTGATAATGAAACTACATGCTAAGGTAGATCCCTTTCAATTCCTCTACACTACAATCACAGTCTGCAGTTTTCCACTCACTGGTCTGGCAAGTATCTCATCACTTAAATACAACACACAACATTTGCCAACAACTACAATATCAAAACTCGTTGACCTTATAGACATGAATTAGGTCAGTAACATAAACCCTAAACCCTAAGTATTTAGGTTTACAATACAAGAAGTCCAATCCTGACCATGCAAACACTTTGCATAGAATAAAACAATCTTTAATAGATCACAAGTCACTTTTCATCATCCATTCTTCACCGCACATGGGAATCAGTAACCCATCATGCTTTTTTCTCATACTGCTAAGAAGAATGTTCATTCCTGAGGTAGATATTTAATGCATTCAATCTTCTCATGCAAGATCCTCAAGAAATTCCTTCACGTGCACAAAGCTGATGTGGCATCTTGATCTCATCCTTATTTCTTAGCTAACTCATCACAGGATGTCATTGGTTACATCACACAAGCTAGCTTGCCAAACCGGAAACCCTAAGGCTGAGACTACCAAGCGGTAGTCACACTTAGTGAAACCCTGACACCGATTCACTACATATCTTCATATCAGTTCTCCAACTTGATCAACAATAACAACTTCTTTCAATCTTCATACTGGTTGACCTGTACTTATTGACATCAATGAAAACATATATTAACATGATATTATCATATCGGTTCATCAAATGCCAAAAAATGACTCCTCCTAGGCCTTAATGCTTTTATCATGTGCTTCCTTTAGATTCTTAATTCCCTTAGCTAGGCCCTAAATAGTGGCAAAACATTTATCCATGTTCTGCACATTATAATTTTGAGCAACCTTGTCCTTCAAAGCATTAATCTTGAAAACAATCACAAAAACAGGGCACTCTGGCTATCTACAACATCCTTCACATTCTTAATCATATTCCCATAATCGATAATAGAGAAACCTTTCTCCAAAGGGGTAACCTTACCAATATCCACAATAATTTCCATGTGCAACCCCGCATTAATACCAATGGTAGGCTCTGGGTGGGCTCTAGGGGACTACAAACTAGGATCAATCTTCCTATCCTTTTTTTGTTTGATCTTATTTTTTCTAGAAGAACCACCCATAAAATGAGGTAGAGCTTTCCCTTTCCCTTTCACCAACCTAAGAGAGGGACCCCTCAAATTGTCTTTACTCTTAACATCATAACTGGGGTCCATAGAATAAAAAACAATCTCATCCGAAGGGGTAAAATCAAAGTCCTAATCATCCAAAATCATAAATTTATGGTGGGTCAATGAACCCCTTTTGGGTCATTTACATTTTTCTAAATGAACACCCACATCCTCATTCAAGGGTGTACCCTCCAAATCACTTGAGGAACCCTCAAGACTGACATTACGCTCAAAATATTTTTTGGGATTAGAAGCATGGTTCTTTTAAACAGAAATAGAATTTGCATACTCCATGATGAGGAGAATCAAACCCTCATGAATAATCAAGATAGAGGTTTTTTTTCTATGAAATTTCAAACTATGATAGGGAGAAGATAACATATAGAAGGGTAATGAAATGTATTTATCATGGTGAAAGTGATTAAGGATGAGAAAATGGTAGCTAAACAAACTCCATAATTGGCCATCCAATAATGTAACATACTACATAATAACTTTATCAACTTCTGCCCAAAGGGGTTTGAGGGTGGTCCTATCATACCTACCATCAATTGTCCTCTCCACTTTATCCCTTTCTCCTTTCTTAAATAAAATCATAAGGGCTTCAGTGATACATATCCCATCCCTATAGAATTTTCTTCCTTCCACTAAAGTATTGGACACCTTCACCACAACCTCCTTTGAAACCTCTAGCTCCATGCCATACACCTTGAGGGTACCCCCATCCCTACCCTTGACAAAAGCAATAGTCACCTATAGATCTGAGCCATGAAATTTGTCAATATAGGGTGTAAGGCCCCTTGCTGAAAGCTCATCCCAAACCTCATGATTCTCCTACCAATTACTATAAACAATGGACTCAACCCTATTTTGAAGCCACACAAATACTAGCCCAAATCATAAGAAGAAAGCTCATAAAGAGGGTAGTATCTTGACATACCATAATGAAGGACATGCTACTTCACATGAATTTGAAAAAAGAGTTTATTATTTCCCACAAATCCATCAAGCTATCATTCATATTGATCATTTTGAATTAGTATTTTAATATCCTTTGGGATGTGGTCCATACATCCCCACCTAAGCATGTTATGTTGAGCCACACCAAGATTGGCTAACCTATCGGCAACCAAGTTCCCTTCCTAATAATCATGGGTGACATTAAACTCATCAAAGGAGTTAAGCATACTCTTGTAATCAATAATCAAAGCCTTGATGGTCCAACTAGGGGTTTTGACCCCTCTTAGGCAATTAAATATTTTTAAAGAGTCACTTTCAAGCCAAACCTTAGTGAAGCCTCTAGAGATTGCCATCTTTAGACCAATGTAGGCTGCATAAGCCTCGACATAGTCTGAGAACCCAAAGGGAGGGCCATAGTTGAGACAAACCTACCATTGTGATCACAAACCACTCCCTCACATCCAGCAGGTCTAGGATTCCCTTTTACTACCCCATCAGTTTTGATTTTAATCCAACCATCTAAAGGTTATTTCCAAACCACACCATCTCTAACCAATTTATTCTTAGTCAAGGGCTTAGAAATATCCCACTGAATATTTCATCTTTGAACCACATTGAGATCATACTGAGAAGGAATCAAAGGAGGGCCTACAACATTAATATTGTTACAAGCCACCAGGAAATTATCCTTAATAGATAGCTTTATCTTCAAAGCTACCACATCTAGAGGGCAAACAAAATCCCTAAGGTGCAATTATTTTGTTCCTTACAAATCCTCCAGGCCACAAGAGGCACGAAAAGAGACCAAAGAAGTAAAAGGGAGGGATTATTAGAAGGGGAAATCCACTAGGTCAAACACTCAGAGAAAAAATTAGGGAAGGCCCATGAAATTGACCATAAGTTAAAAAAATAGGCCCAAACATCTTTGGAGAAGGCACACTTAAAGATAATGTGAAAATATTCTTATGCATCCTCCTTACAAAGGAGGCATCTATTAGGTAAAGCCAACCCCTGCTTGCAAATGTTATCAATGTTAAGAATTTTTTTCTAAAATTGGAACAGGAAAAAGATATTAACTTTGGAGATAACAACAGGGTTCCAAACCAAAGCCCAAAATGGACAAAGAAAAAAAGATGAAACCGACATCTTGAAAGCCCTGGAGATTGAAAAAAGAACCATCAAAAGAGAAGGCCCACATAAAAGTATCCTCAACCAACACATCCAGAATGTGAATCTTAGAGAGAAGTTCCTGATGAGGAACCAACTCTAGATCAATAATCAACAAATTAATCCAATTAGGGTTAAGGATATAATCAGCCACCGAGCAGCCAAACCTTTGAACATAAATCTCCTTAAAATGACTCGCCTAGTTGGAAAAAGTAAGAGAGAGGTCACCAATCCACCAATCATCACAAAACAAAATCTTCCTTCCATCCCCAAGAGACCGTCTATCACCTTGATAAATAATAGACTTCGAGATAGAAATGAAATTTCATAGCACTGGGCAAGCAACCAAAGGTCCTCTATCAACAAGAAATTTCTTAAACTGGTTGTAGGAAGACAAGTATTTATTGTGGGAAATGCTAGTCCATTTATTTTTCTCATAGATACTCTTCCCTAACTGTTTTGCTGAAAGAGCCATAGTAAATTCCTTAATCTTCTTGATGACCAGGCCACCAAAGTGTTAAGTTTGGATCAATAATATATAGGAAGAAGTACAAAGTAAAAATTTCTCTAATTTGAATTAATCTGAATCAATGTATTGAAAATTTTAAGATATCAATTCCTATCTTTATCACTAGATTTTCTCCAATTGGATTGGTTAGATTGCTTGAGTTTTTTGATTGAATGTATAAAACGTATAATCTTCAAAGATCAATGCAATTATACAGCTATATATTATATGCACCAATTTCACATAGATAATATGTAAGTGCACAACATGTATTACATGAACCACACAATAGATGTATCAATTAGTTTCATATGTATCACCATGACATATCATTCATCGACCATGTCCTAAATCTCCCAATCGAGGGAACTAAATACCCAACCATAGTAAATCAAAAGACATGACCTCACATGAATTAACACAATAATACATGGAGGGGTGTGAATAGTTTAGAAGCCCAAAAGACAGTCATCCTTAGCCATTTGTTAAGGAAGTAAACTAAATAATATATGGACGCGTTAAAGACATTACAAATATAAATTGATGATAATTATGAAATAAATAAACTATTACTAATAGTTAAGATAGTAGCCAGGGGAAAGATATATTTAGTTGCTATAACATCAACACTCCCTCTTAGCTAGGGAGGTATCTTTCCAAATATATATGTCATGAATTATCTCAACATGATACACACAATGGCTACACCCATTTGTGGAAGAAAGCTCATCACCGAGTCACTCAACATGATGTCCACCATAGCTACTCCCATGTGTTGAAAGGAATAGGTGCACAAATGCCCATCATAGAGTCATTCAAAGTGATGTCATCATGGAGTCACTCAACATGACATCCACAATGGCTGCACCCATGTGTGGAAAAAAACAAGTACAAAGGATTCATCATGGAGTCACTCAACATGAGATCCACTATGGCTACCCCCAGAAGGTGGAAAGAACCACATCTTTGTCTCAAAGATGGACAAGGGCTTTCACCTCAAATTTCTCTATCATAGAGAAAGATGCATTATTGAAAATCACAAAGGATCACTGATGCTGAGTCTCCCTCTCAGCAAGGGCTTCATTCTCCACAACTCCAAGCTTGTCTAAAAAATGCACAAACTTCACTCTGGAGAGAGGTTTGGTGAGAATAACAACTGTCTGTTCATCAATGCAAATATACTTGAGTTGAATTGCTTTTCTTAGCACCATATCTCTGATATAATGGTATTTGATCTCAACATGTTTTATTTTTTCATGGAACACTAGATTTTGAGATATATTCACATGGCTTTGATTGTCACAATGAATAATAGTCAGCTCCAATGATTGCCCAAAAAATCTTGCAAGTAGCTTTCGAAGCCACGCTGCTTCTCAAGCTACTACACATGCTACAATATATTCTGCCTCTGTTGTGCTTAGTGCCACTGAAGACCACTTCCTACTACATGAAGAAATCATCACAGATCCCAAGCTAAAGCAACATCCAGAGGTGCTCTTCCTATCAGCTACACTCCCTGCCCAATCAGAATCTGAGTAGCCTTGTAGATTTAGATCTATACTGGAAGAATATCTCAAACCATATCCAACTGTGCCACTTAAGTATCTCAAGATATGCTTAGTTGAAACTAGATGAATTTTCCTTGGTTCACACATGAATTGACTAAGGGCACTCATTGCATAACAAATTTCTAGTCTAGTATTGACTAGATGTATCAATGATCCAATCAACTACATGTACATAGTGGTATCTACCAAATCTAAACTAGTTGCAAACTCGCTTAATTTCTTCAAATTTGTTTCCATCAGTGTAGACATAGATTTGCAATCCAACATCCCAAATCTCTTCAAGATATCTATAGTGTATTTCCCTTGACTTAGAATAATCTCATTGGGTCTTTGCCACACTTCTAGTCCTAGGAAGTAATGCATAAGACCTAAATCCTTCATCTCAAACTCAGAAGCTAACTCCTTCTTGCATTTGACATTGAGATGTTCTTCTCCAATAATAAATAAGTCATCAACATAAAGAACCAATATTAGAGTCTCACCATCAATTACCTTGAAGTAGAGATTTGAATCAGCATCATTCTTGGAGAATCCCAAGTTTATCAAGTATCAATAAATCCTCTCATACCAAGCACGAGGTACTTGTTTAAGGTCATACAATACCTTTTTTAATCTGCATACATGAGATTCCTTTCCATGAATCACAAAACCATCCGGTTGTTCAATGTACAATTCTTTTTCAATTACACCATTAAAGAATGTTGTCTTTACGTCCATTTGGTGTGTCTTCCATCATTTAGCTGATGCAATAGCAATAATAGTCCTGATGGATGTATAGCGAGCAATAAGAGCAAAGGTCTCCTCATAATCTATTCCCTCTTTCTGAGAGAATCCTCTAGCCACAGATCTTTCTTTGTACTTTTCAATTCTCCCATCAGCTGCATGATTGATCTTGAAAAGCCACTTGGAAGATACAATTAATTTCCATTATGGTCTAGGTACAACATCCCAAACATCATTCTTGAGAATGGACTAATATTCCTCTTGCACAACATCTTTCCACACTTGTTGAGTTGATGCCTCCTCAACATTGGAAGGTTCAAACTCGATCATGTGACTCATTAATGCCACATAGCTAGGAAACTTCAGTGGTCTCTTGCTTTCTTTGAATGTGTCTTTAGGAGCTGCATACTTTTCTACATCTTGCATAGTTTGTCTATCCCATAGAGGTCTCTTTCAACCTATAGAAATATCTCTTGGACCATCAGTAGGTTCCAAAGGCTCAACTAGATCAATAGACTCTTTAGGTTTAGTAGAATTCCTCTGAATCTCGAGAGTATGATCAACATCCATATCCTGAGGAGTCTCATGGTCTTTATTATATATCTCCATGTATGAACCTTTAGATCTTTTGAATGCAACATCTTCTTCAAAAGTGACATCCCTGCTAATATCTATCTATTTATGTCCTAGAATGTAAATCCTATAGGCTTTTGAAGATTCACTATAACCCATAAATAATCCTTTCTTTCGAGATGGTTCTAACTTAGATCTCTTATCTTTAGGCACATGAATATAAACGGGAAAGCCAAATATTCTCAAATGACTAATCTCGGGTTTTACACTTGTAAATTCTTCTTCAGGAGTCATACTTTCCAATATTCAATGAGGGCTCTGATTCTGAACATATACCGCAGTTCTAGATCATGGATCATGGATCATAACTTTTGCTGCCTCAACTATAGACCTATTTTTCTTGTATGCAACTTCATTTTGCTGGGGATTGTAAGGAAGACAAAACTCCCTCTTAGTCCCTACCTCAATACAGAAATTACAAAAGCTTCCAGAGGTGCATTCTCCTTGATTATCAGATCTCAAAACCTTGATCCTTTTCCCAGACAATTTTTCTACTTGAGCCTTAAATTCTTCGAATTTCTCAAGCACTTCTTCACATTCCTTAGACTTCAAAAAATAAATCCAAGTCTTTCTAGAGTAGTCATAAATGAAAGTTACATAATACCAACAACCACTTAAGGATGCCACAGACATTGGAGCACATAAATCAAAATAAACAAGATCTAGAATACATTTTGATCTACTTTCACTACTATGAAAAGGACCCTTAGTATTCTTACCCATTGTGCATCCTCTAAAAGTACCATTATGCTATTGACTGAGTTTTGGAAGACAGGTAACTATCTTATCCATAGATGGAAGAGCTCTAAAGTGAAGGTGAGCAAGTCTCCTATGCCATATCTCACTTGAATTGGTGGAATCATGCATCAATGCTTGAATTGGGCTAGTCGAAAGTCTATATAGATTCTCTTGGTGAACACCAATCACCTTAGTTGTTTCAATGCTAGAGTTCTTCAGCCAAGAAAGAACTTTCCCTTTTGAGAATGCAACTTGATATCCTTTTTACTCCAAAGATTAAATTGGTACAAGGTTCCTCTTGATACCTAGTACAAACAAAGACATCACTCAAATGAAGAGGGATGTTGAAATCTAGAAGAGAGGGGATATCCTATAATGCGACATGAAGCACCAGTGTCAATCAACCAAGTGTTACTGTCGGTTGGGACATTGCTTGAAAGGGATGAAATGAATAGAAATCCACTTGAGTTATCTCTTGATTCCTTCAGAGGAGAGATGTCATCCATATCCCCAATAGAGACATGATGCTTTGGTCTTGTTGGAGAATCTTTAGCATAGTGACCATACTTGTCACATTTCAAGCACTGAATATGGGAGAGATCCTTCTTCTTCTTTGATTCAAGAGCACCATCTGATTTCCTGTCTATATTCCTCTTGAACTTTCCTTTTCTCCCTTCTCTTCTTTTCCTCTTTAAAGTTTGAGTAGCAAGAATATAATTGTCTTCATTGTGAGAGCTATGACCAATACCTCTTTCTGCCAACCTGGATTCTTCTTGGATCCAATATTCTCTAAGGCAATCAAACTTTGGTAGCATAGATCTTCCACTGATACTTTGGATAAAAGGTTCTCAAGATTGAGGAAGACCGTTAAGTTCCAACATGACTAAGTCCCTGTCTTCAACTATGTCTTCAATGGCATATAGTTGATCCTTCAATTTAGCAATCTTCATGAAGGAGGTGACTAAATCTCCTTTAGCCATCTTCATGTGATGAATTTGTTGCCTTAAAGAAAAGGCTCTGCTGGTGTTATTGATCTCATATAATCCCTTCAAAGTTTTGAACATGTCTCTAGCTATCTTCAACTTGAAGATAACTGGTACAAGTTGATCCTTCACAGAATCAATCAATAACTTCTTTGCCTTCATGCCATTCTTCCTCCATTGTTCTTTCTCGGTCTCATCGGAAGGCTCAGGCACTTCTTTCTCTATGAACTCAAGAATATTGTTTTCTTCTAATGCAAGTAAAACTCTAAACTTCCAAGAGGTGAAGTTAGAGGCACCATCAAGTCTATCTTCAACCTTGAGTCCGTTCACCATCTTTGATGTAAAGATAGATGCCCTAAGAGAAGAATATTTTGTTGTTTAAATAATTTTGATCACAATCTTTGCTCAAACCCGCTCTGATACCATGTTAAGTTTGATTAGAATTATATAGGTAGAAGTACAAAATTAAAATTTCTCTGATTTGAATTAATCTGAAGCAATGTATTGATAATTTTAAGATATCAATTCCTTTCTCTATCGCTAGATTTTCTCCAATTGGATTGGTTAGATTTCTTGAGTTTGTTGATTGAATGTATAACATATAATCCTCAAAGATTAACGTAGTTGTACAACTATATATTATATGCATGAATTTCACATAGATAATATATAAGTGCACAACATGTATTACATGAACCACATAGCAGATGTATCGATTGGTTTCATACGTATCACCACGGCATATCATTCATCGACTATGTCCTAAAGCTCCCAATCGAGGGAACTAAATACCTGACCACAATAAATGAAAAGACATGACCTCACATGAATTAAGACAACAATACACAGAGGAGTGCAATTAGTTTAGAAGCTCGAAACACTGTCATCCTTAACCATTTGTTTGTTGGTGTAGCAACTATATCCACAATGAGATCCCTCTCCACCACAAGTACGTGCTTTTGGTGTGATGGCAAAATTTACATGGTATCAGAGTGTAGGTCATCGGTTCGAGTCCCTCGAGCCCTAGACCCTTCATCTACATAAGCTTAGCTTATCAACGTGGTACATAGTGGGTACGAATCCTACATGGTACGTGGTTGTATCTGGCTCTATCGTGTGGGGGGTGTTAGCCTAGCAACTATATCCATGATGAGATCCCTCTCCACCACAAATACGTGCTTTTGGTGTGATGGCAAAATCTACATTTTTAAGGAAATAAGCTAAATAATATATGCACATGTAAAAGACATTGCAGACATAAGATGGTGATAATTAAGAAATAAATAAATTATTAATAATAGTTAAGATAACAGCCAAGGGAAAGATATCTCCTTTTGCTATAACATCAAAAACCAAGGTTCCTAGGGAAACCAACTTGGTCCCAGGCAACAAGATGCATTCTATTTTTGGATTCTGAACAAGTCCACAAAAAATTTCTCCGAATCTACTCCATTTTAACCCTGGAAATTTCTTGAGAACATTAAACACACTCGTAGAATACACAAGCAAATTTTGCAAAGAGGTTTTAATCAGTTGTAATTTACCTACTTGGCTCAATAAATCCCCTTTCTAGCTAGCAAATTTTGATTGGAATCTATCAATGAGATTCAACCAAAAGGAGTAAAGGATCACATTAGAACAAAGAGGCAACCCCAAATACGTGGACGAGAGCTCCACATTCCTATATCCAATGATTGCAAAATTTCTTTGTTGCCTTCTAATTAGGGTGTTCATGAAGAATATGGAGCTCTTAGGAAGGCTGAATGAAAATAGTATGTTATTAAAATTATCTATACATATATTCATTTTCTTCAAACAATTTCAAACTCTTGTTTATTGTTGTCATTTTTTCTCATTTCTCATAACATAGGTTAACACAAAAATACTTTCTATTTTAAAAACCAATTTAAAAAAAAATTGTCTATCAAAAATATGCAAACTATTATTAATTATCCACAAAATTTTAAGTGAGACTTGAATAAACATGTATCTAATTTACAATTCTATAAGTTTAAGTATGAATTAATAGAAAAATAACATGTAAACCTTCAACATATCTATTGAATTATATTTAACTATGTATAGTGTATTTTTTCTATCACATATTTACATAAATTAAATATTTTTTTGTTTATGACATTTCAACACAATTTTTTTAAAAAATTATTATAATACAATCAATAAAATACACAACTCAAAATATTTTCAATGATACATAGTGATCCACTTTTGTGATACATTAGATTGGTACTTGACTTTTCTACAAGATATGTTATAACTACATCATCAATACTTCATCGATAGAAACTATAATTGAATGGGGGACATATAATATTTCACTAATTAGAGAGTACGACTCACTTGCTTCCTATGTATAATATTACGTTTTTTCCAAAAAGGTAACTTCAATTTCCTCCCAAATTCGGCCTAAACATCCAAGGATAATCCCTATCAAGTGGCTGCTAGTACTAGAGAGCAATAAAGAAATATATTTTCTCTCTTTTTTGATTTCATAAATTCACGTAAGTGTTAATAGATAACTTTAAAATTACATTGGATTACATTCTTTAAAATTGCGTACAACCAGCATCTTATTCATGGTATCAATCTCTTTGAAGCAATTGTATTAAACTCTCATTTTATTGATGATAACTTTTTACTTTTATTGAATTTAGACTAAAACATAAGCATACACTTGTAGTTCAATATATTTATTGTAATCTCTTAGGCTCCCAACAATTAATACACAAAACTATAAATTTTAACTCCTCCCAAGCTAGATTCATCTTGAGTGGTATCAACTTAAGTTTAAAGTAGTCTCTAGATACTTATTTGAATAGTTATATATCTTGTTTACAATTTTTATAAGTTTGACTATGAATAAGTGTAAGAGGAATATCAAAGCCTTTGGATTTATCTGTTGAATATATTTCTGAATATTTATCATCTTTACGTAAATTGACTATTCTATTTTATTAATGACATTTTAACATAATATTAAAAAATTATTTGTTAACATTTAATTGTTGAAATGTAAACAAATATAAAGGAAAACAAATATAGAATTGATTTCACCTAGAGTTTGAAAAAGTACCTTTAAGTATTATATTAATCTAGTTTTTAATGCATAACAAATAATAAAACTATTATTCACACCCAAAAGCCCAAGAGAAAACTCAAATCTCTAATTACTTTTCTACAACAAAACTAACTTTAATTTTACTGGATCTGACTGATAGTGCTAGCAAACCATCAAGAAATATCGTTTCTTTCTTCTTAATCAAGATTCACAAGAAAAAATTCAGCATAAAAAAAAATTTGAAACTGAAATAATTTGAACCTGTAGATCCCCTAAACCGCTGAATCTCATGAATGTCATTAAAACTCATTCATTCCCTTTCTTGATTTCCTATCCATAAATTTTTGTTTCGACTTTTTTGTGCGAATTTTCTATCTGTATAAATAAACTCCAACCCACGCAATTACCACCAGAGACTGAAGTTGTGAATCTGATTTCTCCGCGTACGTCTGAGCATTTGTTGTATGGTTGGGGTTTACATTCCAAGTCAATGAACTACTCTCCTGCTATGTAACGTCAATTTCAACTTTAATATGTGGGGGCAACTGTGTGGAAGGCAGATTTTTTTGGTTTGGATTGAAAGCGAGTAGCTATTTATCTTAAGATATTCATTGACTTGGAGTATAGATAGGCCCAGCCACAGAACGGATGAGGAGACGTGTAATAGCGAAATGAGCCTGAAATGTTGTGCTCTTGATCTTGAAATGCTGTGCTCTTGATAGGGTTTAATGACATGTTGGTGATGCAATTATAAAATATCTTCTACTAAAGTCATGCACCAATCCAACGGATCATAATCCTTTGAGATTCGTATTTTCATGAATAATCATTTTATTTATTTATTTATTTATAAGTATATGGTAAAAGATACATCATTAAAATCTGTGTCAATCAAATCAAATTTTGTATTTCTTTTTATTTATCCTGATTTTAATAATTTATTCAAAATTAAATATTTAATAAATATTTGTTTAATATTATGTTTAAATGTCGAAAATGAAAAGGAGGAGTCAATTTACTTGGAGATATTTTAGTGAAGGATATAATGAAGGTGGTAAATATTCAAGAAATGAAATATAATTTACAATGGATAAATCCAAGTACATGAACATTACTCTTATATTAATTCATAGTTCAAATCAAGAAATTATAGACAACACACAAAACAATTCAATTCTCATTTGAACTCGTCAATAATAGGATCACTAACATCAAAGTAAGATAATTAATAATAGATTACATATTTTTTATGGAGAAAATTTGATCAAATGTCCCTTCAAGTTGAAAGTACTTTGTGCCAACATATGAGAAATGAGTAAAGTAACTTGAACAATACAAGAACAAAAAAGTATAAGATTTTGTATTAGCATATTTATATAAATGAACAAATGGTGTGGAAAACTTTCAGCAAAAGCTTGCAAGCTAGTATTAAATGAAAAGATTTAGGGATTAGCAAGAACAATGAAAAAGTAGAAAAATACTTAGTGAGAGTAAAAAATTTGGTGTAGTAGGTGTTTGAGGGTGTAATGCTAATGGAAAGCACCATGATTTGGTGTTCTGGAGGTAAAAAAAGAACAAAGAAAAACTAAACAATGGATGAAAGAGATTTGGAGAATTATCTCCAATTTGAAATTCCTTCCTAAGGTTTCTTATCTATTGAATAACACAAGATCAAAATTGTGTCAAGGAATAACCCGTGACAATCAAATTGATTCACTACATATAGGAATGATGCCCTAACTTCGATCCTATTGCATTTTCTCCATGTGACACACCTTGTTGGATCAAATTATATAATATACCCTTACAATATTGTTTGAATGAATGCCTATAAAATATTAGTATTAGCACTAGGTTGGTTGATGAGATAGACATTGATGCATTAAAAAGTAATTATTTCATCTATACCAAAGTCATGGCAGTAGCCATCAAAGCAATTCAAAGAACAATCTTGCCTACTTCAATAGGGTAGTGGATTCAATTAGTTGAAGTAGAGGACAAAAAAATATTTTGTTTAAGATGTAAAGGTAAATATTATTTGGTAGAATGTGTTAAGATTTTCCTATAACTCCTACTCAAAATTAGATTCATATGTGCCAAGTCAATGTAAAATTGAAAAGGGATGAAATGAGAAAAAGATTGGCTAGGTTGATTGTTCATAGTATCTTGATCATCTTGTTAATTTATCTGCATATCTTGCAATAATCTCATTCCATGACAATACAATTAGAGTGAAGGAATCTAAGGAATTTGTAAAAGATCTGAAGTGTGGTACAACTCTAATGATGTAATGCAGGAGCATCCCCTATTCATAGCAATCTTGCATCAACCAAAAATATTTCCTTTCTATTTGCAATTTCAACATTTCTTTATGTGCTTCCCAGATTTGGATCACTGAAACCCGTGGACTTGGATTTAGCTTAAAGACTTGATCATCTTCCTTATTCCCAAACCGTGGAGCATTTGGATCATTTTTCGGCAAGTTATCGCTACCGATTTCTAAGACAATTTTCTGTTACCGATTGCCTGGACTTATTTGCATTAGCGATCTACTGGATCCTTTCCATAGCTTCTAGAGCCCTAATCGTTAATTGCGATGTCCCTTGGAGTGTGGATGACCTTTCCCCATGATCTACACTTCATCCTTTGGATTTTAAGGAGGAATTTCTTTGGCAGAGGCCGACCTTGTTGGTTTTACACGTTAGGTCTTGTTCTTCGGGTTTTGATCTCTTTCTGGGCAAACTGGATCCCCTTGGATCGTATAAATCATTGTAATAGAGCATTAGAATGAATCAGAAGAGTTAGACACAGCATAGAAGATAGATATTAAGATTTGAGGTCTCGGTTGTGACCTATTATGTATTTTGAGCATGTTTTAGCAGGTCTGTGAGCCGGTTACTATAACCCGGTTGTTACCGGTTGGTTGTAATCAGTTTTCATGATATAATTCAATATGTTCTACATCGCCTCATTCATGTCCTTGTGTTTTCATTGTGTTTATTCTTGCTAACCAATTTGGACTAATCTCTTTGAGGTCCCTCCTAGCCAGTGACTACTTCAAGTGGTATTAGAGAGAGCTTTCATTTCAGAGATTACATTGTCCTGAGAAATTTTGTTGTAGGGTGGCGAACTGAGGATTTGACCTATATCTGCAGAGGACTGGAATAAAGATGGCATGAAGAGGAAATAGGAATGGTGGAGCGTGTGGGTATGTAGACCCTGTTGTGATGGAAACATTGAGAGGAATTGTAGCCCGATTGGAAATTGTGGAGACAGCCCAAGGAAGAGGCCGACATATTAAAGATGTAAGTGAAGATGAAGGAGAAGAAGCCCTAGTAGAACAAGTATACCCATTTGTGGTTGATCCAAATGAGGAAAGTTTTTTGAGGGTTTTGAGTAGGGAGAATACTAAACCTCATTTAACCCCATCGGAATATGATGGAAAGTTGGATTCAGATGAACTGATGGATTGGATCTCGGAGATGGAGAAATATTTTGATTTTGAAAACACTGTAGAAGAAAGAAAGGTGAAATATGCATGTACCCGGTTGAAAGGTCATGCATATCTTTGGTGGGAGCATTTGCAGGTTGATAGACAGAGAAGAGGTAAAGAGAAGATCAAGATATGGGATTGAATGGTTGCTAAGTTGAAATCGAAATTTATGCCAGTTGATTATCAATTAAATCTGTTTTGGAAGTTGCAGAATTTGAGACAGAAGGAATCTAGTGTGAAGGAGTACAATGAAGCATTTTACAAGTTGAATATTAGATCTGAACATGTTGATAATGAAGTTGAACACATTGCAAGATATTTGAATGTATTGTGGGTGTCTATACAAGATGAACTCAGTTTGATCAAATTGCAATCTTGAAGAAGCTTACCAATATGCCCTGAAAGCATAAGAGAAGATAAACAAAAGACATGAGCAGAGGCATAGAGGCAAAGGTGGAAGGTTTTCTAGAGGAAGATTTCAAGGAGGAAGAGAATATACTAGAGGTAGAGGAACCTGTATAGATTAGAATAAGGACAAGGAAGTGAGAAAAGAAGGTAATTCATACCGGAAGGAGGATAGAAATTTCTACCGGAGGAGAGAACCGGATGGCTACCGGAATGAGAATTTTGGAAGAGATGATAGAAGACAAGACAAGAGAGTGTTTAGAGGAAATTTCTATAAGTGTGGAGGAGAAGGACATCATGCTTTAGAGTGTAAGAAGATAGAGAATATCAGAACAACAACAGTTGTGGAAGAAAAACCCATCGAGTTAGCTAACAAACAGGAAGATGGAGAACTGTTGATGATGAGGAGAGCTTTGTGTCATACTAGGAGAGATGAAGAGCCCTTGCAGAGGAAGAATTTTTTCAAGACCAGATGTAAGGTATCCGGTAAGTGTTGTAAAGTTGTTATTGATAGTTTTAGTTCAAATAATCTTGTTTTTGAAGAGATGGTGAATAAGTTGAGTTTGGAAAGATTGAAACACCCTAAGCCTTATCAGATAGCATGGATTCAAAATGAACATAAGTTTTTAGTAAGTGAGAGATGTTTGGTGAAATTTAAAATTGGGAATTATCATGACAAAGTCTTGTGTGATATTATGCCTATGGATATTTGTCACCTTTTGTTGTGTAGACCTTAGCAGTTTGATAGACAGGAAATACATGATGGAAGGAAGAATACATACACTATTATGGTCAATGGGATGAAGCAAATCTTGTTGCCCTTAGAGGAGCCTTTGAAGGGTGAAGTTTGTACGAATGCTAGAATCTGTTTGGTGGATGGAAGGAAATTCCTAGATGGATTGAGACATGAGAATGTGTGTGTTTGCCTTAGTTCCTAAGAAGACAGAGAATCCAGATCATGAAGAAGAACAGCTGGAAGAGATAAAAGATTTGTTGACAGAATATGAAGACATCATTTCAGATAATGTACCTGATGGATTACCACCTATGAGAAGTATCAATCATTGCATGGACCTGGTTCCTGGAGATAGTTTGCCTAGCAAACTTGCACACCGGATGACACCGACAGAGAATGAAGAGTTGAATAGACAAGTGTAGGAGTTGTTGAAGAAAGGTTTGATCAAAGAAAGTTTGAGCCCTTGTGCAGTACCAACAATATTAGCACTTAAGAAGAATGGAGAATGGAGAATGTGTACCGATTCTAGAGCAATAAACAATATCATAGTGAAATACCGATTTCCTTTGCCTAGGATGGATGACATAATGGACTATTTGAGTGGAGCCAAATACTTTACAAAGATAGACTTGAAGAGAGGATATCATCAAATTAGGATCAGAGAAGGAGATGAGTGGAAGATAGCATTCAAGACAAACAAAGGACTATATGAATGATTGGTGATGCCTTTTGGGTTAACTAATGCACCGAGTGCTTTCATGAAGGTTGATGAATGAGGTATTGAAGAAATTCTTGGGTAAGTTTGTTATTGTATATTTGGATAACATTCCGATTTTCAGTAAGACAAAACAAGAGTATTTTGTTGCATTTTAGACAAGTTTTGCAGAAGTTGAGAGAAGAAAAGTTATTCATAAATATTAAGAAGTGTACTTTCATGAAGAAAGAATTAGTCTATTTGGGATTTGTGATATCTAAGGATGGTTTGAAGATGGACCCTGAGAAAGTAAAAGCAATTGTTGAGTAGCCTACACTAGAAAGCATTGGAGAAGTAAGATCATTTCATGGATTGGCTAGTTTCTACCAGAAGTTCATTAGAAATTTCAATTCAGTTTGTAACCCTATGACTGAGACAATGAGGAGAGATAATAAGGAATTGAAGTGTACCACCGAAGCAAACAAAATTTTTGAACTATTGAAATGGAAAGCAACTGAGCAGCCTGTGTTAGCTTTACCAGATTTCAATAAAGTATTTCAAGTGGATTGTGATGCAAGTGGAACAGCAATAGGAGTAGTCTTGAGTCAGGAAGGGAGAGTAGTAGCTTATTTTAGTGAGAAATTGAATGATGCCCAGAGGAGATATTTAGTGCATGGTCAAGAATTTTATGCCATAGTTCAAGCCTTGAAGAAGTAGAGACATTACATGTTGCCTAAGGAGTTTGTGTTGTATACGGATCATCAAGCTTTGTAGTATTTGAATAGTGAAAGTAAGTTGATTCAAAGACATATTAGATGGGTAGCATTTTTGCAGAGTTACACCTTTGTGTTGAAGCATAGAAGTGGGAAATCTAACAAAGTTGTTGATGGGTGAACCCACAATAGTGGGTTACACTTTTTTGCCAACTTTGACACTACAATATTCATTTTCAGAAAAAGCTTTAGATTCAGACACCTATTACTTCTAAATCGTAAGAAATTTGTAGATGATGTGAACTAGTGATAATTTTTGTCATTTTGTATGTAGATTGTAAAAATGGTTTTTGATAATTTTTGGAATCAATTAGATTCCATTTTTCTATCTCCCTCAAAAACTAGTTTTCTTTTTAAAATAACATTTTTAAAGAGTGATACTCACTCTGTATAGAATAAATTATTTTCTATAATAGATATGAACGTGATTCTTTCGAATTTGGTATTTTAACATCCATATCTAGTGTTTGTAATTGGTTTTGTAACATTATCTTTAATATTTCATATTTTATTAAGATTTGAAGTCGAGTTAATTGTAATTTTGACATATGCCATTTGATATTACATAACTTGTTGTATATGTAACGAAAATCAATTTTATTCTTTTTGTTGGAAAGAGGACTTCAATACCTAGTGCGTAAATATTTTTCAGATTTTTTTGGGTGATGTTTACTATGTTACTATTTACTAAGTTGTCATTAGTTTTATGTCCAAAGTCATCCTATATACTCTAGTCAGTTAATACTACTGAAATACTCAGTCCGTAAGCACTAAAGCAATCAGTTATAGAAGAAAGAAGTCACAGAGTTTAGTATACACTGAGCTATCTACTGAGTAATGTTCTATGTCTACCGAGCAGCAAAGAAGGTATACCGAGTAAACTGAACCAAGGGGAAATGTGTTACTAGATTCATTGAACCTGGACACATATGTGGAAATGTCTTACAAGATCAAGAAACAGGGAACCATTATCACATAGGAAATTGCATTTCTAGATTTTCTATGATTTTGAGGACATCTATCCAATGAAATAATTTCTATGGTTAGTCATTCGATGAATCATGTTTGTAAGATCGAAGCATGAACATATCACCATCCTAAGAGATCTATTTATATAGAATGTATTGAGGATCTAAACATAGAGAAAAAGCATGAGACATGTGTGATAGCTAAGTTGAAAAGGAAAATCATGAGAAAGCATAATGTGTTGTGACTGTTATGACTGATAGAGATATTCAGAGGTCACCGAGAAAGATTTTAGAGAATAGTTAAGGGACAGAGTAAACAGAACGGTTTACCGAGTTAATTTATCAATTACCGAGGTATGCTATGAGCAGGGTAATCTCATATTGAGCATATAGAATCTTCTATAACATTTCAGATGTAAAGTTGCATATATTTGTAACGATTTTGATTTATTATTTTGAGTTGTAATAGAAACTTTTAACAGGGTAAAAGACTCTAACAAGGTCTATAAATTGTAAAGCCTTTAACCAAGTGCAACATTTTGTATAAGTGTTGTAAAATCCTTTAGCAAGGTAGATCTAAATATCTTGATACTCCTAATAGGGTAAGCTATCAAAAATAGCTAAACATGTAGCTCTAACTGAGCAACCTTTATTATTGCAGTAGTGAAGTTGTGGGTGCCATCCCCACCACAGTTTTTCTCTCTAACAAGGAGTTTCTGCGTAACCAAAATATATGAGTTATGGAGTGAAATATGTATGAATGTTATTACTATGTTTTAGCTTTATATTATGTTTCAGCAATATTCAGTTTATGTTTAACAGTAAAGTTATTATTGGAGAAAAGTTTTGAAGTACTGATTCACCCCTCCCCTCTCAATACGTTAGCTTTCCTAGTTGGACCTAACAACTGGTATCAAAGCTTCAATCTTGGAAAAGGATTTAACAGCCTAAAGAGAAAGATCTTATGAATGGAAGGCTACAAAGAATCTCGGAGAATTGTGAATCTTCAAGAAGAGTTGGATGATGCTAATCTAGTGATTGCAAACGTGCAAAGACAAATGCAAAAATCACTGAAAGTCAGAAGATGGTTGTCTGATGATTTACAGGACTCATAAGAGCTGGTGGAACAAATTGAGACATCATCTAAGAATAGTATATGTGAAGAGACTAAAGAAATGATTGGAGTATTGAAAGAAAAGAGCAAAGCACTGACTCAACAACTAAAAGCAAAGAAAAGAGAACATGAGCATTTCAGCACACAAATGACTGAAAATCTTGATGCATTGAGGACAGCCGAGGATAACATAAGAGATATAGAAAGAGAAAAACAACAACTTGAAGCATTAGTATCTGAAAAGAATGATGAAATCACAAGGATGACTAGAATTCAACATAATCTGTCTGATCAATTGGGTTATGCACATCATGAAGTAAATCTGAAAGAAAATGAGAATCAAGCATTAAAACTTGAATTATCAAGATTGACTGAAGAACTTGAAGCAGAAAGGAAATCAAAAGAAACACTGATGAAAATTTATGAAGCATCAAAGATGTTGGATGAGCAACTGAATATAAAAAGACCCAGCAAAGTTGTAGGACTCGGTTACAAAGGAAAAGACTCTACCGAGAAAGGAATCATCACCACCAAGAGAGGAGAATCATCAAAACAAGCTGGAAACAAGAAGAACATCAAAAGAAAGAAGCCTTTTTGCAACTACTATGGAAAACAAGGACATACTGCCAACATGTGCCAAATCAGAAAAGGTAAGCAACCGAATGTCACTAGGTCTGATGGTTATTGTTACAATTGCAATAAGTATGGTCACACATGTAATCAATGTAGGACAAAGTCTATTAGCAATTATCAGAAGGCAAAATTCAAGGGGTTTTGCAAAAACTACAATAGATATGGACACAGTACCCAGAAGTGTTGGTTTAGATAGAAGAACTACATGTGGTCTGCACACCGAGCAAATACTAGAAGCTACCGAACTCACATAGATCTTAATCGACAATATACTGTAGTACCATGGGATTACAATACAAGGATATGGTGTTAATGTTGTGGAAGATATGGACATATAAGTGCCAACTATTTTATAAGGTTTGGAATGAACAACCGAAGATCATGGAGAAATCCTGGTATGGCATTTTTTCATTGTCACAAAGTTGGACACTTAGCTAGAGATTGCATAGATCAACCCAGAGGAGATACTAAGGAAATAAAAAGAAAATTGTAGATGATTTGGAAAAAGAAGGAAAATGGGTCAACTAATGAAAAAAGCACCTTATCTACTGAGTTAGGTGCATCTACTTCGAATTAATCGATAAAGGTATGAAGGGATTGCATTCTCTCAAGGTTATATCCTAACAGTTCCTATTTTATCATGTACTTAATTCCAAAATTTGCATAGCTAAGATGCAATAGCAAGTTTGAAATTTTATCTAGTCTTTTGGAGTACCGGAGAAGTCGGTAAATGCAAGAAGCCTGTCTAGTTGGTAAAAGCATAAAAAGGGAAGGTAATCGGTTTAGTGGAACCGAGTGCATTTAATATTTTTGACCTAACTGCATGGAACTCGATGAGGTAAAATGTGTACTTAAAGCTCTTTGCCCAGTCATTTTACACTTACCAAGTTTTCAGAAAGTAGAGCTAAGCGATTCAAAGGCGACCAAACCTCTCCGGAGTGAATTTCAAGGTATTTATTCAACAATCTCAATTCATTTTCAAAGCCAGTTAACTAGTCATTATTAGTTGTGAATATCTACTTTATATTTACTAAGTGGAAAGCACCTACTAGTTAAGTTTTCAAACCCTAAGCTCTTTCGTAGTAGAAATCCGAAGTTTGAAATGGCACCAAAGATTCAAAAACTAGTTGTTGTTGAGACCATTAAGAAGCCCTCACTAAAATATTCCTTACCTCCCAAAGTAGCATCCGAACTTGACGACAAAACAACATTTTCTCTCATTCTGGATAGGGTTCTACTAGTTGAGGATGTCAGATTTTACACTAAGTGTCGTGTAGAGGAGCTAGGTCATACCGAGATCAAGGACATGTATGATGAACTATGCACTGATGGAAATCTGGATAGCAAATATGAGCACATCAAAGTCAAGGGATTGATAGAAGCCCTAACCTACCCACGAGTCTTCAAACCCCAACGGGTTAAATTTGTATTGAGCAGAGTTCATAATGATTTTATGTGGTTAGAGGAGCAACCATTCAAAATCACCAAGGAAATCATTCACTTAATAACCGGATACCCTATATTCGACCATGCCCAAGCTCAGAAAATGATATCACAAAAAGAATTGATCACTTTAACCGGAGTTGAATCTAATTGCAGAGGTCTAAAATTGAATAATGTCATAGATGCAGAACTAAAGTTTGCAATTAGAGTCATAGGCTATTGTTTCTTTCAATCAGCAAGGGAAAATAGTGTACCATGTGTAGCTGTTGATTTAGCATACAAAATTGTGAAAAAGGGTATGAAGATTGACCTATGCAAAGTGTTGTTGAAAAATCTATTTGAGAATCTCAACACTGTAAGGAAGCTGAAGAAGAACAACTTGGAAAACACACTAAAGTTTGGGTCACTCTTAATATGCATGTTTTTCTATTTTTAGAAATTCTTTCCATCAGTCAGTAACGTGGTTTGGGAGCTACACCAGCCAATCACCCATCAAATAAATAACTTCATCAATCAGCTAGGTGATAACTTAAATGAAATCATGGATGATTACTTCAGCAAATTGTAGGAAAAGATGCATAACATGTATAGGATCCCACCTCAGCTAGTGGAGAAATATAAGGATGATATATGTTTTGAAGTGGACATGGACTATTGTTATGTCAATGCAATAGAACCAAGGACTCAATTGCTACCTTCCATAGGTTATGAGATGGATTTTGATTTTTCTCAATAGCAGATAGATGCCTTTCTTTCACTTCCAAGGCATGATACCGAGATCAGGTACAATACCTATGAAGAGGTCAAAGAAAAAGTTAAGATGAGCATTGTAGTACCTAAGGCTACAAGGAAAGCAACCCAAATTATTAAAGTTTTAACAGAGAAATTTGGAGAAGGTTCTTCCTAGACTCCTATCAAGAGCGCTCAACTCATCATCGAGGAGGAATTTGAAGCTCAAGAAGCAACAATTACATTGAGCACCGAGTTGCCAAAAGGAAAAATTTTGAAAAAGGAAGAAACAAGATACATCACTAGTATCACCGACTCCTCTAGTGAAGTGCCCAAACACTAGATCATCTGCAGTGTCACCGAGTAAGAAGCAAAAAAATGTTGCAATCACTAAGGCAACAAGAACTTATAAGAAGTCTACTCGGAGACTCATTTTGAATAAAGATTCAAGTGACACCGAATCTGAAGACGTAAGTAAATTTCAAATTGTTAAGAGTACAAAGGAAAATGTACATAGTGTTGATAATTTTTGCACAAATTTGAAACAATATGGTGGATTTGGAGCATTCAGATATGTCAAATATGACTCCAGATCTGAAGATGAGAAGAGGCAAATAGAAGAGGCAGTTATATGCACACTTCTAAAATTCTGAGTAGTTCCATTGGAAGTAACTGAATTTCTTCCTAAAGCATTGTATTCACATATAGACACTAGGTGGCAATATGCTATGGATTCGAAAAAACAGGTCAGAGAAAGAGTTTTGGTACATCTCTTTCTAGACATGTCGATACAAGACATAAGGAAACATTTGAAAAACTATAAGACCAACTTTCAAGTAAAGCAAAGAGCCTTGAAAATGATGAATGGCCTTTATCTTGAAGTTGAAGAGGAAACCAAAGTCAAATGGCAAGAAATTTTCATAATCAAGATTGCAGGTGAGCAAGATGAAGTTGAAATAGTTGATATCACTGAGCAAGATCCTGTGTCAACTATACAACTTGATGAGAATGTCATGGACATTGAGGTACAGGAACAGGAAATGATAGAAGGAAATGCCTATGACAAACTGGTATCAAGTGAATCAGTTTTGGAACAAGTCAAATCCTATCCTCCAGTAACTCAGCAAGTTTCAACAAAGACACCTCAAGACACTGAACAAGGCAAAGAGGGTCAATAGTATACTAAAGGAGAAGCTACTTCTCAGGCCACTGGGTAATAGTCTTCTCAAGCACCTACAAGCACTGAAAATGTTACTGTTGAGACCCCAAGCAAGGATTCACCAAAGGCTACATCAGAGGCTAAAGAAACTGAAAAAAGTGTTGCCTCTACCGAGCAACCTACCGAGGGTGAACAAGCCTCCCAAGCCATTGTACTAGTTCAACCGATGAAAGCCTCATCATCCAAGGGGAAGAAAATGAAGAAGCATAGCTTCAAGGTAGATCTATCAAAGCCAATTGTGTTGCCCAATGTTGACATATCAAAATTGAAAGGGCAAGCACTTATTGAATTCGGGGAACTCTGTAAAGCCAAAGCAGAACAAGAGAAACAAATGGCTATTCAAAAGAAAAACTGAGTACTTTAGAAGGTTAAAGTTGTATTAACAGACATGCTACTTGAAGCTACCATGACTAAAGATGTAGCCATCCATATGCAACTGGATGAACTCCTCACTAAATTAGAAGCATCCAGAGTAGACGCATTTGAATACCTGAGAAAATTGAAGAACAAAGAGCTCATTGCCAAAATGATTGAAGAGGTACAGAAAGCCATTGCTATCGATAAAATTAAGCTAGTTGGACTCATTGTTGAGTTGTCCCCTCAACTCAAGCATATTCTTTATTTATTTCAAAAGCTCTGTACATTTTCTTTATTCATTAAAGATATCAAGAATAAAACTGAAGTTATTGAGAAAGAGATCACCGATCTCTCAAATAAATTAACCACCGAGCCAAATTCTATTAAGAATTTCTATACCAAGTTACAATCTCTCATGGCTTAACAGTTGGAACTTCAGAATGAAAAGCATAAAATTAGAATGTATATCATCACTCTTCAAACCTTATTCATTCCCCACTTGTCCTCCGTCCAAGAGCAAATCAACCGGGCTACTTATTTATCCAATCAATAAGAGGGAAGCACATTAGATGGTCTGATTTCATTGCTAGCTGATATTACAGCTTAGAATTCCCTCATGAATAGTGTCAAGGATGCCCTCTCTACCGCTCTCATCGATGCAAGTACAAAGTATAAATCCATTTTTGACTAGTTGCCTCCACCGAATGGTAACTAGTTTTGATTTTTGTCAAAAAGGGGGAGTGTAGTATATTAGAGGGAGAATACAAAGCAGATCAGAGTATCTGAATGTATAGGTAATTTTGATAGGGGGAGCAGTGATCATAGAGCAGTGAAGCAGCATGCAAAATCAGAGTTTTGTACAGTATATTGATAAGGTGAGTATATCTGAGTATACTATATATTGACAATTGTATATACTGTCATTCTTAGTAAAATTTTGTAAGTATATAGTTTTTTGAGTTATGACTTTGAAAGAAGTTTTGTCAAACATTTCAAAACTAATGTCAAAAGAACAGATTGTTACTATTTACTAAGTTGTCATTAGTTTTATGTCCAAAGTCATCCTATATACTCTAGTCAGTTAATACTACCGAAATACTCAGTCAATAAGCACTAAAGCAGTCGGTTATAGAAGAAAGAAGTCACAGAGTTTAGTATACACCGAGTTGTCTACTGAGTAACATTCTATGTCTATCGAGCAACAAAGAAGGTATACCGAGTAAACTGAACCGAGTGGAAATGTGTTACCAGATTCATTGAACCTAGACACATATGTGGAAATGTGTTACAAGATTGAGGAACAGGGAACCGTTATCGCATAGGAAATTGCACTTCTATATTTTATATGATTTTGAGGACATCTATCCAATGAAATAATTTATATGGTTATTCATTCGATTAATCATGTTTGTAAGATCGAAGCATGAACAGATCACCATCCTAAGAGATCTATATATACAAAATGTATTAAGGATCTAAACATAGAGAAAAAGCATGAGACATGTGTGATAGCTAAGTTGAAAAGGAAAATCATGAGAAAGCACAATGTGTTGTGACTGTTATGACTGATAGAGATATTCAGAGGTCACCAAGAAAGATTTCAGAGAACAGTTAAGGGACAGAGTAAACAAAAGCGTTTACCGAGTTAATTTATCAATTATTGAGGTATGCTATGAGCAAGGTAATCTCATATTGAGCATATAGAATTTTCTATAACATTTCAGATGTAAAGTTGCAGATATTTGTAAAGATTTTGATTGTATTATTTTGAGTTGTAATAGAAACCTTCAACAGGGTAAAAGACTCTAACAAGGTCTATAAATTGTAAAGCCTTTAACTAGGTGCAGCATTTTGTATAAGTGTTGTAAAATCCTTTAGCAAGGTAGATCTAAAGATCTTGATACTCCTAACAGGGTAACCTATCAGAAATAGCTAAACATGTAGCTCTAACTGAACAACCTTTATTATTGTAGTAGTGAAGTTGTGGGTGCCATCCCCACCGCAGTTTTTCTCTCTAACAAGGAGGTTCTGTGTAACCAAAATATATGTGTTATGGAGTGAAATATGTATGAATGTTATTACTATGTTTTAGCTTTATATTATGTTTCAACAATATTCAGTTTATGTTTAACAGTAAAGTTATTATTGGAGAAAAGTTTTGAAGTACTGATTCACCCCTCCCCTCTCAGTATGTTAGCTTTCCTAGTTGGACCTAACATACTATTTTTCCATAAGCATTGAACAAAGAAGTTCATGTTCGGTGAAAACACTACATTCGTAAGAATTAAAATAAAAAAATATTACTGAAATTAAATATATTAAAAATTATACTATTTGGAAAGCTTATAATAAGGGCCAAAAACTTCTTTTTTTAAAAATCTAAATGAATTCAATTGACCCCCCCCCCCCCCCAAAACCTAATGTAAAATTGGTTTTTTATCAGCATTTGATAGATGCAAAGGAGACTCCATTGCAAGTATGATTTAGAAGTAGAGAGCTTCTATACAATAAATTTTGATCTAAAAGCCTTTGATCTAACTCTCTTCAATTAATTACTTCAAATGGGACCTCTTAAAGCTTAAAACATTATATTTTCTAAAAAAATGTATGATTTCTGCAAAAATCAGGATGTATGAAAAAGTGGGAACCAACATTGTGAGTTCACCCTAATGCATTGAGTAGGAGAAGGAATTTTTTGACAAAGATGAGAGTTATAGTATTAGGATTTGAGGAATTGAAGACCTTGTATGACGATGACCTGGATTTTGTAGAACCTTGGAGAGCATGTAGAGAACCGGTTATGGTAGATAGAAGTAAGTGGTTGGATTACTTCATTAAGGATGGGATGTTATTTAGAGGAATATAGTTGTGCATACATAAGAGTTCTATGAGGGAGAATCTGATAAAGGATAAACATAGTGGAGGATTCATCAGACACTTTGGTGTTGACAAAATAGTAGCAGTGGTGAGTGAGCATTACTTTTGGCCCTAGATTCATAAGGATATTAGGAAATATGTGCAAAGTTGTAGATTTTATCAAGTTACAAAAGGTAGTAGTTAGAATGTGGGATTATATAAACCTTTGATAGTACCAGTAAGACCTTGGGAGTATATAAGCATGGATTTCATACTTGGATTGCCTAAAATGCAGAGAGGGAATGATTCTATATTTGTGGTAGTTGATAAATTCTCGAAGATGGCTCATTTCATACCTTGTAAGAAAACATCAGATGCATTACATATAGAAGAACTATTTTTCAAGGAAGTGGTGAGATTGCATTGACTACCTATGAGCATAGTTTCAGACAGAGACACTAAGTTTATTGGGTATTTTTGGAGAATACTTTGGAAGAAGATGAAGACATATTTGAAGTTCAGTTCTACTTTTCACCCATAGACAGATGGATAGACAGAAGTAGTTAACCAGAGCTTCAAAAATTTGTTGAGATGTTTAGTTGGAGACAAAATCAGAAGGTAGGATTTGATTCTTGCACAAGTAGAGTTTGCCTACAATAATTTAGTAAACAGGAGTATTGAAAGGATACCTTTTGATATTGTTACCAGAGCACACCCTAGAGGTATATCAAAATTAAGAGATATTAGGAGTGAAGACCCGAGAAGTTCAAAAGCAAAATAATTTGCAGATCACATGAAGGAATTACATATTCAAGTTAAGGAACATTTGGAGGACATGAATGGAAAGTATAAGGAGAAAGAAGATGAGAAGAGAAGACATAAGGAATTTAAAGTTTGTGATAAAGTGATGGTGTATCTGAGAAAGAAAGATTCTCGGTTGGAACTTAGAATAAGTTGCATATGAGAAACTTGCAATATTTTGAGAAAGTTTAGTTTTGGAAATGCATATGAAGTGGAGTTGCTAGATAGTCTGAGTATTTCACCTATGTTTAACATTGCAGATCTTCATCAGTATCATGAACCAAAATTTAGTGAGGACAGTATTGCAGACTTGGAGAAATAGTTGCTCGGGGAAGGAACCGGATCAGATTGAAGACATTTTGGATAGTAGGATTGGGCATCTAGTACCTGGAGTAGTCAGTATAAGGATTACCTTGTGAAGTGGAAAGAAAGACTAGTTGAAGATAAATCTTGGATTTCTCAGATAGAGGTAGACTGCCTTGGGTTTCCTCTAACCCCAACTAAGTGAGATACTCACTTTACAACAACCCTGGTTCATAGCAATCTTGCATCAACCAAAAATATTTCCTTTTTGTTTGTAGTTTCAGCATTTATTTATGCGCTTCCCAAATTTGGCTCACCAAAACCTATGGAGTTGGATTTTTCTTGAAGACTTGATCATCTTCCTTATTCCCAAACCATGGAGCATTTGGATCATTTTCTGGCAAGTTATCATTGTCGGTTTCCGAGACAGTTTTCTATTACTGGTTGCCTGGACCTATTTGCATTTGTGATCTACCAGATCTTTTCCATAGCTTATGGAGCCCTGGGCGTTGATTCTGATGTTCCTTGGTGTGTGACCTACCTTTCCCCATGATCTTCACTTCATCCTTTGGATTTTCCAAGGGAATTTATTTGGCGGAGGCCGACCTTGTTGCTTTTACACGTTAGGTTTTGTTTTTCAGGTTTTGATCCCTTTTTGAGCCGACCGGATCCCCTTGGATCGTATAAATAATTTTAATAAATCATTAGAATGAATCGAAAGAGTTAGAAAAAGCATAGATGATAGATCTTAATATTTGAGGTCCCAGTTGTGACCTATTATGTATTTTGACCATGTTTTAGTAGGCCTGTGAGCCGGTTACTATAACCTGGTTGTTATTGGTTGGTTGTAATCAGTTTTCATGATATAATTCAATTTCTACTTCTACATTACCTCGATCATGTCCTTTTGTTTCCTTTGTGTTTATTCTTGCTGACCAGTCTAGACTGATCTCTTTGAGGTCCCTTCTAGTCGGTGACTACTTCATGATGAGATGGAGGAAGAAGTTGATATAATGGACTTAAGGTGTATAAGCCAATTTACTTGCACATTTTTCAATAATAATTATGGAATTAGTATAAAAACAAGAAGGAAAACTAATAAATAGAGAAGAGAAGAAACTACTATATTTATTGGTCAATCAATAATTAAGAATTAATTATTGATATCTAGGGGAGGAATTCCCTCACTTGGAGATAAATTAATATTCTCACTTGAAATCTTAGGGAATTAAATACCCTCGATAGAAAAATCATGACCAAGCATCATTTGGATAAATTTATTGATCGATATAATATGGTTAAAGGAAATATAATTTAAGGGTCTGGGTGTGGTGTTTGGTTCCTAGTTGGTGGTGTTGTGTAGATGTGGGTATGTTCACAGATAGCTAGGGTTTGTGGGATGGCTTTCTCCTTGTTTGTATTTAGGGTCCTCTTCAGCTCCATTGTTTTGGGACTTGTTTCCTAGTGGGCCTCTCTTACCTTATTCTCAATTGTTACTTCATGCTCTTGGTCAAGTTATTTTGTTGGGTTTTTTTTGTCTTTTCATTTGGTGTCTATTATGTTGTTGGGATTGTGATTTTGTTCACTTTTTTGCTTCTACAAGTGGTTTTTTGATTGTGATGGGATCTGGCCTTGTAGGTTGTCTACATTTCGTTCCTTTATCTTGGCCTCCCTTTGTTTTTTCTTTATCAAACTGGTTGTGTGTTCTTGTTTTTGGTTAAAGGTTGTCTCTAGTTTTGGGGCTATGCTTGCCTAGTGGTTTTGTGTTTTCTTTTTTCTCTTGTGGACTTTTGTTGCTTCTCCCTTGATCTATTTCCATGTTATTCCTATGGAGTTGGATTTGGCTCCTATTGAGGTGGGGTTTATTCTTGTGTTCTTGGGTTGGGTTTGGCTCTTTTTGCTCCTTTCTCCCTCTTCTATAGATCCTATTGAGGCGATGGTGTTCTCTATGGAGGTGGGGATTTTCCTTTTGGGAGAGGTTGGAAGCAATTTTGTGGGGGCTAATATCTGATGAATAATGATAAATAGTAAATACCCAATAGGTACTGAGAGGGGGGGGTGAATCAGTACAGACAAAAACTTTCACTATCAACAACTTAAACTACAAAGACTGCACTAACCGGTAAACAACATCACCAATCTAAATCAGGGCACTGTCGATAATACATAGTGACACTGTAAAAGACATAAACTGGTAACATCTAGAACTTCACAAACATAAACCGATAACACTTAGGACAATAGGTTCTGCTAGGGATCACCTGGTTAAGGGATGGCTAAATACCCAGTTAAAGGTTAAAACCCTATTAAACGTTACCTCGCAAGAGGATTTGAAGAACTCAATGATTTTGAGTCACCCTATTAAAGGATTTACAAAAATCCTGTTAAAGCTACCCAGTGAAGGGATTTTCCAACTGCTGAAATGGTTAGAAGTCAATAGGTAATACACTGATCTGATAACAACACTTAATGCCAAGGTAGATCCACTTTAGTTCCTTCACATCTGCAATCACACTCTATAGATCTCTGCTCACTACACCAGTCTAGCAAGAATCAAGTATCTCTTTACTTGGATACACACATAACATTTGCCAACAACTTCAAATGAGAATCATCATCGACCTTATAGACAACAATTAGGTCGGTAGCAAAAACCCTAAACCCTAAGTATTTAGGTTAACAATATAGTCGGTCTAGTCCTGACTGTTCAATCACATTGCATAGAGTAAAACAGTCTTGAATAGATCTCAAGATGTTCTCCATCGTTCATTCTTCACTGCTTTTGCAAGCTAATAACCCATCATGCATTATCCACTATTTATAGAGATTTTGCACATTCCTGAGGTGGATATAATCAATCTTCTTCATGCAAGATCCTCAAGAAGATTCATCACGTGCACAAGGTTGATGTGGCAACACGATCTGATCTTCATTTCAATGCTAACTCATCACAAGATGTCATCAGTCGAATCGCACAAACTTTAAATGCATCAATCAGAAACCCTGAAGCTGAGACAACCAACCAATAGTCAACCCCAATACAAACTTTGCGAATACCGGTTCATTCTAACATACCGCTTCACTTTCTGCATATACCAGTTCATTCCATCATATTAGTTCACTTCATACCATCATATCGGTTCTCTTGCCAATTTGCTTTCTTCAGTATACCAGTTCATACTTCAGCATATTGACATCAATGACAACATACAATATCATCATGTTAACCAACTCTGCACATATGCCAACAATCTCCCCCTTTGGCATTGATGGCAATATACACAGATATTTCTCCGCTTCACTTCTTTCCCCCTATCATATGTCTTCAATACTGCATATATCTTCTTTGCATCACATCTTCTCCCCCTTTGACAATAATGCCAAAGTGGAGGCAAGATCACCCATGATCTACTATGCTGCTCCCCATGAGGAGTAGCAGCCTTCGACACATCAATCTTGAAAAGATTTGACAATGCAATATTTGACTGATGTGGAGCACATACCTTTAGTTCACCTCTTGAAGGGGTAACACCACTAATTCACCTCTTAAATGGGTAAATGTAGCCTTCGGTAGAGGCTTGGTGAATATGTCTACTAACTACTCCTTACTAGAAACATGTTCCTATACAACCTCTTTGTTCTGAACTTTCTCCCTCAAGAAATGATACTTGAGCTCGAAGTGCTTGGTTCTAGCATGCAATACTGGATTTTTTGATATATTAATTACACTTGTGTTGTCACAGAGTATACTCACCGGTTCAAATACAGGGACTTTGAAACCAATTAATACATGCTTCATCCAAATTGTCTGAGTATAGTTAATGAATGCTGCTACATATTCTACTTCTACTGTGGACTAAGAGATACAACTCTGTTTCTTGCTCATCCATGAGACAAGTCTACCATTGAGAAAGAATGCACCATCGGTTGTGCTCTTTCAATCATCCACATTACCAGCCCAATCAGCATTGGTAAACACTTTGAGATTGAAATCATTATTGTATGGATACCACAATCCATAATCTATAGTTCCTTTCAGATATCTCAGAATCCGCTTGACTACTACCAAGTGGGATTCCCTTGGACTTTTCTGAAAATGTGTAGCAATGCCTACTAAATGTGCAATGTCTGGTCTTCTATGTACTACACAGTGCAATTTACCAATCATTGACTGGTATTCCTTCTCATTCACTAATGCTGAGTCATCTTCTTTTGATAATTTACAACCGACCATCATCGGTGTACCAACCGTTTTGCTATATTTCATGCCAAAGGTCTTCAACACCTCTTTGACATACTTGGACTGAGTGATAAAGATACCATCTTTCATTTGTTGAATCTATAGTCCAATGAAGAACTTAATTTCTCCAATTAGTGACATCTCAAATTCTTTCTTCATTACATCTGCAAATGAATGACTCATCTTGTCATCTCCACCAAAAAGTATGTCATCACCAAACACTTCACATATTAGAATTTGATCTCCTTCTGACTTCAGATAGATATTGCTATCTTCATTTGTTCTTTCAAATTCAATCTTCACAAGATGTGAGTGTAAACATTCATACCATTCTCCAGGTGCTTGCTTCAATCCATACAAGGCTTTATGTAGCCTACACACCATATTACTGTCATCTGATAGGGCAAGCCCATCTGGTTGCTCTATATACACTTCCTCTTCAAGTATTCCATTTAGGAATGCAGATTTCACATCCATCTGATACACTTTGAATCCTTTGAAGGCTGCAAATGCAAGTAGCATTTAGACTCCTTCCAATCTAGCTATAGGAGCAAAGGTTTCTCCATAGTCTTCTCCTTCTTCTTGAGCATATCCCTTACATACCAGTCTGGCTTTGTTTCTTACCATTGTGCCATCTTCATTCAGCTTGTTTCTAAAAACCCATTTGGTGCCAATAACATTTTTGTGCTTAGGTCTGGGTTCTAAAGACCATGTACCATTCCTTTCAACTGGTCAAGTTCCTCTTCCATGGCCTTAATCCAGTCTTCATCTTTATGTGCCTCATTAAATGTTTTAGGCTCAAATTTAGAGATCATGCAAGAACTTTCTCTGACCTTTCTTCATGTAAGAATTCTTGCATCCTTATCTCCTATGATATGCTTTGGATCATGAGTCAGCTTTACATACCTAGGAATGATCTTAACTATTTCCTCTTTCTTTTCCTCTTCATCCTCATCTTCATCAGCATCAGCATCTACTAGTGTAGGAGCACTCTTATTGGTACTAGGCTGATTTGCAACCAATTCCTACAAGGTTACAACCAGTTCATCTACTGCTTGCTCACTATTGGTTTCATCAAGTTTCTCAGATGTTTCATCGACTTTAACATTGACGCTTTCAACAATTCTCTGAGTTCTATTGTTAAAACATTTGAGAGCCTTGCTTTTGGTGGAGTACCCTAGGAATATTCCCTCATCACATTTTGCATCAAACTTGCTTTGGTGTTCACTTCTCTTGATATAACACTTACTACCAAATACTCTAAAGTATCTTACCATTGGTGTCTTACCAGTCCAATACTCATAAGGAGTTTTATCCTTACCTTTCTTGATGAGTACCCAGTTCATAGTGTAGACTGTAGTGCTCACCGCTTCTCTCCAAAAGGTGTGAGCAACCTTCCCTTGAATCAACATCGTTCTGGCTACTTCAACTATAGTCCGGTTGTTTCTTTCTGCTAGGCCATTCTGTTGTGGATTCCGAGGGGTAGACAGTTGCCTCTTGATGTCATTCTCTTCACAATACCTATTGAATTCTCCAGAAGTGAACTCACCTCCTTGATCGATTCTAACGCATTTAATCCTCTTATCACTTTCCTTTTCAACTAGTTCTCTGAAGGCTTTAAACTTTCCAAAAGCTTCAAACTTGTCTTTTAAGAATGTGACCCACATCATTCTTGAGCAATCATCAGTAAGGATCATAGAGTACCTATCTCTCTGAACACTCCTAGTTTTCCTAGGACCACATAAATCAGTATGCACAAGATCAAGTAAATTATCTGTTGTGAAAGATTTACCTTTGAAAGTTGAGGAAAACATTTTCCCTCTAACTACCTTGATCTTACTAGCCTTCACAATATTACCAAAATTTACATGGTAGAGTCTCCTATGCCATATCCTATTGGCATATGCACACTCCAATGAGACATTGTAGGTGATTGAAGGTTTTGTCATTGATGGCAACCTTACAATCCTATGTCACCAGCAAGACATTCCACCGGCAGTAGCAAATCAGACTCTACACCAGCACTTAGACTACCAGCACCGGCAAGGAAAGGAAGCATACCGGCACAGAGGCCGACAGGATTTTTGTTGTAATATATTTTGTTTAAATATTGTAAAATATTTTGTAAGCTGACTTGGCATCATGTAAAATGACTCATGTATATAAGAGTTCATTGTATAACATTGATAGGTAAGGAGATGCAAGTGAAATATGGAATGTAATTAGGTAGACCTATTATGCGAAATATAGGTTAAGGGTTTATATAAGAAGCAGAGCAGAAATTGGTACTAGATCTAGCATTATAGATGATATTCTGAAGCAGTACAAGACACTGGATTTATACAATCCATTTTGTAAGTCAGTGAGACTTCTATTTTGAGCAGTGTGCTCTAGGCACTTGGCCTTCCTACATGTGCAGGCCCCCTTTTGTGGTAGTAATATTCTCTTATTGGCTAGTAAGTGAATATTTTGGGTCACAAATCCCACCGAGGTTTTTCCCACACCGAGTTTCCTCGTTAAAATATTGTGTTATGGTGTGTCTCTTATGTGGTTGCTTCTATTTCTGTTTATTGCATTATTCTCTGCTTACCGATACACAGTTTTAATATGTTCTACATGTTTTAAGTTTAGAAAATCTAATTACTAGTCAGATACTAATTCACCCCCCCCCTCTTAGTATCTGTGGGAATCCTAACATATTCAACTGTCATCAAACTTATCCATTAGACATTGAATAATATTTGTATTTAACTTAAATAAGTTACCTTTGGTCTGCATACCGATGGCCATCAGTTCACCATTCTTTCCTTTTATTTTGCACACTCCACCTTTGAATTCCAGAGTGATTCCTTTATCATTCAGCTGAGCAACACTCAAAAGGTTATGCCTGAGACCTTCTACCCAATACACATCATCAACACTACTTTTTCCATTTAGAGAGATGGACCCTTTTCCTTTTACCATACAAGGTGCATCATTACCAAATCGGACTACACCTCCATCATACTCTTCCAAAGACAAAAACTTTCTCCAGTCACCATTCATACAGTGGGAACAACCACTATCAATAATCCACTCATTAGAATTATCAAAGTGGGAGACAAGAGCCTTCTTGTCTAATACATCTTCCTTAACAGCTACAAACATTATGTCCTCACTTTCTTCATCTTCCGATTCATCATCAGTGACACCTTCATCAACTTCTACAAGACAATTTCTCCTATTTCCTCCTTTGAACTTTTTATACTTCTTCGGTTTGTCCACATTTTCACCATTAGGATAGTTGACAGTAATGTGTCCTATCATATTGCAAGAAAAGCATTTCAAAGGGAGCTTACCTTTGTATTTTCCAGTTCCCTTAGGAAGTCTCTTAGCAAGAAGAGATTCAAATTCCATTAGGATCTCCTCATCATCCATATCTCTTCTTTGTCTAGGTTCATAGCTTGTACCATCTTCTTTACCCTTTCTAGATAGTGCAGCAGATGCCCTATAGGCTGAATCAGTCTTCTGCACACTGCCATCATAATTGTTTAGCTCATATGCAGTCAACTTAGTAATGATGAATCAAGGGACACCTTTGTCTTGTCAATAGATCTCAACTCCTGAATAGCGGCAACCCTTATTGCATAGACCGGTAATAAGGTTCTCAAAACTTTTCTATCAACAGTGGAATCATCCATTGTACCTCCTGCACTTTTGATGTCTCCAACAACAGTTTCAATCCTTATCCCATATTGTTAAATGGTCTCTCCTTCAACCATCTGCATGTCTTCAAACTTACCCCTAAGGCTCTCTTCCTTAGATTTCTTCACATGCTCATCACCGCCATAGATAGTCTCCAGAGTATCCCGTACATCTTTGGGATTGTCTTTGTCTTGAACATCTATAAACTCAATATCAGATAGATTGCTAATAAGAGCTTCCATGACTTGCCCATTCTCCCATACTTCTCTTCTTTGATCATCTGTGAGAGTACCTCAACACCCATGCTTTTAATGTATATCTTCATTCTATCCTTCCATATCTTAAAGTTATCTCTATTGAACTTAGGACCTTCCCTCTTCACCATTAGAATAGGATCTTTTCCTCAAGTGGTTAAGCTTATAGCACAGAGGACCTAGAGGATGCTATGATACCAATTGATGAATAATGATGAAAAGTAAATACCCAACAGGTACTGAGGGGGGGGGGTGAATCAATACAGTCAAAAACTTTCACTATCAACAACTTAAATTGCAAAGACTACACTAACCGGTAAACAACATCACCGATCTAAATCAGGGCATTGCCGGTAATACAAAGTGACATTGTAAAGGACATAAATCGGTAACATCTAGAACTTCACAAACATAAACTGGTAACACTTAGGACTTTGCATACCTAATATCCCATCTCAACTTCACCCATATGCTTGAGCAATTAATACATCAGAAATACTATGACCATTAGATCTGCGTGCATTACCTCTTAATAGAAAACACTAAATCATCACATGAAAAAGCATCACACATAACATACTTATTTTTCACATGGAAACCCAACAGGGAAAAACAATAGTGGGGATGAATACCTAGAAGTTGTTCTTGAACTCTTCTAAAGTCTGCTTTGTTAGGAGCCTAGTCTGGTTAAAGACTTTACAACAGGTTCTGCTAGGAACTGATCTTGCTAGGGATCGCCTGGTTAAAGGATGGCTAAATACTTGGTTAAAGGTTAAAACCCTATTAAAGGTTACCTCGCAAGAGGATTTGAAGAACTCAATGATTTTGAGTCACCCTATTAAAGGATTTAAAAAATGCCTGTTAAAGCTACCTGGTGAAGGGATTTTTCAACTGCTGAAATGGTTAGAAGTCAACATGTAATACACTGATTTGATAACAACACTTAATGCCAAGGCAAATCCACTTCAGTTCCTTCACATCTACAATCACACTCTGCAGATCTCTGCTCACTGCACTGGTCTGGCAAGAATAAAGTATCTCTTTACTTGGATACACACATAACATTTGCCAACAACTTCAAATGAGAATCATCATCGACCTTATAGATAACAATTAGGTTGGTAGCAAAAACCCTAAACCCTAAGTATTTAGGTTAACAATACAATCGGTCCAATCCTAACCATTCAATCACATTGCATAGAGTAAAACAATCTTGAATAGATCTCAAGATGTTCTCCATCGTTTGTTCTTCACTACTTCTGCAAGCTGATAACCCATCACGTGTTCTCCATCATTTACAGAGATTTTGCATATTCCTGAGGTGGATAGAATGAATCTTCTTCATGCAAGATCCTCAAGAAGATTTATCACACACACAAGGCTAACGTGGCAACATGATCTGATCTTCATTTCAATGCTAACTCATCACAAGATGTCATCAGTCGAATCACACAAACTTGAAATGCATCAACTGGAAACCTTGAAGCTAAGACTACAAACCATTAGTCAACCCCGATACGAATTTTGCAAATACCGGTTCATTCTAACATACCACTTTACTTTCTGCATATATCGGTTCATTCCATCATATCGGTTCACTTCATACCATCATACCAGTTCTCTTGCCAGTTTGCTTTCTTCAGTATACTAGTTCATACTTCAGCATATTGACATCAATGACAACATACAATATCATCATGTCAACCAACTCTGCACATATGTCAACAATATCATCTCTAGGTGCATGGATGCAGAAAATTTTCAAGTGTGGTCTTTCCTTTTGGTGGGTTCTTCCCACAGGGGCTTCACTAGCTAGGCAATATTATATCATGTGAATTCATATTGGGGGGCTTAATATCCCAAAAAATAAGCTCAATATATTACTGATATAGTCAAAATAGTGGAGTTTTTAATTCAAGCTATGAAAAAATGCAATATTTGGTGAAAATGGGGGGTTTTTAATTTGTGTATTAAGAGGGGGTGACAAAAAAGGAGTTTAGGGCAACATTTTTTGAAAATTGGGGGATTCATTAGTATGTCATGAATGCATGTGATATAACCTAGGTTTACTAAGTGAAGCCCCCGTGGTTCATCCTCAACTACTTCTATTGAAGTGGGATCCTCTTCTATTAAGGTGGAGAGGAGATTTTCCACTGAGGTGAGGATTTATTGTTTGGAGGTTGTGGCTCCTTGGTACTAGTTCCTTTTGGGTACTGATTTTAGTCCCTTTGTAAAGGTTCAGGGAGCCTTTCAAAACCCTCTACTCTTATTCTTTTGCTTGGTTGCTTGTGTTGGCATATGATGAATTGATATGATGATATGATGATAATGTATGTTGTCATTTATGTCAATAAGTACAAGTCAACTAGTATGAAGATTGGAAGAAGTTGTTATCGATGATCAAGTTGGAGAATCAGTATGAAGAGATGTAGTGAACTGGTGTCAAGGTTTCACTAAGTATGGCTACCAGTTGGTAGTCTCATCTCTAGGGTTTTTAGTTTGGCAATCTAGATTGTGTGTTGCAACCGGTGACATTTTGTGATGAGTTAGCTAAGAGATAGGATTAGATCGAGATGCCACATCAGTTTTGTGCACGTGAAGGATTTTCTTGAGGATCTTGCATGTGAAGATCGACTGCATTAAGTGTCTACCTCAGGAATGAACATTCTTCTTAGCGGTATGAGAAGAAAGCATGATGGGTTACTGATTCCCATGTGCAATGAAGAATGGATGATGCAAAATGACTTGTGATCTATTTAAGATTGTTTTATTCTATGCAAAGTGTTTGGACGGTCAGGATTGGACTGCTTGTAATAGTAACCCTAAATACTTAGGGTTTAGGGTTTATGTTACTGACCTAATTCATGTCTATAAGGTCGATGATTTTTGATATTATAAGTGTTGGAAAATGTTGTGTGTTGTATCCAAGTGATGAGATACTTGCTAGACTAGTGAGTGGAAAATTGTAGAGTGTGATTGCAGTGTAGAGGAACTGAAAGGGATATGCCTTAGCATGTAGTGTTGTTATCAAATCAGACCTTTACCTGTTGTCTTCTAACCATTTCAACAGTAGGAAAATCCCTTTGTCAGGTAGCTTTAATAGGCTTACTATAAATCCTCTAACCAGGTGACTTAAGTTTATTGAGTCTTCAAATCCTCTAGCAAGGTAACCTTTAATAGGGTTTCAACCTTTAATAGGGTATATAGCCATCCCTTAATCGGGTGATCTTTAACAGGATCGGTTCCTAGTAGAACCTTATTGTAAAGTCTTTAACCAAACTAGGCTCCTAATAGAGTGAGCTTCAAAAGAGTTCAAAAACAAGCTTGTGGGTATTCATTCCCACCATGGTTTTTTGCATTTTGGTTTCCATGTGAAAAATATGTGTGTCATGAGTTATGCATTTTTCATGTGATGATTAAGTATTTTTTGTTTAGGTGATTATGCATGCAGAGCTAATAGTTATGGTATTACGAAGATAATACATGCATACGTATATGGGTGAAGTAGTTATCAAGTGTTCAATGTTATCTGAAGTTTTCAGTTTGACTTGTTTAGATGTCTGAAGTCTTACTTTGTTTTACCAGTATTGCCATGATTAAGTTTAGTGATGAAGACAACCGATTAGCATTGTTTTAACTTGATAAGTTGTTGAGAAGTTTTTGTATTTACTGATTCACCCCCCCCTCTCAGTACCAGTTAGGGTATTTGTTGTTCATCATTATTCACCAATTGGTATCAGAGTGACTCCAGGTCCTCAGTGATATAAGCTTAACCGCTTGAGGTAAAAGATCATGCCTTAATAATGAAGAGGGAAGGTCCTAAGTTTAATAGAGATAAATTCAAAATATGGAAGTACATAATGAAGATCTATATCAAGAGTCTGGGTGCTCAACACTGGAGCTATGTTAAGAATTCCTTTGTAATCCCCACTGGCACCCTAACCGATGATCAGAAAAGAGAAATTCAAGAAAATGGTCAAGTCATGGAAGCCCTTATTAGTAGCCTATCTAATATTGAGTTCATTAATGTACAAGACAAGGACACTCCTAAGGATGTATGGGACATGCTAGAAACCATTTATGGTGGAGATGAGAATGTCAAGCAAGCTAAGGAAGAAAGCCTTAGAGAAAAATTTGAGGACATGGGGATGGTTGAAGGGGAATCCATTCAACAATATGGCATAAGGATCAAAATTGTGGTTGGATATATCAAGAGCACTGGTGGAACCATTGAAGATGCCACCATTGTCAGTAAAGTCTTGAGATCATTGTTATCGGTCTATGCAATCAGAGTTGCTACCATTCAGGAACTAAGGTCTATTGACAAAACCAAGGTATCCTTAGACTCTATCATTGCAAAGTTGACATCATATGAGAATAGTTATGATGGCAGTGTTCAAAAGTCTGAATCATCTTTTAGAGCATATGTTGCACCAACCAGAAAAGGAAAAGAAGTGAGTACTAGTTATGAATCTAGGAAATGCAGAGATATGGATGATGAAGAGATTCTGATGGAGTTTGAAGCTCTTCTTGCCAAGATACTTCCAAAAGGCACCAAAAAATACAGAGGTAAGCTTCCTTTAAAATGCTTTTCCTATAATAAGATAGGACATATAGCTGTTAACTATGGTAACAATGACAATAAGGATAAACTGGAGAGGTTTAGAAAGTATAAAGGAAGAAATAGAAGAAATTGTCTTATTGTAGTGGATGAAAGTGTTACTGATGAAGAATCAGAGGATGAAGAGAATGAGGACATAGTGTTTGTAGCTGTAAAGGAAGAAATGTCTGACAAGAAAGCACTTGTCTCTCGCATTGATAACTCTAATGAGTGTATTATTGATAGTGGTTGTTCTCACCACATGACTAGTGACCGAAGAAAGTTTCTATCTCTAGAAGAATATGATGGAGGTGTTGTCAGATTTAGCAACGATGAACCTTGCTTATTAAAAGGTAAAGGATCCATCTCACTGAATCAAAAGAGTAGTACAAATGATGTCTATTGGGTAGGTGTTAAGCATAACCTCTTGAGTTTTGCTCGACTGAATGACAAAGGACTCATTCTGGAATTCAGAGGTGGAGTCTACAATATAATTGGAAAGAATGGTGAACTTATTTCCACTGGCAAGTAGACTAGAGGTAACTTATTTCAGTTGAATGCCAAGATTAGTCAGTGTTCGATGGCAAAGTTTGATGTTAGTTGGATATGGCATAGGAGATTTTGTCATATGAATTTTGAAAATATTGTAAAAGCTAGTAATATCAAGGCAATAACAGGATTGCCTTTGTTGAACAAACCAGAGAATGCTTTATGCAGAGAATGTCAACTTGGGAAGATGTCTTCCTCAACTTTCAAAGGTAAGTCTTTTTCAGCAGAAAACTTACTTGATCTTGTGCATACTGGTTTGTCTTGTCTAATGAAAACTAAAAGTATTTAGGGAGATAGGTATTTCATGATTCTTACTGATGACTACTCAAGAATGATGTGGGTCACATTCTTGAAAGACAAGTCTGAGGCGTTTGGGAATTTCAAAGCCTTTAGAGCATTAATAGAGAAGGAAAGTGGTCAAAAGAAAAAATGCCCGAGAACTGATCAAGGAGGTGAATTCACTTCTGATGAATTCAACAAGTACTGTGAAGATAGCAGTATCAAGAGGAAGTTCTTTGCCCCAAGGACACCACAATAGAATGACATAGTAGAAAGGAATAAGAGGACTGTAGTTGAAGTGGCTAGAACAATGTTGATCCAAGGAAAGGTTTCTCACACTTTTTGGAGAGAAGCGGTGAGCACTGCAGTCTATACTTTGAATCAAGTACTCATCAATAATGGTAAAGCTAAAACCCCTTATGAGTATTGGACTGGGAAGACTCCCACTATGAGTTATTTCAATGTATTTGGTAGCAATTGTTACATCAAGAGAGGTGAGCATCTGAGCAACTTTGATGTTAAATGTGATGAAGGAATATTTTAGGGATATTCCACTAAGAGCAAAGCTCTCAATTGCTACAATAATAGGACTTAGAATATTGTTGAGAGTATCAATGTCAAGGTTGATGAATCTCCTGAGGAGCTTGATGAAACCTATAGTGAACAAGTGGAAGATGAACCGGGTGTAGCCTTCTGGGAATCGGTTAAGAAAGAAACAAGTAAAGACCTCAGTGTTCTTGTACCATTAGAAGATACAGTAGGTGAAGAAGAAGAAGAAGTAAGTGAAGAAGAAGAGGAAAAGCAAGCAGAACCAGCTAGCGTCATTCCTAGATATGTGAAATTAAATCATGATCTGAAGCAGATCATAGGAGATAAAGATGGAGGGATACTAAAAAGAAGAAAGGTGAAAGAAAACTCTTGCATGATTTTTGAATTGGAGCCCAAGACCTCTAGAGAGGCACTTACATATGAAGACTGGATTAAGGCAATGGAAGAGGAGCTAGACCAGATAGAAGACAATGCAACATGGTCTTTGGTACCCAAACTAGAACACAAGAATGTCATAGGTACCTAATGGGTCTTCAGGAACAAGCTAAATGAAGAAGGCACAATTCTAAGGAACAAGGCAAGACTTGTATGCAAGGGATGTTCTTAGGAAGAAGGAGAAGATTATGGACAAACCTTTGCACCAGTAGCTAGACTAGAAGGTGTTTGAATACTACTTCCATTTGCAGCATTCAAAGGATTCAAGGTATACCAGATGGATGTGAAGTCTGTGTTCTTGAATGGAATCCTAGAAGAGGAAGTGTATATTGAGCAATCGGATGGGTTTGCCTAATGATAAGATAGTAACATGGTGTGTAGATTTCACAAAGCCCTGCATGGATTGAAATAAGCACCTAGGGCATGGTATGAATGGTTACACTCTCATCTTGTAAAGATAGGATTTCAGAGAACAAGTGAGGATAGAAACATCTACTTGAAATCTGAAGGTGATCAAATTCTGATATGTGAAGTGTTTGTAGATGACATAATATTTGGAGGTGATGAAATGAGCCATGCATTTGCAGATGAAATGGAGAAAGAGTTTCAGTTTTCTCTCATTAGAGAGATAAAGTTATTCATTGGTTTATAGATTCAACAAATGAAAGAGGGTATCTTCATTACTAAGTCCAAATATGTCAAAGAGGTATTGAAAACCTTTGGCATGGAGGAGAGAAAACCGGTTGGTACACCGATGGTGATCGGCTATAATTTGACTAGGGAAGATGAGTCAGTGTTGGTAAATGAGGAGTGTCGGTCAATGATTGGTAAGATGCACTATGTGGTGCATAGCAGACCTGATATTGCTCATGCAATGGGCATAGTAGCTCATTTTCAGAAAAGTCCAAGAGAATCCCACTTGGTAGCAGTCAAGAGGATTCTTAGATACCTAAAAAGGACTGTTGATAATGGATTTTGGTATCCATACAATGGTGATTTTAGTCTGAAAGTATTTACTGATGCAGATTGGGGAGGTAATGTGGATGACTAGAAGAGCACAACCGGTGGAGCATTCTTTCTTGGTGGAAGACTAGTCTCATGGACAAGTAAGAAGCAGAGCTGTACTTCTTAGTCTACAGCTAAAGCAGAGTATGTGGCAGCATTTATGAACTGCACTCAAGCAATCTGGATGAAACATGTATTAGATGGTTTCAAAGTACCTATATCTAAACCGATGAGTATATTTTGTGACAATAGTAGTGCAATCAATATTTCCAAGAATCTGGTATTGCATGCTAGAATTAAGCACATTGAGCTGAAGTATCATTTCTTGAGAGAAAAAGTTCAAAATAGAGAGGTCATATTACAACATGTTTCTAGTAAGGAGTAGCTAGCAGACATATTCACTAAGCCCTTATCGAAGACTACATTTACCTATTTGAGAGGTGAATTAGGGGTTTTCCCCCTTCACGAAGTAAACTAACGTTGTGTGGTCCACATCAGTCAGGTATTACAGTGACAAATCTTTTAGGATTGATGTGTTGAAGGATGCTACTCCATAGGGGGAGCAGCATAGTGGAGTATGGAAGTGTAAAGCAGAAAATCGCGATCGAACCCTAGTTGCTCTCCCCTCTTCCAACTCCGAGGAGAGAGAAGGGAGATTCACTAGGGTTGATGGTTTTCACTTAGGGGAGAGACTTTACATTCAAAAGAGGGGTTGAAACCCACAAGATCCAATCCCACGCAATGCAAGATTGGATGCTAAATGAGTTTCAAGGGTTAAGAAAGCAAGGCTACCCTCTTTTGTAAAGAATGTTGATAGAAGAATTAAGCTAGCAATGTATAGAAAGTGACAAAGATTCGCTTATAAACTGAGATAGGGATATAGGATGAAGCTGCGGACCTGGAATTAGCAGTAAAATGTCGATACGGCACTGTCCTGCAAATTTGAGCAAAATTTGTCGGGACGATGGCGCCCGAGCACCACGGTCCTCCGAAAAATCTGCGAAATGAAGGGGGATCTGTTCGTCTCTGCACAAGGATTCCAGATCTTCAATTTCAGCCGCGTACCTGCAACCTACACACAGAAAAGCGAAGATGATTGGGGGGTTAGGGATTAGGGGTTTGCCTTTAGGTCAAACCCCGGTTTTGGAATTAACCAAGAAATGAGCAAGTGCTGTAAATGTAAATGTCTGTAATGTAAAACAAGTACTAATACCTTGTTGTAAGCATGTTTGTATCCTTATGTGCAAAGGTATAGATGTTGTTGTTTGTTGTATGTAGCATGTAGTATGTGATCTCCTCTTCAATGGTTGAATCCTTGACTTGAATGCAACACTTAGCCTTGAATGGAGACTTGAAATGATCAATTGCTTGAAGGAATGCTTGAATGCTTGAATGCTTGAGTATAGTTTCCATGCCTTTTTCATCATCTACTTTCCATCCATCCAAATGAGAGAGGAAAATGTAGTTTATATACTTGTCAATTAGGGCTGATAGACTGATTTTCCCGACCTTAGGCCGACCAGGAAAGTTAATTTCCAAATTGCAAACAAAAAGACCCGAGACCCCTTAGGAGACCGGGCCCAAAATAGGCCCAGGGACCAGGGCGCTGGGCGCCATGGTCCTGGGGGACCAGGGCGCTGGGCGCCCTGGTCCTGAAGGACCAGGGTGCTGGGTGCAAGGAGGTTCAGGCCAGGGTGCTTGAAAAATGCAGTTTTTAGTGTCATAATCAGGTTTCGGGGTCTCCATTCAAGTTGCATGTTGCGTCGCCATCATGAAGACCGAAATGCAGTTGAAATTGCAAGTGTCGCAATTTTAGGACACTACATTTAGTCCCCACTTTAGCGAGAGTATGTATGCTCATACTTCCGGTAAAGTACAAGGAAACAACATTGAAAGACTTTCACCACGTCAAGGAGGCAAGATACACCAAGCCCCTAGTGGACTAAGGATCTTACGACTTCGATTGACAAAGTAAAAGGGAAGATCACAAGGGAGAACCATGACTGTTAGTAGTAAGGTTCCGTCACTGTGAGTCATGTAAAAGAAATACCAAAAATCTTCAAGGGAAAGCTAAGTTCGCCAAGAAATTTTCAAGTATCCTGAAGAGATAGACAGGGTGCATGCCCCCCTACGTTAAAGTGATCGCACACGCCTCAACGGAGCACATTATCGCAAGGATTTAGCCCCCAAGTGTAAGGTAAGCCCAAGGATAATAGAGACAAAACACAAAGCACAAGGTGACTTTGCTTTCCTCGGGGTCAGTATGCTGTATGATAATTCATGTATATCATATGTATGTATGCATAATTGTTCTTCATTCCCCAATCAAGGAAGGTCACCTAGAAGAAGGGAACACATGTGTCTTTTGAGTCAACATGAGAGAGATCGAGAGATCTCAATGCTTTGCATCGTCCTCAAGTAGACAACACTAAGGACAACAAATAGAAGAATGAGAATAACATATAGAAGAAGTAACAAAAGAGAGGGGGAGAGAATCTGCTATGCTAATGAAACTAGTCTAGCATGTCATCTACCCCCCGATCTTGCTGATCAATGTCTCAGGAAGGTAGGGAACACGCTAGAGGAGGAACATCCAACACAGCAGATGGAGCTATCACAAGATCCAAACAAGGGCTATGTTCATGTTCTGAGCCACATTGTTCTTGTCTAGGAGCTAGGATAAGTGCTTTAGAAAATTCATTAGATAAATGGTTATCAATATCAAAAAGTTCATATCAGAAGCAAGAGGAGTAACATTTTTATCATGAATAACATTTTCATCCATATCATCATCAAGATTTATAAAGCTAGGGTCTTTAATTCGCACAGGATCAAGACCATCATGCATCTTATGTTTAGGAGATTTAGGCTCAATTTCCGGCTGAGGAGAAAATGGAATAATGCTTGTTGAGGGTGTTTTTGGAGATTGCAAAGTTTGAGAAGCAGCTGCTTGAGCTCTAAGACGACGCTTTCGTCGGCGTTCATGTGCAGAACGATTACGTCTAGTCGTAGTAGGAAGTGGAGAAGATTGAGGAGGAGGAATGTTCTCATCCTTATCACTTGGGTGTTTAGGTTGTGGTCTCTTAGGCTGGATAATAGGAGAAGAAGAAGGTCTCTTCTCTCTATAAAAGGAAGGAGGAGGAACTGCTCCATACAAAGGAGGAATATTTGGTTTAGGAAGAAGACCAAGTCCATCATGATGAGGAAGTATAGGTCTACTTTTAGAAGGTTTATTAGGCATAGACATAGTCACATTCATAGGGATGGGTTGGGAATCTTCTTGAGGAAAGACATTAGTTTTATCTTTCAAAGGAAGAACTTCCTTCTCAAGAACGATAGGAATGTCAAGTTTAGGTGTTCTAGGTTCACTTAGAGATAGGATTATATCCGTTTTCCACTTTTGATAAGATTTGAAAAGATGATCACTTCGTGGAGGAAGAGATTGGAATTGTTTAGGCCAAAAGTAATCAATAGGAACGCTAGAAGTTCTTTCAGCTGGTTTAAAGAGACTATGATTGACAGTAACAATTTCACCATTATGGGGAAATTTCAAACACTTGTGAATAGGAGAAGCAATAGCTTTCATGGAAGACAGCCAAGGATAGCCAAGCTTCACACGAAATTGTTCGGAAGATGGAATAATAGCAAAGTTCACATCAAGGGATTTGTTATGGACCTCAATAGGCAATGTAATAGAACCAATTCCAGGAGAAGAAAATGCATCAAATAATTTCACAATCACATCTGTTTTGTCATAAATCACTTGATTCAATTGCAAAGTAAAAAGAAATTCTTCAGTAATAACATTAACCATGCATGAAGGATCAATAAGCACTCCACGGAAAGGTGTATTCTTAACTTTTGCAACTATGTATAAAGGACCATCAGGTGCCCTAATGGTTTCACTAGAATCAAATGTGATGGAAGGTTCTTTAGGGATTTCTTGCTGCTCTACAAAGTTAATCACATTCGGAGTCTGTAGCGTCCTAAAATTGTGACACTTGCAATTTCGAGTGCATTTCGGTCTTCACGATGGCGATGCAACACGTAACCTGAATGGAGACCCTGAAACTTGCTCACGACACTGAAAACTGCATTTTTCAAGCACCCTGGCCTGAACCTCCTTGCACCCTGCTGTCCCGGGAGGTGGGACCAGAGCGCCCAGCGCCCTGGTCCCTGGGTCCTATTTTGGGCCCGGTCTCCTAAGGGTTCTCGGGTCTTTTTGTTTGCAATTTGGAAATTAACTTTCCTGGTCGGCCTAAGGTCGGGAAAATCAGTCTATCAGCCCTAATTGACAAGTATATAAACTACATTTTTCTCTCTCATTTGGGATGAAGAGGATATGTATGCAAGCGTGGAAACTATACTTAAGCATTCAAGCATTCAAGCATTCAAGCATTCAAGCATTCCTTCAAGCAATTGATCATTTCAAGTCTCCATTCAAGGCTAAGTGTTGCATTCAAGACAAGGATTCAACCATTGAAGAGGAGATCACATACTACATGCTACAACATACAACATACAACATCTAAACCTTCGCACATAAGGATACAAACATCCTTAGAACAAGGTATTAGTACTTGTTTCACATACATTTACATTTACAGCACTTGCTCATTTCTTGGTTAATTCCAAAACCGGGGTTTGACCTAAAGGCAAACCCCTAATCCCTAACCCCCCAATCGTCTTCACTTTTCTGTGTGTAGGTTGCAGGTACGCGGCTGAAATTGAAGATCTGGAATCCTTGTGCAGAGACGAACAGATCCCCCTTCGTTTCACGGATTTTTCAGAGGACCGTGGCGCCGGGCGCCATCGTCCTAACAACTTTTGCTCAAATTTGCAGGACAGCGCCATATCGACATTTTACTGCTAATTCCAGGTCCGCAGCTTCATACTGTATTCCTATCTCAGTTTATAAGCGAATCTTTATCACTTTCTATGCATGCTTAGCTTAATTCTCCTATCAACATTCTTTACGAAAGAGGGTAGCCTTGCTGTCTTAACCCTTGAAACACATTTAGCATCCAATCTTGCATTGCATGGGATTGGATCTTGTGGGTTTCAACCCCTCTTTTGAATGTAAAGTCTCTCCCCTAAGTGAAAACCATCGAATCCTAGCGAACCTCCCTTCTCTCTCCTCGGAGTTGGAAGAGGGGAGAACAACTAGGGTTCGATCGCGATTTTCCGCTTTACATTTTGGTGAACCCGACGTGAACATCCTTTCTGATTTTTCATGCTTAGATCTGAAAAAATTGATTACATTTTCATGTTTGATCGTTTGCAAAATTTTAGAGGTGATTGCATAAAAACCCTAAATTTTGTTTTTAGTAATTGAACCTGCGAAATGTCTAAATGTTAATGCCTGTTTCAGATCTGCCCTTCTATTACAAATTTTCAATTCATATTTGTGCTTTAATTTTGAAAATTAAGTGGTTAAATGTCAAAACCCTAATTTTTGAAACCCTCTTGATTCAACCTTTGTCCGACAATTTCACTGATCAAAACATCTCCAAATCAGCTGTAACTTTGGATTCCGCAATAAAATCACAATATCTTTCATCCCTGAAAATTTGGAAAAAAGTCGCGAGGACCGTGGCGCCGAGCGCCATCATCCCCGACATTTTTTCCGAAATTTCGGGAGCGAGATCTTACTGTATTTTCCTGCTAAAATCCAGAATTTTGGCTGATTTTATCAATTTTAACACCTTCAAAATAACAGTCAAAGTTGGTCTTGTGATTGCTTGGATTAAGGCTTCTAAACATTTAAAAATCATTGAAATTGAAATTTTGTGTCAAAATTGTGTTCTTACTGTCCTAAATCTGAAAAGTGTGTTATCATTCATTAAAAATTTCAGTGCTTTATTCAAATTCTTGCATTTTGTGACTTTTGAAATTAAGTGCTTAATTACAACAACTTTGATTTCCGCTTTCAAAATTGAATTTTGTGTGAAATTGAGTCAATTTTCAAATTCCAAAATTTGCATTGCTCTTGACATTCCCTCTAAAATCACAAAATTCAAAATTTCAGTCTCCCTCTCTTTTCAAAAATTCAAATTTTGCATTTTTCGACAATCTTGATAGGGTTCAATTTCGAGATTACAACTTTAATTTGGCCTATCTACAGATCGTAAAATCACTCAATTTTTTCAGATTAGTTCTAAAATCATCATACCTTTCATCCCTGCAAATTTCGAAAAAAGTTGCAAGGACCGTGTTGCACTCCGGGCGCCACGGTCCCGGACATTTTTTCCGAAATTTCAGGAGACTGTTGTGATTGCATTTAACAGCTTAAATCTAGAAGATTGGCTGATTTTACTGAAAATTGCTACCTCTAAATTCAAAATCTTCTCTCTCTTTCTAGTGCATGAGTTTTACAACAATAAGCCCTACTTACACTATTCCCGTTAGATGAAGCCGTAGAATTAAGTCTTTCTGAGGTTTAACTACTGAGGAGATGGAACCTAATTTGAATAGCCTTTTTAACGAGGACATGGGTAATTCCTCTAATCCTCCTAATGATGAAGAAGCTCTCCATGAGGTTTCTGTAGAACAACTTTCAAAATTGGATAACCAATTTGACGATTTTCAACAATGGATGTCTCAAGAATACCCTGATAGTCAAGCTCTTCCTTTAATTGAGGGTCTAAAACGTATGCTTCAAAGTGATAAGAATGGAATTGATATTTTGCGTGGTATTGCACACATTGTGGATTCGAATGTGATGCCTATGAAGAGTTGTGCTGAAAATTTGGGTTATACACAACCTCCTACTCAAGTCAATCATTCTATTCCTTTGACAACTTCTATTGCTAGCGTACCTACCTTTACATCAAACATAATGGCTACTTCTACACAAGACATTCCTCCTGTGATCACCAGTCATGGGGGCAACCCTTATTCTTCAATTAACCCTCTTCCTTCATTCAATCCGACTTCTTCATTCATTCCTTCGATGAGTGTGCCTATTATATCACCACAAATGAACATGACGCAAGGGGGCAATTCATTTAACCATTCCATCCCTCCTTGTAGTATTCCTCCTGTCCAATCATCTCCTATGACTAATTATCATAGAGTCCCACCACCTTACTCTTTCCCTTCTTTCAATAACATAACACCTCCATCTCAATCTAACACATCCAATATGAATTCTTCGACTGAAGCGACCATTAACAATCTAGCACAAACTGTCTCTTCTTTACAGCAACAAATTGCCTCTATGAATCAATCTAAGTTTAGTATGCCCACATTTGACGTTGCGAGCCCACTTTCTCTTGACATTGTTCGAGCTATCCCTCCTAAACATGTTGAAATCCCACATTTGGAACTTTATAATGGTAAAGGAGATCCTCTAACACATGTTAAGACTTTTCAAACAATATGTACTGATTTTGCTTATGACCAAAGGTTGCTTGCAAAACTGTTCACTAGAACATTAAGAGACAAAGCCCTACAATGGTATTGCTCGTTGCCTTCTTATTCTATTACTTCTTTCGAACAACTTGCAAATGCTTTCATTCAACAATTTCAAAACAATATAAGTCCTAAGGTTACTCTGATTGATTTAATGCATTGTAAACAAGGTGTTAAAGAAAAAGTGACTGATTTCATTGGTAGATATAAGCATTTGTATGCTCAAATTTCTTTTCCAGTGCCTGACAATGATATTCAAAGAATCTTTATTTCTAATTTACAAAAAGATATTCGAGACAAACTTCTGTTTTCTGAGTTTACTTCTTTCCAACAGTTGTGTGCAACTCTTCACAATTATCAACTGACTGTGAGTCAAATGGAACAATCACATCCTATGGCTCTGAGTGATAAGGGTGATAGCAGTCAACAACCACTTGGGAAGTTTAAACCAAACAGAGATTCCATCAAGTTCAATGAAAACATCATCAACAACAATGTGAATGCAGCATCAGGTGTGCCTCCTGTTTCTAAATTTTTCAAGAAAGAAAGAAAGTATACTCCTTTGAATGAATCATTGCATAGTATTATGAATAAGTTATTGGAACAAAATGTGCTTACTCTTCCTCCTATAAGACAAATTGATCCTGCAAAGATTACTTCACCTTATTTTGATAACAAATCTTTTTGTCAATTTCATCATCAGCCTGGGCATGATACTGAAAAATGTTTTTCTTTAAAGGGTAAAATTCAAGATTTGATTGATAATAATACTATCTCTGTTTCTGGAGTGAATGATAAAGGCAACACATTTGTAGCTCCTCCTAACCAAAATCTTCAGATTTTTACTGATCCATTACCTTCTCATACCTCTAATGCAATTGAGGCTAATGATTCCTCTCTCTCATCTGATGGTCTTGTGTCTATGACTCCGAATGTGATTAACTTTGTAGAGCAACAAGAAATCCCTAAAGAACCTTCCATCACATTTGATTCCAGTGAAACCATTAGGGCACCTGATGGTCCTTTATACATAGTTGCAAAAGTTAAGAATACACCTTGCCGTGGAGTGCTTATTGATCCTTCGTGCATGATTAATGTGATTACTGAAGAATTCCTTTTTACTTTGCAATTGAATCAAGTGATTTATGACAAAATAGATGTGATTGTGAAATTATTTGATGCATTTTCTTCTCCTGCAATTGGTTCTATTACATTGCCTATTGAGGTCCATAACAAATCTCTTGATGTGAACTTTGCTATTATTCCATCTGCCAAACAATTTCATGTGAAGCTTGGCTATCCTTGGCTATCTTCCATGAAAGCTATTGCTTCTCCTATTAATAAGTGTTTGAAATTTCCCCATAATGGTGAAGTTGTTACTGTCAATCATAGTCTCTTTAAACCAGCTGAAAGAACTTCTAGCGTTCCTATTGATTACTTTTGGCCTAAACAATTCCAATCTCTTCCTCCGCGAAGTGATCATCTTTTCAAATCTTATCAAAAGTGGAAAACAGATATGATCCTATCTCTAAGTGAACCTAGAACACCTAAATTTAATATTCCTATCATTCTTGAGAAGGAAGTTCTTCCTTTGAAAGATAAAACTAATGTCTTTCCTCAAGAAGATTCCCAACCCATCCCTATGGATGTGACTATGTCTATGCCTAATAAACTTCCTAAGAGTAGACCTATACCTCCTCGTCATGATGGACTTGGGCTTCTCCCTAAACCAAATATTCCTCCTTTATATGGAGCAGTTCCTCCTCCTTCTTTTTATAGAGAGAAGAGACCTTCTTCTTCTCCTATTATCCAGCCTAAGAGACCACAACCTAAACACCCAAGTGATAAGGATGAGAACATTCCTCCTCCTCAATCTTCTCCACTTCCTACTAAGACTAGACGAAATCGTTCTGCACGTGAACGCCGGTGAAAGCGTCGTCTTAGAGCTCAGGTAGCTGCTTCTCGAACTTTGCAATCTCCAAAAACACCTTCAACAAGCATTATTCCATTTTCTCCTCAGCCGGACATTGAGCCTAAATCTCCTAAACATAAGATGCATGATGGTCTTGATCCTGTGCGAGTTAAAGATCCTATTTTTATAAATCTTGATGATGATATGGATGAAAATGTTGTTCATGATGAAAATGTTACTTCTCTTGCTTCTGATAGTGAATATGAACTTGTTGATATTGATAACCATTTATCTAATGAATTTTCTAAAGCACTTATCCTAGCTCCTAGACAAGAACAACGTGGCTCGGAACATGAACATAGCCCTTGTTTGGATCTTGTGATAGCTCCATCTGCTGTGTTGGATGTCCTCCTCTAGCGTGTTCCCTGCCTTCCCGAAACATTGATCAGCAAGATCGGGGGGTAGATGACGTGCTAGACTAGTTTCATTAGCATAGCAGATTCTCTCCTCCTCTCTTTCGTTACTTCTTCCATATGTTATTCTCATTCTTCTATTTGTTGTCCTTAGTGTTGTTTACTTGAGGACGATGCAAAGTATTGAGATCTCTCAATCTCTCTCATGTTGACTCAAAAGACACATGTGTTCCCTTCTTCTAGGTGACCTTCCTTGATTGGGGAATGAAGAACAATTATGCATACATACATATGATATATATACATGAATTATCATACAGCATACTGACCCTGAGGAAAGCGAAGTCATCTCGTGCTTTGTGTTTTGTGTCTATTATCCTTGGGTTTATCTCACACTTGGGGGCTAAATCCTTGCGATAACATGCTCCTTTCCTTTCTCATTTCTTATGTGTATCACTACGTTAAAACAATCACCCCCAGTGAGGTGTGTGTGATCGCTTTAACGTAGGGGGGCATACATCCCATTCATATCTTTTCAAGATACTTGAAAATTTCTTGGTAAATTTAGCCTTGCCTTGAAGATTTTTGATATCTTTCTTGCATGACTCATAGTGAGGGAACCTTACTACTGATAGTCATGGTTCTTCCTCTTGATCTTCCCTTTTACTTTGTCAATCGAAGTCGTAAGATCCTTAGTCCACTGGGGGCTTGGTGTATCTTGCCTCCTTGACGTGGTGAATGTCTTTCAATGTTGTTTCCTTGTACTTTACCGGAAGTATGAGCATACATACTCCCACTAAAGTGGGGGCTAAATGTAGCGTCCTAAAATTGCGACACTTGCAATTTCGACTACATTTCGGTCTTCACGATGGCGATGCAACACGCAACCTGAATGGAGACCCTGAAACTTGCTCACGATACTGAAAACTGCATTTTTCAAGCACCTTGGCCTGAACCTCCTTGCACCCTGTTGTCCCGAGAGGTGGGACCAGAGTGCCCAGCGCCCTGGTCCTTCAGGACCAGGGTGCCCAGCGCCCTGGTCCCCAGGACCATGGCGCCCAGCACCTTGGTCCCTAGGTCCTATTTTGGCCCCGGTCTCCTAAGGGGTCTCGGGTCTTTTTGTTTGCAATTTGGAAATTAACTTTCCTGGTCGGCCTAAGGTTGGGAAAATCAGTCTATCAGCCCTAATTGACAAGTATATAAACTACATTTTTCTCTCTCATTTGGGATGAAGAGGATATGTATGCAAGCGTGGAAACTATACTCAAGCATTCAAGCATTCAAGCATTCAAGCATTCCTTCAAGCAATTGATCATTTCAAGTCTCCATTCAAGGCTAAGTGTTGCATTCAAGACAAGGATTCAACCATTGAAGAGGAGATCACATACTACATGCTACAACATACAACATACAACATCTAAACCTTCGCACATAAGGATACAAACATCCTTAGAACAAGGTATTAGTACTTGTTTCACATACATTTACATTTACAGCACTTGCTCATTTCTTGGTTAATTCCAAAACCGGGGTTTGACCTAAAGGCAAACCCCTAATCCCTAACCCCCCAATCGTCTTCGCTTTTCTGTGTGTAGGTTGCGAGTACGCGGCTGAAATTGAAGATATGGAATCCTTGTGCAGAGACGAACAGATCCCCCTTCATTTCGTGGATTTTTCGAAGGACCGTGGCGCCGGGCGCCATCGTCCCGACAAATTTTGCTCAAATTTGCAGGACAGCGCCGTATCGACATTTTACTGCTAATTCCAGGTCCGCAGCTTCATATTGTATTCCTATCTCAGTTTATAAGCGAATCTTTATCACTTTCTATGCATGCTTAGCTTAATTCTCCTATCAACATTCTTTACGAAAGAGGGTAGCCTTGCTGTCTTAACCCTTGAAACACATTTAGCATCCAATCTTGCATTGCGTGGGATTGGATCTTGTGGGTTTCAACCCCTCTTTTCAATGTAAAGTCTCTCCCCTAAGTGAAAACCATCGAATCCTAGTGAACCTCCCTTCTCTCTCCTCGAAGTTGGAAGAGGGGAGAACAACTAGGGTTCGATCGTGATTTTCCACTTTACAGAGTCATAGACACAAGACCAGCAGATGAGAGAGAGGAATCATTAGCCTCAATCGCATTAGAGGTATGAGAAGGTAATGGATCAGTAAAAATCTGAAGATTTTGGTTAGGAGGAGCTACAGATGTGTTGCCTTTATCATTCACTCCGGAAACAGAGATAGTATTATTATCAATCAAATCTTGAATTTTACCCTTTAAAGAAAAACATTTTTCAGTATCATGCCCAGGCTGATGATGGAATTGACAAAAAGCTTTGTTATCAAAATAAGGTGAAATAATCTTTGCAGGATCAATTTGCCTTATAGGAGGAAGAGTAAGCACATTTTGTTCCAATAACTTATTCATAATACTATGCAATGATTCATTCAAAGGAGTATACTTTCTTTCTTTCTTGAAAAATTTAGAAATAGGAGGCACACCTGATGCTGCATTCACATTGTTGTTGATGATGTTTTCATTGAATTTGATGGAATCTCTATTCGGTTTAAACTTTCCAAATGGTTGTTGACTGCTATCACCCTTATCACTCGGAGCCATAGGATGTGATTGTTCCATTTGACTCACAGTCAGTTGATAATTGTGAAGAGTTGCACACAACTGTTGGAACGAAGTAAACTCAGAAAACAGAAGTTTGTCTCAAATATCTTTTTGTAAATTAGAAATAAAGATTCTTTGAATATCATTGTCAGGCACTGGAAAATAAATTTGAGCATACAAATGCTTATATCTACCAATAAAATCAGTCACTTTTTCTTTAACACCTTGTTTACAATGCATTAAATCAATCAAAGTAACTTTAGGACTTATATTGTTTTGAAATTGTTGAATGAAAGCATTTGCAAGTTGTTCGAAAGAAGTAATAGAATAGGAAGGCAATGAGCAATACCATTGTAGGGCTTTGTCTCTTAATGTTCTAGTAAACAGTTTTGCAAGCAACCTTTGGTCATAAGCAAAATCAGTACATATTGTTTGAAAAGTCTTAACATGTGTTAGAGGATCACCTTTACCATTATAAAGCTCCAAATGCGGGATTTCAACATGTTTAGGGGGAATAGCTCGAACAATATCAAGAGAAAGTGGGCTCGCAACATCAAATGTGGGCACACTAAACTTAGATTGACTCATAGAGGCAATTTGTTGCTGTAAAGAAGAGACAGTTTGTGCAAGATTGTTAATGGTTGCTTCAGTCGAAGAATTCATATTAGATGTGTTAGATTGAGATGGAGGTGTTATGTTATTGAAAGAAGGTAAAGAGTAAGGTGGTGGGACTCTATGATAATTAGTCATAGGAGATGATTGGACAGGAGGAACACTACAAGGAGGAATGGAATGATTGAATGAATTGCCCCCTTGCATCATGTTCATTTGTGGAGATGTAATAGGAACACTCATTGAAGGGACGAATGAAGAAATCGGATTAAATGAAGGAAGAGGGTTAATTGAAGAAGAAGGGTTGCCCCCATGACTGGTGATCACAGGAGGAATGTCTTGTGTAGAAGTAGCCATTATGTTTGATGTAAAGGTAGTTACACTAGCAATAGAAGTCATCAAAGGAATAGAATGATTGACTTGAGTAGGAGGTTGTGTATAACCTAAAGATTCGGCACAACTCTTTATAGGCATCACATTCGAATCCACAATGTGTGCAATACCACGCAAAATATCAATTCCATTCTTATCACTTTGAAGCATACGTTTTAGACCCTCAATTAAAGGAAGAGCTTGACTATCAGGGTATTCTTGAGACATCCATTGTCGAAAATCGTCAAATTGGTTATCCAATTTTGAAAGTTGTTCTACAGAAACCTCATGGAGAGCTTCTTCATCATTAGGAGGATTAGAGGAATTACCCATGTCCTCGTTAAAAAGGCTATTCAAATTAGGTTCCATCTCCTCGGTAATTAAACCTCGGAAAGACTTAATTCTACGGCTTCGTCTAATGGGAATAGTGTAAGTAGGGATTATTGTTGTAAAACTCATGCACTAGAGAGAGAGAGAAAGTTTTGAATTTAGAGGTAGCAATTTTCAGTAAAATCAGCCAATCTTCTGGATTTAAGCTGTTAAATACAATCAGGACAATCTCCCGAAATTTTAGAAAAAATGTCAGGGACCGTGGTGCTTCGGAGTGCACACGGTCCCAGCAACTTTTTTCGAAATTCGCAGGGATGAAAGTTATGATGATTTTAGAGCTAATCTGAAAAAATTGAGTGATTTTACGATCTGTAGATAGGCCAAATTAAAGTTGCAATCTTGAAATTGAACCCTACCAAGATTGTCGAAAAATGCAAAAATTTGAATTTTGAAAAAGAGAGGGAAACTAAAATTTTGAATTTTATGATTTTAGAGGGAATACCAACAGCAATGCAAGTTTTGAAATTTGAAAATTGACTCAATTTCACGCAAAATTCAATTCTGAAAGCGGAAATCAAAGTTGTTGTAATTAAGCACTTAATTTCAAAAGTCACAAATTGCAAAAATTTGAATGAATCACTGAAATTTCGAATGAATGATAACACACTTTTCAGATTTAGGACAGTAAGAACACAATTTTGACACAAAATTTCAATTTCGATGATTTTTGAATGTTTAGAAGCCTTAATCCAAGCAATCACAAGACCAACTTTGACTGTAATTTTGAAAGTGTTAGATTTGATAAAATCAGCCAAAATTCTGGATTTTAGCAGGAAAATACAGTAAGATCTACCTCCTGAAATTTCGGAGAAAATGTCGGGGACGATGGCGCTCGGAGTGCACACGGTCCTCGCAACTTTTTTCCAAATTTTCAGGGATGAAAGATATTGTGATTTTATTGCGGAATCCAAAGTTACAGCGGATTTGGAGATGTTTTGATCAGTGAAATTGTCGGACAAAGGTTGAATCAAGAGGGTTTCAAAAATTAGGGTTTTGACACTTAACCACTTAATTTTCAAAATTAAAGCACAAATCTGAATTGACAATTTGTAATAGAAGGGCAGATCTGAAACAAGCATTTAACAATTAAACACTTCACAAGTTTAATTACTTAAAAAGAAAATTTAGGGTTTTTATGCAATTAACCTCTAAAATTTTGCAAAAGATCAAACATGGAAATGTAATCAAGGAATCCAATTTTCAGATCTAACTATGAATAATCAGAAAGGATGTTCACATCGGGTTCACCAAAATGTAAAGCGGAAAATCGTGATCGAACCCTAGTTGCTCTCCCCTCTTCCAACTCCGAGGAGAGAGAAGGGAGATTCACTAGGGTTGATGGTTTTCACTTAGGGGAGAGACTTTACATTCAAAAGAGGGGTTGAAACCCACAAGATCCAATCCCACGCAATGCAAGATTGGATGCTAAATGAGTTTCAAGGGTTAAGAAAGCAAGGATACCCTCTTTTGTAAAGAATGTTGATAGAAGAATTAAGCTAGGAATGTATAGAAAGTGACAAAGATTCGCTTATAAACTGAGATAGGGATATAGGATGAAGCTGTGGACCTGGAATTAGCAGTAAAATGTCGATACGGCGCTGTCCTGCAAATTTGAGCAAAAGTTGTCGGGACGATGGTGCCCGAGCGCCACGGTCCTCCGAAAAATCTGCGAAACGAAGGGGGATCTGTTCGTCTCTGCACAAGGATTCCAGATCTTCAATTTCAGCCGCGTACCTGCAACCTACACACAGAAAAGCAAAGACGATTGGGGGGTTAGGGATTAGGGGTTTGCCTTTAGGTCAAACACTGGTTTTGGAATTAACCAAGAAATGAGCAAGTGTTGTAAATGTAAATGTCTGTAATGTAAAACAAGTACTAATACCTTGTTGTAAGGATGTTTGTATCCTTATGTGCGAAGGTATAGATGTTGTTGTTTGTTGTATGTTGTATGTTGTATGTAGCATGTAGTATGTGATCTCCTCTTCAATGGTTGAATCCTTGACTTGAATGCAACACTTAGCCTTGAATGGAGACTTGAAATGATCAATTGCTTGAAGGAATGCTTGAGTATAGTTTCCACGCCTTTTTCATCATCTACTTTCCATCCATCCAAATGAGAGAGGAAAATGTAGTTTATATACTTGTCAATTAGGGCTGATAGACTGATTTTCCCGACCTTAGGCCGACCAGGAAAGTTAATTTCCAAATTGCAAACAAAAAGACCCGAGACCCCTTAGGAGACGAGGCCCAAAATAGGGCCAGGGACCAGGGCGCTGGGCGTTCTGGTCCCACCTCCCGGGATAGCAGGGTGCAAGGAGGTTCAGGCCAGGGTGCTTGAAAAATGCAGTTTTCAGTGTCATAATCAGGTTTCGGGGTCTCCATTCAGGTTGCGTGTTGCGTCGCCATCGTGAAGACCGAAATGCAGTCAAAATTGCAAGTGTCACAATTTTAGGACGCTACAGGAAGTTTGTACCTTCACTTTGGCATTGTTGTCAAAGGGGGAGAAGATATCTAATATATGGGGAAAAGATATCATATGCATGACATGGTAAAAGATATCTGATGATGAAGATATATGTTTTGATACACTGAGTATTGCCATCAATGCCAAAGGGAGAGATTGTTGGTATATGATGAACTGATATGATGATATGATGATAATGTATATTATCATTAATGTTAATAAGTACAGGTCAACCGGTATGAAGATTGGAAGAAGTTGTTATCGATGATCAAGTTGGAGAACCAGTATGAAGAGGTATGTAGTGAACTGGTGTTAGGGTTGTATTAAGTATGGCTACCGGTTTGTAGTCTCATCTCTAGGGTTTCTGGTTTGGCAATCTAGCTTGTGCATTGCAACCGGTGACATTCTGTGATGAGTTAGCTAAGAGATAAGGATGAGATCAAGATTCCATGTCAGTTTTGTGCACGTGAAGGGTTTCCTTGAGGATCTTGCATGTGAAGATTGGTTGTATTAAGTGTCTACCTCAGGAATGAACATTCTTCTTAGCGGTATGAGAAGGAAGCGTGATGTGTTACTAATTCCCATGTGCGGTGAAGAATGGATGATGTAGAATGACTTGTGATCTGTTTAAGATTGTTTTATTCCATTCAAAGTGTTTGGATGGTCAGGATTGGACTGCTTGTAATAGTAAGCCTAAATACTTAGGGTTTAGGGTTTATGTTACCGATCTATTTCATGTCTATAAGGTCGATGAGTTTTGATATTGTAAGTGTTGGAAAATGTTGTGTGTTGTATCCAAGTGATGAGATACTTGCTAGACCAGTGAGTGGAAAACTACAAAGTGTGATTATAGTGTAGAGGAACTGAAAGGGATCTACCTTAGAATGTAGTGTTTTTATCAGATCAGAGCTTTACCTGTTGTCTTCTAACCATTTCAATAGTAGGAAAATCCCTTTGCCGAGTAGCTTTAATAGGATTATTGTAAATCCTCTAACTAGGTGACTCAAGCTCATTGAGTTCTTCAAATCCTCTAGCAAGGTAACCTTTAACAGGCTATATAGCCATCCCTTAATTGAGTGATCTTTAATAGGATCGGTTCCTAGCAGAACCTTATTGTAAAATCTTTAACCGGACTAGGCTCCTAACATAGCGAGCTTCAAAAGAGTTCAAAAATAAGCTTATGGGTATTCATGCCCACCGTGGTTTTTCCCATTTGGGTTTCCACGCGAAAAATTTGTGTTATGAGCTGTGCATTTTTCATGTGATGATTAAGTATTGTTTGTTTAGGTGATTATGCATGCAGAGCTAATAGTTATGGTATTACTGAGATAACACATGCATATGTATATGGGTGAAGTAGTTAACAAGTGTTGAATGTTGTCTACAGTTTTTCAGTTTGAGTAGTTTAGATGTCTTAAGTCTTACTGTGTTTAACTGGTATTTCCATGGTTAAGTTTAGTGATGAAGACAACTAGTTAGCATTGTTTTAACTTGATAGGTTGTTGAGAAGCTTTTGTATGTACTGATTCACCCCCCCCCCCCCCCCCCCACTCTCTGTACCAATTAGGGTATTTGTTGTTCATCATTATTTATCATCTTGGGAGGTCCAGTTTCTTCTAACTATTTCACTTTGTTCTTTTCTTTTATTTTCGGAAGTTAAGTTTATGAGAGCCTTCTTAAAACCATTGTTAAAAAGAGCCTAGAAAAACCCTTTTGAATTGGTTAAGGGATCCTAGAAAAATCAATTGGTGGTTGTGGGAGCCTAGTTAATTCCCATTGATACAAGAGAGACAACTTTTAGTTGGAGTTTTATTGCTAGTTTTAGCCTAGTGGTTTCAGGAACCATGTCAAAACCCAATCTAAAGGTTAAGGGTGCCTTGGCTAAAACCTTGGTTCTTGGATCTCAATTGATCTTTGAAGTGTCTTTCTCTTTGGAAAACTTTTTTGATTGGTGTAGGTTGGTCCTAGGTTTCATGGGTAAACCCTTGGTGAATAGGCTAAGGGAGCCTTGCCAAAACCCTTGTTTTAGGTTAAGGGAGCCCTGCAAAACCCTTATCTCATTACTGACATGTCTTGTCTAAGTGTTTAGGCCCAGTGGGTGGATTTTCTTGTTCTTTGCTATGTTAGAGATGTTTAGTTTATGTTTGGCTATTGTTTGTCTTTTTTATGTATCTTTTTGCAGCATTTTGCTTGTGGGTTCTAGATTCTAGTTTAATTTCAAAGGGTTTTGGGAAACCTAGTGAAGGGGTTTTGCGTCCCCTCAAAACCTATCAAAATAATTCAAATTAGGATATTTAAAATTAAAATGTGAGATCAAATCAAGAACCATACCAAACAACAATAGGATAGGTACAAGTTAATCCTTAGTTAGTGATTCCAACTAATACTTAAATATTTTAAGAGCTTCAACCATAACCTTAAGATTACTAACAAAGTTATAACCTTTTTGTAGATATAAATGACTTCTATATTTGTAGAGAACGGTCTTCATTTTAGCAGATTTTTCCCATGTAGTTCAAGTGATTATTTTTCAAATGCTAGAGTTTATGCTTATATACATCATAGGGTCAATTGATCTTCCTTGCACTAAGAAGAGGACTACACAAAAGGCATTTGTTTTTACATCTAGACTAGATGGTCATATTTAATAATCTTACCAACTTAGAATGACCCACTTTATTACAATAATGGGTGGCTGCAAGAAGTTGAGTCCCACGTTTGGGCAAAAAGTGGAAGTGTTTTCTCAGTTTTTCAATTGTTTTGTCGATTGATGTCAAAATTTGAGGCACTTAGAGATTGAATTTCAAAAAACTTCAGCACTAGAAAATGTAGTGCTCAGAGTCTACTTTTCAAGTATGTAATTTATTTCAATACCCACATGGTAGAAATCTCTTTTTAGTAGGCATATTTAAAAACCACTTTTTCAAAATGCCTCTTTCAAGACCATACCACACGTGTATGACCACCATTTTTTTGACGCAAATAAATGAATTTTTGCAAATCCTTCTAGGAAATGATACCTAAGATACCAAATATTGATTACAATATTTTTTCTTATTTTTTTATTGAATATTTTTTTTTATTAATTTTTAATTGACAATAAAGTACATTTTCAAAACATTGAGTGTACGACCACCATAATTTGATGAAAATTTCATATTTAAAAAAAAAATTAATTCAAAGAAATTGTATTTAGATTAATGTCATTTAATTTATTTTTCTAAAACCTAAAAACAAAAATGTTATTAAAGTTTTACTGAACCTTCGTATTTTAGGTTTAGGTACCACTCTTGATTAATAAATAATGCAAAAATAGTAAAAATAATCTTATCACTATGAAATTTACATTTTTGAAATCAAGACACTGAGAAATCTAATGGGTTTTAATTTCATGAGAAAATTTGATGAAGAAGACCCTCAAAAAATTAGGCCAAGGCAGATTTCTGATATTCTTTTTCCTTAGCCATTTTTTTGGAGGTCCTAGAATAGGCTTGGTCCCACCAAGCCTAACCCGAAGCCGAAAGAAAGGTAGAGGGTTGTTTCCCACTCCAACTTTTATGAAATGGGTGCATGTTTCACTTTGTACCATTGAAAGCAAAATGGGCACCCGTTTCATTCAAATAATGGGCACCCATTTCTTAAAAGATTCATTGGGCAAAAAACTGGCCCACAAGGACAAATTTCAATGATTGAATGATTATTCAATCATTGTCCAACGAGTTTGATCTGTAGAGAGAATTTTTCATTAAATAATTCTCTTGTCTTGTCTTGATATCGATTAACAAGGAGATCCATTCGAATTCAAATTTTGGTGTAGCCATGGGATCAAATCAATGCATAAAGAGGCAAAGGAATGTTCTGAAAGCCGAAGATATTGCAGCAAATAGAGAGGAGGCAAAATTTCAATGAGAAAGAAGAGCAAGAATTAAACAGTTGAACAATGTTGGAGCTTCAAGCTCAACAACCATTTCTGAAGATGAGAACATCAAGGACACCATAAATGTTGAAGAAGGAAGCACAATAGAACCAAATTTAGGTGCATCTTCTAATCCATTATTGGATACAGGTATGTCTTCACAGCCCCATGTTTATTCTCATGAACAAATTGGTGATTTAGTAGAAGCAGGTTACTCATTAAATCAACCCCTAAATAAAAGTAAAACTCAAATTGAAACTAAAATTGAAACCGAAATTGAAACCCCAATTGAAATTGAAAATCAACCGGCAATTAAAATCAATAGTGTGGATGTAGAGATGGAAACACCAATTGAAAACTAAACATGTTTGAATGATAATAAAATGAATGAATATTTTCAAATTAAAAGTGATGTACTGGACAATCTTCCTGGATTGGTTTCATGGAGATAGATTAGGACACATGCAAATAGATTGTTTAGACAATTTTTTTATAATAACAAATTTGGGTTTTAATATCAATTAATGTTACAACTAATTAAAATGACTAAAATACGAAAAGTGATGAAGAAGTTAGGCTTTTATGTCAAACCCAAGAAGAAGGATGAGTCTTTAAAACAAGTTGTATCAACTTTTTCTAGCGCCTTTGGTACAATTGGAAAGAAAAGTCATTCTAAAGATAGGAATGTGGCACGTGAGCAATAACAATAGCTTTAGTAAGAAAAACAACTTCTGATAAAAGAATGATGACTAACATAAGTGGATATCTTAATATTCATCGTAAAACTTTATCAAGAGATGTAAAGAGAAGAGTTAACTTTGAAAGTGGTCCAGCAAACAATTTGTGGACTTTTAGTGGTAGACTACTAAGGTCTGATATGAAACTTAGTGGTGAAGTCAAAACCTTGATTGAAAAATTATGGCATGATAATACAAGAGTATCACCTAATGCTAGAGATGTTCTTAAATTAAGAGTTGGGTCAAAAATTCATGATCCACATCCAAAACACCTTTTGGACATGACTCAAACTGAATTGTACAAAATAAATTTGGATGATAAGGTGTTAACTATTAGCATTAGTCAAAGGTATTTTGAAAAGTGTAAACCTTGGTATGTTCGGATTAACAAGGCAACAGTCACATGTTGTTGCAAAACTCATGTTCAATTTCATTACCATTATCATGTATTTTGATATACATGTTACCATGCATAGTAATGGAATGTTCCAAGAATATGGTATAAATATACCACCTGAAACTATAAAGGAGTTTATATCAAGTTTGTTTTGCAACCCACCTAATCAATAATATTTTCTTTTTAATGCATGTGTTTCTGGTGTATGTGATATATGTGGCAATCTTGTATTGTTGGATGAATGTTTACTTGAAAATATTTCAATTGATTTTGGAAAACAATTAGTTGATGTAAAAATATTTAGAACTGTTGAGTATCCATTGAAGGATGGAAAGATTGGAAGATGGTACAATCTAGTTATAAAAAAAGTTAGTGTTCATGCATTTATGAATGAATTTAAGAGTAAGATCATACCTAAATATGTTAAACACTCTCAAAATGCTAGATAGATCGATGGTCAATTTTGAATATGTAAGAATACATTTCTTGTTGGTAGTATACTTTTAGTTGTTGACTTTGTAGAGAACTACACGCTTGCACCATAGGATAAGGTCCAACCACAATATTACAATTCGGTGCAAGTAGCAATTTTTGTTCATATTGTCTATAGGCATGCACCTGGTAGTATAGAAGAGGATCATAAAATTTTGAGAGAGTACCATTTCTATATGAGTGATAATAAATTACGCTCATCAGAGTTTATCTAGTATTGCTTCAAGACCTTTTATGAGAATTTGAGGGATAGAGAAATTCAGATGACACAACATCTAATATGGTTAGATAATTGCATAGGGCAATTCAAGAATGCTATAATGTTTTATTGGTTGAGTAGAATACATAAGAAAACTAATATCGAACACATGTGGAGTTTTTTTTAGGCTAGACACGGGAAAGGAGAACATGATGGTATCGGTGCATGTGTTAAGAGAGCCCTTTCTAGAGAGCAACTCAAATTCAAGGAAAAAAATAAATTTAAAAATGCAAGTACAATTGTGGATTGGTGTAGTACAACTTTATCCACAAGATCAAGTCACAACTCTACAATCAGACATTTCTTCTAGCTAGTTGAAGAGGAGAATATCCTTCCAAGATATTATTGTGATACAATCAATGGGTCGGCTAGATGGAATTCATTTAAGAGTTCTAATTCTAACACTTGGACTATATGGACTAGGGAGATTGTATGTTTTTGTCAATTTTATGTTGCAAGTGAATGGGAAGAATGCAAGAATATAGAATGGGTTGAAGAATGGCAACAAACATTCTTAATGCCTAGTGAGACACAATATCAATATGTTAGAAGAAATGAAGACCCAGATCATGCATTTGCATCAAAAAATTATGATCGTGTTTCAGACCTCATACAACTTGGTAATTTAATTCAATTTCTTGTTTATAACTTTAAATTATAGTATTTTTGTATTGTCATATAATTTATCATTGTATTTGAATTATAAATTCTAACAGGTTTTATTTCTACATGTACTTAATTTTTTTCTAGGACATGTGTATGTTGTTGTTGCACCTGAGGATAATGATGAGCAAACTGAGTATTGGCTAGCTAGATGTGTAGAACCTAAGAAAAAGTTGATATGTCATCAAGTAGATGATGATGGTTTTCATTATCCACTTGGGTCCTTTGTGGTAGTTGGCACATAGCTATGCAAATACATATCAAGAAGGAATGGCTTACCAGCTTGTGAAGACTACTAATCAGAAAAGAATATTATACACTATTCTCATTTGGTGGTGGCAACAAACATCAAATTAGAAAGATACAAAGGGAGACCTGCTAATAAGGTATTATGGACACTTTCAATGGAAGATCATGAGGCAATCATAGATGCATTGTAGAAGAGAGATGATGCAGATGGTACATTAGGTTGAATCAAATTTATGCATGTAAGTTTGTGTTAATTGTGTGAACTTTTTATATGTATATATGTCTTCTTTATTATTATATGTAGCTAATGAATTTGGTATCCAGGTGTCAAGTACAACTTTATGTAACATGGATGACACTGAACTTGTGCATTTTACAACTTTTGGCTAATTAAAGTTATAATACTAGGTGAGTGCAATTCTTTTATTGTTTTTATATACATAGGTAAAATGAAATTTTGGTATTGAGATGTCAAGTACAACTTGACGACATGGATGTCATAGATACAACTTGGTGAGTACATTAAACTAAATAAAATGCATGGAACGTTTTGTAGCGTAAATTGAACTTTACTTTTAAATATATTTTTTTAATGACATTTGAACATTCTTTTTTTTGCAGGACCCATAGAAGAACATACGTGCACATGAATTATTTATGTACAACAACACACAAGTGGATTGATATAATTTTGGTTTCATAAACAACATTGTATTAATATACTTTTTTAAAATAAATAAACTATGTACATTGGCCCTATGTTCACTAATTGATGATGATAGTTTTTGATGTTGATAGTTATTTTTCCATGTCAATTGATGTTTCATTCCATATAAATAAGTTGATTTTTTATTATATATATGTATGTATATGTCCTAATCTAATCTAGTTTTCATAAAATCAATTCATCTTGTCAATTACATGAACAAATAAGTACATAATAATTAGAAATCATATGTTAAATTTCATTAAAATCTTTAGATTTGAAGGATGTAACCACATCAAGTGGACAAGACTATATGCACATGTATTCATCTCAAATATCACAACATCTTTCTTAGGTTTTATTTTCCATATCTATAGCATTTCAATATTAGATCTAGACTATCACACTAGTCATAACATATCATTTGACCCCAAGGGAAAAGTCAATAGTAATTATTAAAATAGTTGAGTATTCATTATCTATCACATTTTCAATTATCATTCTCATCTCTTTTAACAATTTTAGAGTTTATATTGCATTGTTTGTTCTATTATTTTATTATACAAAATTGATGAGCTTTATGTGAACATGCAAGATTTAAAACTACATATCACATTGTTCTAGGTTAAAAAATTTCTCCACTCATAGTTAATTGAATTTTATTTTATTTCTATAAAATTTCATAACTATTGTATTTTTCATCAACCTATGCTTCTATTTAAGATTACAATGTCTTTTCATAATTAGTAGTTTTATCTTTGATCTCTAATAATGTCATATCATGTGTATGTGTGAGCCTCTAAAATGGACTATGATATTGGATAATATGTGCATGTCATATAATCTTTGTCTTTAATAGTTTTAGAATGTCATATCATGTGCATGTGTTAAAAATTTTAGAATGATTATTTTCTACCTAGGATGCATGTGTGAGCCTAGAATGACAACATGGCACACAAATGTCTTGTACAAGCAAAGTGCAAAAAATTCATAATAGAGGGCACCAAATCACATAACAAATCTTGATATCATAAGAACAAGGAAATTAAATAACAATAAGTCCTATTCCAAATAACATAACAAGTCCTGATAACATAATAACAAGTCTTGATAAAATAATAACAAGGAAATGACACAATAAAAAGTCCAAATAACATAATTACAAGTCTTGATAACATAATAAGTGTCATCATAAAAATTCCATAATATAATAACATAACATGTTCTAACATATATAATCTAAGATCTCTCATGCATCTGATCTACAATCCTCTGCACTCCATGCGAAGATGACTGAGATGCATCATCATGTTGGATGTGCTCTTGAGATGCACCATCTAGTGTGTTTACAATATCAGTATTTGTACCCTCATGTACATTATTAAAAGATAACATTAGAAGAATTTGTGTGTTTAATTCAAATGACTTACATAATTCACTTATAAAGTAATTAAATAATGAACATTTAAAATACATTACCATATGATCATGCTTTATAATGCCCTCAGTGGTATGAGGAGGTCCACTCTCATGAACAAAAAAAGTGGTTGCAGTCAAGTCCTATATAAAAAAAATTACATCAATTTTGATAATCCCTATAAAAGACAAGTACACAATAGACAAATTAGAATTTATGTTTTTAATCATGACCTCAAATGGCAATGTCGATGGTTGTATTTGGCTCAATCTCATAGCCATACCAAGACTGATAGTGGTGTGGACCTGAACAAAATATATAAAGCATGAATCAAACTTGTATATACATAAATTATAAAGTATATAAAGATTAAAATTTTATGGAAGAAAAGCATACATATGGTGTCTGATGTGCAGCCAAAGTCACTGATGGGTGAGGACGTACAGGTGATGCATCATCAAACAACTTAGAAGCCTACAATTGTAAAAAATAGGAATGAATCAAAGTTGTACATAAATTAGTAAGCATATAAACACTTCAAATTAATGGATGAAAAACATACTAGAGGTATATGAGGCTAATCCTCAGTGATCGATAGGTCGAGGCGCGAAGAACTGCCAACCTCTGTGTTACACAAAACACCCTACAAAATTGAAGAAAAAAACATCATACGCATTATTAAATTCAATTTTGATTGTTTATTTTAAATGTACTTCAATGTATCAAGACGAAAGTGCATATCGTAAATGGGGGTACCGACATCTCGAGGTATCAAGGTAAGATGGTGGGGGTCCCTTGATGACATGATATGAACCCTCCTCTATTCATAAAAATTGAATTGTGTTATGGTTCATATCTGTATATATATTGAATTTAATATTGCACTATAAATTATATAAATAAATTAGTACCTTTGTAGGATGATCATCGTATGTGCATAGAAGATTAATATATGAAGAGATGACATCATCATGTACACCCTCGCCAGCATCATCATATCCACCATGGGCCGCATCAACATCGACAAGATCACCATCTCCTTAATGGGCAGCATCACTCTAGGGACCCGTACATATACCCCTACAGCTCGTGCAAATATGTGTTATGCTAGGTGTAGCCCTCACTTGGTGCAACTGCCCTAACAAATTGCCTGAAAGGGCACTTAGTGAACCAAGAGAAGATTCAACTTCTCATTGATGAATAGGTACAAGAACAACTAGTGTGGGAAGAGGAACAAGGGAATCATCATGCACACAATTTCTAACTCTATCACTCAATTTGGCCCCTATCCTATCCTGTGGCATGCCTCAGCCAACCCCTTGGAATGATCTAATGTCAAAGTAATTGGGTTTTTTACCCAATTCAAATGCAGCCCATTATTTTTTCAAAAAATACATCAGCATCTCATGATTATAGTGTGGTGGATGGTCAAATACATTCCACTAACAATCCCAAAAGCATGCAGCTATCTATGGGTGCCTACACCATCTAATAGATATACGTGGCTTCTTGGGATCTATCTCCTCACCCATTTTTTGGTTCACAAAATAACGTTTCCAATCAATTTTTGTTATTTTCAACTCATTGACCTATTTATAAGATAGGCCATCATAATAATAAGTACGCATGGACTCCCTCCACGTGAAATAACAATCCAACTCACCATCCAATGTATGTACAGAATTGACAACACCTTGCATACTATCTACAAGGCATAGTAGTTGTGGAGGAGGATGAGGGTCATGTATAAGGTGTGAATATCCCTTATGAGGGAAGCAATATTCCTCCTCATTCTCTCCCTCAACTACTTGGGAGTAGGTGGAGGTGGAGGAGTGGAGGTGGGGGTGGAGGTGGAGGGGGTGGAGGTGGCATTTGACCTAACAGATCATCTATTCCATACTCATCCATGATGAGAATATAATTTGCATATATATACAAACATGAAAATTTACAATTACTATTTAATTTACATTTCACCTTCCAAAAAAAAACTTATAATTAAATACAACATTTAGAAATATAAATTTAAACATTTAAACTTTTACGAATGACTAAAATAAAGAGAGAGAGAGAGAGAGAGAGAGAGAGAGAGAGAGAGAGTAGGTAATTTGAGAGACAATGAGTGAGAGAGAGTGAATGCGGGAGATAGAAAATAGGAGAGATTCCATAGAGAGAGAGAGAGAGAAAAGAGGATAGAGTTCATAGAGAGAGAGAGAGTAGCTAATGAGAGAGAGAGAGAGTGAGGGAGATGGAGAGAGAGAGAGTTCATAAAGAGAGAGAGAGAGTAGCTAATGAGAGAGAGTGAGATACAAAGAGAGAGAGTGGGTAATTTATACATAACATTGGAAACATATGGAACATAACATATCAAAAAGAAATTTAAACATTTAAACATCTAACTATACACATGTATAACATTTAAATATATGTAGTATTGGGGTGAAAATGGGTCTAAGGATGTAGTAGGATGTATTAAAGGGTTCTCAGTTTCTTACAGAGTCAAAAGATGTCCTAGGATGTATTAAGGCATCCTAGAATGTCTTAAGAGGTCATAGGATGTACTAAGGGGTCTAAGAGAGAGAGAGAGAGAGAGAGAGGTTATTGTTCATTTTCTATCTATAGTTTATTGTTTGTTTTCTATTTAAGCTTTATTGTTCACTTTTTTTCTAGGGTTTATTGTTTGTTTATTTTTTGTCTAGGGTTTATTGTTAGTTTGTTTTCTATCCAGGGTTTATTGTTCATTTACATGTTTCTTTTTGTTTTCTACCTAGGGTTTTTAGTTTTAACTATGTTTTATTTTTTATGTTTTCTACAATATTAGAAAACTAAAAACAACTATTTTAAACATAAAATTAAATAGAAACATTTTTCAAACTTTAAAATATTAACCTACTCAATGTAGTGTCGTAAATTGTACACCCTTGCTAGGGTGGTACAATTTCACACTTAGGTTAGCACCCGCCTTGGTGTGTCTTGCATCTTGCATTTCTAATTCCCCTTTAAGCATTTAATTAATTAATTTAATTAAATCTAAAGTCATTTTTCATCACTTTGCATGTTATAAAGTTGGGCCCTTTACCCTAAGTGTGCCCCTTTTCATTTTATTCCTCCAATAAATCATTTAATCATAAACCCTAATTATGTCTTATTTTGACCATTTTGGCCCGATTTCACATCTCAAAAAATCTCGAAATCAGCTGTAACTTTGGGATGCTCTCTAATATCATCATATCTAATGGCCCCAAAAATTTGGTGAAAAGTTGGTTGGACCGTGGCGGGAATGCACATGGTCCTCGGTTTTTTACCCAAAATTTTGGGACCACAATCCTATGATATAATAATTCTTAACCACAAAAGATCAGTGGGAAATTCAAATCCTAGGTTGGCCTAGACATGAAATTAAATATCTAGGTTTTCATACTTAAGAGCTCTCTTTCTTTATTTGAAGGGGTCTTCTTCTAAGAATCTAAGAGTAAGTTTTTGGAGCATAAGAGCCTTCTTTGCAATGAAAGAGCTGATATTTTAAGTCTTCAACAACATTCAACATTTATCCACCAAACACTCATCAAGCATCATTTTATCAATTGGGGGATTTTGAAGATGTAGAAGAACAATAGGAGATCATCGAATAATGATTGGCTTGTACCTCTCCCTTGGGGTTGGGTATGGTTTCATGTTGTTTTCATGTCTTTGCATAAGCTTCATTTTGATTCATAGTCATGTTTTAGATCACTTTGCAGTATGGATTTAGAGCATTTACTTTGTCAATTATAAGCAATTAGGGTTTACTCTTTACGATTGCTCTAGATTGTTTGCTTTCGTTTTAGGATCTTGCATGTACACAAGGTTCTTGCACACACATTTTTTAGTACATTATCGACTATTTGTGGAGGTGGAAATCACCAACATAGGGGTTTTACTAAGGCAAAACCCTATATAGCCACCCAAAACCCTATTTTTTAGCTTCAGGTACGGGTTCGGATTCGAGCGTCGTTGGAAGTTTTAGGACCGGAAGAGCACACGAGGATAGTTATTGGTTGTAGATCACAGAAAAAACCCTAAAGATAGGGGCATGGCACCCTATTCCTGCCTAGGACAGTGCTGTCGCACCATGGTCTTTCCCTCTGTCAGCAAGATTTGACAAAACAATGTCTTGTAGGCTCTGAAATCCATCTTGTTAGTTGCAACTCCATAATTGCAGAATTAGGACAATGGCGTGGCACCCTGGTCCCAGACATTTCTTCCTAGATTTCAGACACAAGTGCACCTCTATTTTTTCCTTTTGATCTATACTTTTCAGCAGTATATCAATTATCCTTTGATCTGCATTCTCAAATTAGGGTTTGCTTGCTTACTTGCATTCTAGGTTAGATTGCATTTTTGCATCATTCATTTCTCTCATTTATAGAAAAGGAATAGAAAACCTAAGAGGTAATCCACGTCTCTCTCTTTCTCATAAGAAGTAGCTAAAGTGTGTTACCTCCCTAGGCTCTTTTGTATTCCATGAGTGTGTATGAGAGTGGGATTATGGTTTCCATACTTAGTCTCAGTTTTCCCCCTACACATCTTTGGTGAACTCGACATGAATCCAATTTCATTGAATTGAATTGAATTGTTAGATCTAGATCTATTTTATTTCATTTGCTTTCAAAACATTAAAAAAAAAAAGGAAAAAAAAGGGAAAAGATAGATTTCTTTCATTTTTCTTACATTGTATGTTTAAGTTTCATGCAATTTTCATTTCAAAATATCAAATTCCTATTTGTAAAATGTTCATTATTTTGATAATGTATGCAATTTTGTTGATTTTTAGTTTATTAAGGATGAATTAGATGAATCTCTAGATGATTTTTTGAACCCTAAGCCTTCTAAATCCTCATTTTGCTAAAAATTAATCAACCTTGTTACTATGCCATTTCGTGCTGATGAGAAGGATAAGTTGAATGGTTCCTTTCATGGGTACATTCCTATCAACTCCTCCACTAGATCTAACAACATGGTTGACTCTCATGATTCCCTCTATGATTTTATGTCTCCTTTTAAGTCTAAAGATAAGCCTTTCAATCACTATGATCATTCTTTATTGGATGATGCCCTCGATGACTTTATGTCTTTGCCTAAACTTATAAACAAGAATAATGCATCTAAAAGGTTAATCAATATGATTAATGTGAATGAACATATAAAACCACTTTTTTTTTCCAAGGTGCTTGTCCTTCTCCAACTTCACCTCTTCCTAATCAGCCATTTTTCATGGTTCAAGGTGGATATAGTCGTGATTCCTTTAGCAATCCAAACAAACCTATCATTATGGTTCAAGGAAGGAATCCCACTAAGAGTCCTTATAGCTATGCTAGACAACTAACTAAGGAGAGTTATAATGCAGTTACCCATACCTATAACATGAGAAACAATAGGTAAACTAATCCTCCTTTGGTTGTTCGAACTTCTCTACCTGATCCTCAACCCATTCTTCCTCAAGCACCTCGTATTTCACAAACCCTTAGCAAGAAATATGACCTTGTTGAACAACTTAGAGCTACTCCTACCAAGATATCCCTTTGGGATTTGATTCAAACTTCCTTGACTCATCATGGAATACTAAAAGATGCCTTGAAAACATTGAATGTCTCATCCATACTGATATCCAATAATATGGCTTCCTTGATTAACTCTATTACAACACCCAAGGCTAAAATTGTGTTTACACAAGATGAACTGCCCACTAGTGAAACTCAACAACAATATGATCCCTTAATGATTGTGGTTATTATAAATGATAGTGAGATAAGATGAACACTAGTGGATAATGGTTTTGGCCTTAATGTTTGTAGCATTAACTTGTTGGATAAGATCAATGTTGATACATCTCTTATTAATCATGATTCTCTCACCATCTGTGGCATCAATAATGTTGCTAAATCTTCATTAGGTATCATCACCTTTCCTATTAAGGTAGGTCCTGTTACTCTACCCACACCTATCCATGTCATGTCTGGAGAGTTTACATACAACTTGTTGCAATGGAGACCTTGGATTCATAGCATGCAAGTTGTTCCCTCTACATTGCATAGACAAATTAAATTTATTTACAACAATACAACATATACCTTGTTAGGTGACACAAGATTCTAGACTTGTTTACAAATATCAAGTTCTAAATCCTCTTCAACCAATTCTTCCCCAACTATCTTAGACAATTCCTCTATATATTCTACTCCAATTAGTGTAACCACTTCATCAAACCTATATCCTATATTTGAATCGATTCCCAATACTTCCTCAAATGGACTTAAGGTTCTTGAGGAAGAGTCTTCTCAACCCAACTCTATGATTGAGAACACTTTGTCTCCTGAAAAGGTTCTCATAGAAGATGATTGGGGATCCCTTGATTTCAATCCTACTTTTGTAGGGGAATACATAATTTCCCCCAAAGAACCTAAGGTTGAAAAGAAGAAAGAAGAAGAAGAACCTGAAAAAGCAATCTACTTTGTCTGGGCCATTGAGTAATAACTTTGTGGTGGCTTCTCAGAATTCATCTCCCTTGGTTTTTGGTCTAAAGGATTTCTATTCTTCACTTTTTGAAAATCCTCCTTCTTCTTCAGAGATGACTAACCTTTATGGTCTTGGTTTTCACATCCTAGCTAGGTGTGGATATAATGGAAATGGATCTGGTGCTCAAGAGCAAGGGATTAAGGTTCCCTTGGAAAACAACTTTCATGATATGACATTTGGGCTTGGATATGATCCTTTCAAGCATACTAAAGCCTCTAAGAGACCATCTACTAGTGTTAATATCATTTCTGCTTCTCTCTCGCCAAAATATCTAGAATATATTGACTGTGACCCTTCTTGTGTCTTTTCTTTGGATGTTTTTTCTGCTGATGACTCCTTAGCAAAATTCTTGGGAGCTTATGACAACCTTCCTCATTATCACCATAACCACATTTTTCCCTATTGTCTAAATGTGGAATCTTACTTTGGGAAAGAAAGAAATAATGATGAGATAGTTAAATAATTTCCCCAATTAAAGACGCTCCTCAACACAATAATCTCCTAATAAATGACACCATCGATATCAAGATGGATCCTTGTGTTGAAGATAAAATCATCAAGATAGGGAAATATCTTGATGAAGAAGAGAAAAAATAGTATGTCAAGTTGTTACATTAATTCCTTGAGATCTTTGCTTGGATATATGCTGACATGCCTGGCATAGATCCTAAGATTGTCACTCATATCATTGTCCTAATTTCTGATGCTAAACCTATGAATCAAAAGATTCACCCTAAGGTGGAATTACTTGTTAAAGCTGAGATTGAAAAACCGTTGGATGTTGGATTCATTCATCCTATCGACTATTCCCCATGGATTTCAAACATTGTGGTTGTGGCTAAGGCTGAAAATAAGATTAGAATGTGTACAAATTTTTGTGATTTAAATAGGGCCTCTTTAAAGGATGACTTTCCTCTCCCAAATATCGACATGATAGTGGATTCAGTAGCAGGGCATGCTTTATTATCCTTTATGGAAGGTTTCTTGGGATATAATCAAATATTCATTAATCCTCAAGATCAATATAAAACTATTTTTACCACCCCTTGGGGTACATTTTGTTGGATTGTGATGCCTTTTGGATTGGAAAATGCAGGCACAACCTATCAACATGCTATGACTCTCATCTTCCATGACTATATGCATAAAACCTTAGAAGATTATGTTGATGACATCTTAGCCAAATCTGTTCTTCATACAGATAATGTTAAGATCCTTCGTCAAATCTTTGAGAGAATTCATAAGTATAACATGTGTTTGAATCCCTGAAAAATGTGTTTTTGGTGTGGATAGTGGAAAACTATTAGGATTCATAGTTTCACATCATGGCATTGAGGTGGATACGAAGAAGATAGATGCTATTGTTAACATGTCACCTCCTAAGAATGTCTCCCAACTAATTTTTTTATCCAAGCTATTCATAGGTTCATTTCTCAATTTGTGGATTGTACCTTTCCCTTCACACAATTGCTTGAAAATAATATCACTTTCCAATGGAATGAGGATTGTCATCAAGCATTTGAAGACCTAAAAACATATTTGGCCAATCCTCCTATTCTTCAACCTAATGATCCTACTAAGCCTTTCCTTCTATAAACCATTGCTTCTCCTCAAGCTCTTGCAGCCTTATTGGCACAATGTGATAAGGATGGTAGAGAATGTCCAATTTATTACATAAGCCACACTATACTCTATTACGAAGTCCGATATTATACAATAGAAAGACAATGCCTTGCTTTAGTCTTTGAAACCCAAAAGTTGAGGCATTATCTCTTGAATGCTGAGATCCATGTTCTCTTAAACATATTTTCTCCAAAACTAACTTTTATGGATGCTTATCTAAGTGGGTTATGATGTTGATCGAGTTTGACCTTAAGTTTGTCTCACAAAAGGCAATAAAGGGTCAAGCGTTGACTGACCACTTAGTTGATGCTCGTTCACACTTCTTCCTACCTAATCCAGAGTCCTTTCCAGATGAATACATTTTTTCCATTGAGGTTGATGAGACTTGGGAAATATATTTTGATGGCTCTAAGTGTCCTATAGGATCGGGGGCAAGGGTGGTCTTAATCTCTCCTAAAAAGAAGCCTATTCCTTTATCGTATCATCTAAATTTCTTATGTACCAACAACATTGCTAAATATGAGGCTCTTATAGCTGGAATTAAAGTAGCCTTGGCATTGAATGTAAAACATCTACATTTTTATGGAGATTCTCAACTAATCATAAGACAAGTGACAGGAGTTTATCAAGCTAAGAAAATTAGAGATCTAAATTTATCCTTGTTGCAAAAATTGAATTCTTATACCATGGCCCTCATTCCTCGAAAAGATAATTGACATGCTGATGCAATGGAATGTGTTGCCTCTCTTGTGTCTCTAGAGGACCCCTTGGTAGATCTTAAATTCACTATTCACAACCTCACTACCCTAGCTATTGTTGATTATCATAGTGATGTGGCATATTGTTGCATTATATATTTTGATGAATGGTACTCACATATCATGAGATACTTGAGTGATGGTACCTTTCCTGACTCTGTGAATAAGAATAATAGGGCTAGGATTCACAAATTGGTTGCTAGATACATTATCTTTTCTAATGTTCTTTATAGGAGGGGTTATAATGGTCTTCTCCTCTGATGTTTAAACAAGGCTAAAATCCCTATTGCTCTTAAGGAAGCACATTCAGGTGCTTGTGGGGAGCATTTTGGGGGTAGGTCTTTAGTTTAGAGATTGCTCTGAATGGGATATTATTGGCAAACCATGGAAAAGGATTCCTTTGTGTTTGTTAAAAGATGTCATCAGTGTCAGCAACATAGAAATTTGATCCATGCCCCTACCCAAGAACATCGATCTCAAGTGGTGTCTTGGCCCTTTTCTACATGGGGTTTGGATCTTATTGGTAAAATATCTCCTCCTTCATCTCAAGGACATACCTTCATCATAACTGCCATTGATTACTTTATGAAGTGGGTGGAAGTTGTTCCTCTTCGATCTACTACTGCTGAAGTAATTTGTCAATTCATTTTGGAAAACATTATTTCCCGATTCCAGATACCTTTCACCTGAGTTTCAAATAATGGAATGTCATTCAAAAATAAGGATGTGAAGAAGTTTCTCAAGAAATATCATATTCAACATAAATTTTCTACACCTTATTATCCTCAATCAAATGGTCAAGTTGAGTCTTCTAATAGGATAATTGAACAAATTCTTCAAAAAACTGTAAACAAGCATGTTAAGGATTGGCATACTCAATTAACCTATGCTATGTGGGCCTATCGCATGAGTGTATGTGTTGCTACGAGTTGTACTCCTTATAATCTGGTTTATGGTGTTGATGCCATTATGCCTTTGCAGTTAGAAATTCCTTCTTTGAGAGTTTCTCTTAGGGGTATAGTGGATGATGATTCTTATAGAGAGCAAAGACTTCAAAAACTTGAGATGCTTGATGACTACCATATAAATGCCCTTGAGCATATTCAAGCATATCATAAAGCTTTGCAATGAACCTACAATGATAAATTTATTCAATGTTCCTTCTCAGTAGGTGATTTAGTCCTTTACGAGAATCAGTGCAATGTGAATGCCTTACCTAAGGAGAAATGAAAATTCAGCCCTAACTGGCTTGGACCATACATTGTTGTTGAGGTCTATGGATCAGGTGCTTACAAGATAACAAATGTGGAAGGTATGCCTCAAGGAACCCAAAAATTCTATTCACCTTCATAGATACTATGCCTAGTTTAATTTCTCTCTCTCTCTCTCTCTCTCTCTCTCTCTCTCTCTCTCTCTCTCTCTCTCTCTCTCTCTCTCTCTCTCTCTCTCTCTCTCTCTCTCTCTCTCTCTCTCTCTCTTTCTAGTCTACTTTTTGTTCTCCCTCTATATCTTTTCTTTCTTCAAAACTGGGTAATATGTTAGCATGTCTTCATTAAAGTATATAAGATTAAATGATGTAATAGATTAGCATGTCTTCATTAAAGTATATAAGATCAAAGTAGCATTTAATTAAATATTTATGTATTTAATTAAGTCACACATGTATCAAATCATGAAGCATCGAGAAATAAATCAGATAGAAATTAAATTAGACATACATGTTCATCACTAAATATGTTACTTCTAATATAAGAAATTCATATATTATTTAAGCATTAAAATAACATATCCATGAGTATCATAATATATACACCAAGATCATCTCCTATTCCTATGACTAGTACTTGGAGGATGGTGGCTAGATGCCCCTCCTGATTTGGCCTTGGGGGTGGCCCCTTGGGGGTGTATCGCGATATGGACCACAAGTGGCTCCACAAGGAGCTCCTATAATCCCTCTCCATCATAATCCCATGGTATGTGGTTGCCTCTATCTATGATGTTGCTAGGTCACGCTCTATCTACCATAATCTCTCTCATAGGAACTCCATCTCTATCTGAATAGGGGAGAAAAGGTCCTCATGCAGTCCTACACTCCTCTAGAATCTATGTGATATCTATGAGGAACTACGAATGTGCGTAGTCAAAATGAGGTCTGTCACTGCATTCTAAATAAGAGAACGCTACTCCTAGACGGTAGCTACAAGAAAGAGAATTTTTTATTAGTAACATTCTATATCATCAAATCTAAACAAGTAAGATGCATAAGTTAATCAATAATAGGACACCTTACCAGGATCTCCCTCTCGCTAGTAGGGATCATGAAAAGACACAGCCTAAGACTGGGACCTGTTAGGCTATTTGCGCTCATATTGTCTATGTACAATAGTTATGGGCCAGTGGGGACTAGGATCAAGAACCCTGATAGGGTCCTTCTTTGCCTATAATGGGAGGCTCGATGAATCTAGGGCTATGGTATCCTCCCAAGAGTGATGAGGAACTGCATCTGACTCATCCTCCTCCTTAATCTCTTCCTCCTCATTGTCCTCATCCTCCTTGTCCTTGTCCTCCTCATCCTCATCCTTCTCCTCTCCATCCTCCTCGTCATCTCCATCCTGATCTTCCTCTCTAGTGTCAGTATCATCTTCATCTCTACTTGCCTCCTGCTCTCCTATGTCATCAGCTTGATCATCTGAGCCCTCCTTGGATGTATCGGATCCCTCTTCATCGTCTATCTATCTCCAAGGTCCAAAGTTCCCTCCAGGGAAGTCTGTTGGGAAGATGGATCCAAGGTATGTCCTCCCCCACCATGTGATGTATCATCGATGCATACCTGAATCATCTCTATAGTATGTCACAATGTCCTGATCAAACTCGTCTGAATCTGTGATGTCGATCTCATCACTAATAGGCCTAGGAATGGCTCCTAGGCTTAGCATCATGCATGAATGTTGGATGTACACAAACACGTCAATAGGAATGCACTGCTTGAACCCAAACTGTCGCCCGACTTAGTCAAAGTAGAAGGGAATGACTATGTGGCTATACCGCCCCTCTAGTAGATGGTTCCTCTGCATGTTGAACAACTGCTTGTGTATCCCTAACCCCATGTACATCCTAAGGTAGGGTCTCTATATGACTTCACCCATTGTCAATCTATCTAAGATAAACCTCCAATACAGGAGATCATCGAATTGCCACTCGTGGGTAAGTGGATAAGAAAATACCCTAGGCTGCTCTAGGACTAAGTCTATAGGGGCTCCAATAGGCTTAGTATAGGTAATATGCTTGAACATCCACACCTATAGTGACATTCATGTCATTAGGCTGCATCCCTTCCCAAATACATACTGCCCAAGGTCGTGATAGAGATGCGCAAGCATGCTTCGACCCCAAGAGTATACCCTCCTATGTCTCTCCATCGCTCAGATATTGTAGATGAGTCCTCCATGCATATGTGTGTCATGCCCATTAGGGTACATGACTAATGCAAGGGTCACGATCATGAGTTGCCTCACTAATGGAACCTCGTTGGTAGGGTGTAGGAGCTAGCGGACCATGATACGGTCCCTCATCTCACCAAGTATCACTCTCCCCACAACATACATGTGCTCTCTCCTATAATCCTCCTCTATAAAATGGAATAGATATCTCACACTCTCCCCCCAAATGGGAAGGCACAAGATGCAGTATACATCCTTGAGGATGACTTTCATCTCCCCCACATTTAGTAGGAACATCGAGGTGTCTGTATCCCATCTCTCCATCAGTGTCATCAACATCGCAGAATGGAATCTGATGGTTGGAATAGTCATTGCATACCACAAGCCCACCATATGCAACAACTCCATCTCTCTCACTATCAGCCTTGGGATTTGCTCCCGAAGGCTCCGAAAGGTGAGCCTAGCAATATGCTCATGGATGTATGGAAGTTTTTGTAAAAACAAAAGTATCTTATCATTAGTAATCAATCATCATCATTATGATCTAATCAATGTATTCATTCTATTTATTCTAACATTTAATCACCTGATCCCGTGTTGCCACTGGTCACCCCAAATAGGGACCAGGGTGCCCTACTACCCTATTGGGACTAGGGCAAACTAGGGGGACCAGGGTTCCCTAGAACCCCAAGGTGCTCGAAGAGAGTCGATGGAATATCAACTCACCTCGTCGAGTGCTCAGCCAGGGAGTATGGACTGGCATGAGATCTCCATCATCGTAGGTCGCTCAGGTTGGCATCGAGGCATGATGGCTAGTATGTGGGCTCCTCTGTAGTGAATAGTGCCAAAAAGTTAAAAAGTGACAAATGAAGGTGTTACTTTCATATTTATGCATTATGAACTTTTTCACTTTATGTTTTTAAGTTAAAACCCCAATTTCTACACTTTTTCTTCAATCTATCATATCTTGAGGTAGGAAGCTCTGATTCTCGAACCATCAGTGGCACTAGAATCGTGATTTATCCCTCTTTCTCTGCATTAGTTCCATAATGTGCTTAGATGAGTAATCAAGCCTTGTTGCAAACTTGCTTCATCAAAATATTTATCACAATTCGTTGTGGTAAACATGATACCCTGTTTCACCTCACTAATAAGCAAGTCGAAATAGGGGGCCATATAGCTACCCACAAATTTAATCACCTTCTTTAGTAAGAATTATGTGATTTTGTGATCTAAAATGTGGTTTTGTAGGGTGTGGTTCCTAATTGTGTATTGCAGATACCATTGGGGGCTTCGTCTGACTTATGGATATATCATTTTTCAAATGATGTTTGCTTTTCTATACTTTATCTTGCATATGCATGAAGTGTCATATGAACGCTAAAGTGGGGGCTAAATGTAGTGTCATAAATTGTACACCCTTGCTAAGGTGATACAACTTCACACTTAGGTTAGCATCCACCTTGGTGTGTCTTGCATCTTGCATTTCTAATTCCCCTTTAAGCATTTAATTAATTAATTTAATTAAATATAAAGTCATGTTTCATCACTTTACATGTTATAAATTTGGGCCCTTTACCCTAAGCATACCCCTTTTCATTTTATTCCTCCAATAAATCATTTAATCATAAACCCTAATTATGTCTTATTTTGACCATTTTGGCCTGATTTCGCAAATCAAAACATCTCAAAATTGGCTGTAACTTTAGGATGCACTCTAATATCATCTTATCTAATGGCCCCAAAAATTTGGTGAAAATTTGGTCAGACCATGGCAGGAATGCACATGGTCCTCAATTTTTTCCCAGAAATTTCAGGAGCACAATCCTATGATATAATAATTCTTAACCCAAAAATATCAAAGGGAAATTCAAATCATAGGTCGGCCTAAACATGAAATTAAAGAGCTAGGGTTTCATACTTAAGAGCTCTCTTTCTTCATTTGAAGGGGTCTTCTTCTAAGAATCAAAGAGCAGGTTTTTGGAGCATAAGAGCCTTCTTTGCAGTGAGAGAGTAGATCTTTGAAGTCTTCAACAAAATTCAACATTGATCCACCAAACACTCATCAAACATCATTTTATCAATTGGGGGATTTTGAAGATGTAGAAGAACAATAGGAGATCATCGACTGGTGACTAGCTTGTATCTCTCCCTTGGGTTTGGGTATGGTTTCATGTTGTTTTCATGTCTTTGCATAAGCTTCATTTTTATTCATATTCATATTTTAAATCACTTTTCATCATGGATTTTGAGAATTTACTTCGTCAATTATAAGCAATTAGGGTTTACTCTTTAGAGTTGCTCTAGATTGTTTGCTTTCATTTTAAGATCTTGCGTGTACACAAGGTTCTTGCACACACATTTTTAGTACATTATCATCTATTTGTGGAGTTGGAAATCACCAACACAGGGGTTTTGATGATATAATGAAAGAATAAGTATCTAGTAGAATACTGAGAAGGGGGTGAATCGGTATATTGAAAAACTGAAACAAAGTTCCCAAACTCAAACTCAGTCAAACAAAGTAAACATATCTCAATCAAGATCAATATTCATAAGAATGCTTGACATCAACCAGTTTAACTGTTATGACAACTTTAATAGTAAACAACTTCAATCTTGTAAACATCAACAATGCTTAATCATAACTCAACATATTCATCTCTCAATGTTTCTACTTAACATGCCTTATTAGAAGTTAACCAAATCAACAAATAAGATCACAACCACAAAAGCATTCACCACTTGACACAAATATTTATACGTGGAAAACCCAAATAGGTAAAAACCATGGTGAGATGGGACTCACAAGGATAGCTATTTGAACTCTTTTGAATTTCACCCTGTTAGGAGCCAAGCCTGTTAAAGCTTTACAATAAGTCTTGTTAAGAACTAATTCTGGTTAGGAATCACTCAGTTAAGGGATTTACAAATATGCCTCATGATGAAAAGAATAATACCCTGTTAGGAGAACCCTCACTAGAGGATTTAAGAATCCAAGCTAATGGACCACCATGTTAGAGGATTTAATGAGTAACCAAGCTTGTTAGAGCTTACCCAGTTAAGGGATTTAACTTATGTTGTAATTGTTAGAAAACAACAAGTTTTCTTGATATTTCTGAGTAGCACTATATTTGCTTGATCAGATCCTTCTAAGCTTCAATCTGCCTTCACTCAAAGTGCAGATCCATTCACTAGTTGGGCAACTACACGCTCAATAGGTTTTCTACCAATCTTGCCAACAACCTTTACAAACAACTTCATTCACCTTAAATACAAATCAATTATGTCAGTAACACAACAAAAACCTAATTCTCATTATTGAGATTACAAACAAGTCGGTTCAATCTTGACCATTAGAAATCATGACAATCTCTTCACATTCTTCAAGAAAATTCCAACCGCTCAATTGGACTTTGTAACTCATCACACGCTATGCATTAAATGAAATCCACTTTGCTCCTTCCTTAAACAATAAGAAAACATGCCAAAACAATTTGAATTTATCCTCATATAATGATCACACGTGTCTTCATCATTACCACTTATCAGATAATAAACCAACAAACTTGATCGGTTAGGGTTTAACAGCTGATAGGGTTTACCAATTACATTACATAGAAAGGTTTAACCCTTTGCACCGGTTCACCAATTCAACTCACAAACTTTACATACTGGTTTACAACATCTTCCACAAATCTCTTCTTACCGGTTACTAGCCAATATCAAAAACAACAATATTAGCAATAACATGAATACCATTTACTAGTTCAATTGACATCAATGACAACAAATCATTAATGCAATCTCTATGCAAAATGCCAAGAAACTCAAAATGCCAACAGACTAAGGCAAAATCCTATATAGCCACCCCAAACCCTATTTTTCAGCTTTAGGTACAGATTCAGATCTTAGCGTCAGTAGAAGTTTCGAGACCAGAAGAGCACACAGGGACAGTTCTTGGTTACAGATCTCAGCAAAAACCCTAAGGATAGGAGTGTGGTGCCCTGGTCTTGCCTAGGATAGTGGCTTGGCACCATGGTCATGCCCTCTGTCAGCAAGATTTAGTAGAACAATGTCTTACAAGCTCTAGAATCCATCTTGTCAGTTGCAGCTCCAAAATTGCTAAATCAGGACAGTGGTGTGGCACCCTGGTCCCAGACATTTCTTCATAGATAGGTGCACCTCTAGTTTTGCCTTTTGATATGTACTTTTCAGCAATATATCAGTTATCCTTTTATCAGCATTCTCAGATTAGGGTTTGCTTTCTTATTTGCATTCTAGGTTAGATTGCATTTTTGTATCATTCCTTTCTCGCATTTACAACAAAGGAATAGAAAACCTAAGAGGTAATCCATGGCTCTCTCTTTCTCATAAGAAGTAACTGAAGTGTGTTTTTGATTAATGAAAAAGTAGGTTTTGAAGGGGCCCTAAAACCCTTTACAAGCAAGACTTAAACAACAAAGCGATGAGAAATAGAGAGGAACAAAAGCAAAAAGAAAAAACCAGCGGAAAACTGAAGAAAACCCACAAAAACCCCAAAAAGCTAGCAAGCCATCCAGGAATCAGATTTTTTCCAGAGCTTTAGCCAGGGTGCTGCTAATTTCTTGTAGCTCTTTGATGTTGTCTTTGAAGTTGGGTGGGTCCTTAGCAGTGACAGCCATAGCTTTCTTGATATTGGCCCTGGTTCTCTTCGTAGTCCCACCTACCTAGGTAGCATCACCACTTCCAGTCTGGATGGTCTCCTCCTCCAGGTCAAGATCCACAACCGGTTTAGGAGTATGGTCAAAGACCTTGGCGATGTCCTCCAAGTTTTTGGTGACAATAGAGAGGATACATGCGATAACTCCCATTAGATTTTTCATCACTTCTTTTCCCTCTTCTAGCGATTTTACCTTGTTCTCCATTTCCTGCTTCCAATTAATATGCTCTCTATTTTCATCCTCCCTTTTTTTATCCAAATTAATCCCTTTCTTTTCCAAGTTTTTTAGGGTTTCGTAGGTCCATCTGTCGAAATCCATTCTGGCCTCTGAGAGCTTCTTGAGATTATCTAGGATAAGCCCCTCACCAACACTTTCCTTATCCTTGTTATCCCTTTCCTCAATCAAGTCCTTCTCAGGGTCTTTGTTTATTTCCTTCTGAGAATTGATTTCGGTATCCTTGTTATCCTTGGGAGTCGTTTCTTCCATTAGATGGCTATTTTCCTTACTAGGGTGATCACTTAGAGTAAGGCTATCTTGACCAGGCTCAAAATCTCCACTTTCTTCCTCATTGCCTAGCTCCTCTTCTTTCTAGCTGTCTTCACCATTAGATTTGTCTGTCTCCATACCACTGCTTTCCTTGACAATGTCCTCAATTTCCAACCTAGGGGCACTTTTCTTTTTCTTGTTGGTTGACGCCTTCTCCTTGCTAGTTTCTCCCTCTTCCATCTTTCTTTTACCTGGGGAAGCAGAAATCCACTTATTTTCTTGCAGAGCGAGGGTTTTGCAATGCTCATAGATGAGTAGCAGGAGCCCACAGTGGAGAATCGGGCTGGAAGGGTTAGTCCTGTGTTTGTTCAGGGACCTGGAAAGGGACCGAAAAAGATAATAGGGAAGAGACACTTTTTTGTTATGTCTAAAATGGTTTAAGAGCATGAAGTGGTAGGTGTGGGCCCTGGAGAAACAACCTTCAACTGTAATATACTCCATGATTGCATTCAGGACCCAGCCCCACAACTTCTTGATGTTTGCAGCTTCATAGTAGCCCTCGGTAGCCTTGCCAATTTTGGCTCGCTCTTTCTCTTTCCGCGAGAACAAGTTAACCGCATTGTTGGAGACCTTGAGGTCTCGAAAGAAGTTAAGCCCGGTGTGAGGCATTCTAGTCACAGTTGAAATAAGCCCAACGTCTAGCTTAAATTTAACTCCATAAAGTTTAAAAGAGCCACTAGACTAGTTTTCGAAAATCTTGGAAATGAATAAGTTAACCCTACCTTTATCATAGTCCTTGAGCTTTTCCATGAATCTGGTAAGGGAGCCCTTCTCTAGCTTTGCCCATACTTTTGGCATTGCTTTCCCAGTTGACATGTTATCAGGTTCTTCACGTCTTAGGTCTCCTCCCATTTTCATATGCGAGCTATCTACTCTATTTCTCTACAAATTGAGACCTTCTTTCCTGATGCTACTCAATTTTTTGCACTAAGTAAACCACAAAGCATGTGGTGATTTATTGGAGATAGTAGGAGATCTGCCACAACGCCAGGTAATGATGGCCTTTCCAGCAAGGCGTAAATGATGTTTTTTACTTGTCATGATTTAATTGTCCTTCTCTCCCCATATAATGGTCTTTTCTGAGGATCTCTTTAATATTTAAATTGAGATCATCCTCGTGCCAAATCATTTGAGCATCAGAGTTAACTCCAGTATTCGCTAAATAGTCATCAACACTATTTTTCTCTCTGAACGCATGTTGTATAATAATTTCTTTGAAACTAATGATGATCTCTCTAGCTTTCATGATGATATTCTCAATAGACCAAGAAGGCTCTGATTTCCCCTTTAAGCACTTAATAATATTAAGTGAATCCCCCTCAAGCCATATTTTATCATAATTATGATTTTTGGCTATAATTAAGGTATTCAAGGTAGTAGAGGCTTCAACAAAATGGCTAGTTTGAATCCCCAGAGGACCAACCACCACCTTAAGACAACTTCCAGAAAAATTCCTAATAATGCCCCCATATCCCGCTTTACCCGAATTCCCTTTAGAAGCCCCAACGAAGTTAGCCTTAATCCATTCCTGTGGGGGAAAACACCAGACAAGACCTTCTCTACCTTTCTCCTTGCTAGTAGTAGTAGTGGAGAGATTCCACCTATCTTTGAAATCATCTTTAGTAGTAGGTCCTTGATCAGTACAATAGAGGCATTCAAAAATACTCCTTAAGATTTTATCTACAACCACTTTAGGAATAGCCCTTTTATCTCTAAAAATCCTATTGTTGCGCTCTTTCCATATATTCCAAATAACAATCGACAAAGTAATTTTCCAGGTCTCCACAATTTTAGGATTAGAGTTAGGACAATGCCATTGAAGCCAAGTGTCACCAAGAGAGTTTGGGAAGACCCAGCTCAGGTTCCACCTGGAAAGGATGATTTTCTAGATATCCTGGCTAAAAGAGCATTGATTGAGAATATGACAAGCTGTCTCTTCTTCCCTGCAACAAAGAGAACACCTATTAGGAAAAATAATGCCTCTTTTATGAAGATTATCCAAAGTTAATATATTATTTTGGATGAAAATCCAAAAGAAGATGTTGACTTTGGGAACTAAATTCTTATTCCAAACTTTAGCCCAGATAGGAATAGCTTCCACCGGGACATTGTGAATAGACACAGCAAAGGAAACAGAGAATTTCCCATCCAGAGTTTCCCCCCATATCAGAATGTCATCTTTGTTGTCTCTGGGGATTTTAGCAGAAAGAGCAATCTGAAGGAACGTGAGATTTAGACACTGCTGGCTAAAGTCAATCTAGTCCCCATTTCTCTAGTAATCTCTTATTATTTCACTATACCTGCATTTGAAACTATCTTTCCAATCTTTGAGGATAGGCATTTCCTCTAGAGGTTTATCCAGGATCCATCTGTCTTCCCAAAATCTTATTTTCCTCCCATCCCCAAGGTTCCAAGTTCTGCCAGCAGTAGCCCAGCCTTTAGCAGATTGCATGACATTCCAAATGGTAGATCCATCAACAAAGAAAGAGTTGTCAAAGAATTCTTCCTCAGAAGGTTGCATATAGAGATATTTTTTTTTCCAAATTGAGTTCCATTCTCTTTCCTCTCCTTTGAATCTCCAAATTTTCTTAGCTAATAAAGCTTTATTCATAGAACTAATGTTCCTTAAGCCCAGCCCACCTGAGGCCTTAGGGGAACAAATGTTATTCCAGGAAATAAGGGGGATTCTATTTTTAACTTCCACACCCGACCAAAGGAACTTTTTTTGGATTCTTTCAATAGCTTCTGCAAACTTTGAGGGGATTTTGAATAAGCTAAGTGCATACACAGGAAGATTTTGGAGAGTGGCTTTGAGCAGAGTGACTTTACCAGCTTGACTAAGGACAACCCCTTTCCAGCCAGCGAGTTTCAGGTTGAGTCTGTCTATTAACTTATTCCAAAGGGAATCCTCAGGCTTGAGACATAGAGGAAGCCCCAAATAGGTAGAAGGAAACTCATATATGTTGCAACCAAGAATCCTACCAATCCTAATTTGCCTTTGGGCCAGGGTGTTGATGAAAAACAAAGAGCTTTTATCCCAGTTGATTTTTTGACCAGAGGCAGATTCATAGGTATTCAGAATGATCTTCATGTTTTTGGTTTCCAAGATGGTGGCTTCCCCCATGGTGATAGAGTCATCAATGAATTGTTCATGGGAGCAGACAACATTGGATGAAGAAGGTTTCAGACCCTTAAGATTGCCTTATTCCACATTTTTAAGGATGAATCTGCCCAAGCATTCAGCGAGAATGGTGAACAGGATAGGGGAGATGGGGTCTCCCTGCCCAAGACCTCTGGAGATTTTGAAGAAACTAGACGGGAAGCCATTAACAATAACAGTAGAGGAGGAAGTTTCCATGAGTTGAGAACAGAGCTTGATAACTTTGTCACCGAAACCAAATGATTTCATGATCCTAAGGAGAAACTGCCAGTTCACTCTATCAAAATCTTTAGCCATATCTAACGTAAGGAAAAATCCTTGTTTATTCGCCACTTTCAAGGAGTGGATATTTTCATGAACAGAGATAATAGAGTCCAAAATCTATCTTCCGGGGACAAAGACATTTTGTTGGACAGAGATAATCCTAGGGAGAACATCCAGCAACCTGGAAGTCAAAACCTTGGAAAGGATCTTGTAGATAGAGTTACACAAGCTGATGGGTCTAAACTTGTTAAGAGATTCAGCTCCAGGGTTCTTTGGGATAAGGACAATGAAAGTAGCATTCAATTCCTTAAGAAGTCTTCTGAAGCCAAAGAATTCCTTAACACCATTGCATATGTCAGCCTCCACAATGTGCCAAAATTTTTGGAAGAAAAACATGGGGAAGTCGTCCAAGCCAGGGGATTTATCACCCTGAAAGGAGAACACCGCCTTTCTGATTTCAGGATTAGAAGGAATACGAGATAAGAGGTGATTGTCAACTTCCGATGAGATAGAAGGGATAGCTTGTAAGAGGGTATTTTGCTTACTATAATCAAGGTTATCCACTTCACCCAACAAGGTACTGAAATGCTCGAGAGCTTCCTTCCTGATGTCACAATCCTCTATAAGGACACCTTTATTACAGGTTAGTCTCGATAATCTATTGGCTGCCCTATGCTTGAGAGCGGTTAAGTGAAAGAAGTGGGTGTTTTTATCTCCTTCCTTCAGGAACAAGGCTCTGGATATTTGTCTCCAGAAAGTCTCTTCATTAGAAATGATGGAATGGTATTTAGATAAAAGATCATTTTCAGCCATCCTAAGATCTTCGGTCAACCCCACCTCTTGGATTCTATCCTAAACATACTTTAATTTAGCTTTGACTTGAGATTTGTTCTTGAATATGTCCCTAAAAATCTCTTTGTTCTTGGTTTTAATTTTGGCTTTTATGATGTTGAGCTTTTTAGCAATTCTAAAAAAAGCCTTACCCTCCACTTCAGAGTTCCACCATTCAGCAATGCAGGCTTCTAGAGAAGGATGGGAGAGCCAAGCTTTTTCAAATCTGAAAGGGAAGTTTCTCTTTGTCGAAAAGGAGTTGGCAAAAAAGGAGATGGGGAAATGATCTGAACTGATTTTGATAACAGAACCAAGGGAGCAGCTATACTTAGAAAGCTAGTCTGGAGAATTTAAAGATCTATCAAGCCTAACTTGAATCAAATCAGCTCTGGTTCTTCTATTGGTCCAGGTGTAATTGATGCCTAGGATATCAACATCAATGAGAGCTTGGTCATTCATGAAATCCATAAGGTCTTGTTTTCCATCAAGATGTAGAGGGATACCTCCTATATTTTCTTCATCTTTGAGTGGGGTATTGAAGTCTCTCATAATAATCCAGCTTTGATCAACAAACTAGAGTCTATCAGTAGCAAGGTTTTTCTAGTATTTAGCTCTCCCAGATTTGATATTAGGAGCGTAGACATTAGATAACACCCAAACAAAGTTGTCCTTAATATGCTCAAACAAAACTGTGTTCTTATTAAAAGTGGAGATGATATCCTTTCCTATTATAGTATTTTTGTTCCAAAAAATCGCAGTTCCTCCAGAAGCACCCTTCGAGTTAGTTCCTATGACTCCGTTTTCCTTGAAAATTCTGATCCTTTCAACTTTTTCTTTAGACATCTTGGTTTCCTGAACAAGGACCACATCTGGTTTATGATCTCTGATGATGTTTCGTAACACATCCTGCTTATGGGGGGTGTTTAGCTCTCTGATATTCCAGGATATAATCTTCATGCTTTGACTGGGGATAGGGCTGACTCAATGGAACATTGTGTTCCATCAGCACGGTTCTTCCAGCTTTCCTATTCCCTTTGATGTTTTAGGGATGGCCTTCCCTACTTTTTATTTTGACTTCCAACATCTGCCTTTTTCTTAAACTTGCTTCTAGTTGAGATTCCTCCATTGAGTTCCTCCTTGTTCGATTTTCCTTCTCTCGACCTGGGTATCCGGAGAATCTCATCCAGCATAAGCACACTTTGGGTAGGGGTTTTACAGAGGAGGGACTTTGGGCTTCCATTAGTTAAAAGTAGTAAGGGCTCAGAATCAGAAGGGTCATGGGCTTCATTAAAGTTTACCTCGGCCGATTTAGAGAGTGAAGAGGCTGGATAGGATTCTTCCTTCTCCTAGCTAGCTGATCCATCCTCCTGGGCTAGAATGGTTTCTTCCATCTCCTGACTAACAATTTTATTCTCCTAAGCTTTTGGTTTTTTTTTATTGATCAACTCAGTTCTTGTCTCTACTTCTTTAGAGCTCTCTGGTGGGTCGTTGGAACAAACACAATCTTGTTTATCATTGCTACTACTCCTAGTCCTCATGACTTCATTTATAAGTTCCATTGCATCCTTTTTTTGGTTACACTCAGATGATGATGAATCTTCTTTTTTGTTTGTCATTTGCCAGATCTTTTTGTTCTTAGTGTTACTATCAGTCTTGAATTCCTTGCCTTTCTTAAGCAGACAAGATTTTGCCCAATGCCCCAATTTTTTGCAGTGGAAACAGGCAAATGGTAGAGATTCATATTCAATAGCTTGGGACCATTTTCCTAGTTTAGATATGATATCTATGGATTGAGGCATATCTATCATTTGGTTAACATTTACGCAAATTGAAGCAAAGACTAACCTTGATTTAGTCGCCATCATCAGGTCAATTGACAAGAGTTCTCCAAAGGATTTCACAATGCCCTTGAAAACTTCCTCGTTCCAGTATTCGAGCGAAAGACCCAGGAGGTGTGTCCAGATTGGCGTAGAAACGAAGAAGGATTCATCCAGGACGAGATTCGGGGCCCATTTCTGGAGAGCCAGGGAAGACTTGCCAAACATCCGAGGGCCTTCACAAAGAGCTTTGTTCATGTCTTCTTTAGAGTTGAAAGCAAAGGTAAAAAACCCTCTAGGTAGCGCCGCCACTTCCACTTGTCCTTTAACAATCCATTTTCTCCTTATGGAATTCCTAACATCATCGATGTTAGGCCTAAAGCCGGAGAATCATCCCACTAATGTCACAGATAGGCCAGCTACAGTCATATCGACCACTATGTCTGAAATGAAAATAGCAACCAGACTAGAGGCAAGATCTGAAATGTTCATTACTTTTGGAAGCCCAGATTTAACCAGCAGCTTCACTCCAAAGAGCGAAGACCATTTTTTCCATTTTCCTCTGTCGTGTGGGTCCCCGGGGATCGAATTTTTTTCTTCTCCCGATTTTTCTTTTTCCTTGTCCTCTTCTGACCCTTGAGATGTTTGACCTCTTGCATGCTTGCCAGATCTAATCCCAGAGGAACAACAGTTTCCAGGAAATCCGCCTTCCTCAGGAATTCTGCCATTTCCCAATTTGAAATTTGGGATTCCCGCTCCTTTTTGCTCCGCTCCTTTTCGCTCCATGACCTTTTTGTAGTTGAAGTGTGTTACCTCCCTAGGCTCACTTTTTCCCCTACACACTTGCTAAAATTAAAAAATAACAATAAATTAACATGTTTTTAGAAAAATTAAAAAACATAGGTACTTACCTAGAATGAGGAAAAAAATGGCCTAGGGGGTCGGTTGGCAAGCTGAAAATGGGCACTCGTGCTTCCTGAAATCGCTTACCCATTTTCTGAATAGTGAAAATGAGAAAAAAATGCCTTAAAAAAAATTAAATACATTTACAAAACAGGCCCCCGATTTTTAAAAATAAAAAATCATTTTTGAAAACGTGTGCCCATTTTATTCGTGGTTCAGGCCCCCGAAGTGAAACGGGTGCTCGATTTGTAAAAATTGAGTGCTCGTTTCTAGTGGGTAATTTTCCCAACACACAGACTTCCACGGGATTGGGACCCAACTTTCAACTCTTACCCTAATAGCAGACCATTAAAAAAAAGTCAAATTAAAAAACATACACCCATTTACCAAAGTTAGAAGATAAAGTAAGCAAAGAAAGGAGCATTTTATCCTTCTCCGCACACAGAAAGGAGTTGGAAATTAACATACAACAAATCATTTGCAACCATATTAGTCTTCATTTTCTTTGTCTAGATATCATAATTCTATCCATTAAATGATGGTGGCTACTACCAAATGTTATTGTCTTCTCCAGCCATGTCTCCAAATCAAGGAATCTTCAATATCTAGAAAACAAATGCCCAACTCACTTAAGACTTAGAGCCTACTAGCTTTGATACCAAATGTAGGAATAAAAATTATCAGTAAAAGAAAAAGTGTGTAAACATAGTGCATAAGACTTAGAGCCTACTATCTTTGATACCAAATGTAGGAATAAAAATTATCAGTAAAAGACAAAGTGTGCAAACATAGTGCATAGCTCTGTTTCTCAAATAGCTAGGAATACACAAGAACCAAAAACAAATATGGATAGAGCCAAACAAACTAATTTCTATTAATCATAAAATATTTATAATTTAATTTCAAACTCAAATTACAAAATTGATTACAAACTAATCTACTATAGCAATCTAGAGCTAATCACAAAATTTGGAAACTATTTGGAACTACTCGGAACTCCATGTTCTTCTATTTGCCTTGAGCTCCTTGTTGTTGCACTGAACTCCATTCTATTCTCTGCTATTGCAGACAAACATTCCTTAGCTTAGAATTGGTTTTCAAACTCTTCCAACTATTTATTGCAACAACATTCCTTCGTTTTGTCTCATTGTATCCCTTCACAAAATTCCCCCTTATTCAAATTTTAAATTTACCTATTGAATTAACTTCTACTACTACAATGTTAGGGAAGGAGGGATGAAGAGACCAATAAATCTTCAACGGGCTGCTCTCTAACGAGTAGGTGGTTGACAAGAGGCTCGGGAGTAAATTGCTACTATATGGAATCTATGTGCTTTTCTTAACACAACATCAAGTTGTAAGTGACATCATTAAGATCCACATTATACCAGTTATCCCTTTGGTAATCTAGACAATCTACATCAATATATAGACCAGGGAGGGATTCCATTAAATGTTATAAAATTGATTCAATCTAAATACAATTTCATTGTTCCCTAGTATTTTTTGGATTTCTATCTAATTGCTTGATGGGATCCTTCATTGTAATAAATTCATATAGGACCATGTTTTAATTATCAAGTTTTATTGGAAGTCTTGATAAAACTGTTTATGAGTGAAGTGAACACTAAACACCAAAGCAACCTTTTTACTACACATATCTTGATCTATGTTTAAAAAATAATTAATATTTTCAGGCTTCTTTGTATCTTTGGGTTATTTTTGTTGAAAGTAAGCCACATCCAAACCAAAGGTGGTTTGCCTTTATAGGGTTCAGCAGCTCAATGGTAGAGCAATGCAATAACAAACGAAAGGTCTTAAGTTTGTGTCTTAGCTGACCAGTGAAAGTTTAATTGGATATCAAAGTCAAGCTAGCTAAGAATCCTAGCATTATGATAGAGCACTCCAACAACAAATAAAAGATCTTAAATTCATATCATAACTTGTGCCTTAAATTCCTTATTTACAATCTTTATTAAGTTCCTTCAAAATCCAAAACATGGTGCCATAAAAATTGGAGTTGAAGAATTTTTCTTAATTTATTTTAAATTTGGTGCTCAATCCGAACAACATCTCCAATGCTAATATTTAATTATCCATAGCTTCTGCATGCATAGCTTCCACTGTTGATTTGAACACTTGAAGCGAACTATCAATTTTTGGCTATAATTACTCTTTCCAAATAGTGAAATCGCTTTTTTATCTATAAAAAGAAAAGAAACAGAGAATTGAACAGTGAACAAAAGAATGGAGATAAAACAAAGATCAACCCAAAATATTATGTACTTACATATATTTCAAAAACATTTGTGATTTAATATTATAATATAGAGCTGCTACTCTTTGTTGTGTTTAGAAAAACTAAGAAACAAAGATCCCCTATTTTGTTGCCTACTTCAAACTATTGTTGTTGCAACAAGATTGGCATTTTCTCACTTTTTTTATATATCTGATAACAAAAGACTCTAAAAACCATGTATATACCTAGCAAGAAAGAGTAATTAATTATAGTTAGTTCTGCAACCTCCAACCAATGTGGGAAAATCTCACTGGAGATGATGAGATAATTTCTCATTTAAAACTTTCCTGTATGCATCGCAAATGGAGGCAAATTGGGTGAGAGGATCTAGACAAGGGAAGTATCACACACTTGAACACTTAAGAGCGTTTCTCACAAGTCTTATCAACCAAATTTATCAAACTAAAGAATGCTTTTTTGTGGCAATGTCTATGCAGCCATCTGATGACCTTGTTCTAGACCCATTTTAAAGGTATTAGCAACAACACGACCTAAATATTGATCCTTTTCTTTTTCTACAAATGCATCTGGGATTCTCTCATTTATAAATATTCAAGATCCAACATAGAAGCATTAGCCCTGGTTGAAAAATAGAGCAAAGTGTGCAAGCTCTATAGCCTGATCAAAATCACCATCTTTGCATACAATTGAAAGAAACATCCCTCCTAGTTCAAGAGTCACTATGTTAAGGTTTCTTGATGTAGCTAATGAATGCAATCTTGTCAAGATCAATGTGTTTAGATAAAGAAACTCTAGTAGTTGTACCAAAGCCTAAATAACATTCAAGACTCCTGGAGGCAATCCATCCTCATGTGCAAACTTTGCAGCATAAAGAGAAGACAAGGGTGTTTGCTTAGTAGACTTCAGTAAAATAGTGCACCTAGTATCTAGTGCAGGCAAAAAATCCGAATAAAAGATAATCAATGGAAAATTACATGGAATGATTTGACCTGCCACTCCAATGGGCTCATGTAGCATTTGAACATGTAGTGCTGGAACTATAAGGCCTTGTATCGTATCTGCCTAACTTGCATAGTATGAAATTAGTTGTACTGCCATCGAACTTCAACCATAGCGGCTTGCTCATAAGGATTCTCATTGTCCCATGTTTCTAGAGTTGCAATCACATCATTGTGCTTTCCTAACAAATTAGCAAAATCAAACATAACACATGATCTCTTATAGGCAATCATTTTTGGCCAACCTCCTCCATCAAATACTTTTCTAACAACTTTTACATACCTGTCCACATTTCCTTCAACAACATGAATAATCAAATCCCTATTCTAGGGTCAATTTTGGAAATGCTTTTCTAGAGGCTGCATCAATAAACTGGTCATTAATTAAAAGTTGTAAATCGATTCAACTGCTGGTTTTATTGGTGGTGCTAAAGCATTTGCAGTAGTCCTAAACCTTGAAACTCTTTTATTCCACATGGATATAAGAATTAGTGTAAATTCAATTGCTTCACTAAATGTGTCACTTCTTTCTTTTGCCCATATGGAGTCCATGCATGTTTCTTATCACAACATCAAGTTGTATATGTCATCATTAAGATCCGTATCATTCTTGTTATCCCTTTGGTAATCTAGAGATTCTAGACAATCCTCCTCAGTATATAAACCAACGAGGGATTCCATTAAATACTGTAAAATTGATTCAACATAAATATAATTTCATAGAAATATCTTCAGGTGGTCCCCAGAAGTTTTTGGATTTCTATTTGATTTCTTGATGATCCTTTAGTGTAATAAATTCATATACGACCCTGTCATAATTATCAAGTATTTGTTGGTCTTACTCTTCATAATACTCTTTATCAGCGAAGTGAGCACTAATACCAAAGCAATCTTTTTCCTGCACATATGCTCATTTATGTTACAAGAAAATATTATTATTTTTAGATTGTTTTTGTTAGAAAAGTCCATATCAAGTATTTGTTGGTCTTACTCTTCATAATACTCTTTATTAGTGAAGTGAGCACTAGATACCAAAGCAATCTTTTTCCTACACATGCTCATCTTTGTTACAAAAAAATATTATTATTTTAAGATTGTTTTTGTTGGAAATAAGTCCAAATCAAAGATGTCTAGTCTTATAATGCTAGTAACTCAATGGTAGAGTACTTAGTATTAAACGGAATGTCCAAAGTTCAGGTTCTAGTAGTTAGTTCATAAAAATTTAATATGATATCAAAGTTAGGTCAGATTAGGAACTCCAAACATTCTATTAGAGTGACTTAAGGAAATTAGTGAAAATAAGCTACATCCAAACCAAAGATGGCCTAGTCCTACAAGAACCAAGTGGTGATGAAGCACCCGGACAACAAATAGACCTCACATTTCTTATTTACAATCTTTATCAAATTCCTCCATAATCCAAAAGATGATGACATGAAATTTTTTCTACTATTTATTTTACATATGGTGTTCAATCTGAACAATGTCCAATACCAATCTTCAATTATCCAAAGGTTTTGTCATGAATAGCTCCACCTTTAATTTCAACACTTTAAGCAAATTATCAATTTCTGGTTGTAATTACTCTTTCTAGATAGTGAAATCACCTTTTTATCATTTTGTCAAACAATTTACATGTCTTCCTTTCTCAGAACAAGAGGCAGAGGAAAAATAAGAGAAAAGAAACAGAGAATAGAAGAGTGAACAAAAGAGTAGAGATAAAACAATGATCAACCCAAAATTTTATGTATTTATATATATATAAAGCATAAGAGATTTCATATCATAAGAAAGAGTTGCTGGTCTTTGTTGTGCTCAGAAAAATTAGAAATAGAGATCCCCTATTTGTTGCCTGCTACAAACTATTGTTGCAGCAAGATTGGCATCTGCTCTCATATTTTTATATATCTGATAACAAAATGCTCTAAGAACCACATATACGCCTAGCTTGAAAGAGTAATTAATTACAATTAATTCTACAATCTTCAACCAGTATGGGAAAGTCTCATGTTGTCTTGTATGCATTGCAAATGTTAGCAAGTTGGGATGAGAGGATGCACATAAGAGAAGTGTCACAGGCTTGAATGCTTGGAGAATGATTTGGTGATGGCAGGAGAGAGTATTTGGACTACGGAGAAGGAAATGTAGCATTGTTGGTTAAACGAATCATAAGCTTTGTAAAAATATAAATTTGAAACAACAAATTTCAAAGCCTCCTTGAAAAACCCTAATCGAGAATCATCTTTGAAACCTATAACATCAATGGTCTTTCAAGGTCACAATTTTTAATTGTATTTTCATACATACCAGCAAACAAGGTTGTGGGAACCATGCCTTCCATGGGCTTAGAACTAATAGAAACAATATAAACATCACTATTCCTCTTTCCATCTATTCAATATGTGTTTTCATTCACAAATTTTGAAAAACCAAAAAAAAAGAAAAAATCTAGAAAGGGTAACTATTGTCCTGAAGAATAGAGAGGAAGATGATTGTAATAATTTCAAGTTTTAAAAGAGTTAAAAAAAACTTGAATGGCTTTTGTGTGAAGTGGGTGATGGTGTTTGGCCTCTACGAAGGGTGGGTGAATGGTTTTTCTTCAAGCACAAAGAGGAAGGTGATTGTATTCTCCACACCCACAAAGGGTTGGTCTTCCTTTTCCCTTGAACTGATAGAGGTTGACTCCTTTCGAATGCGAGCATAAAAAACCTCTCCCCTATTGGTGATCTCTCTCTATGTTTGGCTCTACTCAGGCTAAGTTGGATTCTAGTCACGTTCAACACCCTTGGCGGAGTTTTTCAGGGCGGGCTCCACGAAAGGATTTGCAAAGGCACGTATCTTCAACTAAAAATCCTTCCTCAATAAATCAATGGAAAATAATGGGGAATCTAAACCCTTCTTTCCAGAAAGGACTTCAAGGTCTGGAAATGAAAAACCCTCAAAGCAAACTAAATGCTTTTTTTCATCTCCAATCAAATGATTTCCATAATCCCTCTCAAATAGGAGAGTCTAAGGTAGACAAGAGATCATTCAAAACCCTCTCTCAAATTGGAGATAAAGTAGCTACAAGCACAAATTGCATTCCTATTTTGAATGCCAATCTTCCCTCACATGATCAAAGAGGTAATGGTTTTCTACCCAAGGCAAAATTCCTTTCATTCATGGAAGGGTCTAGAAAGCTTCTTACAACTCTGAAATGGCAAGGTCATCTGTTTCATATGTCTAGATGAGAGAGAAAGGTTCCAACTTTTCAAAAGCCCTTGGATATCTCCAATAAGTAGATAAGGGTTCTAAACCAGAGCAAGGATCATGTTAGCATGGATCCCTCTGCCCCTGTGGTGTTTTAGTCATAGCTTATCCCTAGAGAGTGGAAAAGGAAGGGCCCTAGAAGCAAGCTATTTGTTTTACCATTAGAGGCTATTAACCCTTCATTTGTTTGTCTTAGACAATGATCTTTCTTTGCTAAGTGGAGCGGCATTGGCAATAGTAATCAGGATATTATTGCATGGTGGCTTCAATCATTTCCTAGTATGGTCACTATGTGTCCTTTGCAAAATGATTTCCTGTTAATAGAATGCATAGATTTGAATTTGAAAAATTCTATTCTCCATGGTAGTCCTATATTTTATTTAGGCTCCACCTTTCATTTTCTAGACTGGAAACCCAGTTTTGATCCTTACACTCGTAGAATCAGGAGATCTCCAATGTGTCTTAGTTCGGTTGGTCTCTCATCTAGGTTTTGGTGTGTGGAGGCTCTTTTGAAAATTGGTGATGCCCTGGGTTCTTTCTTAGGCTAGAATATGAATTTCTTAATGGGAACCAAGGGGATGTGGCAAACATTTATGTTGAAGTTGATCTATATGTTGGTTTTTATGGGGAGCTAGAAATTGTGTCTAAAGTTGGGAGATGGAATTAGAAAGTTAAAAGACTAACGACTAGGTATCTTGGGAAATGTTTGCTGAGGAATCAGATTATTTCTGGAACCTCTATGAAAGGTTCATCTGGTCCTCTTTTTCAAGATAAAGATACCTATCTGACCACTCCACAAATAGCCAAATCTTAGGAGAATATTCTGCAGCAAGATAAAGAAATCAATGGCCCCCTGAATTGGGAAGATCCTAACCCTTCTTTGTAAATGCCAATGCAAGCCTCTCTCGTGCTTAGCCCTAACCTCCCATTGAGTTCTAAGTCTATCTCTAGTGCACATATACAACACAAAATCCCAAAGAAGAAGTCCTTTCCTAAACGGGGTCTCAGCAAACTTTTAATAGCCAAACCTAAAAGGCCAACCATGAAAAGGAAGTGGATTAGGAGATCCAAATTTGGGGTCTCAACAAAACCTTTTAATCAAAAGAAATTGAAAGTGCAAGCTCTCTCAGATCTCTTGTCAGAAACTGAGAGCTTAAAGGAATAAATCCTTTAAGAATTGAATGATTCAAAAGAGGTCAAGGTCATGGAGGATGAGTCTCCATTCCTGAATATTGAAAGATTGCATAGGTCAGGGGTGGCAGAGGCAAAAAACAATTTTAATTCCCCATTCCTCAACCCCTCTCTGCCTCCCTCCTTCTTGCCTAAGAGTGCCTCTGTGAATCCAAAATGCTTCAAACTGACTTCGAAAGTCCCAAATCTTGATGAATCTCCAATACTTCCATTTGCCTCTTCAGAAATGGGAGTAGCATCTAATATTCAAAGCTTGCTAAATGAGTACATGGAAGATGAAGAACTTCCTGAGAAAGGAATGGAGACCCCTTCTGGTAGCTTTGTACTCTCAAGTAAAAGAAAAAAAATTGGGTATCAAGCAACTTTTTGACTGCAATTCTAAACCTGACTTTGACATTGCCTCTCCCAAGAGAGGTAGAAAATCTCTAAGTGATCACAAATCCATGGAGGGAGAGGATGGTGGTCAAATTAAAATTACATAAATGTTGATAGTAAGGAAGGGCTCAACCCTTCCTGGAAGAAAATGAAAATCCTATCTTGGAATGTTAGGGGCCTCAATGCCCCTAACAAGAAATTATTTATCAAAAGAAGACTTCTTTTGATCAATGTAGATATAATTAAGCTCCAAGAAACTAAATTCAATACTCTTCAGGCAAACTTTTTTGGCCAATACCTTGGTAGTCAATATAAAGACTGCAAACTGGAATCAGTCGAGGCAAAAGGTGCTTCTGGGGGTCTCCTTTTATTATGGAAACCACCATTAGTCCAAATTGAGATGCTTGCATCCAACAAATTTTGGATTTTGGAAAATGTAAAGATATTATCCTCCAACTTTTCTTTATTTTTTATCAATGTCTACAGTTTTGTTTCTTATTCATTAAAGCAGACATTCTAGTTAGATTTGGATGGAGTGATCTCCCATTTGCAAATCAAGAATTTATTTATTGGATGGGATTTTAATGCTATCAAAAGCTTGAAAGATAAGAAAGATGGTCTACTCAGGCTTGGTAAATCCCAACAAGAATTTAATGACTGGGTGGATAGGAATGATCTTCTTGAAGTAGAGTGAGGAGATAGCTCCTTCACCTGGAATAATAGAAGGTTGGGGTTCAACAATATCACAGAAAAGATAGACAGGTTTTTTTGGCTAGGAGACTTCTCCTCTTTTCCGTATAATTTGGAATGTAGAGTTCTTCTTTGCTAGGGGTCTAACCATTTTCCACTTCAATTAAATTTCTAGGTTTCATCTATCCCTTCAAAATCAACATTTAGATTTGAAAATATATGGATGAAGGACCCAAATTTTCTACCTCTTATTGAACAATGGTGGAAAGAAGCTTCTTTTGTGGGCTCAAAATTATATTTCTTTGTATCAAAACTGAAATATATCAAAAGAAAGCTACTAGAATGGAATGTCGAGCACTTCAAAAACATCTTTGAATCTAAGAAGCATATAGAAAAGAAATTAGAGGAATTGAATGAGAAAGTTATTCAAAATGGCATGACTCATGTAGAATTCTTGAAAGCGAAGGAACTTTTAGAAGACTATGAAGATATTTTATCAAAAGAAGAACTCTTTTGGAAACAAAAGTCGAGAGATAATTGGTTGCCAGCTTGGGATAAGAATACAAAATTCTTCCATAATGTCACAAAACAAAGAAGATCCATTAACAAAATTGACAGAATAGAGGCTCAGGGTAATCAAGCTTTAGGAGGACCCAAATAGCATTCGGTCTGAAATTATCTGGTTTTTCTCAATTCTACTTAATAATAAGGAAGGATTTGATTTAAGGGAGCAAAACAAATTTCTCTCACTTATTCCTAAAATCATCACAAAAGATCAAAATATGCAGTTAAATGAAAGCTTCTCTTTGGAGGAAGTATCAATGGCCCTTAGGTAACTTCCCTTTGATAAAGCTCCTAGCTCTGATGGTTTCCCAACTAGCTTTTATAAAAAATCTTGGCAAGTCATAGGATGGGATCTAGTGGAGGCTCTCGAGTTCTCAAGAAAATTAGGTAATATTCTCAAGGAAATTAACAACACACATCCATTGCTCTTATCCCCAAAAGAGAAAAAGCAGTAAAATTTGGAGATTTCAGACCAATTTCTCTTTGCAATTCTATCTACAAAATCCTCTCCAAGGTACTCACTAATAGACTTAAACCCTCGATGGATAGTATTATCTCATAAGAGAAGATAGGTTTTATGGCAGGAATATCAATCCTAGATAGTGTGATTGTTTCCCAAGAAGCTATTCATACACTCCAATATACTAACAAAGATGGGATGATTATAAAACTAGATATATCAAAGGCTTATGATAATGTTGATTGGTGATTTCTTTGCAAGATTATGCAGGCTTTTGGTTTTAATAATCATTAGATTAATTGGATCTTTGAATGCATCTCAACTCTCATGTTTTCCATCCTCATCAATGGTAGCCCAGAAGGTTATTTCCCATCTTCTAGAGGAATAAGAAAAGGAGATCCCTTATCCCCTTTTCTTTTTATTATAATGGAAGAGGCCTTCGGCAAAGCTATCAAAGACTTGCACAATAAAAGTTCAATATCAGGCATTAAGGTTGCAAAAAAATTCTCAGCAACACACTAGTAATTTGTTGATGATAATCTATTGTTGGGGGCAAACAATTCCAAAGAAGTAGCTCACTTCCCAAAATTTCTTCATTCATATGGAAGGGCTTCGAGGCAGATAATAAATAGAGAGAAATCAAAAATATTGTTTTTTTCAACCCCTCTTGCAACAGAGAATAGAATTTTGAAAATCTTTGGCTACAAGAAAGGTAATCTTCCATGCTATCTTGGAATTCCAATTGATAAAGGTTTGAGAAATATAAAACTATGGGATCCATTGAAATAAAAACTAGAGTGGAGTATTAATTCATGGAAGGGAAAATGTCTTTCATGGGCTTGTAGATTGGTTATGTTGCAAGCGGTTATTTGAGCACTCCCTATCTATCTTCTTTCATACCTTTCCTTAACAGTTGGGATGAATTCTTTCTTAATTCAAAAAATGAGGAATTTTTTGTGGCAAAGCTCGAAGGAGAGGCATAGAATTTCTCTAATAGCCTAGGATAAAATCTGTAGACCAAAAATCATGGGTGGTCTAGGTATTCGCAACCAGCAACTAGAAAATCAAGCCTTGGGGGTGAAGCTGGTGTGGAAGATGACTAAGGATCCAACAGTCAGATGGGTTAAACTTGTGAATGCAAAATACTTGATGGATGGTGATTCAAGCAATTTCATGAGAATTAGCAGTCCGCCTAAAGGATCCATGATATGGAATTTCATACTTAAATGCAGACCTTTGGTGGCAGATTACATCTCTTGGGATGTTCAGAATGGTTCTTCATGTTTATTCTGGGAAGATTCTTAGGGTGGCTACCCAAGCTTAGATAGTTTGATTTCTATACAATTCACAAGGGATTGGCTTAAAACAAATTGGAGGATATACATTAAAAATGATATAGCCTTTTCTGAGATAGTCTAAATTTGGTTGGTCTTGGAAAAGTTTTGAAGGGTTGCCTCTCCCTCCTAATGAAGTTGATCAATAACTAAATGTTATCAAGAATAGGCAAATGCTTTTTGGAAGTGGTCATGACTCCGTGGTATGAACCTCATCTAGATTGGGCCAATATAATGTAATGGAAGGCTATAACCTACTAGCCAATCAATTTGATCACAATGACTTTGGAATTCCTCAGATCTTTGTCTGGCTAGCAACTAGAAACAAAATTCTTACTATAGAAAGGTTTAAGAAAATGGGCTTTGAAGCCCCCCCCTAATGCACACTTTGTCAAGCACAAGAGGAATCCATGGATCATCTTCTCCTCAACTGCCCTTTTTCGGTTGAATGTTGGAGATGGCTTTGTGCCAAGTTGGGTTAGATCATTGCCCTCCCCAATGACATTTTTTCTCTCTTCCATGGTTGTTCAATTGGGCCTAAAGATGGGATTCTTAGCCCCTTTATGGAAAATCAATCTTTCTTGCCTCATATGGGAAATTTGGAAAGAGCGAAATAGGAGAATTTTTTACACCAAAGCTAGGAAGGTAGACGAAGGTTCTTAATTCCATTGAATGTTCAATTGTAGATAACATCAATTGCATACTTTCTCTCAACGCCAATTCCAGCAAGGATTTTAGAGATTGGGATGGCAAAATCAGATTTAATTGGAATGACATTAAAATTCCTCTCTTTATTGGTAAATATAATTTTGATAGAAACTCTGTTGTTTGGTCTCCATTGAAGCTAGGATGGTTAAAACTCAATTTTGATGGTGCTTCAAAAGGTAACTCGGATCCATATGGTATAGGTTGTGTAATTAGGGATCATAAGGGAAATTTTAAAGGCAAACTAGCAATCCCTATTCTCCTGAATACTAATAATGTGGTAGAATTTAAAGCTCTTCTTCTGGGTCTTATTGAGTTCTCTAAGAGAGGTATCAAACACATTGAAATTGAAGGCACTTTTTCTATAGTAATTAATGCAATCAAAACAATAGGAACCCCAAATTGGCATTTACAGGCATTGTTGGAAAAGATTAAGTCGGTGTTGAGTAGGTTCGACAAATTCTCATGTAAACATGTCTACAAAGAAGCCAATTCAGGGGTTGATTTTCTCTCCAAAGAAACATTAGATGGGTTAGAATTTAGCTGGTGGGAGAATGATCTCGGGTTTCAACAGAATGATTAATCTTTAGCAGATTAGCTCTATAAAGAAGTGGCAAACGAGTTAGTATTAATTTGGTGGGAGATTGATCTTAGATCTCAAAAGTATGATTATCTTATTAAACCATTCCCTTTCTAGCTTCTCCCCGCCATGGCATTTTCAAATTCAACCTCCTAACGACTACTATCTTGGTTGAACAAACTCTTGTATTAGATTTTGTATTGATCTAAATTAGATCAATAATGTTGGTCATTGCCTTCTAGGTTTCTTCTTGTAGTTTGCTGAAGTGAGACCTGACCCTACTACCTATCCACTTCAAAATTGAATTTGAAATCAGACCATTAAATAATGGTTTTAGCGGCTAAGGTCAAATTGCTCAATTAACACTCCACCACCCTTCTAGAAATGACCTCTTGTGGTAGTTGAGTTGGCACTTGAACATATTTGAAAGCAGGTCATTAATCTGCTCGAATGACATTTTAACAACTTCATTATTGAGATCTTTCTTGGATATGCTTGTGTGACGAATTCACCACTTACTTTGACAGTGGCCTCTCATGGTAGCTGAGTTGGCATTCCAACACACATTAGAAGTAGGTTATATTAATTTCCTTGAATGACATTCGAGCAACCTCAATTATGGAAATCTTTTGTAGCCCCTTTCAAGATTTGGATGGTTGTGATATCAAGGGATGGGTACGAATTTGTTTAAATTCACATAATCCACATTTAAGGAAAGTATGGATGACATCCTCATGGCAATTCTTCACTGCCAAAACGTCAAGCCATTGCCTCGACTTGAGTGGAGTTTGTTGCCAATTGACACTCATCCGGTTTAGTTGTGTTGTCATTGATGGCAACACATGTCATTTTGGGTTGGACACTTAACTGGTACTCACCAGTATTCATGTTTCGGCAATAGGCATTCAAGAAAACCCGCAAACTAGGAACCGATATATGAGGTCGTCATAGGAGATTGATCCGGCAGGTTTACACGGCAACAATTAGTGGCATCAGTCATGAAGTTTAATGCATTTTTTTTTGTCTAGGCCGACATGTAAATAACTTGTAATATCTTTGTAATCCGACATAAGGCATTTACGTTTATGTTTGGGAAGGGTATTTAAGTCAGTCCAGTTACGTTATTTTGAATATACACAGAGAGAAGAATATATAGTGATATGACATTGTGCGAACGATGTTGACTGACTAAATGTGAATATAATATTCTATAGTCAGTCTTGATTATTAGTTTAGAGGTTTGGGATGCGAAGTAAGTTATCGGTAAAGGAGGAAACTGAAAACCAGTACAAATAGTGCTTGAACCGGAACTCATCTAGCATAGTAGATGCAATCTCTAAGTTCAGAATTTTGTTTGTAACTCCATATTTGGTGTTTGTAGTCAATGAGGCTCATTTTGTGATAAGCAATGTGCTCTAGGCTATTGGCCTTCCTGCATTTGCAGGCCCTATTGTAATATTTATTCATTTGGCCAATGGATAGATATTGTGGGTCACCAATCCTACCATAGTTTTTCCTCTTTGAGGTTTTCCACGTATAAATCTCTGTGTTATGGTGTATGTTCTTGTGGTCGCTTCATTTCTACTTACTATTATATTTATTTATGGTTATTGGTTACTAAAATACTTTGTTAATAAGGTTAAAATTGATCACCAGTAGAACACTAATTCACCCCCCCCCCCTCTCACTGTTCTTGGATTCCAACAATTGGTATCAGAGCCTGGTGCCTTGGAGTAAGTATAATAGCTTAAGGAAGATCCTGAATCCGGAATCCATGTAGATGAGTTTGGAGAAACAACTTGAATGAAGTAGCATTTGAAGACTATGATGTTGAAAGGATGAAGAACTTGAAGTTGCAAGATGATTTGAACTCTGCAAAGGAATTCATTATTATCCTACATGAGAGGTTGTCATCTGCTCAATCTAGTAGGAAGGAACTTTTACAAAAATGGGATGATGAAGAAAAGAATGCCCTTAAAGAACAATGTCAGAAGTTGAGTAGGGAGAATAGTGTCATGAAGAATGAAATGCAAGCCCTAACTATGAGGATGTCCAAGGAGATTGAAGACCGAAAGAAGAATGCAGAAAATCTTGGCAAATCTCTAAAAGATAGATATGAGGAATGCATTAGGCTACTTGAGAATGATATGTTGAGAACTAAGTGCAATCCCAGAATAATGAGAAGGAGTTGGAAAGATTGATAATAGTCCTAAGTGGAGATCTGGATACTACAAATGAATACAAAGACAATTTTAAGGATAGTTTTCCAAAGCTTGATGAGCTATTGAGGGATCAAAGGCTCAAGGGAGACACTAGAGACCTTGGATTTGAGCATGGAGAAAGCTCTGGTACTAAAAATGAAGTTGAAGCAACCAATCAGATGAAGAATTGACTTGTCAATCAGAACTAGAAATCACTGGTAAGGCAACCCAATGCACATAAATTCAATGGTAGATGTTTTGTTTGCAATAAATTTGGTCATATGGCAAGACATTGCAGAAATAGAGAAAATCAAGATAATAATGCAGTTCCCAGACAGTGTTCAAATTGTAAAAAATATGGTCATAGGATAGAAGATTATAGAATGAATGTGAAATGTCATGCATGTGGAAAATTTGGACATATGGCTAATCAATGAAGGTCAAGGAATGATCAAGGATACAGTAAGGAAATTCAAAAAAATAATGTCACTTGCTATGCATGCAACAAAATGGCACATATTGCTAAATTCTACAAAAGCAAGAACAATCTAGTAGGAAATGATGAGAAAGGAAAATAGAAGGTTGATGATATCTGGAAGGAGCATGAGAAGAAATGGGTTAGGAAATTTGAAGATCAATTGGCAGAGATAAACAACCCAGTTACTCAACCAATAGAGAAGAATGTTCTTGCATCGACAGGAAACTCATCTAGTAACTAAGGCATTAGCTTTAGGGGGAGGCAAATTAATGATAGATCTTTCATTACCCCTAGTAGTGGTCTAAAATCTTGTTTCAAATCTTGGGGAAGTCAGTCTGAAGGTTTTTTGGTACCGAGATTATGGATTTTGAATCCGGTATGATAGGCTGGCAGGCATTTATGTCAATTAAAAATTAGGGTTTTCACAAGAATAAAAGGGAAATTTTGGTTCATTTATGATCACACTGCATTCAGAGAAAAGCAGAGCAAGTTTAAGGTGATCAAGAGAATTTTCAAGCAAATTCTAGTACATTTAGGGTGGATTTTCAAGAGCTTTCACCCATGAAGGTTGTGAGTTATTTTATCAATTTTCATGCTATCTTTTTTTTGCAATGGCTTTTGGATCAGCTCCCACTCCGGTAGGTGTGGCTACCCATGTTCTTGTTGACATCAAGGATCATCCATGCCCGGTTCTCAAGCAATGCCCTTAGATTGTGAAGATAAATGTTTCAGTCGACGTGTTTTCTAGTGTTCCAGATGGAGTTATGTATATTGAAGATGTTCATGCATCTATCCACTACACTCTAGAGGATTTAGGTTATGCTGAAATTAAATCAATGTACATGAAAAATCTGCTGGACTGGAAGGGATCAATGAAACCAGAATTCCAAATTCTGAAGGATTGGGGTTTCACAGACATTTTGGAGATGCCAGAATTTGAAGATTAAATGATCCAGTATGTGCTTAGCCGTGTCCATGGGGAATGCATGTGGCTATACCAACCTTACAAAATCACCAAGGAGGTTATTCATGTAGTCACCGATTTTCCCCAGACTAGTCAAACTCCCAAAAAGAAAAAAAATCTAACAATAAGGTGGAGAAGTTAACTGGTGCAACTTTTGACAACCAATCAATGAGGATAAGCACTATTAGAGAAAAATTTGTTCAATTTGCAAGCATGATAATTGGTTACAAGATAAGCCAATCATATTGGTTGAACTCTATTTCCATTTCATGTATTTATTGTGCTCATAAGATGGTCAAAGAAAATGATAGGTATGATCTTTATCAATGGATGTGTGAGGAGAAAATTTTAAACCTAGGGAAGATTAAGGGTAAGAAGAAAGGTGTTTTCCAATATGGGAACCTTGTTGTTTGCTTGATGCTTTTATTTTTGAATGAGTTACTAGGATCCAGTAAAACACAATGGGCATTTGATATGCCGGTAGGGAAAAAAATAAAAAATACTATAAGAGGCTTGGGATAGGACAAGGAGAGAGACTCCATTCTATGGGGTTATTTTAAATCATTTTAGAAGATGAAGAAGAAAAGAGAAAGAGTGCCTAAACATATTATTGATAAGTACTCTACAGAAATCTGCTTTATGGTGGAGAAGGATGAAACATTGATGGAGGCAGTGCAACCATGAAAGGTTTGGATCACTGAGATGGGCTATGAGGTTGATGATGAGATCTTGGACTTATATGCCAAGACTCTTATTGATGCCCCAGTTGACAAAGCTGAGAAAACCTTTTGGACAACAAAGAAAAAGGAATCTGAAGCTCAGAAAGGTTTTAGCAATAAAAGAAAGGAAGGAAAAATCAAAATTGGGCAAGTTGTAGAGAAAATGTCCTCTAAAATCAAACAGATCATTGGACTAGTAGAAGGGTCATCTCTGGCAGCAGTTCAAAGTCCACTGACAGTAACAACCGACAAGGGTGTATTGAAGAGAAAGAAACTGGAAAATTATATTACCCTTGTTGAATCCAGTTATGATACTGATGTTGTGCCCCCAAATAATCCCAAGACTAACATCAGGATACAAAGGAAGGAAAGAAACAAAAAGTAAAGGTCACCCCTCCAGCAGCCCCAAAGAAAATTTTGAAGGAGAGGAAACCCATAGAGAAGAGGAAACTGGTCAAGGAGACTACTTCTACTCTTGTCAAGAAGAAGAAATCAAAGATATATATAACTCTTGAATCCAATAAGAGTATTGAAGTCATTCCTCCTCTCTTAGTTGTTGAATTGATTGATCAAATAACTAAAGATGGAATTTTGAGCAATATCCAACATTACTATGTACATATGGATGATAAAGAACAAATGGAGATTGAGGAAGTAGTTTTGTTATACTTAGATATATATAAGAAAGCATTACTTGAGATTGAAAAACAAATATTGGGAGATTTGTACAATAAGATAGATGCTAGGAGATTGTCTACAGTTGAAGAGGATAAATACATAAAGATGGAGTTATTGACTGTTTGTGGTGCTATAACTGATGAGGAGATGCAGCAGTGTCTAGAATATGCAAATAAAACAATTTTTCAGAGTAGACATCGGCATGTGAGTCTCATGGTAGGTAGAGTAAATAAAATAGTTAAGGAGACCCACGAGGCATGGGTAAAATTCTTTGTCGATAAACCTGATTTCTTTACTCCACCGGTAATCCCTCCTAAGTCTGGTATTCAAGACATCTCAATTGATGGTAAGGGGAAAGGTATATTAGGTTTGGATTCATCAGTTTTGGAACAGAAACTAACAAAGGATATTCCTTTGGCAGTATCACCTGTACATATAGAGAAACCGGTAGATAACATTGAAGCTGTGCATGATAAGAAGGATACACTGGAATAGAACATTCTAGATGTAGAGGTTATTGATTTGGATACAAATAATAAATAGGTTGAGAATATTGAACCTCTGGCAACAAATGTACATATAGAAGAGGCTAAGGTGGACAGATTACTGCACCAAGTGGCGAAGCCACCAGTGCTAGTTAGCAGGTTGGAGAATATAGTCATTCATTGTTGGCACTTGGCTCATCTGGTCAAGTTGATTTTCAACAAAGAAATATTGAGCAATTGAGCAGTTTTGAATTGATGTTTGTTGCAGCTCAGAAGTTAAAGAAGGAAGGATCAGAAGACAAGCAAGTCCTTGAGCAGGTCATTTCGGTTCTGTAGAAGCTAGTTCCAGGATAAACAAGTCTGGTAGCTAGCCCCTCTGGTAAGCTTAATAATTTGACTAAACACATTGCAAAAGAGTTTCAAACTCTTCAATAGATATCAAACCAGTGGTTAATAGAGAGGTACAATGCAACTCGAAAGGTCACCTATGACAATATGATCACATCAGACAAGGTCAAGATGATAAAGCAACTAACAAAGATTGATGAGGTTCTAAATCAATGCAATTGTATATATAGGTCTTGTACTAACATCAAAAAACTTACAACTGACCTGGAGGTAAAAATAAAAGAGGCAAAGGCCCGGTTGGAACATCTAGCGAACTATTTTGATGGTACTCAATCACTGACCAGTACTATTGATGGTCAAATTTTGGTTACAGAATCTGAGATATCAACCTTGGAGGAAGATATGGATAGATTGATTCTGCGAGAAAGAGAGTTGAGAGGATTGGTTAGCCCCTCATTTAACACATTGTTACTTCATAAGCGGGAAAGTATAGAATTGATGAATAAACCTACATCGAAAGATCTAACTAAAGAAGAACTACATGCATACATTCTTAATGGGTTTGTATCTATTTTGGGAACATTGAAAACCGGTTGGGATACTTACTTAGGATTTTGAAGGGTGCTTACCCAGATATATTAAAGTACATCTAGATTCAGTAAACATATTTTAATTTCATTCATTTGCCTCGGCCTTTATCATTGATGTTAAAGGGGGAGAGGTTTATATGAAAAATGTTAAGGGACATAAGAAGTAATGTATAGCTCAGGGGGAGCAGGGTCAGCTTTGGTCATCAGTTTTGGGAGGAATTGGGACAACACTTCAGCAATCCATTTTTCACATGAGTTTTGCCATCAATGCCAAAGGGGGAGATTGTTGGCAATTGACACTCATCTGTTTTAGCTGTGTTTTCATTGATGGAAACACACAACATTTTGGGTTGGACACTTAACTAGTATTCATGTTTTGGCAATCGACATTCAGGGAAACCGACAAACTAGGAATCGGTATATGAGGCCAACATAGGAGATTGATCCAGCTGGTTTACATGGCAGCAATCAGCGACATTGGACATGAAGTTTAATGCATTTGTTTTTGTCTAGGCTGACATGTAAATAACTTGTAATATCTTTATAAGCTGACATAAGGTAGTTATGTTTATGTTTGGGAAGGGTGTTTAAGTCAACCCGGTTAGGTTATTTTGAATATACACAGAAAGAAGGAATATATAGTGATATGACATTGTGCGAGTGATGTTGATCGACTGAATGCAAATATAATATTCTGTAGTCAGTCTTGATTATTAGTTTAGAGGTTTACGATGTGAAGTATGTTACCAATAAAGGAGGGCATAGTGAAAATCAGTACAAACAGTGCTTTAATCAGAACTCATCCAGCATAGTAGATGCAATCTCTGAGTTCATAATTTTGTTTGTAACTCCATATTTGGTGTTTGTAGTCAGTGAGGCTCTTTTTGTGATGAGCAGTGCGCTCTAGGCTATTGGCCTTCCTGTATGTGTAGGCCCCTATTGTAATATATTCATTTGGCTAGTGGATAGATATTGTGGGTCACTAATCCCACTATGGTTTTTCCTCTTTGAGGTTTTCCACATATAAATCTATGTGTTATGGTGTATGTTCTTGTGGTCGCTTCATTTCTACTTACTGATATATTCTTTTATGGTTACCAGTTACTGAAATACTTTGTTAATAAGGTTAAAATTGATCTCATCAATAGAACATTGATTCATCCCCCCTCTCAGTGTTCTTGGATTCCAATAGAGTTTTATGCTCCAATTTTTTATCCATCCTCTTAGGCCAGCTGGTGGACATTCTCTTTGGTAGTTGGGTTTTTCTCTCGAGGTAGTATGCTTTAAATGTGATAAGTTTCTCGCAGTTTTGGCATTCTTTTTTTCTCCTCTTCATTTTGCTTCCCAAGCTTAAGCTTGCTGCTTTTTCTCTCGCTCCTCTTCCACCACCCTCCTTCTGTTACTCTGCACATAATGGCAACCTCAACAAAATTCATCATCAAATCCTTCCCAAAACTTGTTTCTTGCTTTGGAGTGGACACTCTAATGTCTCTACAAATCCCTTTGAGACAAGAAAACTTCAAAGGAGATCTCGAACCAAACACTAAAAATAATTCTCCTGTTAGCAAATGACTTGGTTATCTTATCCGTGAAAATGATACTGGGCAGAGGCCACCTTGAAAGTAAGGAATACTACAGAGACAATACCCAAATCTCTTCTAGATTTGTGGCATCCCTACTAGATGCTTATGTGCAAAAAGTTGAACTTAGAGACTTAGCAAGGAGCTTCTTTCATCTGGACCTTTTGGTCAGTTTGGGTAAGGTTCTAGGCTACACAGTTCTTGGGGTTGGCATTCCCAAACTGAGAGACCTCACTTAAGTCTCAGATGAAGAAGAAGCCTTCATCTTCTACCTCTTTCTCCTAGACCTCAATGGTTCATCTTTAATGAGGCATAGATAGCTTCTCGGCATGGCGCACTCTTTTCTAAAGTGGAAGTTTTTATTAGACCAAAGTGAAGACCTAGAGAAAGAAGAGGAGTTTAAATATTTCTCTATTTTGAATGGTTGGCTTCCTTCACAAGAAAATCAAGAGGCTCCCAGCCACAATGGTAGAAATTCTCCCTAAATGCAAAACGACTAGGCTACGAGCAGTGGGTTGGCCAGTCAAGGTGGAGGTTGTGGCCATGGTCGACGAAGTGGGCATGGATAGCGTAGCCAAGGTGGAGGTCATTATCATGGTCATGACCGTGGTATGACTCGTGGTAGAGGTGGGGTTCTCGGGAGTTGTTTTAAGTCCTCCCCAAACTCTCTTCCTGGGCCATCTACTTAGTTATGTTTTCAATTGCAAAAGATATAGTTTTGTTTTTGTCTTCGAATCTTTAGTTTATTTTTCCTAGTTTTAAGTGCAATATGCGCTCTCGAACTCTACAATTATATTATCTTTTATTGAATTCTTGTTTTTGTGGGTGGCTTAAGAATCAAATTGGACTCTTTAATATTTTGGTAGATTATGAAGGATCTGCAAACTGTTTATATCTATAATTAATATTTTTTGTAGTAATATAATATTTTGTTTTTGTCATTTGCTAACCCCAAAAAAAACTATTGTCCTAAAGAACAAGAAAGCAAGTTCAAAACTACATGATTTTGATGGGTAGTCTCAAATAAGAACAAAACAAACAAATATTGGTCTTCTACATAACTATTATGAATATATCTATATCTTCTCTAAGTTGAAGATACCAATATGCTGAATAAAACCATAGACTGACCTTTAGCTCAAATAAAAAAACTCAATTTGAAACTACATTAATTATAGAGTTTGAGAGTTTGCCATCCCTTCCAAACTACAACTCCTACTGATTCCTTTATTTATATCCCTAACTAAGAAAAATAGATCCAAAGTTCCAAAATCACCAGATGATATTCCCTCCATATATTTTTGTCACATCTCTAAATAAGGCATCTACCAATCCTAGCTTGGGGTTTGAATTAGACAATATGGAATTTGAGAACAGCAGAAAAGTTTAAAATATTAAATGTTAAGAAATGAAGATAATAGTATACTAATCAATATGTTTCTTATTGTAATTTTTAGTTAATATGTAATTTTTTTTTTCTTTTCTCAATTAAAAAAGTTAGAGAAGGAGAGTTCATAATTATTTGTATGATTACAATCTCTTATTATTAAAAAGTGATTCTTCAATAAATCTTATATTTTCATAACATCTAAAAAATATAAACATTACTTAATTGTTAGTGCTAACTTTCTTGTTGGATATATTATTTATTTTTCTTTCAAAATTAAAATTAGTTTATTCAATATTTTCTAAATACAAAAGATAAAAACTATATATCTAGTTAATTCTCACCTTACTAAAAGAAATATGTATTACATCTAAAATAACAAACATATTTCATTTTCAACCTTAAAAAGAATATGCATTACATCTAAAATAATAATAAATGTTTCATTTTTAACCTTTATCTTATATATTCAAAACTATAGAATAAAGAATAGAATTAATTTTATAATAAGTTCAACTTATTCAGCTAAACCAAACACATGCTATAAATCTCAAGTTTTTCACGCACTTCTCTCCCCCTTTGACAGCAATGCCAAAGATCTCGAAATAGAAAACCGAACTCTCCCAGTAGACTACTCCACCGGAGGAGCGACGCTAACTCATCAATATAGACAAAGAGATAAGATAGTGAAGTCCACCAGAGTGATGCAACTCAATGCATCTAGTTCTCATCAGGGTGGGTAGATACCCCTAACTTGTCTCTCAAGTAGACAAATGTATCTGCAGGCAAAGGCTTAGTGAAAATATCAGTAATTTGTTCTTTTGTAGATACATACTCCAACATAACTTCCTCTTCACTAACTTTTTCTCTCAAGAAATGATACTTTCTTGATACATGTTTAGTCTTTGAATGTTACATTGGATTCTTGGACATATTAATAGCACTGGAATTATCAAAATATATGACAGTAGGATCATCATAGATAACTCTGATATCCTTCAACATTTGCTTCATCCAAACTACCTGAGTGTAGTTACTAGTAGCAAAAATGTACTCAGCTTTAGTAGTAGATAAGGACACTAAATCATGTTTCTTACTAGCCCGTGAAATAAATTTCTTACCCAAAAAGAAAGCACCACCAGAAGTACTCTTCTGATCACCAGCACAATCAACATCAATGTAAGCACATAACATGAAATCATCATTCCTCAGATACCACAAACCATAATCCATAGCCCCTTTCAAGTATACGAATATCCTCTTTATAGCAGTGATATGACTCTCTTTTGGATCAATGTGATATCTAGCAACCATGCACACAACATGAATAATGTCCGATCTAGTCTGAGTAAGATATAGCAATCCACCAACCATAGATCTATACAAACACAAATTAGCTTTTAGAGATTCATTATTTTTACATAATTTGTAGCTAGTCACCATAGGAGTTCCAACCGGTTTGGAGTCATTTAACCCAAATTTCTTTAATAATTCCTTCACATATTTAGTTTGAGATATAAAAATACCCTTTTTAGTTTGTGAAATCTACAAACCAGAAAAATTTCATCTCTCCTATCATAGACATCTCAAATTATTTTTGCATATCACTAGCAAACTTCATGCTCAAGTTATCATCTCCTCCAAAGATAATATCATCAACAAAGACTTCAACAATTAAGATGTTATCATCCTTAATCTTAAAATATAGATTACTATCTATAGTACCTTTATTAAATCTTAATTTCAGGAAATACTTATCCAATCTATCATACCAGGCTCTAGAAGCTTTTTCAATCCATAAAGAGCTTTCTTCAATTTGCATACGATATCTCCATCGTCTGATAATGAAAATCCATCAGGTTGCTCAATGTAGACTTCTTCCTCAAGATCACCATTCAAAAAAGCTAACTTGACATCCATATGATATACCTTGAAATCTTTATAGCCAACATATGAAAGCAACAGTCTAACAGCTTCAAGTCTAGCTACTGGAGCAAAGGTCTCCTCATAATTAATTCCTTCTTTTTGTGAATATCCTTTGCATACTAGTCTTGCTTTATTTCTAATAGCTTCACCAGCTTCATTCAATTTGTTCCTGAATACCCATTTAGTACCAATCATATTCTTATCTTTAGGTCTAGATACAAGCTCCCATGTGTTATTCTTTTCAATCTGATCTAATTCTTCTTCCATAGATCTCATCCAGTTTTCATCTTTGCAAGCTTCGACAATATCTTTAGGTTTGAATTTTGGAAATCAAACATACCTCTTCAGCAGTTAGCCTTCTTCTAGTCATCACACCTTTATTTTTATCACCAATAATATAATTTTTAGAATTATTCAATCTTACATACCTCAAAGTCTTCTGATTATTCTGATTTTCAATTTCATGTACCTCTCCACCAACAACAACAACATCCAAACTAAAAGTCTCTACCAGATCATTCTGCTTCAATTCTTCAGTCTGGATAGGTGTTAGAACAATATGTTGACCATCATCATATCCACATGCTTTGATTTCTTTTTCCATAGTTCTCATCAACCTTCACATTTGCACTTTCTACTATCTTCCTCGGTCTCTTATTGTAGCACCAGTAGGCTTTTCTCTTTGTAGAATATCCCAAGAAAATTCCCTCATCACTTCTTGCATCAAACTTTCCTATATCATCATCTCTCTTGATATAACACTTGCTACCAAAAATTCTGAAATATCTCATAGTAGGAACATGACTAAACCAAAGCTCATAAGGAGTCTTACCAGTATCACCTTTTATGTGAACTCGGTTGAATGTGTAAACAGTAGTTCTAACAGCTTCTCTCCAATAGATCTTTGGAACATTCCCTTCAATTAGCATAGTCCTTGCAACATCCAAAACAGTCATGTTCTTCCTTTCAACAACTCCATTTTTCTATGGGGTTCTAGGAGCAAATAATTGTCTTCTAATCCCATGCTTCTCATAGAATGAATCAAACTCACCGAAATAGGATTCTCCTTCTCTATCAGATCTCAGACATTTCACCTTCAATCATGTCTTAGTCTCAACCTTTGCTTTGAATATCTTGAATTTGTCTAATGCTTTTGATTTTTCCTTCAAAAAGATAAACCACATCATTCTAAAATAATCATCAATTAGTAACATAAAATATATGTCACCCTGCACACTTCTAACATTTGTAGGTCCACCTAGGTTAGTATGCACAAGATCCAAAAATCCATCAGATGTATACTACTTTCTCTTGAAAGAAAATTTTGTTTGCTTGCCCATTTGACATTCTTTACATACCGGATTAGCAGGCTTAACAATTTTAGGCAAATCTCTAAGAGCTTGAGTAGAACTGATCTTAATCATTTTATCCAAGTTAACATGACACATTCTCCTATGCCACAACTAAATTTCATCAATATGAGTAATCAAACAACTTTTCTCACTAGCATTCAAATGAAAGATATTACCTTCAATCATAGTTCCAGATGCAATCTCTATACCGGAGGCATTTAGGATCTTGCATTTTTCATTCTTGAATTGTAAATCATAACCTTTGTCAGCCATCTGTCCAACACTTAAAAGATTATGCTTCAAACCTTTAGCATACAAGACATCATCAGTGTGATGCTTACCATCAAAGGGAATAGAACCTCTACCATGGAGATCACACAGGCTTTGTCATCTCCAAATCTTACTTTCCCGCCATCATACCTTTCCATATTCACAAATTTTCTTTTATCACCAGTCATATGATGTGAACAATCGTTGTCAATCACCCATTCATCTTTCTCTTCAACTTTAGCAGCTAAAGCTTTCTCCTCAAAAGTGCAGCTTGTGGAACCAATAGGTATTGGTCCATCTTCTTTGATAGCAATAAACACAACTTCATCTCCTTCCGATTCTTCATCTTTAACACCTTCATTAGTAGCATAATAACAATTCTTTTGATGCTTATACTTCCGGTTAGGCTTGTAAGGCTTATCATACTTCTCATGTTTCTCACATCTATCACTCCTAGAATGCTTATCAAATTTATCATGCTTATCATATTTAGACATTCTCTCTGGGCATCTAAAAGTAAAATGTCATATCTTATTACAAGAGAAATATTTCAAAGGCAATTTTCCATCATACTTACCAGCTACCTTAGGCAATCTTCGGGAAATCAATGCTTCAAGCTCTTGTAATTCTCTTTCTTTATCTTTTGATCTCTCTTCTCTCTCTTTCATATCTAGATATTTTGAATTCTTCGGGATCATACTTTTTATTTTCAGATATAGATTCTCTAAATATTGTCTCAGACTTTCCATATGATTCAGCAATCTTTCCAACCAACATGTCTCTTGTCACAGTAGTCACACTCCAAATCTCATCAATAGCAGCTCCCTTATGTTTGTAGGCAAGAGACAGTGATCTTAGAACCTTAGCAATAATTTCATCTTCTTCAAGGCTTCCACCAACATATCTGTTGCCTAACACAAGTTCATTTACTTTAGCCATGAAGGAATTTATGTTCTCATCTTCTCCTATTCTCAACATCTCATATTTCCCTTTCGATCTTTGCAACTTAGCAATTTTTACTTGTTTATCACCTTCATATAGGGTTTCAATCTTCTCCTAGATCTCATGTGCAGTTTAAAGTCTCATTATATTTGTCATCTCTGAATCAGTTAGGGCACTCACCAATACTTCCTTTTCTCTAATGTTATTTTCAGATTCCTTGATCTCATCAGGAGTAATTGGTCCATTTTGAGGAACAGAGTAGGCATTCTTAGTAATCTTCTAGTAATCTTCTCTAAGGCATCTCAAGTGCACTTCCATCTGGTTCTTCTATATAGTATAGTTACTTCCATCAAATCTTGGACTCTCCTTAAAAATAACACTTTCATTTCCAGTTGCCATCTCGGATCTCCTTAAGCGGCTAGGCTTCTTTCAGAGGATCTAGCTCTGATACTAATTGTTGGCAACAACAATGAGAGAAAACTAAGAAGGGGGGTGAATCAGTTTTCTACCAGATCTAAAAAATCAACCACAAATACAAATCTGATAAACTGCAGCAACAACAAAGATAAGCAATTTGATAGCACAACACACAATACCAAGATTTTGACATGGAAAACCCAGTTAAGGAAAAAACCACGGTGGGAACCTACCCATAATAACATGATACTCTACAGTAGTATGTGAAAATATTACAATGGTGAATGCACCAGCATTCATGCAAATTGCCTAGAGCTTACATGTCAAGAAATAATAACCTGGAAGGCTACAACCCTCAGGGAAGGTTCCCTACTGTGAGATTTTGCCAAGATCAAGAACTCCATGAAAAGTACAAAATAGAGAGACAAAATATTGATAGGAATAAACTGTATTCTATCAAGAGAAAATACTGATCAACTGGATCATCAACTTACATACAATGTAGATGAGCCTTCTTATAAAGGAAAGGCTAAGAGACAAGAGAGCACACAATGATGACATGTGGATCCATGAGATGCAAGGGTAGGTAGGGGTAGGTAGGATAAATAGTAGAATATTCCACATGAGGCAGATCACCCACCAAAAGTGGAATTATCACTTCACAATAAGTGGATATGATAAAGTAACAACAAGATCACACCATAAAAGGTGGGAATTCTCCTACATACACACTCTCAATGTAGGACATCTCCCTAAGTGTCTCATATGCAAACTACTATGATATGCATGTACCTAAGTAAACTTAAGTAAAGTGTAATTATATCCAACATGAATAAATAATTACACCAACACCCACCCTTAAGTACAACTTAGGGGAATTCACTTAAGTCTACAATGCAACTAAGCAATTCAAAATGGGTCTCGGCTACTAGGACATGTTAGGTACCCATGTACAAATACAAATGCAATTCAATCTCCCATAAAGAAGGGAAAGAGAGAAAAACCCAATGGGAAAAAACCCTCCCGAAAAAGAGAGATGAAAAATATATACAAGAGAGATCTCAAAGAAGTATCTGAAGGACAAAACCCCATGTGAGGAGAAATTGCCCCCCATATGAGAGAAGAAGAGAGACTAGGTAGCGCCCCCTCAATGTAGAATCTACACCAATGGTAGAAGCTCAAAGATAAATGAAGAAACCGCTCCATGAACATCAAACAATGTTCCTCCCCTTAGGAAGAAACAAAACCAAAGGTGTATCCATGAAATCTCCCCAATCATGAAGGGAAGATGTAGGAAAAAAACTCATGATGAAAGGAGTCTCTGAAAACTGCTCAAGTGTCCTCATGTCGATGTTGAAGGTTACCCCTTCCAAAGGTTGTGAACTGCTCCACACTGCTAAAAAAGGTACTCCAAGATCTAGTGGAGATGAATGTAAAACAATATCCAAAGATTCACATGTCTCCTCTAAAGATAAAGAGACCTCCTCCAATTATTGTACAAAAGTATACACAATTATGTCAATCTCAAAAGAATGATCACGTAGAGAATGCACAAGAGGGTCAGAGTGTTCTCTCACAACAATCGAAGAAGGATCATCTTCATCAAAGAGAAGATGAATGTCATCAATGATGTCCCCCAAATTTGCAATGTAGGACTCCATGTAGTGTCTATCAAATAGTCATCCCAATCAATTGAAGCTAGAAGACAAGGAATATCCTGCTACACTAAATCATAAGAAGGCAAAAATGTCACACTAGTTGCATCATCAAGTGCAATAGGTGATGTGATATCAATAGGAGGAGATGAAATGCAAGGCTCAAGAACGGGGTCACATGTGAGAATCCCCAAGTTCAAGTACCCAAAGTTCTCCTCAAAATCTGAATCATCAACATGGGAAGAATCAACCTTATCAATAGGACCAAAATGTGAAAAGGAGTACAACTGGGATGCATAATCAGCCACCCCAGTCGCAATGATAGCTCTAGTCTCCAAGTCTCTAATGATAACTAGATCAGGTGTGAATTCCACAATTTTCCTTGTTGTGCCATGTGTGATTTGATAGATGGAAATAAGATTGTTTATCAATTGGGGTACACACAACACATCATTGAAGGAGTTATCCCCAATGGCAATAGATCTTTTCCCAATCACATCCATCTATGCATGATTGCCCATCAAAATATGTAGCATGGTGCAAGGCTCAAATGAAGAGAACATAGACTGCGAAGATGTCATATGATGAGAAGCCCCTGAATCTAGAAGCCATCTTCTTGAATCATGACTTGTAGTAGAATAAAGATCATGTCCCTTTCCTTTATCTATCCCAAAAGAGTGATCCTTTCCTTTATCCTTTTCTTTGGAAGAAGAAGCCTATGTAGATATTCTAGAAGGCAAACTGATTTTGTTCTTCTCAAGAAGATGTTTTAATTCATCAATATCCTTCTTGTAACAATGTTGTTCATCATGTCCTGACTTCTTGTAATATGCACAAAAAAGATTGTCCTTATTTGATTTCTTCTTAGGTGAGGATGTAGAATCACCTTGTTGTGGAGAGGAGGATTGTCCTCCATCTTGTTGTGGTTTAGACTTAGGTTGCTTTTCATTCTTCCCTTTTCCTTGATTTCTTTGATTCCCTTTATTAGCCACCAATGCTTGTGACTTTGAAGATTTGAGAATCCCCCTCTTAGTCAACTTAGATTTCTCAAGTATCAACATCTCCATGAATGCATCAAAAGAGGGAGAAGTGTATGAGGAACCGCAAGCTAACCTATGGGTGTGAAAGCTAGATACAAAGGTTGCATACTCTGATGGAAGCTTGTCCAACAAGTTGTAAACCAATTGAGCATCCTTCTTGTCAATTCCATAATCCTTTATCTTTTCTCTTAGCTCATTTTCTTTTGTGACATAATCTTGGATTGTATCAAAATCCTTGGGATCTAATGTTGTGAGTTCACTATCAAGCTTGTAGCCCTTAATCTTATCAACTTGACCATACAATTTATCATAAATATCCCAAGCCTCGTTGATTGTTGTACACTTCTCAATGTGAAAAATGAGGTCATCTAATACATACTTCCTTAATGTTCCAAGTTCCATAGAATTTTTAGTCAGCCATTCAACTTGAGCACTATAATCAGCCTTAGGATTAGGTGGTGTTGTTATTGATCCATTTACATAATGAATGAGTCTTTTTTCCATTAGTTTACTCCATGCCTTAATCTTCCATGAAGCATAATTATGAGGAGTTAAAAGTGGAAATTTAGGAGAACCCATAGCACCAAAATGAAAAAACATAAGATAGAGAGAGGTACAATCACACAAGACACACCCCCCAATAATGATTTGGCACTTTATACTTAGTGTGTGTACAATGGGCCACTTGCAAAACAAGGCAAGGTGGACTTCTGATTTCAAATTTATAATTGCTTCAAATAGGCTATAAGAGACTCCAAAAAATACTGCAAGTGGTCTAAATTGAGATCCAAGCAAAATACAAGTACCAAATAGGTCAAAAATGACCAGATACTAAAAGTAAAATTTTTGTTCAAAATCACTGCAAACTAATGGGAGATTATGAAATTAGATGAAAAATTATGCACTTCCATAAAAAATGGCACCTGAAAAGAAGGTCGCATGACCCCAACCGAAGTCTCTAAAGTTGCAAAATTGAGGATTAGATAGGTACAGTCATAAAAAAAACTGTAAATTTTGAAACATTTGTCCATCAAAATCAAAAAATTCATCTACCACTGCAAAGAGCATGAACAATTAGCCCAAATCAAAAATAATTGCACCAAAAAAGGAGCAAAAACGAGCAAGTTATGGCCCTCTGAATTTTGACTGCAAAACGAAAAATCCCATTGGAGAGGGGGTCAAAAATTTTCAAAATACTACTGATGTAGGCTAACGTCATAAATTCAAGAAGTTAAATTTGATGTTCGTCTGACTGTCATCAGGTCGTCACACCCCCTTCTGATCATACGAAAAGTTGACGTGTCACGGTGTGGCAGGATGACATGGCACTGTATGGTCGATGATGCTAGCAATGATGTGACGTAATCAAATTGGTCCGTACAAATAATGTGGCAGATCATGGCAGTATGGACACTGATTGGACAATTGGCTATACTTTCCATACCTTGGGTGGCTAAAGTCGGATCTGCTACGGGCATGGAAGTGGGGCCCACTGTGAAAGTCTTGGGGAATGGGGTCTCGCCACATGGTGCTGGCAGGAAGTGTGGCCCACACAAGTGACCGACAGGGCCAAAAAATGGATGGAGGAGCATGGAAGTGGGGTTGGGAAGACGGTGGCCAAAGCAAGGTGGTGGTCGTCGGAAGCCGGAAAGTCAGTGGTCAGAGCAGAGGTTGCCAATAGTGAAGGAGCTTGATGGTAGGGAAAGCAACAATGTTGGGCCAACGGTGGAAGAACACGGTGGACACGACAGAAGGGTTCAGTAGTCAGACAGTGGTGGGCTGCAAGAGCAGTGGGAGCCGGTGGTGGAAGTAGCAACTATCACGAAGAAAAGATAACTTGCGGAATATGAAATCACAAATCATCTGAAATGAAGATGCACAAGACCATTCCAAACAATCTCCCAAAATCTCAAATCAAGATCTGATCACATCGGAATATACTGAAGGAAATAATGAACACTGCAAAGCAGTGATCAGATAAATAAACTGCAACAACCAGATCACATGATATGATCAATTAAGCTTTCCAGATCACCAAAACCAATACAAAAGAATATAATGATACTAGAAATACTCCATCTACCAAACCATGATCCCAATAAACCAATCTGCAATCACTGGAGCAGGAATATGTTGACATCAATGACAACAACGTATTCAAGCAGCAACAATGTCTAACACAACCTCCATACATTGATGGATAGAGATCTTCACAGCTTCCGGAAATAATACTTTCCATGCCTTAATAGTGTCATAGTTGTGCAACACCACACTCTATCAATGCATCCTCCATATATATTTTTAGCGCTTCATTTTCCTCTTGAATGCCTCCATTTAAATATTTGACCATGCTAAAGTATATCTCGCATACATGTCTACTCAAGCGTTGCACCTGCAACATTCGACGTCTATCTCTCATTCCATCAAATGTAGCAATGACATATTACTGTTCTAAAAAATCATTCCTAGCCCATCGAAATGCTTAACAAAATCTTCAGATTTGGGCATATCAATTTGTAAAACACTGCACATAGGGGTGTCGATCCACATCCTATAAGTTTTATGCATGTCTATTTTGATCCCCTCACTAAGATCTTACTGTAGTTCAGTGCCTGTCCAAGATGAAGGAACCGTAATTTTTTATGTTGTCTCAAGTTTCCTCCTTTCCCTAATTTTTACTCTCTTTCCTGCAGACTACGACTTCCTTTTCAACTGCTCACCTTCTGTTGCCCCGCATGCCTCTTGGTGTGCTCAGTTGTCATGTGCGTGGTGGAGGGGTTCAATATCCGCACCCATTACTTCATGCCCCGCAACGTCACTTTGGTGCCCCAAAACACCATGCGGGATGGTAGAGAAGGCTTTCCTTCCTGCCAACCCGCATGAGCTCTTCGACGTTCCTTAGCGCCTTGCGGCGTGGAGAGAGGACGCACATTCCTCCTACCCCGCTATCCCGCGTATCTTTTAGTCTGTCGATAATGCTTTGCGTGAAGCAATAAAACTTTATTTGAGTTTCAAAAATTTATTCCTATGCGTGTAATTTTCTTTGCGGGCCCACGAATTTTGAAAAAAGGCATGAGACATAAGAATGAATCATTAAAATGGTTTGTTTAATTTTTTCCTCCTACATTGCTATAAATTTACATTAGAAATTTGACTCTCACATCTCCACTCTTCATCGTGCTTCATTTTCACATGCCCTACATTATGTTTACAAAATACATTCCAAGAATGTATTCTCTAGTTGATAACCCTCGGCTTGTATTTTAATCACTATTAACATATTTAATTCTCTTCTATTACTTTGAATATTTAAATCAATGAGATGATTTCAAATATTCTTTTGCCCTCATTTTCAAATGTAATATTATTTAAATAAAAAATGATTTAAATATCATATTATTTCCTAGTGCTTTTCAACCTGCTTAACTGGACCTCATCAATGAGTCGGGGCTCGGGTGGGCTCGACTTAAAAAAAATCCTTCTCAAACAACTGACTGGCTGAGAATGCTCTGGAATGCTGACACGATGCATCTAGGCGCAAAAATTTGAGTGAATGCTCATTAATTCTGACATTTTTGTAACTCTAAGATTCAGTCAAAAACACCTTAGTAGCCTTCGAAATCAGCTTCAAAAAATGACCCAAACGCTTGATCAAGGCCTACAGACTAGCACACTGATAAAATGTATACTAAGAAGCTAGGTCATCAGACGGATTCTCACTATGACATCCGAGGAAAAATATATTAACTTCAAAAGTTGCTTACCCAAAAAATATGGAAAGTGCTGCTTCTGAACCCTAAAAAAGTTTGTTTGGAATGGGCTTCAGAAACTCATCAAATGATGAGCGGGGGGGGGGCTACAAACCAGTAATGTGGTAGATAATTTTATAGAGAATCACGAGGTATAATCACTTTTAAGTTTAGGTCAACTAGGTGTGAAATAAAAATTCATGAAGAGGGCTACAAACTGTTGTTTGACACTGTCCAGTTTGCCAAACTGAACTTTTTGCAAATGGATTTAACTTTGAAAACTTGTCAAACAAATTCATGGGGATAAGCCACTTGGCATGGGGATTCAAAACTTATCAAAGAATCACGAGAAACTCTATGTTTATCTTAACAATCAACTAGCATAAAGATACAACTTCTCAAAGAGGGCTACTCAAAAAAGGTGTTATAACTGCAAACAGCCACCCTAACTTCAGGACCTCCAACGGAGAATTCACAAACACGTCAAATCTGATCCATGGAAGCTGCAAATTAACACATGGCATCTCTATAAGGTGTATAACAATCATCCAAGAGGATTTTGCATGACATTTCACAGGTGCAAAAATATGAGTTGTCAAAAAGAGTAACTTGGGCTTGTTCTATAAGGCGATTCTAAATGCAAAATACAAAATTTTGAACCTGGGTCGTCAAATTTATGTGAAATTTGGAGGTCCCAATAGGATACAAACAAAGGTTGTGGGTTCAAATTTACACTACCAAATGCATCTGCTCGATAGTGTTTTAAAAGCTTTTCAACACATCTATTTTGTGCATATCCTACTATCTTTGTATTTGATGAGGTGAGACCTCTTTGAGGAAATCATTATACTTGTTGCATTTTCTCTATAATTCTAAAGCGATTTCAATAAATTCATTTTGTGGTTAACCCATCGAAAAAACTTAGCAATATCAAGGAGACTATTTAATTCTCTTGCTGATAAAAATTTTACCTATCATATGAGGCCAATTTTTTCCATTTATAGCATCTTCCATATAATGCATTTTCATCAAATTCATTTTCTATTGTTTTGGCAATCATTGTGTTCCATGAAGTAACATTTTTTGAGATTTTCTATCAAATAACTTGGGCACTTTGTCCACAGTTTCACATTTTGCATGCATGTCTATGAGAGAATTTCCAACTACAATATATCTGACAATAAATTCCTAGTGATATGCTTTGATGGATGTCTAAAAACTTTTCCAAAGCTCCTATTTTGGCACACATAGAGAGAATGGTGGCAATGGTTATGGAATTTGTCTTTATGTCTATCTATTGCATTTTCTTCAAAATTGCTAAAACCTTTTAAACAAATGCATCTTGTGCATATTGTATATTCATTGCATCCTACAAGATAAAATCTCTTTGAATCAACTTTGTCTAGTAGTTCATATGCCCTGTGTATGTGTCAATCATGGTAGTTGCAATTGTAGGCGTCTAAAAATGGCCAACGCTTGTGGTGTCATACTCTAACATGTCTACATGACCTTATTTTAGGGTTTTTGCATCTTATCAACATTTCTTCTATGTCGCACATTTGATCTTTATCATTTGTTGACATCACGTCCTTCTTTTGCATTCTTCCCTATTCAATTTTGATTCTCTTGCATTTCAATTAGGTCTAGTCAATATCATTTTCAAATTGCAAATTAGTGGTTGTGATCAACTTATCATGTCAATTGGGCATCACTAACCCTACTTGGTGTCAAATTAGGGATTTGTCCTAGATTTCAATCAATTATCAATTATCAATCAATTTGAATCATTTTGGATATCATTCAATCATTAATTATCTATCTCATTTATCAATTTTTGATTGATTCATCATTGGTCTTTTGTCAATATTTGATCTATTCATCATAGATCTCAATCAATCATCAATTCTTGTCAATTTTGGGTCGATTAGTCATTGATCCTTGTCACTTGTTGTCTGTCAAATTAACATTTTTGTCATTTGTCTTTGTCAGCCAATATTTATTCCATCTCAATTATCAAGTCCTTGTCAATTGTCCTTTTGATCATGATTATTGTCATGTATTTATTGGTTTAAATCATTTTAAGACCTAATTTTATTTTTATTCTATCTTCTAGGGTTTTATAATTTAATCATTTAATCCTATTAATATTTCTCTTTAGGTTAAATGAATTTATTCATTTATCCTAAGTCTTCTATGTCAAAATTAAATTGATCATTTAATTGGCTAATTAGCTTCCCTTTTTGTGAGATAATTAATAAATGACTAATTTCCTAATTTTCTAATTTTCCTTTTTCCACCTATTTTCTCCTAACTTTTTCCACTAATGTCTCCTCTTATTTGTCTCCACTTTTGTAGGCTAATTTGTCATAAGTTGAAGGCTATTTTCATGCCCATTTTTGTCATTCAATTAATGAGCAATTTTTGTGGATAATTTGTCATAGCTAATTGGTTATTTTTCCTCTCAATCTTGTCATAATTGATGAGCACAATTTTCTCTCAATTTATCATCAAATTTTTCATTCGATCAAATCATAATCATGCCAAATTTAAAATTCAATTTCCTCTTTCTAATTGTTCATTCCAATTTGATGCCTTCATCAATTTATCTATTAATTGAGTCCTTTTCTTCGATCATGGCTAACCATGTTTTGAGTAACCTTATGCTATGATTTTCATCTTATATTCAACTTACATTTGTTCTTATAGGTGAGATTCACATCCAATTTGAAGGAGAAAGAAGGACAATGGAATCACATGGAGGAGATTCTACATTTTGGTTCTAGAATCTTGTCTTCATGCTTACATTGATTGAATTAGGATTTGATTTCATAAGCTTGTCAGGCTTATGGTTTCCTAATTGTATACTTTTGATGCTTATTCCTGAATTCCTAGTTAAATTTTTTGGTGAACCCGATGTGAACATGACTAATCCTCTGTCTTTTGAGTGTTTTGAGGTGATTATAGGTCAAATTTGTATGAAAAGGGCCTTTTCAAGGGTGATCCAAACCTCCTGCACCTGCGTTGAGGTGAATTACACCTATTTTAAGGATAATTACACCTGTGTTGAGACAAATCATGCCTACGTTGCAATAAACTGCACTTGTGTTGCCCAAATGTGCGCCTATGCAATGCTCTAGGGCATTTTGTCTTAGTTGCTTAGTGTTCAGATAATCTTACCTTTTGATCCTTGTAGGGTTAAAATAGGATTTTAAATTGATCAAAATAGCTTAAAATGAATTTACTTAGTCCTAATTAGGTTTTGGTAAAAGAACAACAACCTTTCACATTTCTTTGTTTATGCAAATTGGTTAAAAGAACAAAAAACACCACAATTTGGGCTTTAAATGAACTCAAACTCTGTAAATTAATTCAATTTGATTTCAATTAGTCTAATTAATATTATTTAAGCTTGAATGAATTCATATGTGCTAAGTAGGATGGGCAATGAACACCAACTCTTCACATTAGCCTAATAAGGGTTTCTAAGTTACAACTTCTGCATTTCACTTGGGAAGGTTGCAAAGTTTTTATTTTCTCTACTTAGGGCTTACAATCATTTCAATAATGAGGAATTTACCTAAAAAATTTCAAAATTTAGTGATATGTCACAATTATAATGGGTTTTGAGGTCAAATAGGTCAAAATTTCATAAAAATTAGGGTTTTCATGCTTGGTATGGCTTCAGTTTTGCAGAAATCACTCTATGTTTGATCAAATTTCTCTGTTTTGCATAGGAAATACACACTTGCACGTGTGTTTCTATGTTCTATGCCTATGTCATCTTGTTGTGTACCAATGTTAGTCTATTATGTGCCTGTGTTAGTCTATTTTGTGCTTGTGTTAAATTATTCTACACCTGTGTGGAGGCAGAACCTGAGGTATAATTCTCCATTTTAGCTTTCAAGCATGTCAATTTCACTTCATTTTTAGAGCTTGGTTTTTTTGTATTAGTGATATTTTGTGTGGGAACTTGGAAAACATTGGGAGGAGACCTAAAAATAATAAACTACTAATACAATCTGATGCAAGACGTTGTCAAAGACCAACTTTTGAAATAGATTGCCTTTGTTTTTAGTAGTTAGAAAACATTTGAATTTGGGAATTAAAATGAACTTTTATCTTTTGTGTTTGGGCACATTTGTGTGTGAGAGTGGTCCCACAACTAACACACACTATCCTCTCCCCTTGACCATCGTGGTTGTGGGTGTACGATAAAAGTGCCAACGATGCTCATTTTTTTCTTTTTAGGTAGAGGACCTACCTCCCGATTAGCCCATAAGTCCAACTGAGAGGGAATGACCCAAGTGGCAACAATTGAAACTGAGCTCATCCAAGCCACTTTAAAAAAATGTGTATGTGAGGAAACTCACAAGTGACAAGTGTCGATGTGTCATACTGATGTCAATCTCCCTTAGTATTTGTGTGATATGTAAAAACCCAAAAGGGTTTGGAGGCCTCATTAATTTGAGAAAAATGTTTCATGCATTCCCACCTGAACGGATGCCGGAACAAAAGAAGTCACTATTTTAGATTTGCCAAAAACCTTATACTTGTTGACTCATGTGTTATGATACATGCATGTCAAAGAAACCCCTCATGTACCCCTCAATTTGAGATAGTAAATTTTTCAGTATCTTTGGGTCCTTAGAAATTCAAATGTTGGTATGCCCAAGAAGCATGGAGGGGAGCCAATGCTACGAAGCTTCTAACTATCTGATTGAATGTTTGTTGAAAACTAGATGTCACTGAGTGGGGGGGTGAATTAGTGATTTAAAAACTTTCCGCTTTTCAATCCTATATGTGTATACTAGTTAACAGATCTAATCATAAAGCAGACATACCGATTAGATGGGAGACTCATGTTGGCATTTCAATAAGGATATTGAGAAGGTTGTTGATGATTATGGATATAACTAATCAAGCATGTTTATTGTCTTAATATTATTATTTTGTTATTGATGTCAAGAAATTGATTTTCTAATTCAGTATGATGTTGCCATATCTTAAGAAGTATGATTTGATGAGTATAAAGATGTCGCTAAAAGACACAAAAAGAATGTGATGAATAAGGGGAGGAATAAGTATTCAATGGGAACTATTACCGAATTAGACAATGATGAGATCATGATGCTTAGATTGTTTTGATATCATACATATGTTATTGATTGTAAGGTTAATACTATACTATGTTATCGAGCAAAGAACCTAGTCGGTAAACCCTAAGGTTATCGCTATCAGTTAATGAAGACAAAATGTCTACCAAGTGAAGTTTAGTATTTACTGAGTTGCAACCGAGTAATAATAGAATGCATTGAATGAATAAAAGCATTATTTAATGAAGGAAGTTGATGAGCTGGCTATGATTAAATGATTGGTATGTCATGAATGAAGTTTGTTAAAGAATCTATGGCAAAGGAAAATCGGCAGGAAGATCTACAGCACAGATTGAACCGCAATACCCTAGCATAAGTTCCAAGAAATGTATGCAAGTTCCAAGGCGGGGTAAAATGTTTTCAGATCAAAGGATACATTGACCCTGGTCAAAGTTTGAAGATCTGATGACTATGATTGATCATGGGAAATGTGATCAAGGAGATTAAGCGGTTAAGAAATTGTTTATAAATACAGAACTATTGATAAACAATATATGCAGGCAAGTGTATGCACAGGGATGCTACATAGTGATCACCGAGCACTGATGCTTGAAGACCTATTTTGAATAACAGAGTATAGAGCCTAGTAGAGGGACAAGATTAGTTTTATGTCTATATTGTATTGAGCAAATAAGAATCTGCTTTAGCATTTTTAGATGTGAAGTTGCAGATAGATTTTATTACTGTTATTTTGTAAAGTGATAGAAAATCTCTTAACCGAGTGGACTTAATAGTCTTATTTGTAAAACCCTCTACCAAGGTGACATTCTAATTGAGTGTTTGAAATCTTTTAACAAGGTCACTTCTAACAAGGTGAAAATCCTAACAGATCTGAGGGAAATCCCATAACCGGGTCACATCTAGCAATGTGTTTGTAATCTTTAACAAGATTCTCTTTTAACCGAGCATACTCTAGAAGAGTATATTTCTTAGTGGGTCCGAAATCCCACAGTGGTTTTTCCCTATTTGGGTTTCCACGTTAAATCTGGTGTTATGAGTATTATGATGTTCATATGCTTTTGAGTTTGCATGTTTAGCAGTTTTGGTTATATTACTGAATTATATGTTATCGAGGTTGAATCTGTTGTTTTTATGGAAGATTAAGTTTGTATGATTCAACCCCCCTCTCATCTTATTAGCTTGGCATTTGTACTTAACATTAAGTATTAGAACTATCAATTGGTATCAGAGCTTTGGACTCTAAAAGAAAAAGTTTAAAGGTACTTGAGGCAAAGATCCAAAGATGTATAAGAGGGATGCACCGAAGCTGAATAAATCAAGTTTCTCTACATGGTAGAAAAGGATGAAGCTGCACCTATCAGGAGTTGGAGAATATGTTGTATATTATCTGGAGAATGATTTCATTACACTGAGCACCTATCCACTGACAATGGAAGAGATAAAAGCAAAGCAAGAACATATCTAAGCAATGATTGAAATAACATTTGTATTGATCGAATCAGAGTTTAATGATCTAGAAGGCTACAATGATGCAAAGACAATGTAGGACAAGCTCATATCTATGTATGGCGGTGATGAACATGTTCAAAGAGAAAAAGTGGCCAGTCTAAGAGGACAACTTGAATCTATGAGGATGAATGAAGGTGAGAACATAACCCAGTACAGTACAAGACTAAAGGACATTGTCAATCAAATCAAAGGAGCAGGTTGAACTATTGAAGAAAAGGATATAACAAGTAAGTTGCTAAGAACCCTTCTACCAGCTTATGCAATCTGAGTCTCTGCAATCAATGAATTAAGGTCTGTACCTAATATGCCAGTTTCTTTAGATGCTACTATTGGTAAGCTACATGCATTTGAGTTAAGTAACTTTGATAATAGTGGGTCATCGGTAAATAAAGTTGAATCTCCATTTAGTTCTTTTCACATTGGTGAATCTGATGATAACAATGATAGAATGAGTAAGTACACTAAAGGGGATCACAGTGGAGCAAGTGAAAGATTTTGCAAGAACATGGAAGAAGTACACAAACTGTATGAGGAAATCAGAAAGCAAGAAGAGTTTGAAGCACTATTAGCTAGAAGGTTACCGAGAGGCAAAGGTAAGTATAAAGGAAAACTACCTTTGAAATGTTTCAATTGTGATAAGATAGGACATATGGCTTCTAACTGTCCTGACAAAGATTCTACTAAAAAGAGAGATTACCAAGATGATAGATAGAAAGAAAATCATTACAGAGGACACTGAGACTTCAAAAGAAGAGATAGAAAGTCATGCTTAATAGCCAATGAGGAATCAAATGATGATAAACTAGATAAAACTGATACAGAAGAAGTAGTTTATGTGGCTATCAAAGATGGATCAGATGAGGAAAGGTATGAATAAAAAGCCCTAATATCTCACATAAATACTAATTATTCTTGGATCATAGATAGTGGATGCTCACATCACATGACAGGTGATAAACACAAGTTTGTTATGTTAGAAGATTATGATGGTGGCTATGTAAGATTTGGTAATGATGCACCATGTCTGGTAAAAGGTAAAGGATCTATAACACTTCTTGACAATGCAAAGTGCAATGATGTTTATTGGGTTGAAGGTTTGAAATACAATTTGTTGAGTGAAGCACAGCTAAACAATACAAGAAACCAAATAGAATTTCAAAAAGGAATTGTCAAAGTTCATGACAAGAATGGAAAGTTAGCTGCTACCAGGACACAAACAAAAGGTAATACATTTCATCTTGACTCAACTCGGAATAAGTGTCTGCATGCAAAGATAGAGGATACCTAGTTATGGCATAAAAGGTTTTGTCATGTAAATTTTGATAATCTAATCAAAATAAGCAAGAAGCACCGAGTAAGAGGTCTACCGAGTCTTGAAAAACCTAAGAATGCTATGTGCCAAGGATGCCAGATGGGAAAAATGACAAGATCAAGATTTACAAGTAAGTCCTACACTTCTAAGGGAATTTAGATCTTGTGCACACTAATCTTTGTGGTCCTATGAAAGTTCAAAGTTATTATGGTGATAAATATTTCATACTATTTACGGATGATTACTCAAGGATGATGTGAGTTATGTTTTTAAAAGAAAAATTAGAAGCTTTTCAAATGTTTAAATGGTATAAGGCAAGAGTTGAAAATGAAACAAGAAGACAACTGAAATGTCTTAGATCAGATAGAGGAGGAGAGTTCACATCTGATGAGTTCAACTTATTCTGCAATGATCATGGTATAAAAGGACAAGTCTCTGCACTGAGAACTCCATAACAGAATGGGATAGCTGAGAGAAGAAACAAATCTATTGTGGATTGTGCCAGAACCCTGATGATTGAAAAGAAAGTGCCATAAACATTTTAGAGAGAAGCAATAAGCACATCAGTTTACACCTTGAACCTAGTACAACTAAAGAGAGGAACTTTGAAGACACCATATGAAATTTGGTATGACAAGAAACCTAATGTAAGTTATTTTAAAATCTTTGGAAGTAGATTCTATGTACACAAAGATGATAGAAATGGCAAGTTTGATCAGAAAAGTGAAGAAGGAACATTTCTAGGTTATTCTTCTAGAAGAAAAGCATTTAAATGTCTAATCAAATCATCTAACAAAATAGTAGAAAGTGCAAATGTGAAAATTGATGAATTTGCAAAAAGAAATGATGAAGGAAATTCCAAGGAACCAGAAGATTATGATGAATTTGTCTATGTTCAACCGACAAGTCCTACCGAGAAAACTGTAGAAGGAAATGAAGAGAATATTCAATTATCAAGTGATGAAGAATATCATACAGAGCCTACCGAGCCGGTATTAGCCAAGTATGTCAGAAGACATCAAGCATCAAGTCAAATTATAGGAGATAAAGATGATCCAGTGATGACAAGGAACAAACTGAGACATAACACATGTCTAATATATGATTTTGAACCAAGGATAGTGAAAGAAGCATTTAATAGTGAAGATTGGATAAATGCTATGACAGAAGAGATTGATCAAATCAAGAAGAATGACACATGGACACTGGTCCCAAGATCGAAGGACAAAAATGTAATCGGTACAAAGTGGATTTTCAGAAACAAGCTGAATGAAAAAGGTAAGGTCATTTGAAATAAAGCAAGATTAGTTTGCAATGGTTATGCCCAAGAAGAAGGAATTGATTATGGTGAGACTTTTACACCTGTAGCAAGACTAGAAGGAGTAAGAACATTGTTGACATATGTTGCTTACAAGAATTTCAAGGTATATCAAATGGATGTCAAATCTGCATTTCTAAATGGGATATTAGAAGAAGAAGTTTTTATTGAAAAACCTAAAGGATTTGCTGAAGAGAATAATAAAGATTAGGTATGTAAATTGAACAAAGCCTTGAAAGGTCTAAAACAAGCACCTAGAGCATGGTATGAAAGATTATACTCTTATTTAATCAAGATTGGTTTTATAAGGACAAGTGAAAACAACAATATGTACATGAAGAATGATGAAAATGGAATACTGATCTCAGCCATATTTGTTGATGATATTATCTTTTGTGGAAATGACTCTCTATGTAAGAACTTTGGAAATGAAATGAACAAAGAATTTGAGATGTCATTAATCAGTGAGATAAAGTATTTTATAGGTTTACAAATACTGCAAATGAAGAATGAGATTTTCATTACTCAATCCAAGTACATAAAGGAAATCTTGAAGAAATTTGGAATGGAGGATTCAAAACCAGTAAGTACTCCTATGACTACCAACTATAAACTATCAAAGAATGATGCATCTGCATCTGTTGATGAGACACTTTACCAATCCATGATTGGAAAGCTACAATATGTTGTTCATAGTAGGCCAGATATAGCACATGCAATAAGTATAGTTGCAAGATTCTCTGCAGATCCTAAGGAAACACACATGACAACAATCAAGAGAATTTTCAAATATTTCAAAGGCACCAAAGATTATGGCTTAGTATATCAGAAAGGAAATGATTTTGATTTAAAATTTTATACTGATGTTGATTGGGTAGGCAACATTGATGATAGGAAAAGCACAAGTGGAGGAGCTTTCTTTTTAGGAGAAAGACTAGTGAGTTGGCTTAGCAAGAAACAAGGATGTGTTTCACAGTCAACAGCAGAAGCTGAATACGTTGCTACAGCATTGAATTGTACCAACATAGCATGGATCAAACAACTATTGGAAGGTATAAATGAGAAAGTTACCAAGCCAATAACTATATTCTATGACAATACTAGTGCCATTAACATTTCAAAGAATCATGTTATGCACTCTAAGACAAAGCACATCTCTATCAATATCATTATCTTAGAGAAGAAGCTCAAGAGAAGAAAGTGGTGTTGGAGTATGTTAGCACAAAGGAACAAATAGTAGATATCTTTACCAAGCCACTACCAAGGGACATTTTTGAGTATCTAAGAAGTAAGTTAGGGGTCCTACCCCTGTCTTCTACTCATTGACCGAGTTTGGTGAAAGCATCAGTTCGATGACTCTACAGAATATCTTTTAGGAGTTGATATTGATTTACACACTTTAGGGTGTTTTCTAAAGGTGTGTAGGAAAAAAATATAGGAAACAGGAATTGAAGACATAAATGCTCTAACCGAGACTAAGTTGACACAAAACAGTAGGAAATCACTTCATACAGGAAGAAATTATGTTTTAGTTCTTTACTTTTTGGCATTGTTGTCAAAGGGGGAGAAGACTGAAGAAAAGAGGAGAAGACCAATGTATGGGGGAGAATTCTGATGACAGGGGGAGAGCATTTCAGCATTTCAGAATCTCACAACAATCCGAATCAATTAGGTCAAATCAATCGGTTTTTCCATCAATGCCAAAGGGGGAGATTGTTGGCATTTCAAAAAGGATATTGAGAAGGTTGTTGATGATTATGGATATAACTAATCAAGGATGTTTACTGTCTTAATATTATTATTTTGTCATTGATGTCAAGAAATTGATTTTCTAATTCAGTATGATGTTTCCATATCTTAAGAAGTATGATTTGATGAGTATAAAGATGTCGCTAAAAGACACAAAAAGAATGTGATGAATAAGGGGAGGAATAAGTATTCAATGGGAAACTATTACCGAATTAGACAATGATGAGATCATGATGTTTATATTGTTTTGATATCATATATATGTTATTGATTGTAAGGTTAATACTATACTATGTTACCGAGCAAAGAACCTAGTCGATAAACCCTAAGGTTATCGCTATCAGTTAATGAAGACAAAATGTCTACCGAGTGAAGTTTAGTATTTACCGAGTTGCAACCGAGTAATAACATAATCCATTGAATGAATAAAAGCATTATTTAATGAAGGAAGCTGATGAGCTGGCTATGATTAAATGATTGGTATGTCCTGAATGAAGTTTGTTAAAGAATCTATGGCAAAGGAAAATTAGCAAGAAGATCTATAGCGCAGATTGAACCACAATACTCTAGCACAAGTTCTAAGAAATGTATTCAAGTTCCAAGGTGGGGTAAAATGTTTTCAAATCGAAGGATACTTTGAACCTAGTCAAAGTTTAAAGATTTGATGGCTATGATTGATCATGGGAAATGTGATCAAGGAGATTAAGCGGTTAAGCAATTGTTTATAAATAAGGAACTGTTGATAAACAATGTATGCGGGAAAGTGTATGCACAGGAATGCTACATAGTGATCACCAAGCACTGATTCTTGAAGACCTATTTTGAATAACAGAGTATAGAGCCCAACAGATGGACAAGATTAGTTCTATGTCTATATTGTATTGAGCAAATAAGAATTTGCTTTAGCATTTTTTTTGTGAAGTTGCAAATAGATTTTATTACTGTTATTTTATAAAGTGATAGAAAATCTCTTAACCGAGTGGACTTAATAGTCTTATTTGTAAAACCCTCTAGCAAGGTGACATTTTGATTAAGTGTTTGAAATCCTTTAACAAGGTCACTTCTAACAAGGTGAAGATCCTAGCAGATTTGAGGGAAATCCCTTAACTGGGTCACATCTAGTAATGTGTTTGTAATCTTTAATAGGATTTTCTTTTAATCAACCATACTCTAAAAGAGTATATTTCTTAGTGGGTCTAAAATCCCATAGTGGTTTTTCCCTATTTGGGTTTCCACGTTAAATTTGGTGTTATGACTATTATGATGTTCATATGCTTTTGAGTTTGCATGTTTAGCAGTTTTGGTTATATTACTGAATTATATGTTACCGAGGTTGAATTTGTTATTTTTATGGAAGGTTAAGTTTGTATAATTCACCCCCCCCCTCTCATCTTATTAGCTTGGCATTTGTACTTAACATTAAGTATTAGAACTATCAACTCACATAAATGCAACCACACATAAAAGGGACATCACATAACACTGGTTATATGAGGAAAACCCATAGTGGGGAAAAACCTCGGTGAGAAATGTTGTTGGAGATCTTCTGCTCCAATCTAGCATAAATGAAAATTTGATTACAATATTTAGGGCACCAACCCCTTCACCGAACTCCAACTCATTTATCTTCAATTAACATAATCAATTACAAAAGTAATAGCGTTGTTACAAATGAACTTTGTAACTCTTCTACAAATCTCTTCACCGTATCCTCTATCCAATTCATTGTCGGTTCTCTACTCATCCTCTCACTGTTGCAACCTTATCTCCTACTACAACTCATTCTCTACTGCAACTCTACTAGTTCAGCCTCTTCTTCTTCTTCTTTGTCGGTTATGCTCTCTTCCGGTTCTCCTTCCTCTCTGTTATAATGTTTCTTATCATCATCGGTCTTTTTCACTCATTCAAATATCCACTATCTGATTACTGTCAATTCTTATCTTACCGATTGTCTTCTATTTCTCACTGTGCTCTTCTCTTTTGTGCAATCTTCTTTACCTCTTGTTTTTCGGTTCAGTCACCACCAGTATACTCCTCTCTCAAACTCAATGGCAGGCTATCGGTTCCCTCATTGTTGTCGATTGAACTCTTCGATCCTATTCTCTCTGACACTTAGTCTCTTATTCTTCTTGTTGAGCACTTGGCTGATTTTACTTCTTCAACAGCAACACCACTCTCTCATTTAGTAGCTTCATTCATTGATTTTGACTTGCATATTTATAAACAAGTATTCCTGCCAAAAACCAATTCAAACTTCAGGCGGTTAGGGTTTCTTCATCAACCTTGAGGAAAACCAAATCCAATTAGATATCCTTCTAGAGATCAACCACTTGCAAAAAATCAATCTAACTCCACCAATCACATGGCTTCCAATACATGTTTGCTAAGTTTAGAAAACACAGCTCTTTCTTCTGTTTGCACTTGTCAAACACTTATAAAGCGATCATATAGATAGCTTAACCTACTCTTATTAGCACCTGGACACTTGGCCTTGATCATGAAGTCATCAAATCAGGTCTTTGTCCTCTGATCAGTCTCAAGCCACACTCTTCTTCTCTTTGTCTCATGAAACACGTTATCGATATTAATGTCGACCACTTACCACCTACCTCACCGAAAACAATTTCACCATCTTGTGCATGCATACCACTTCACCTCCACATGGCCCCTTTGTCAACATCCACCTTTGATAGGTTGGTTATGTCAGTTTGGATAGGAACACCGACCAACCACATAACTAGGTTCATCTACTAGTTCACAAACCCTGTCGGTTATACCCTAACTAATCTATCTTCACCCTTGCACTTTTCTTCTCTTCTAGTGGAACACCTTCATTAGTCATCACACTTGCCAAACTAACTAAATGTGCATCTTTAACAAATAGGAGCCTTCTGCATCTGCACTTTTCCATCTTACCGGTTGTCCTCTATACCGATAGTATCTTCTGCATGAATACTGGTAAGATGTCATGCACATCAGTGACATCAAACTTCATCTATCTGCATCTACAACAATGCCTTTCTCCATCTTCAGTCCGATTGCACTCTCTATCTAGAACTGCTCAACCTTTTGCATTCTTCATCATTTGACTGGTTCTTCTCTTAACTAGTTTTCCAAGATGGCAAACATGTCCTTCATTCTCTATACTGGCAACTCAACATGTCCACCTTTGTAGATCTAGTACACATCTCATATCTTAAGGTCAGGAGGCTTCCTCATCATTCACATTTTTCATCCAGTCTATGCATCCAATCTCCTACCTTTTCTTCCTCTAACTACCTTCTCTTAGAGGAATATGATGCATTCCATGTGTATGGTGAGATAATTTTCACTTACCGATGGGAGTGGATCTATGTCATCTGCATCCTACAATGCACCAATGTGGCTTCCCTATTTGATCAACATATCTTCAAACAGGCACATATGATTTGATTGGGCACATTAGTTGTCATTCATTTCTTCATATGGTGACTGCATCTTTGTCTAATGGGAATCTTGTTGTTTGGCATCCACATGGCATACTGGTGGCCTGCACATACTTCACCTCCGGTGTTGATGTGATTTGGTAATATTTCCCCTCTTCATCACAATCAACAACCCAACATCTTTCCCTCTTACAAATGTCATCATTTATTGTTTATCATATCAATGTCATATCCAAATCTTCAACACAAGTCAAACACTAACTTGCGTACCAGTAACCCCAATGGCCATTATGCTAGATGACATCCTCTTCCTTACCAATAACACACCATTTCAGGTATTCATCAATGCCAGCATTGCTCATCAATCTCCCATACTGGTTGTCATCCTATAATAGTTGACATCAATGACAACACAATGCCAACAATGTCATATTTTGGGCAAGGGGATTCAACAAGTATTGTCTTGGCCAGCCTTAGGATTGTTCTTGAATGTTTTATTTTAATATAAAAAGTCAAACAAACATTTTTTTCTCCATGCTTGTTAAAAGTGAATCATAAACAAAGGACATAAACAACATATGAAAAAAGCATTTGCAAACAAAACAACCTTCAAAAGTAATCATAATCAACCTTGGTTTTCAAACAAAGTTAAAACAAGTGTTTAAACAAACTTCACACAAAGTCAAACTTGTTCCAAAATATTTTGAAGTATTCATCCAACATTCAAAAAGATTTCATAAGCATGGCTTGTCAAACTATTGGATATCCTTGTTTCAAAATTCATGTCACTTAGGGTTAGCTCTTGCATAGTTCAAACTTAGGTCTTAAGGCATACATTCATCACCTTTCATATTAGGTTCATTCCTTGGTCATTTATCCCCACTTGAACTTAGGTTTAGAATTATTTTTCTAAGTCTTCATTGCATTATCATTATCCCAAAATTATGTCTTATCTTAGCTTGCATTTTACATTTTCCAAAGTCATTGATCCTCACATATCCATATTACATTGGTTTTATCATTGCATAGTCCAAACCATAGGTCTTGTTTTAGGTTGACCTTGTCATACATTTGCACTCATATCCTTAGTTTATATCATATCATTAGTTTACACCATATCATAGAATTATGTCATATCATAACCCTAGATCATATCATTGCATCATTAGCATAGCTTTGGTCCATATGTAGCGTAAGGTTATATCACATCTTTAGATTATATTGTATCTTTGGTTCATTTCATATCCTTAAGTTTTTGTGTATCTCTAGGTAATAACACATCTTGAGATCATATTCATATCATATCTTGGGTCCTTGTCATTAATCATTATCCTCTTGCATTTAGTCTCAAAATTAGGTTTGTTAAACTTCAAAAATCAAAACTTTAGACTAAACCCTAAATTGTTGTTAGGAAGTCTTGACCTTGTCCAAAATTTATCTCTTTATCAACATCATTTGTGCAGTGTCATAAAATTGTGACCTTGCAATTTTCAACCACATTTGGGTCCTCACATTTGTAAAAAAAATCCCTAAGCTTGACTGGAGACTCAAGACATGCCCACACTACCTGAAACTTGCATTTCCTCGTACCCCACACTCCCCTTTGTTGCTTCATGTCCTGAATTACAGTAGGACAGGGGTGTGGCACCCTTGTCCTAGCCCTATTTTGGGCCCCATCTGCATTTATCCTTCATTGGGATTTGCATTTGGAAAGCGGGAAACATTTCCCTATGTCGACCTATGATGAAAAATCAGTCAATTAAACCTAATTGACAAGTATATAAGATGCATTCTCTCTCCCATTTGCATAACAATAAGTCGATAATGGGAAGTTCATATGATTTCACTAAGTGGAAATTGTGATCCTAAGCGAAATAAAGCATTCAACCATTCAACCATTGAGAATTCTCAAGTCTCCTTTCAAGGCTAGGTGTTGCATTCAAGTCAAGGATTAAACCATTGAAGAGGAAATATCTTGTCACATTCAATTCTACATATCCTTTCAAACAACTCTATCAACATTTCAATGTGCATCCTCTCTTGAGGTGAATTCCGTTTCAGTCATTTACTTTCATTAATTGCAAGTAATTTTCATCATTTAGTTAATTCTAAAACCGAGGTTTGAGCTGAAGGCAAGCCCCTTATCCCAACAACACTTTCTCTCTTTTATGTGTGTAGGTTGCAGTTGCACAGTTGTATTTGCAGATTTGGACTTCATTTTCAGAGGTGGAAAAACAATTTTCGGTGCATGGATTTTTTGCAGGACCATGTACACTTTCAACACAGTCCCTACAACTTTTGCCCAAATTTGTATGGGAGCTTCATTTTGGCCTTTTATTGCTAATTCTAGGTGCATAGCTTCATCCCACATTCCTATCTCAAGTTATAGTCATTTCTTTGTTTATTTTACACTTAGTCTTAAATTGCATAATTCAATATATTGCATTCTAAAAGAGGTGTTACTTTCACTTTCCAAATTCATTGTCAATTTACTCAGCATTAAATCTCTTGAGATTGGTTCTAGTGAATTCTTCGCCTTCTTTTAAATGTAATGGACATGAGAGATTGAAGAGAATCTTTTGTGAAACTTTCGCTCCTTTTCTTCAGGAGAGAAAAGCTTTCCTCTTGATTTCTCCATCACCCTTTTCACACCATTGCATTTTGGTGAACCCAACGTCTTACATGCTTGACATTTCAAATCATTGCATATTTTTCATTTACAAGTTTAATTTTCTTGAAACTTTACAAAACTTAGTGGTTAATTCAATCAAAACCCTAGTTTTCAAAAATTGGAATTGAACTTGTGTCTTGTAAAAAATTGCTATTTATTGTTTTAGATCTGAAAATTGCATTGTTCATCAAATTTAATTTCATAATTGTCTTGTTCAAATTGTAAATCAAATTCACAAAATTAAGTGGTTAGTTGTCAAAACCCTAATTTTTAAAAATCAACTTGAACTTGTGCAAAAATTCAATTCACATTTAATTTTCAGATTTAGCAATATTTTTAGATTTGTCTTCTTGCCTAAAATTCAAATTTTCAATTTCCCTCCCTTTTCCAAAATTCAAAATTTTTAAATTTAGTGGGTAGGTCCTAAAACCCTAATTTTCAAATTTAATTGGATTTTGTGCAAATTTCAATCAATTTCAATTTTTTAAACATTATTTAAGGTGGCCTTATCCATTAGGTTTGACCTTTTTCAAATTTACAATTCAATTTCTTGTCTTTTTCAAAACCCTAATAGGGTCCTATTTTCACATTCAAACCTCAATTTTGCTTATCTAAACTTCGTAAAGTCAACCAATTTTGGGGGGTTAGCTTTAAAATCATCATAACTTTCATCCCTAAAAATTTCTGAAAAAAGTTGGGAGGACCATGTGCACTTTCAACACAGTCCCTCGCTTTTTTCCCAAAATTTTGGGTGACTTATGACTGTATTTAGTTTCTTAAATCCATAAATTTGGCCGATTTTCTCAAATTTTGCTCTCTCTAAAATAAAATATACTTCCCAAATTCAATATCACAACTTTCAAGAAAAAAATTAAAATTAAGTGGTTAATTATAATCTGCCCTGATTTTTAAAATTCAATTTTTGAGAAATTTAATTTTGAAATTAAGTGGTATTCCATTGACCCTAATTTTAAAATCTTAATTTCTTAAATTATTTTAGAAATTGTGTCATTTCTCCTTTCAACAAATTTCAAATTGTGTAATCATAAATTCTTTGAATTTTTCATTATTCAATTTTGTAATCTTTGTTCCTAAAATTCAAAATTCAAATTCAAATTCAAATTTTCCCTCTAGTGCATGAGTTTTACCACTATTTGTCCTACCTACACTATCCTCGTTAGACAAAGCATTAGAATTAAGGCTTCCCAAGGTTTAATTACTGAGGAGATGGATCCTAATTTGGGTGACTTTTTCAATGAGGATAATGCTAATTCTTCTCATCCTAATAACATTTCTATTTACCCAATTGATGATTCTACTAATGAAGAAGAAGCTTTGAATAGAGTGTCCATAGATCAACTTTCAAAATTGGATAATCAATTTGACAATTTTCAACAATGAATGTCCCAATAATACCCTAATAGTGAAACTCTTCCATTAATTGAAGGTCTAAAGCATATAATTCAAAGTGATAAGAATGGAATTGATATATTGTGTGGAATTGCTCATATTGTTGATTCTAATGCCATGCCTATAAAGAGTTGTGCTGAGAACTTAGGTTATTCACAACCTTCTACACAAATCAATCATTTTATTCCTTTGACCACTCTGATGGCTAGCATTCCTACTTTCACTTCAAACATTATGGCTAAATCAAGTCAACATGTCATGCCTACAACCATTAGTCATGGGGGAAATCCCTCTTCCTCAATTAGTCTTTCATCCTTACCCATTCCTTCAACAAGTGTTCCTCTTGTCTCTCACCCAATCAATGTGATGCAAGGGGGCAATTCATCCAATCATTCTATTCCTCATTTTAGTATCCCATTTCCTACTCAATCATCTCCTATGCCTAATTACCATAGTGTTCCTCCCCCTTATTCTCAACCAATGCCTTCTTTCAACAACATCACACCACCTTCTCAATCAAACATGTCTAACATAAATTTTTCAACTGAAGCAACCATTAATAACCTTGCTCAAATTGTGTCATCATTACAACAACAAATCGCTTCTATGAGTCGATCCAAGTTTAGTGTGCCCACATTTCATGTTGCGAACCCACTTTATTTTGATGTTGTTAGGGTTGTCCTATTAAAAAAATGGTCAAGGCTCCCCTCAGGATTCATGACAAGGGACTAACCACCTCCCGTGCGATCCATATCTCTACAGTTTGTATTGGACATTGAGAGATTGGTCTTTTGATGTAATGGCAAACTAGGCCAACAAATGGTATCAAAGTGTTCGTTCATGGGTTCGAATCCCCTCAGGTAATGCTGAGGGGGAGATTGTTGGCAAAATGGTCAGCGCTCCCCTTGGGATTTGTGACAAGGGACTAATCACCTCCCATGCGATTCATATCTCTACAGTTTGTATCAAACGTTGAGAGATCGGTCTTTTGATGCAATGGTAAACTGGGCCAACATGTCCCTTCTAAACATGTTCAAGATCCTCAATTGGAACTCTATAATGGAAAAGGTGATCCTTTAACACATGTCAAAACATTCCAAACTTTGTGTACTGATATTTCTTATGACCAAAGATTTCTTGCTAAATTGTTTACTAGAACATTGAGAGATAAGACTTTACAATGGTATTTCTCTTTTTCTCCCTATTCTATTACTTCTTTTCAACAATTAGCAAATGCTTTTATTCAACAATTTCAAAACAACATAGGTCCTAAGATCACTTTGACTGATTTAATGCATCGTAAACAAGGTGTTAAAGAAAAAGTGACTAATTTTAATTCCTTTTCGCAGTTGTGCGCAACACTTCACAATTATCAATTGATTGTGACTCAGCTAGAGCAATCCACTCATATGGCTCCGAGTGATAAGGGTAACAATTCTCAACAACCATTTGTGAAGTTCAAATCAAGCAAAGGATTCATCAAATTCAATGACAACATCAACAACAACAATGTGAATTCTGCAACAACTGTGCTTCCTATTTCTATTTTTTTCAAAAGAGAAAGACAATTTACTTGTTTGAATGAATCTTTATATAGCATTATGTCTCAATTGTTACAAAGAAATGTTATCAAACTTCCTCCAATAAAACTACTTGACCCTTCTAAGGCAGCTTCACCTTACTTTGATAATAATTTTTTTTGTCAATTTCATCATCAACCTGGTCATGATATTGAGATGTTTTGCATTAAAAAGTAAGATTCAAGATTTGATTGATATTAATACCATATTTGTGGAAGGTGTGAATGATAAGGGAAACAAATCAGTAGCTCCTCCTAATCAAAATCTTAATATTTTTACTGATCCTTTACCTTCTCATACCTCTTGTTGGTATAATTAATTATTCATGTTGGATATTATTACACCTTTCTTAAGTTAAATTAGGATAATGCATTTCAAAGTAGTTTGGGTATGAGACACTTGGGTGTTTGTGCCACATTGGGATAGTGTGTGTAGGAGAATTACCACCTTTTATGATGTGGTCTTGTTACTACTCTATCATATCCACTTATTGTGGAGTGATAATTCCACCTTCGGTGGGTGATCCACCTCATGTGGAATATTTTATTGTTTCTCCTATCTACCCTTGTTTCTTATTGAGCCACAATGTCATGTTTGTGTACTCACATATCCATATAGCCTTTCCTATATAAGCAGGCTCATATTCATTGTATGTAACAACAACCATTTTATCTATTGATGAGAATACAGTTTATTCTTGTCCTATATTTTGTCTCTCTATTTTGTACTTTTCATTGAGCTCTTGATATTGGCAAAATATCACATGGTATCAGAGCCATTAGAGTGTCATTGATTTGCCTTGGAGACATTTTATTAAGGTGTCAAGAGGTAGATCATAGGAGTAGCATCTTTTGAGGTGTCCTAGACCAGATCCGACCTCGCCATTGAATCCAGGTGGTTGTTTACATGAATTTTGACTATAAATTCGCCTATATTGGGTGAAAGTGCAATTCAAGGCTTGGAGGAAAAATTTAGCCAATTTGGCTAGTATGGTATAGAATTTTCAAAAAAATAAAAAAATTTAAAATTATTTTTCTGCAAAATTTATATTTGAATTTCCAATTTATTATTTTTGCAATTTTTTAAATTTTAATTGTAGAATTTTTTTAAAAATCAAATCAAAAAAATATATTTTTGTATTGAGGGGGGGGTCTCGTGACCACCCACCCTACTTTGTACATTGCCCATAGAAGTTTACAAGGCATCCTTTGTTGGTGGCCCCCATTGCCCATACCTGTCATAGCCCACTGGTATTTACTCTGGCCTTCTTATTTCTCCAACTGCTAGCACTTCCTCCCGTTCAGACACATCGTTTCCTGATACCCGAGCTCTAGTCGGCCTGCCTCTATAGACTTCCCGACCACCCTCCACTTCGGCAGTGCCACTGCTGCTGCACCGCCACCCGTCTGACTTGTCTTTCAATGCATGGTGACCTCTCCTCTTTTCTGGGTTGCTCCTCCCTATCAACATGAGAATCCCTTCCTTCGACGTCCACACGAAAGGAGCTGATTCGAACACGACAACAAGGTATGCCTAGTCAACATACAGAATGCCATGACAGTCTACAATTAGCACCATGTCATCCGTCGACCCACCTGCCACCAATTCTGACATGCAATGATCATACCCTGCAATATCAGCAGACCGTACACTACATCAAGTGCCACGTCAGCTGTATGGTTAACCACGTCATAGAGCCACATCATTCTAACTATACTGCCATGTCATCTTTTTCGGACAACCACACTCTGGTATGTTAGTAGTCTGTACTGTACAGATGCCACGCAGGTAGGGAGGTGAAGTTTTGGCGATGGCCATACGACTATCAAATTTAACCCCGCAATTTTTTGACGTCATCATTTTTTTTGAAAATTTGGCAAGCCCCTCTCATTAAGCTTTTTGATTTTGCATTTCAACTTCAAATGGCCATATCTTGCTCATTTTTGCTCCTTTTTGGGTGCAATGTTTTTTGAAATGGGCTAATTTTTTGTGTAATTTCTCATGGTGGAATTATTTTCTGATTTTGAAGGACATATATTTCATAAAACTCATTTTTTTGGTGACTGTACCTGTCCAATCCCCATTTTTGCAACTTTCAGGACTTCGTCTGGGCTCATACGAACTCATTTTCAGATGTCATTTTTTTTAAAGTGCATAATTTTTTGTCTACTTTAATAATATGCTATCAATTTGTAGTGATTTTGAGTACAAATTTTACTTTTAGCATATGGTCTTTTTGGGCCAATTTGGCACTTGTATTACATAGATCTATCTTTCTGGTCTTTTGGATTGTAGTGCTTAGCCTATTGGGAAAGTTGCAAAATAAAATCATAACTCCATCTTCTCATTGTTTTCAAGTGGCCTATTGTACACGCACTACATATAAAGTGCCAAAATCATCTTTCTTTTTTTTTTTGTGGGGAGGGGGGGGTGGTACTTTGATTGAGTGAATTTGGGGGGGTGTCTCTTGTGCCTTTGTTATCTTATGTTCTTTCCTTTTTCTGCTATGGGTTCTCTTAAGTTTCCTCTCTTAACTTCTCATAATTATGCTACTTGGAAAATTAATGCATGGAGTAAACTTATGGAAAAAGGACTAACTCATTACATTGATGGAACTATTGTTGCTCCCACTGATCCTAAGGCTAATTATGTTTTTCACTTGGATTGTCTCACTAAAAATATCATGGAAATTGGTACCTTAAGAAAGTATGTATCAAAGGATCTCATCTTTCATATTGATAAATGTATCCTAATTGAGGATGTTTGGAAAAAGTTTCAAGACTTGTATGGTCAAGTTGATGAGATTAGGGGATATCAAATTGATAGTGATCTCACCATGTTAGATACCAAGAACTTTGATACTATACAAGATTATGTCACTAAGGCAAAAGAGTTGAGGGCACAACTTAAAGATTGTGGCATTGATAAGAAGGATACTCAATTAATCTTCAATTTGATGGGCAAACTTCCACAAGAACATGCAGCATTTGTTTCTAGTTTCCAAACCTAGAGGATGTCAATGGGTTCAAGCTACACAATGCCTACATTTGATGCTTTCGCCAAAATGTTGATGATGGAACAAACTAAGTTGATAAGCATGGGCATTCTTAAGGCTTCTAAGTCTCAATAATTAGTGGGAAATCAAGGGAACAAAGGAAATCAAGGAAAGGACAATACAAACAAGAAGAAATGGCAATCAAAGCCTAAGGAAAAAGCACCACCTTTTCCACACCAAGGAGATTCATCCTCTTCCAAGAAGGACAATTCACCAAAGAAGGAGAGACCTATTTGTGTCTATTGTAAAAATTTTGGTCATGAGGAGATTCATTTCCATTATAAGAAGATTGATGAGCTCACACACATCCTCAAAACGCACAACATTGATTTGCCTAATTCCTACAAAAAGGAGGATTCATCAACTTCCACTTCCTCACACTCAAAGGGGAAAGGGAAAGCACTCATGGCTTCTACAAGTGGGAAGACTCACTCTTTTTGGAAAATAAAAGGATAAGCTCTTTGTGCTACTATAAGTCATGATTCAAGGAGATGGCTTCTAGATTCAAGGGCTTCTCATCATATTGCATCTTCATAGTCTATGTTTTCTACATTTGAGCCTTGCACCATGCCACGGATTTTGATGGGCAATCATACATACATGGATGTTATTGGGAAAGTAACTATTGCCATTGGGGATAACTCCTTCAATGATGTGTTGTGTGTGCCCCATTTGACAAACAAATTCTTTCTATCTGTCAAATCACACATGGGGCAACTAAGAGAATTGTGGAGTTCACACCTGAGTCAGTTTTCATTAAAGACTTGGAGACTAGAGCTATCATTGTGACTGGGGTGGTTGATCATGCATCTCAGTTATACTCCTTTTCAGATTTATTTGATAGTGTGATAGTTTTTCCTTCTTGTGATTCAGTGCAGCAGGATATTTCATATCTTCTAGCTTCAGTTTCATGGGATGATTACTTGACAGACATTGTAGGTTTGTTTGTGGAATCCTACATTGTAGGTTTGGGAGACATCATTGATGACATTCATCTTCTCTTTGATGGAGATGATCCTCCTTCGATTGTTGTGAGGGAACACTTTAACCCTCTTGTTCATTCTCTACATGATCATTCTTTTGAGGTTGACATGATTGTGGATACTTATGTACAATTGTTGGAGGAGTTCTCTTTATGTTTTGAGGAGACATGTGAATCTTTGGTACTTGTTCTACATTCATCTCCACTAGATCTTGGAGTCCCATTTTCAACAGTGTGGAGCAGTTCACCACCTTTGGAGGGGGTATCTTTTAGCATCAACATGGGGACACTTGAGTAGTTTTCAGAGATTCCTATCATCATGATTTTTTTTCCTACTTATTCCCTTCATGATTCAGGAGACTTCATGGATACACCTTTGGTTTTGTTTCTTCCTAAGGGGAGGAATTTTGTTCACTGTTCATGGAACAGATCCTTCATTCACCTTCGAGCTTCTACCACTGGTGCAAATTCTACATTGAGCAGGGGCTACCTAGTTTCTCTTCTTCTCTGATATGGGAGGGACTTTTTCCTCACATGGGGTTTTGTTCCTCACACATTTCTATGGGAGTTCTCTTGTATATTTTTCATCTCTCTTTTGGGGGAGGGTTTTTTCCCATTGGACTTTTCTCTCTTTCCCCACTTTATGCAAGATTTCATTGCATTGGTTTGCATGCATTTACATTTGTAAATAGGTACCTCATATGGCCTCATAGCTGGGACCCATCTTGCATTGCTTAGTTGCATTGTAGACGTAATTGCATTCCCCTAAGTTTCACTTAAGGAGGGGTGTTGGTGTAATTAATTATTCATGTTGGATATTATTACACCTCACTTAGGTTTACATAGGATAATGCATTTCATACTACTTTGGGTATGAGACACTTGGGTGTTTGTACCACATTGGGATAGTGTGTGTAGGAGAAATTCTACCTTTTATGGTGTGATCTCGTTACTACTCTATCATATCCACTTATTGTGGAGTGATAATTCCACCTTCGGTGGGTGATCCACCTCATGTGGAATATTTTATTGTTTCTCCTACCTACCACACCTATTTCCTACCTACCCTTATTTCCTATTGAGCCACATGTCATGTTTTTGTGCTCACATATCCATATAGCCTTTCCTATATAAGAAGACTCATATTCATTGTATGTAACAACAACCATTTTTATCTATTGATGAGAATACAGTTTATTCTTGTCCTATATTTTGTCTCTCTATTTTGTACTTTTCATTGAGCTCTTGATCTTGGCAAAATCTCACACCTCTAATGTGATTGAAACTGAACATACCTCTTTCTCTCCTTCTTATGTGACCACTACGGTTTAGAATTTGGTGAATATGGTAGAGAATCAAAGAAAACCTAAGGATCTATGTATCACATTTGACCCTAGTGAGACCATTAGAGAACTTGATAGACCTCTATACATAGTTGTGAAGATTCAAGAAATACCTTGTCATGGTGTGCTTATCAATCCTTCTTGCATTGTTAATATCATCACTCAGGAGTATCTTATCACTTTACATTTGCATAAACCAATCTATGATGATACAAATGTGGTTGTTAAGTTATTCGATGGATTTTCTTATCCTACCATTGGTTCTATCACACTTCCTATTGAGGTTCACACTAAATCTATGGATGTCAACTTTTTTATCATTCCTTCCTCTAAGAAATTCCACATGGAGTTGGGCTACCCTTGGTTATCTTCCATGAATGTTATTGCTTCTCCAATCTATAAGTGTTTGAAACTTCCCCACAATGGAGAAATCATAACTTTTAACCATAGCTTATTTCAACCAACCAAAAGAAACCCAGGTGTTCCTATTCATTTCTTTTGGCCTCAACAATTTCAATCTCTTCCACCAAGAAGTGGTGCTCTCTTTCAATCTTATTAAAAGTGGAAGAAAGATATGATCCTACCATTGAGCCAACCTAGAACTCCAATAATTAGTATTCCCATCCTTCTTGAAGATGAGGTTCTTCCCTTGACGAATCAAAGTAATCTTCCTCCTAAGGATGATTCCCAACCTATTCCTATGGATGAAACTATGCCTTCTCCTAAGAAGAAGAACAATATTCCTCCTAAGGTTATACCTCCACCTCCTCATGATGGACCTGGTCTCCTTCCTACACCAAACATTCCTCCTTTATATGGTGCAGTTCCACCTCCTTTCTCTTATAGAGAGAAGAGACATGCCTCTCCTCTTGTTCAACCTAAACCTCTTGTTGGTATTTTAATGAAGATTACATTAATGAACTATTGTGTTGTCATTAATGTCAATTGTAATTGGTAATGGAGTTGTTTTGCAACTAGTAGTTGAGTAAGTGAAGGAAATTAGTATTACTATAGAAGTAGTGAGATCAACCAGTAACCCTACCTGTTGATATGCTAAACCCTAATCAATGGAGCTTGGTGAATCGGTTGTGTTGATATATGATCAAATGGTGATCAGAAATGATTATGCCATGTATGCATGTTGCACGTGATGAGTTTCAAGTGGTTTTTGGCACATAGAGATAACTATTTTATCTTGGGAATGAGCAAGTACATTGCATGAAGTGGAAACCATGTGATGAGTTATAGGATTCGATGAGTGGTGATCAAGGAGTGGTCCAGGTTATCTTGTACAATGTGTTGATGATTGTTATGTGATCTAATGGTCATTTTTGAACCTATTTGTTTGTAATCTCTATGAGATCTTAGGTTTGTGATGTGTTACCCACCTATTATTTTTCTTATAAGGTCAATTTGTTGTAGTGCTGGTAATTTTGGTTAAGTGTCAGTGTGATTGATTGTCAAACTAGGAGGAGTATCTGCATAATGTTTGAATGCAAATAGGATCATGAAAAGGATCTGATCAAGAAGAGTAGTGCTACTTACCAGATCAGCAAAATCTTGTTGTTCTCTAACAATTAAAATAGTTAAATCCCTTAACCAAGTAAGCTTTAATAGGCTTAGTATTTTCTAAATCCTCTAACCAGGTGATCCATTAGCTTTGATTTAAAATCCTCTATCGAGGTTACTCCTAATAGGGTATTTCCTTTAATAGGGTATTATCATCAATCCCTTAACCGGGTGGCCCCTAACCGGATTTTTTCGTAACATGACATTTTGTAAAGCTTCTAAAAAGGCTTGGCTCCTAACAGGGAAAACTTCAGAAGAGCTTAGAATACTTGTGGGTATTCATTCCCACCATGGTTTTTCCCATTTGGGTTTCCACTTCAAAAATCATTGTGTCAAGTGATGAATGGTTTTTGTGTTTATGCTTTGCTATGGTTATTTTTCTTAAATGATAAATCCACTTAGATGTGTTAAGATGACTGACAGTGATCTAAATAATACTTTTACTAATGTTAGTAAAGTGGTTGTATGTTTTGGTTAAATGGTTTGAGAGTTTCAGATCTGTTAAACTGTTATTTTGTTATGCCAATCAACTGGTAAACTTGACAGTGCAATTGCAGTTTATAGTTTAGTGATTGATTTATGAGTTAGGTTTGAGTTTGGTGAAATTTTAGTTTGGTTTCTATCTACTGATTCACCCGCCCCTCTCTTAGTAGTTGTCCGGATCCTTATTGTTTTGTCATATCATAACCTCCAACTACTAAAGATGAGAATATTGCTCCTTAAAAAAATATTCCTCCTCCTTCTTAGTCTTCCACTAAGACTTGACAAAATTGTTGTGCAAGATAATGTCGATGAAAGCATCGTGTTTGAGCTCGTGAAGTTGTTCCTCAAAACATTCAATCTCCCAAAACTCCAACAATTGACATGATTCCATTTTCTCCTAAGCAAGATGTTGAATCTACATCTCCAACTCATAAGTTGTAAAACAAATATGATGGTTTTACTCCTATTCATGTTTGCACTCCTCTTTCTATAAATATTGATGAAGAAATAGGTGAAAATGTTATTCATGATGGCAATACAACTACTAATGCTTATGATAGTGACTATGAGTATTTTGATGTGGACAAACATTTATCAGTAGAGTTTTCAAAAGCCTTAATCCTAGCTCCTAGAATTGAACAAAGTGACTTAGCACAAAAGGATAGTCCTTGTTTGGATCTTGTGATAATTCCATCTTTTGTGCTTAATGTTGCTCTTGTAGCATGTTTCCTGCCTTCCCAAAATAGTGATCAACAATATCAGGAGGTGGATGTCATGTTAGACTAGCTACATTTAGCACCGTAGATCCTCTACCTCTCTCTCTTTTCTTGCTCTTTTGTGACCATTCTTAGATATGTGTATTCATGTTCTTCTATATTGTTCCCTAGTAATGTCTACTTGAGGACGATGCAAAGCATTGAGATCTCTTTTGGTCTCGTTTATATTGACTCAAAAGACACCTTTGTTCCCTTTCTTCCAAGGTTGTTCCCTTCCTTTGGGGAATGATGATTATTCTATGCACACATATACATATGATATACATGAGTTATCATACAACATACTGACCCTGAGGAAAGCAAAACTACCTCATTCCTTGTGTTTTGTGTTCATTATCCTTGGGTTTATTCCTTGATTCAGGGATAAATCCTTGTGATAACATTCTCTCTCTCTCTTTCTCTCTTGGGTGTATCCTACCTTAAAGCAATCTCTCTAGATAAGGCGTGCACGATCTTTTTAATGTGGGGGAATACACTCCACTCATATTTTCCTTCTTGGTACTTTAAGTTACTTAGTGAACTTGGCTTTGCTTTGTAATTTTTGGTATCCTTGCTTTTCATGACTCATAGTGAGGGGAGCTTTTCTACTTGCAGTCATGGTTCTCTCTCTTGATCTTCCCTTTTACTTTTTTATGTGATGTCATAAGATCCTTACTCCACTCGAGGCTTGGTTTATCTTGCCTCCTTGACGTGGTGAAAGTCCTTCAATCTTGTTTCCTTATACTTTACTAGTAGTATTGGTGTACGCTTATACTCCTGCTAAAGTGGGGGCTAAATTTAGCATCATAAAATTGTGACCTTGCAATTTTCAACCACATTTGGGTCTTCACATTGGCCAAACGAATCCCTAAATCTGACTTGAGACCTGAGACATGCTCACATTGCCTGAAACTTGCATTTCCTTGCACCCCACACTCCCCTTTTCTACTTCTTGTCCTAAATTAGGGTAGGACAGGGGCGTGGCACCCCTATCCTTGCCCTATTTTGGGCCCCCTCTGCATTTATCCTTCATTGGGATTTGCATTTGGAAAGTGGGAAATGTTTCCCTATGTCATCCTATGACAAAAAATCAGTTAATTAACCCTGATTGAGGAGTATATAAGATGCATTCTATCTCCCATTTCCATAACAATAAGTTGATAATGGGAATTTCATATGAGTTCACTAAGTAGAAATTGTGATCCTAAATGAAATCAAGCATTCAAGCATTCAAGAATTGAGCATTCTCAAGTCTCCTTTCAAGGCTAGGTGTCGCATTCATGTCAAGGATTCAACCATTGAAGAGGAGATCTCTTGTGACATTCAATTATACATATCCTTTCAAACAACTCTATCAACATTTCAATTTGCATCCTCTCTTAAGGTGAATTCCATTTCAGTCATTTACTTTCATTACTTGCAAGTACTTTTCAGAATTTGGTTAATTCTAAAACCAGGGTTTGACCTGAAGGCAAACCTCTAATCCCATCAACATTTTCTCTCTTTTTTGTGTGTAGGTTGCAAGTGTACAACTGTATTTGCATATTTGGACCTCATTTTCAGAGGCAGGAAAACCCTTTTCAGTGCACAGATTTTTTAGAGGACCTTGTGTAATTTCAACATGGTCCTGACAACTTTTGCCCAAATTTGTAGGGGAGCTTCATTTTGGCCTTTTACTACTAATTTCAGGTGCACAACTTCATCCCACATTCCTATCTCAAGTTATAGTCATTTCTTTGTTTCTTTTACACTTAGTCTTAAATCACATAATTCAACCTATTGCATTCTAAAAGAGGTGTTACTTTCACTTTCCAAATTCATTATCAATTCACTTAGCATTCAATCTCTTGAGATTGGATCTAGTGAATTATCTACCCTCTTTTAAATGTAATGAGCGTGAGAGGTTGAAGGAAATCTTTTGTGAAACTTTCACTCCTTTTCTTCAGGAGAGAAAAGCTTTCCTCTTGATTTCTCCATCACCCTTTTCACAACATTATAATTTGTCAAACCTAGCTTAGTATCCAAACATTAGGTTCAACATCATCATATTGTCATTTCATCTTTTGTCCTCTTATCAATTAAGGTCTTGGCTTCATTTCAATTTCCCAATATTGCGTGTTTTAGGGTTGCATTTCAAAGTTTTTTCAAATATCAAAAACAACAAAAACATAGGTTTCATTATTATCTTTTAAGGTTCTACTTAGTTGCATAATCATTGTCATTTCAAAATTCAAAAGACTAAAAACATAGATTGCATTATCATACCTAAAGTTGCATATAGTTGCATAGCATTATCAAAATCCCAAAAATTTAAGAGTCTAAAGTAAGTTCACATTTGCATTCCTTAAGATTGCATTTAGTTGCACACCATCATCATTCCAAAAAGTGAAAAAGTCCAAAAATAAAAGTTCCATTATTGTCCTTTTAGGTTGCATTTGTCAATTCCATTAGTTGCATTGCATGACATGTTTGTTGAAATGAGATCCCAAGTTTCTTATGAGACCATGTCATTGCAATTGAACAATTGATCATGTCAACCCAATTTATACATGTCTAAAAACTTCAATGAAACTTTTAATGATGAAAAACGTGTCCAAATACGAGAACTGGAGGAAAAACTAGCTCGAGAAATAGAGATCTTGGAACAAAAAGTGAAAAATAGTGAGAAGTATTGATATCAAATGATGAAAGCATTTCAAAAATTTCAAGGTCCAAATCCAAATCTTGAGCCCATTGACGTAAAATCTCTCATTGCACAATCTGACATACCATCTCTAAACTCACAAATAGACATGATTAAATAATTTCAAGCAACGAGCACAAATTTTAACTAAATCCAAATCAAACCTTGCTTGACCAAATCTGAAGTCAAACTTCATTTGATCAAACTCCATTCAATCAAATATTGAATCAACAACTTGAATGATCCATCAACAACCAATGATCCAACATACACAATCAATGGTCCAACATATCCAATTAACACAATCAATGGTGCAATTTCAACAGTATGCTCAATCAACCATACAATATCACCAATTGGTTCAACCAACTATAAAGTATTGAGAACAAAATCAGTTAACAAATTAGTATCGACAACTACAACCATAATTATTATTTTTTAAATTGCAACACACACCAAGACAAATTTCAAACATGTCAGACCAATTCAACCAAAACCTAATTCAATATTAGAACGTAACACCAAACTAAAACCAAATCACTTTCAAACAAGTTCAAAATAAAAAATCAACCATTTCCAAATATAGCAACAATTCAAATTCCTCTCCAAAGAAAGATATCTCTCTAAAAGGTTTCCTAAAGGTTGTCCTAGGCAATTATTATAAGAAAGATCAAAATTGTGTACCTATGTCTAGAAACAACTCAATAGACCTTTATAAACAAATTGAATCTTTAGTGACCTCTATTCCTACACCTTTTGAAGGTTCACAAGAACCTTCCATATCATCCTCATCAAATGATACACCCAAGGATGAAATCTCCCAAGGGCTATCCACAATTGATTATCAAGCTAATCTAATTCATGATGCATGTCCCTGCCATGCTTCAAAAATTCTAGACCCAATGCCACCATTTGTTTCATTTTCCATCAAACCTATTGTAGATAACTTCATTCAAATTCCATCTCCCTCCTATCAAAGCATTGATTCCTTCCCAAAATCCCCTACACATATCCAAATTCCAACCCCATATAAAGAGAATAATTTAAAGAATGAACAAATGAGTCCTAAAATAATCAAGATCAAGATCCTAAAACCTTATCATCCCATCCAATTGTTGACCATAATCCCATATTGCTACACACTAATCATGATCCCCCTATTTCTATCCAAGAACACAACAACTTTTCAAGTCCTATTGGCATCCCACTCCCTGAGCAAGGTCAATATATCCCTTCCATTCTTCCTAATAATCCTATTGAAATCCAAGAGTATAGCACCTTTAAAGGGGAATCCAATGATCTTCCTCCTTGTCAAGATCAAAGTATCCTTTCATATTCATGTCTACTACAAGACCCTATCATCCCTTCAAATCCTCCACAAGATTTCTTTGTTCTTCCATCTCTGTGTCCTAATCCTCCATATGCACTCTAGGATCTCATTTCTTTTGATGATCTCATTATTCCTCCCATTCCATCTCATGAAGAGCCTATCCTTGATCTTGATCCCCTGTGTGATCCTATTTCCCCTATGTGATCCTAATCCCCCTCATTATTTTAACATCTTGGTGCATGATGTTCATGAATCCCCTACATGCACAATTGATTCCTCCACTTTGGTCCAATCTGATTGACTTCACAATCCCATCATTTCTTTCATATCATATCCACCTTATAATGGACTCACGCATTCTTCCCAAAGAAAAGAGTATCTGATCGGTCAAAATATTTATAAAGGCAAAGGGGTATGCATTCATAAGAAATAACCTATCTATGTTAAAGAAAATCTTAATGGTCATGACTTCAATGACATCTCTCAAGGTGTTGGTATCCCTGCCAAACCTAAATCCAAACATACGTCTTTCCCTTCATCCCTTCCATCCATCTTAGGTCCTTATATCCCTTTGTCCCCTATTCAATTTCAACAAAGGCAGACATCTTTGATCACCTTCCATCCATCTAAATGACCTTCATTTCATTCATATCCACCCATAGATTCTTTTCCCCCTCCAAGAAATTTGGATGCAAAGAATAAAAGTCATAAGTCCAGCAATCCACATGTATTTAACGATCAACATGTCACATCTAATCGACATGTTGAAATAAATAAAACTATGACCCAAAAAGAAAAATAAATGTCCAAAAGGCCACAAAGGCCCATTGAGAAAAAGAAAGAAACGTTAAAATCTATATGGGTTCCTAAGGTACTTTTACAAGCAATGTGTTCCAGGGAACCACATAAGCATGAAAAATAAAAAGACAATGTAGATTCCTAAGAGGCTCATAGAAGCACAAAAAGAAGCATCCAAATTAGCTTCTAAAATTTCTATTCCTCCATCCAAACCTTTCATATATATTCCTCCATCACCTCCTTCATCCATTTTGGTCCTTATGTCCCAAAATCCCTAGCTATTCCTCTATCAAAATCTCAATATCCAAAATCCACTTTTCCTTCGTCAGTCCACCACCCCTCAAGGTGTGTGCAAATGTTGATTTTTCCAGAATTTCCATTTTATAAATCCCAATTCTTCCAATACCCAATTCATTATCTAATGCATATTTTCCATCCTTACCTCCCTCTAATCTAATCTTTTGCATAAATCCTTACCTCAGTCCCATTTCATATCCGTGTCATTTATTGAGAAAATGGTGTCTCAACCTTGCATATACATGAGGTTACTATTTATAGTAAGTTTTCATTTAAGCACTAATTAGTGTAAAATTATCCCCGAAGCTTCTGGTTGGCTATATAAGCATTCTGGTAAAGTTACGTTGCTAGGTCACAGCTGGTTTTGAATATATTAACTTTTTCATTTTGGAGGGGTCCAATGAAAGGTTTAAATTTAATTTTGAGGACTTTAGAGACCCCAAAACATCCTAAAATGTGGGCATAACAGACATAGCACTTACGAGAAAATAGAGCACTTTGCAAGCTTTCTAATGCTTCAAATGGTTCGTCAATCAGACACACGGTTCACAAGTTATGGCCTTTGAAAGTTTGTACTCCTAAAATAGGAAATATAAAATACATCGGACACATAAATGAGCTATAACAAGGGAGGGACACGTCATAGGGAATCTAGAAGGGAGATAAGGTTGGCTACACCTTATTGGGTGGTTTTAGCCCATGGTTTGTAATACTGTTTGATGGTTTCTTGTATTGTATCTCCTATATATGAGTTGTGTGAGATAGAGGTTGTGTGTAAGATTCTTATGGCTATTAAGTTACCTTTGAATCTTTGATTAGTGGTACTCTTGTGAAGATCTTTCTTTGCAAGCATATTGTAATCTATTTTGATTGTTTAATAATATATTGGGCAGCTTTTGGAGTGTTGGGTTTTTCTCCCGAAAGGGTTTTCCCCACGTAAATCAGTGTGTTATGGTTTGAATGTTATTATATCTATTTTTGTTTTCTGTAACTCTTGTAAAGATCTGTAAAAGTTTTAGCATTACCCTCCTCTCAAGGTTAGTTTAGTAATTTGTTTCGCTACTTATCTTCCTTGCAAGTGGTATCAGAGCTTGATCACCTTTGGTTTCAATTATGGGTTGTTGTGTTTTTTGAATTAATCCATATTTGACTAGGAGCTTTTGCAAAAGACACTTTTTGATCTTGTTGTGATAATTTTTAGATGGCAAGTTCGTTAGGGAAAATAGAGGTGGAGAAATTTAATGGAACAAATTTTGAGATATGGAAGCTGAAGATGGAAGATCTACTAATAGATTGAGATATGTGGGATGTTGTTGATGCGAATGTCCAAAGGCCCTCAAATCCTATTGCGACGGCTCAGTATGATGTTATGGACTAAAAAGCCAAGGGTCTAATCAGACTGTGCCTGGCAGACTCTGTTCTAATCAATGTCCATAAAGAAAACACTATAAATAAACTATGGGATAAGCTTGATGAAATGTATCAAGCAAAATCTTTATTAAATCATATTTTCTTGAGGAAGAAATTATATTCCTTGAAGATGGAGGAGGGTGGAAAAGTTGCAGACCACCTGGAAGCATTCAATATGTTGGTGGCTCAATTAGTATTTGTTGGTCTTAAGATAAATGAAGAGGAGAAATGCCAAATCTTGTTTTGTTCTTTGACTAGTTCTTGGGATTCTCTTGTTATGGCTATCGGTAGTACTTTTGTTGTTTTTAAGTCTGAAGATGTGGTGGGTGCCCTACTTGTTGAAGAGATGTGAAGGAAGGTATCCCATGGTTCGAAGGAAGCCCTAACTATTCATGGAAGACCTAAGGAGAAAGGCAAGAAGAATGAGAAGTGTGATAAGTCCGAATCAAAAGGGAGATCAAAATCTCCTGGAAATTCCAAAGTCATTTACTAGAATTGTGGTAAACTGGGTCACATTTGTAAGGACTACAAAGAAGAAAAAGAAGAAGATTGATTCTGATTCTAAGTCTAAGAAGGAAGATGGTGATGCATTCATTGCGACTTTAGCGACTCATGCAGGTAATGATGTCTGGTTAATTGATTCATGTGCATCTTTTCATATGAGTGCCAATAGTGATTGGTTCTATCAATATAAATAATTTAATGGAAGTAAGGTGTACTTGGGTGATGATTCACATTTAGACATTATTGGTTGAGGTAAAGTTAGAATTAGGCTTTCTGATGGTAGAATAAAAAGGATTAATGGTATGTTGCATATCCCTAGATTAAAACAAAATCTGTTATATGTGAGAAAACTAATAGATGCAGGTGTGCAAGTAGTCTTTCTAAAGAAGGATGTAAAATTATTAAGGGTCCTATGGTAATTGCTAGAGGTGTCGAGTTTGGCACTTTGTATAAGCTAGATGCATACACTGTTGAGTGTAACAGTACTTCTGTTAAAAGTAAATATGTGGAAGAATTGAGGGTTTCACCTTCAGCAGATGGAAATGGCTTTTGGGTATCTAAGGGTGCTCTTTATTTTGAAGAAAAGCTACCTATAGAGAAGACTATGTTATGGCACCGGAGGTTTGGCCGCATTGGAGACAAGGGTCTAAGGACCTTGAAAAATAAAAACCTTGTTGAAGGTTTTAATGATTATAATCTTGACTTTGATTTCTGTGAGCATTTCATTTATGGAAAACAAAACTACATTCAGTTTTATTCGAGTTCTCATAAAACTTGTGGTATTTTGGATCTTATTCATTTGGATGTGTTTGGTCCTGTACATGTTCCTTCGATTGGCAAATCCGCATATTATGTCTTATTTATTGATGATTTTAGTAAAAGGACATGGGTATATTTTATAAAGATTAAATCTAAAGTTTTCAATCGATTTAAAGAATTTAAAGCAATGGTTGAGTTGCAGACTAGAAAGAAAATTAAATGTTTGAGGACTGGTAATGGTAGTGAATTTTACTCTACTGATTTTGATAGATTCTATAAAGACTATGGCATTAACAAATAGAGGACAACTCCGTATTCTCCAAAATAGAATGGAGTTGTAGAAAGAATGAATAGGATACTGATGGAGAAGGATAGGAGTATATTGAGTGGTGTTGGTCTCGAACAAAAAATTTGGGCTGAAGTTGTTGCCACTACTTGCTACCTAATTAACAAGTCTCCTACATAAGCTCTTGTTGATAAAATGCCTATGGAAGCATGGTCGGGTCACAAGCCTTCATTGACACATCTTAGAGTTTTTGGTTGTGAGGCATATGTACATGTGCCAAAGGAGAAGCGGACAAGGTTGGAGAACAAGGTTGTGAAATGTATCTTCATCGAGTAGAGTTATGGTGTGAAAGGATACAAGCTTTGGGACCCTGTTGCACAAAAGGTAATTCATAGTAGAAGTGTTATTTTTAGAGAAATTAAGTCTCCTTCTATTACATTGCAGCTATAATAGACTAAAAAGGAAGATGTGATTCAATTTCCTTCTACACCTGAAAGAGTTGAAACAAGACCCCTAGATAGACAAGAAGTTGAGGAGAGCTCATTTATCTCTAAATCTTCAAAAGAGGAGGAAGAACCTCCAACTTAGCTTGTTTGAAGGTCTACAAGACATAGAAAACCACTTGAAAGGTATTCACCTGATGATTGGAGATGTATTTTTTCTTTGAATACTAATATGGATGAATTGAAATCTGGAGAAGAGGCATTAGGTATGAATGATGCATAATCCTGGAAGATTTCTATGGAGGAAGAAATGGCATCTTTGAAAAAGAATGATACATGGAATCTTGTACCATTACCTGAAGGACAGAAGCCTGTTGGTAGCAAATGGGTGTTCAATAAAAAGGTTGGTTCAGATGGAAGCATAGAGAAGTATAAATCAAGGTTGGTTGCAAAAGACTACTCTCAGGTTGAGGGTGTTGATTATGGTGAGATATTTTCTCTTGTTGCCAAAATGTCATCCATTAGATTTTTTCTTTCTATAGTTGTTGCTTATGATTTAGAAGTTGATAAAATGGATGTGAAAACTACTTTCCTTCATGGTGATTTGGAGGAGGATATTTATATGACACAACCAGAGCACTATGTGGTAAAAGGTAAAAGTAATTTGGTTTGTCAATTAAAGTATCCCTTGTATGGCCTCAAACAGAGTCCTAGGATGTGGTACCAGAAATTTGATACATATGTGTTGAGTTTGGGATTTGAGCATTCTAAATCAAATCATTGTGTTTATTATAAAACTAATGGTGATCATTTCTTGTACATTGCATTGTATGTTTATGATTTGTTATTCATTGGTAAAGGGAAAGGTATGATTTTTGAACTAAAGTCTCAGATTGCTGCTAAATTTGAAATGAAAGATCTTGGTGTAGCGAAACACATTCCTGGGATGGAAATTAAAAGAGATAGAGTGAACAGAAAGCTATGGCTAGGCCAAAGTAAGTATGTGAATTCAGTGTTACAAAGGTTCAACAAGAGGATTGTAGACCATTGTGTGTTCCTTTTATAGTTGGAATGAAATTATCTGCTACAGATTGTCCTACATCCCCATTAGAGATGGAAGACATGAGCAAGGTTCCTTACCAAAGTGCGATTGGAAGTTTTAATGTATGTTATGGTCTGTACTAGACCAGATATTGCCCAAGTAGTGGGATTTTTGTCCAGATATATGTCTAATCCTGGTAGAGTTCATTGGGATGCAGTCAAAAGAGTCTTCAGATATTTGAAGGGTACCTTAGAGTATTCTTTGTGTTATCATGGTAATTTGGTTGGAAATTATATTTCCTTGATATTCATGGTTATGTGGATTCAGACTAGGCAAGTGATATTGATAGCAGAAGATCCACTAGTGCTTGTCTGTTTACTCTATTTGGTGGTGCAATTAGTTGGATGAGTAAGCGATGGGCTATGGTTGCTTTGTCCACTACCAAAGCAGAGAATATGGCAGCTACTCATGCTTGTAAAAAAGCCATTTATCTTAAGAGACTATCTTTAGACATTGGAATAAAACAAGGAACCGTGACAGTTTATTGTGACAGTCAGAGTGCGATATACCTAGCTAAGAACCCTACATTTCATGCCCAGACCAAGCACATTGATAGTCAGTATCTTTTTGTTAGAGATATGGTTGAAGATGGTAGGGTGAAGTTGGGTAAGGTAGAAACTTTGATGAATGTTACAGATTCTTTAACTAAGGCTATGAGCACAGAGAATTTGAGATGGTGTTTGAAGTCTATGGGCCTCATAGCCTCTAGCAATTGATTTATTGTGTTGATACTCCCTTTGCTCTTGAAATATGTTCGACAAGTGGGAGATTTGTTGGGAAAATGGTGTCTCAACCTTGCATTTAAATTAGGTTAATTTTTATGGTAATTTTTCATTTGAACACAAAATGGTGTGAAATTCTCCCTGAAGCTTCTGGTTCGCTAGATATAAGCATTTCGGTAAAGTTACGTCACTAGGTCACAGCTGGTTTTGAAGATATTAAATTTTCCATTTTGGAGGGATCCAATGAATGGTTTAAATTTAATTTTGAGGACTTTAGAGACCTTGAAATGTCCTAAAAAGTCGGCATAAGTAGCATAGCACTTACGAGGCAATAGAGCACTTCGCAAGCTTTCTAGTGCTTCAAACAATTCATCAATCAGACACATGGTTGACAAGTTATGGCCTCCAAAAGTTTGTACTCCTCAAATAGGAAATATTAAATATATCAGACACATAAATGAGTTGTAAAATGGGAGGGACAAGTCATAGGGCATCTAGAAGGGAGATAAGGTCAGCTACACCTTATTGGGTGGTTTTAGCCCATGGTTTTGTAATACCATTTGACGGTTTCTTGTATTGTATCTCCTATATATAAGGTGCATGAGATAGAGGTTGTGTGTAAGAGTTTTATGGCTATTAAGCTACCTTTGAATCTTGGATTAGTGGTACTCCTACGAAGAGCTTGCTCTACAAGTATATTGTAATCTATTTTGATTGTTGAATAATATATTGGGTGGCTTTTGGACTGTGGGGTTTCTCTCTTGAAAGGGTTTTCCCCACATAAATAATTGTGTTATGGTTTGAATTTTATTATATCTATTTCTATTTTTTGTAACTGTTGTGAATATCTATAAACATTTTTGCATTACCCTCCTCTCAAGGTTAGTGTAGGAAGTTGTTCCACTACTTAACTTCCTTACATCATTATTCGGTCAACTTCTTTAAGCATAAATTTAATAGTCATGGTCCATTTTTCAATGATACTATATGAGAAATAAGATTCTTGAGTCCTTCTTCCATCCCCTATCATGTGTCCATTTTCCTCCAAAAAGTCAAAAATACAAAAAAAAATTGAAAAAGTCCAAAAATAAAGCAAAAAAAAAAGAAAGAGAAAAAAGTAAAGAGAAATAATCCATCCACTAATGAAAACCTGGCAAAAAAGGTGTCATGTGTAATTCTTCATCTTCTTGCATACCATGCTCGGGGGCAGGTTTCATTTTTTATATCTTATCGTATCATATTGCCCATCTTATCCTAGCATACCCCTATCATACCTTCTATTATCCATTATCCATATTCCCTTTTCCACCTTTGATCTTGACAAGGATGAGGATTTTCTTGAACATCATGCATCCTCTTCATAGCTTTCAATCTATCAAAGCTTTTTGTCTTTATCCATTAGCTTATTACCTTTCATCTATATTCCTTAGCTTATTGCAACCTTCAGTCCATATCTCATATATTTTTTATCTTGCTTATCCTATCCATATCCTGTCACTATTCATACACTCTTTCACATCACTCGATCTTGATCTCAAATAAGGATGTAAAATGCAAAACATGGATTCAAAAATTGCTTGACATGTCCCTCATGCCATGCCATTGCTTTACATTTTCATATCCAGTTCCTTATCCCATTGTGCGATAACCCTTGGAAATTGAATTCATTTTGTCTCCATAATAAATGGCTTTTGTCTTCTCTCTATCCACTAACATTTCAACAAGCTTATTTATTCATTCATCATATTCCTTTCCTTGCTAAATATTGAGGGCAAATAAATAAATAATTGTTAAAGTCCTGAAAAAATCAGTAAAAATCAAATAAAGTCTTGGAAAACAACTAAAAATCAAATAATGTCCTGAAATAAAACAAAACAAATTTACAAAATGTCCTGAAATAAAACAAAAAAAAAATGAAAAATGTCCTGAAGTAAAACAAAAAAATATCCTAAATTAAAACAAAAAAAATGAAATCATCCTAAAATAATCCAAAAACATTGTAAAATGTCCTAAAAAAAGGTACAATTTTTTTTTAAAAAAGTTCAAAAACCCTAAAAATTGGAAAATGGCAAAAAACCAAAAACAATCGCTTATGTTTCATTTCGCTAAGTCCCCTTTGTACATAGATAGACATTTGAGAAAACAACAAACACATAACATGTTATAAATAGTGCTTAACGAAATCATGCATCAACAAACGAACGTTTCAATCAACTAAGAATTCAAATTGATCAAAATTGTCATATCAATCAAACAACATTATCATTATCGGTCTTTTCTCAAAATTATTATTGGTCTTATACAAGGTGTGGTATGGTCAAAACTAGACTATGTCCTATCTTAGTCGGGGTACTATATTCCTTGAAACCATATATCATGATCGTCCTATCAACCACAACATTATCACTTTTGACAATGAAGATCAGAATGGTTGTTTGACTTGTTTGAATTTGTGAGTCTTATCTTTCATTGGTTTATCTTCAGCCATGTTCCTATGTTTTTCGATGATGTCATTGAGTTATTTAGAGTGGTCAGGATGGCTCATGGTCTTTTGTTTTGTTTTTTTGTTTGTGGAGTGTTTTGTATTGTTCTGGGGAAAGTATGTCTTGGGTGTCTATGTTGGCACATCCACATTGTGGTTGTCTCACATACATCGACCCTTGACACACATAATATCTCAAGATGGTTGAACCATTCCTTTTCTATGATATGTCTACTTACACAAAGGGATTACATTATCACCCTGGCCTTCATTGCCATGATGCGCCACATCCGTTTTGCCATATTAAATAAAGGTTCTCACCTACTATTTTGCATTTGTGAAAGAAAGTTTTTCTTCACCACTACTTGTTCTTCATCGAATTTCTGCTTACTAACACTTCTTCTATCAGTTCTTGTAGTCAATTTTATCTAGTGCTCCAGTAAGCCAAAAAATAATTGCATCCTACATTCATTAGTTAGCCCATTTTACATATCATCATTATTCATTACATTGCATAAAAAAACCAAAATAAAATATTTTTATGATATCATTATTCATTGCATCCCATAAAGCATCATAAAAACATCAGAGCATATTTCATTCATTGCATCACATGAAATGTACATAAATAATCCATACATGACATCATATAGAAAGAAATACAATCCATATCATAAACAAAGTTACAAAGCTTCATATCATATCATGTATATATCAAAAGTCTCGGGGTAGAAAATTGGACTGTATGTCCTAGTATGGCCCACATGCTAAGTACATAATAGGAAAAGATTTCTACATCATAATGAGAAAATATGTCCCTATCATTGTGTGTTTCCTATGTCCTCCTGACCTTTGTCTTATTAATTGACCCATAGGTTTTTGAGGCACTCACCTATGGTCCTACATTGTCTGATTGTCTAAAGCTAATTACATGTTCCCCAAGGTGCTCTACCACTAGAATTCTCACCATCCTACTATAGTATCCTTTTCTCTAGAGCACTGAATTTGCCAAATTAGAGAGTCAAAATGAGCCATTTTCACCCTCACATCTCCTTTTATAGCCTTTTGATGTGTCTAGATGGACATGCACCTTATCCTTGTTATATTGGTCATGGACTTTTGCCAAATTAGACTAAAATGAGTCCAAATTAGATTAGTCATTGATCCTTGTGAGTTTTCATCTATCAAATCAATCTTTTTGTCATTAGTGTTTGTCAGACAATATTGATTCCATCTCAATTATCAAGTCCTTGTCAATTGTCCTTTTGATCACAATTATTGTCATGTATTTATTTCTTTAATCATGTCAAGACCTAATTTCATTTCTAGTCTGTCTTCTAGGGTTTTATGATTTAATCATTCAATCTTATTAACATTTCTCTTTAGGTTAAGTGAATTTTGTTGGCATTGCACACTCCAATGAGAAATTGTAGGTGATTGAAGGTATTGTCATTGATGGCAACCTTGCAATCCTATGGCACTGGCACCGACAGACTCTATACTAGCAGATAGATCACCGACAGCAGCAAAGATGATTACCGGCACTCAGGCCGATAGAATTTTATTTATTGTAAATTGTATTTAATTGTAAAATATTTTTGTAAGTCAACAAGGCGTATTGTAATAAGACTCATATATAAGTATGAGATCTTGTAGATCATTTTGTAAGGCAAGAAAAGAAAATGATGCAAAGATGGATATGAAGTGTGAATTTTAAGGTAGATTTTGGAGTAAGGTTTATGGTTGTTGTGTGAGCTTAAACTGCAACTGAACCCGGCATAGCAAATTCTTTTTATAGCAGTACATCATATTGGATTTCTATAATCCATTTTGTAAGTCAGTGAGACTTCCTTTTGTAATTGAGCAGTGAGCTCTAGGTAGTTGGCCTTCCTGTATATGCAGGCACACTTTTGTAAGCAATATTCCTTCATTGGCTAGTGATTGAATATTGAGGGTCACAAATCCCACCAAGGTTTTTTCCACACTGGGTTTCCTCATTAAAATCCTTGTGTTATGGTGTTCTCTCCATGTTGTGTTTATTGTTCTTATTTACTACATTAATTCTGCTTTACCAGTACACTATTTTGGAATGCAATTTGTTTAATAAGTTCAAAAAATTTGTTAACCGGCAAGATACTTATCCCCCCCCTCTCAGTATCTTTGGGAATCCTAAAAATTGGTATCAGAGCCTGGTCCTCTATTTTCAAAAACCTAACAACTTGAGGAAGATTTTGACACCAGCAAAGATGGATAACTTGAGAAAGGAGTTGGAAATAGCTCTTGTAGATTATGATGCAGAAAAGTTGAAGAATATCAAACTTGAAGATGATCTAAGGACTGCACAAGAATTCATTCAAGGACTTCAAGGGAATCTCACTATTGCTAGAAATAAAAGAAGAGAACTTCATGAGAAGATGCAAAGTGATGATGATGAAAAAGAAACTCTTAATGATCTTATGAGCAAGCTAAGATTGGAGAACTATACTATGAGGAATGAGATGCAAGATATGACTATGAGTTTTTGTAAAGACATCAAAGATAGAAAGAAGAATGAAGATGACTTGACAAGAAGACTCAATCATGAGAATGACATGTTGAAGATAGATTTGATCCATTTGGAGCACAACAAAACTGAACTGATGAAACAAAAGGGAATTTTGGAAAATGAGTTGGCTACTGCTAATCAACACAAAGAGAAATTCAAGAAAAGTTCAAAAGAACTTGATAACATGTTGAAAAGTCAAAAACCTAATAGAGACACTAATGGACTTGGATTTGAAGTTGGTGAAAGCTCTGGTACTGCAAACCTTCCTGATCACAGTAAACCAGTAAGACAACCTAATGCTTACAAATTTAAAGGGAAATTCTTTAACTATAACAAGTATGGTCATAGAGAAAATCAGTGTAGATCTAGAAACTATCAAAACACTAATACACCCACTGGTCAATGTTCTAAATTAAACAAAATTGGTCATAATTCAAAAAATTGCAAAATGAATGTAAGATGTTATGTTTGTGGAAAATTTGGGCACTTATCTAGTCAATGCAGAACACATACTGGCATAGGATATAGAAAGGAAATTCAGAAAAACAATGTGACTTGTTATGCTTGTAACAAGATTGGACATATTGCAAAATTTTGTAGAAGTAAGACACTACCAACAAATAACAAAGGACCCAGTTTGAAAGGAAAAGATAAAGTTGAAGAGGTAAAGCAAGAATTTTCAAAGCAATGGATTAGAAAGAGAGATGAAAGTGTGGATGAGACTATTCCTTCACTAGTAGAATAGAGTATTACTCCACCGGTAGGAGATTATTCATCTAATGAAAGAAACTCTTTTGGGGGTATTGCAACAAATTGAAAATCATGCAAGTTAACCATCGGTTGATGGTAAGAAGATGAATTACTTCTTTACTGGCAGATATGTTAAGTTTCACTTAACCAGAAGACATTTAATGTGGCAGTTGAAGGAAAAGACATTATAAAGCAAGTATTTTTCACTCCTTTTCACTCACCAAGCATTCAAATTTCCTAAGAGCATGAAAACCCGAGCAAAGGCATCCACACTGAGAAGTGAAGCAAATCTTTCAAGCATTCAAACCTAAAGGCAAATTAAGGTATTTATCAAATGTCTTCTTCCTCTACACCTGAATTCATTGCCAACCCTACTGTAATTGAAGTGGTTAAACGCCCTAGGCCCATTTTTAAGATCATACCCGAAGTAGTGAAGTAGGATGATACCCTAGGAGAATTGTCTAGAATACCCAAGGTAGTTGCTTAATTTACATACATTGTCATATTAAGGAACTTGGAGCTGATGAAATCATGAACACGTATAGGACTATAATTTTTGATGAAAATGGGAATGTAAAACTGGAACACAAGATAGTTGAAACCCTATGTTTTCTGGAAATGCTTAGTATTCTTGTTTTACCTAAGGAAGTTATGAGGATTGTATTGAGCAGAGTTCATGGGGAATTCTTTTGGCTTGACTCTATCCATAAGATAACTAAGGAAGTAGTTAGGGCAATGACTGGGTTACCTTCCACCGATAGAAGGCCTAACAAATCTAAGAAAGTTCCAAACAACATAGTAATGACCTTGATAGGAGCAACATCCAATATTCAATCCCTAAGACTCAATGATGTGAAAGACATAAATGTCAGATTCATTAGCATGGTTCTAGGATACAAAACTACTCATGCAAATAGATTGAACTTAATTTCTAGTTTGTGTATCAAGAGTGCTTATGATATAGTGAATAGTAATGAAAAGATTGACATATGTGAATGGCAAAAGGATGAAATGATTGACAACTTGAAGAAAATTAAAGGTGATAAGAAAGGTACTTTCAAATTTGGTAACTTACTTGTATGCCTAATGCTATACATTTCTAAGATAGTCCTAGTATAGGCAAAAAAGAATTTGGTCTTGACATACCGGTAGGTAAACAACTATTGGATATCTTTACTGGCATGGGAGCTGACAGGGAAAACAACATAACTGAATATTTCCAAGCATTTAAGGCTATAATGAAAACAAGGAAAGATTATCTTAGAGCTTAGTTGACAAATATCAGAATGATATATGCTTTGTTATCAAGAAGGATGAAATTTGGATGGAAGCAGTTCTTCCTAGAACTATTTGGGTGACAGAAATGGGTTATAAAGCTGATGAAAACATAGTTGAAACTTATGCAAAGGGATTACTTCAAGCCCCTAGAGAACCACAAGAACAATTCTTTGGAAATGCTAAAACCATAGAGAGTGGTGTACAAACCCTGAAATGAAGGAAGAGAAGAGAACAAACTATAAGAAAAGCATCTAAACAGGCAAAAGAAATCAAGGAAAACATATGAAACATGACTGGTATTAAGGAAAGTGACTTGGAAGGGTTACAACTGGAAGCTCATCTTTCACCGGTTAGTACATCATCAGAAGGAGAGATTCCTATAGAGTTCAAAAGGGTAGAAAGAAAAAGAAAACCTTCACCGGTACCCTCACCTACACCCAGGAAGACAAGATAGAAGCAACAAGCAGTAAGGCCTCTGGTAAAGAAAATAACTCCAAGGAAGAAGAAGAAAAAATAGGTTATTCCACCTTTAGACAATCTTCTAAATGAAATTACTAAGGAAGGCAACCTATCTAATGTGAGCAAATTGTATAACACTTTCACTAATGAAGAAAAGGAAAGCATAGAAAACAATGTTATTCTACACTTAGACATATACAAGAAATTTTTGATAGAAGTTGTAGCTGATCTACCAAGTGACTTGTATAGGAGACTTGATGCAAAGAGGTTAGCTATCATGGAACTGGATAAGAAAATAAAGGTAGAAAAATTGCTTGTAGTTCACCTAGTGAAATCTGTAGAAGAAATTGATGAACTGATAAGTGAGGCAAACATGACAATATTTTGTACTGGACACCGACATGTAGGATTAATGGCAGATAGAGTGAATGAAATCTTAGAAGAGACAGCAAACAAATGGGATATATTCTTTATGGAGAAAGAAAAACAAGAACTTAAATGACCCAAAACTTTCAGAGTTTACCAAAAGGATAAGGACAAAGGTAAAGGCAAGTTAGGTGGTCCTTTCAGCATAAAAGTAATAGATAAATTACCCCCACCTCCTAATAATCCACCAACTGAGATAGTTGACCCACCGGCAACTAATAATGTTGAGCTAACACATGAAGACACCAATCCTAATTCTGAAGTGCTATACACAATGAACATAGACACATAAAAGGTAAATATTATGGTTGATAAGGAAACCATTGGTGAAAATAAAGATGTGGCAACTGAGCCACCAGCTGAGAACATTACTGAGGAAACACATGTTGAGCATGCAGTTGAAAATGTTGAGATTGGGGTTGAAACACAAACTAAACAATCAGTTGATCCCCTGGATACTAGAAAGGTAACTGATACCACTGATGCACATACTGAAAAACCCACTGAGTTAGTGCAATTGGCTACTGATCAAACTGAAAAACATGTTGAGACACCGGCAGTAGACAGTTTAGAGGTACAGACTGAGAATGCAGCAATTAATACAGAGACATCATCAGAGAAACTAGCTATGGAAAGCACAGAGAAACAAACTAAGGTACACACAGAGAAAACAAAAGAGAAAAAGGTTGAGGAAAAGATGAATTCAGAGATGGTGCCACCGGCAACCACTAAGAAACCTAAACCTTTTCTAGTTGAAATACATACACAAACTGACCTATTAGAGGTCCACACAAGCAAAGAAGTTACTCACATTGGCGACATGCAGATTGTTAAGGTAGTTGGACAATCATCTAGTTCTTTTATGACAGAATTCAAACCAACTAATGTGACAGAGGTATTGTTGGATTCAATAAATAAAATAACAGATTGCAATGCACTTGCATACAAGGCTATTGATACAATTCCTTTATTAAAATTGATTGCACCCAAGTGTAATGTGGACAATAAGGATTCTTTGAGCCAATTAGACACGTTATCTAAGTATATCTCTGGCAAACTTTTGATAGTTGATCAAATCAATGAGGAAACATTCAGTGAGAAAATGAACAAGGAAAAAGAAAAATTCTTTGAGGAGACAAATAAAAAATGCATGGGACACATTGATACCCTTATACCGGCACTAAGCAAAACAATTTTGGAGTTTAAAGAGCTATACAAGGATACAGGCAAGATAGATCTTCTGACAACAGATATAGACAAGGAAATCAGTAAGGTACAAAAAGAAATAAATGATATTGCAAATAATTTCATTGGTTCATCAGAACCCCTATTAGTTATAAAGTAGGAAATAGCAGGCTTTGAGGAGAAAATTGAAAATTTTGAAAATGAGAAGGAAAGGATAAAGTTCAAGGCTAAAGAGCTTAAATGCAGACTTGGTCCTAAACTTGACATCCTTATCTCTTTGAGAAAAGAGATATCAGAGGCACTTGTTCTAGGACTAAAGACATTGGAAGAGAACATGCACACCCTCACTAGTACAATTCAAAGAACTGAAGCGGTATTGAAGGACAGTGAAAGGTTCACTGAGAGCCTAATTTTTTTATTGGCGGATCTATTTCAGATTGTAACCAACCAGTTACAGGGAACCAATGGTGAACTACACTCAGATGAAACCCTTGACAACCTTTTTCATTGATGTCAAACGGGGAGTAGTAGCAGAAGAGAAAAATCCAAATGACAAAATAGATCATCTGCTCAAGGGGAGCACACCGTTTTGGTAAGATTTTTGGACTTCAATTTTTGGATATACATTTTTAAGTTTTTCTCATGGGTGTTGCCATCAATGCCAAAGGGGGAGATTGAAAGGGGGAGATTGTTGGCATTGCACACTCCAATGAGAAATTGTAGGTGATGGAAGGTATTGTAATTGATGGAAACCTTGCAATCCTATGGCATTGACACCGACAGACTCTACACCAACAGATAGATCACCGGTAGTGGCAAAGATGATTACTAACACTCAGGCTGATAGGATTTTATTTATTGTAAATTGTATTTAATTGTAAAATCTTTTTATAAGCAGACAAGGCGTATTGTAAGAAGACTCATATATAAGTATGAGATCATGTAGATCATTTTGTAAAAGTCAAGAAAAGAAAATGATGCAAAGATGGATATGAAGTGCGAATATTAAGGCAAATTTCAGAGTAATGTTTATGGTTGTTGTATGAGCTTAAAGTAGTACTGAACCCAACATAGTAGATGCTTTTTATAGCAGTACATCATATTGGATTTCTATAATCCATTTTGTAAGTCAGTGAGACTTCCTTTTGTAATTGAGCAGTGAGCTCTAGGCAGTTGGCCTTCCTGCATGTGCAGGCACACTTTTGTAAGTAATATTCCTTCATTGGCTAGTGATTGAATATTGTGGGTCACAAATCCCACCGAGTTTTTTCCCACACCGGGTTTCCTCATTAAAATCCTTGTGTTATGGTGTGCTCTCTATGTTGTGTTTATTATTCTTATTTACTGCATTAATTCTGCTTTATCGGTACACTGTCTTGGAATGCAATTTGTTTAATAGGTTCAGAAAATCTGTTAAACAGCAAGATACTGATTCCCCCCCCCCTCTCAATATCTTTGGGAATCCTAAGAAATTTATTCATTTATCCTAAGTCTTCTATGTCACAATTAAATTGTTCATTTAATTGGCTAATTACATTCCCCTTTTGTGAGCTAATTAATAAATAAATTTTATTAATTAGTGCCACCTAATTTTTTAATTTTCCCTTTTCCACCTATTTTCTCCTAACTTTTTCCACTAATTTGTCTCCACTTTTTAAGGACAATTTGTCATAAGTTGAAGGCTATTTTCATGCCCATTTTGTCATTCAATTAATGAGCAAATTTTCTGGATAATTTGTCCTAGCTAAGTGGCTATTTTTCCTCCCAATCTTGTCATAATTGATGAGCATAATTTGCTCTCAATTTGTCATCATTTTGACATAGCAATTTCTCATTCAATCATGTCATAATCATGCCAATTTTGAATTCAATTGCCCCTTTCAAATTGCTGATTCCAATTTGATGCCTTCATCAATTTATCTATAAATTAATTCCTTTTCTTCGATCATGGCTAACCACACTTCAAGTAACCTTATGTTGCAATTTTCATCTCATAATCCACATGATTTTCACTTGCATTTGTGCTTGTAGGTGAGATCCACATCCAATTTGAAGGAGAAAGAAGGACAATGGAATCACATGAAGGAGATTCTACTTTTTTCTTTGCATTTTGGTTCTAGAATCTTGTCTTCATGCTTTCATTGATTGAATTAGGATTTGATTTCATAAGCTTCTTAGGTTTGTGGTTGCCTAATTTTATTCTTTTGATGCTTATTCTTGAATTCCTAGTTACAACAACTACAAAATCTGACAAAGCTTTGCATTCCATTGTACTTTGATAGATTTCATACACTATTCCAAGCCTTCATTTCATGCAGGCAAGGTCAAGGATGCCTGGAAAGGTTGTATATCTACTAATTGTATTTATTGTTGGGTGTATGGGGATATTGTTGGAATATTGTTGGATGAGTGTTGCAGATATGTGTTTGAGAGTGTTTGAGAGTGTTTGAGAGATGTGTTGTCATTGATGTCAACATATTTCTCTATCTAGTCGAGCGATGTAGTGAAGTTCAGTAAGTTATTTTGTTCTATATTTTGGAGATTAGAGTTTATGGATTAAAGAGTTTGTAGAGTGTTACCTATAATTGATTGGGTGCAAGTTTCAAAGGTCCGCATGAATATTTAATTGAGTTATGAGTATCTATGTTGTGGTTGGTTTTTCAGTTGTTCAATGTTGGTAGAGTGTCAATATTTTGATCTGCATTGCTCTGTATTGTAATATCTTGATCTATGGATTTGGAGATATGTTTAGGACATTGATGTATATCCTCCATTCAAGTGGTTCATGGTTTGAAGGTCCGCAAGTGATTTTTCAATTTGATAGTCATTGTAGTTAGTGTTCTTGAGGTTTGGTATGATGATGATGATGATTATTCTAGTAATTTGTGTTGGTGCAGATGTTTTTTGTGATAATTCATTGTGTTTGTTGATGTTTCTAGATCATGTACCTTTTGTCTTGGTGGTCTGCATTGATCCTTGAGCTCATTATTGATGATTTTCTTCGGTCCGGTGGTGTTATGTATTGACTAACATTTCTTGATCCACATATGATATTGTATGTGTATGGTAATATTTTTGTAATTAGCTAGTGAGTGTTGAGTCAACCTTGATGATCTTCACAAGGTTGATGTCATGTATAAATAAATGTAATAATCTTGTATTTGAGTGTGCAAGTAGAGAGTAGAAAAGTGTATATGCATTCAATATAAACATTTTTTGAAGGTAGAGAAAGAGTGTGAAGAAGAAAAGTTGTTTTGTGCTTTAATGGAACTAAACCAGCCATTAAGGAGATACTATTTTCCAATTCATGATTTCTCAATGTGATTTGAAGTTGTTTGTAAGGCAGTAAGCCTTCCCTAGGTAGTGATCCCTCCTTATTCTTTGTTTTGAGCAGTGAGCTTGTAGCATCATAAAATTGCACCCCTTGTAATTTTGACCATGTTTTAGGCCCCTTACCTTGGTGATATCATCTCCCACACTTGATCGAGATCCATCTATGCCTCCACCATGGAACTGGGCCTCATTTCTATAGTTTACAACTTATTTAGACCCTATGCTAGGCCCCAAAAATGGGCAGGACCAGGCCGTGGTGCCCTTGTCCTCCTTGGGACAGGGGTGTGGTGCCCTTTGTTGGACACAATGGATCACTGAGAGGGGGGTGAATCAGTGATTTAAACTCTTCTCTTCCAAAGATGAGATATCGGTAATGTATAAAACAAACTAAGTGTTGACCATTAGCTCAACTAATGTAAACAAGGTGTGTGAAAGGATTTCCTTAAACAATAATATACCACATGCACAAAGATGCAACACACAACACCAGATATATACGAGGAAAACCCAATGTGGGAAAAACCTCGATGAGAATAGTTGTTGGAGATCTTCTTCTCGAATCCAACCTCACAATGAAACTTTGATCACAATATTTAGGGCACCAACCCAAGGAGCACCAACTCAAAGGAGCACCAACCCCTACACAATTTTATAGGCAACAACCTGAAGGAGCTACAACCCCTGCACCAAGCTACAACTTAGTGAAAGCAATATAAAACTCAGATATACAAATGAAATCATTATTAAAAATGAAGTTTTGCAAACTTACAATATTCTCCTCTGTCAGTTTCACCCTTGCTAGTCTGTGTTCTCTCCACCCACTCTACAACTTGACTTTTCTAATCACCTTTCTCAATCCTCTCTCACAATGTCTTCCTCCTCAAAACTCACACTCAATCATTGGTTGTTCCTGTATGTGGGGAAAATGGATTAATAAAACTAAATATGTGAAAAATTACGATAAATATCAATCCACACACACACACAGGACTTCTTGATGCAAGCTATGGAGTAACATAGTGTTACTCAGCTTCCCAAGGAGGGTCCCATGGTTCTCTATCTCACAATGTCCCTCAAACCAATGTTTTGCTCTCAGGTTATTGAGCAAAATGGTTTAGGGATGGCAAATATGAGAACGAGAGAGATTTTTAACTGATTTTAGTATGAGATGTGTTATAAGCTAGATGAGATGCTAGAAATGCAACAAACTAAATGGTAAGATGACGAGGTTAGTATGAATACTATCCTAGCATACTATATTTAATCTATAATTGAACTAAAATGATAATGAACTTATTCTAAACATGCATATTCATGATTAATTCTGATCTAAAGAGAGGCTAAATGATGAGCATAAAGATGATGAAAAGATTGAAAGTATTTGAGCATAAGTATAATGCTACAAATTTGAAAGATGATTGTTAAAAATGGAGGAATGAGAGCTCTATTTATAGCACAAACAGGGCAATGGATGGTCAAGATTGAATGGCTTAATCAAGGGCCAAGTTTGAAAGTTGGGGATCCATGTGCACAATTTGCACCAATGAAATGGTGACAAGTGTCCACACAAGATTGGGTTGAAAGAAGAGGTTGGAGGCATTAAAGGCCTGAGAAGACCTCATGGTTATCTAAAGGCTAAGGGTCAAGTCTAAGTTAGGTTTACCCACTGGATTACGAGTTAATCCAAGGATAAACCTTTGTGCAAATGATTAAGAGATAATCATGGTCAAAGCATTAATGGCCTGATGAGACCCTTGGGTTGGATAGAGGTTGAGTCAAAACAAATGTTTTAACCATGTGGGAAGGTTTGAATTAACCATTAATGGTTATTGGAGACTTTGGAGATTAAGTGGTTGAAGGTTGGAAGCCTTCAATGGTTTTCAAAGACTTTAAGGGTTTTAGTGGTTGAAGGTTGAAAACCTTCAATGGTTATCCAAGACTTTGGGCTATTTGAGAAGTGACCTCCCTTTGCTTAGGGATGTGACAAAGTTTAGAGGAGGGTTAGGTTAATTAGAAGCGTTTAGAAGATTCTAGAAGGGATTAGGAAGGGGTTTGGGAATTTGCAAGTGGATGGAGGGATAATAGGATTTAATTGAATTAAATGATTTTCATTCAATTTGGTTATAATTTGGAGAAATTAAATAAATTAGATTTATTCAATTTGGGATAACTATTTAATTAAATTTGAATTTAATTAAAAGTGGATAGGGGGATTTTAATTGAATAAAATGATTTATTCATTAAATGGTATAGTGAATTTAATTTAAATAAATTGAATAATTTATTTAATTAAATAGAGGAATGTGGATAGTTTAATTAAATTGGATTTAATCAAATAGAGAAATGAATATAAAATATTCATTTAGGAATATGGTCATTTTTATACGTCTACATTTTGCCCCTCTTTGAAGTGACGTGTGTGCACATGTTATTTCAAAGAAAATGATGTGTTTTTGTGATTTTATGATCAAATGCAATTTTTTTGTGTGTCGTTCTTTTGATTTGCCAGTTGTGCTCCAGATTTGATGTGATGTCTCAGATTCGATATTCGATGTGATGCCCCCTCGGGAGATGAATCAATATGTTTTTTTGAAAAAAATTTATTTAAATTGATGAAGTTCGAATGATGTGTAGGATTTCGTGCATGTAGAAAGTGTGTAAATTGATTCATCTCCTGATAAATTACAAACGTTTTGGTATAGGGGAGACCGCGACCATATTACAGGCCCAGTTAGCTAACCCTAATTTCATTTTCCTCCTATAAAAGGGGAAAAGGGCTTGATTTAAAGTCATTTGTGCTTTGTTGACTTTGAAAAAAAGAGAATTTGCTCTGGAGAGAAAATGCCTATTCCCTATCACAGACACCGTTTTGAGCGCGTTCGGAGGTACCGGAGACCAGTAGCGCGTGGACCACCAGTAAGTCAACTCTTTTGACCTCTTTTTGATTTTTGGTTTTGTCATTTTTAGCTGTTTTTTGAATTTTAAAGTTCGAACAAATCATTTTAGTGCGTCTAGGACATAGATTAGCGCATACAAAGTATACAGTAGCGCATAGAAGTCAATATAGGGGTCGCATCCGAAATAATTTTGCTAGCGCATAGGTCACCTGGGTTAGCGCGTCCACATAGAATAGCGCAGGTAATGCGTTTAGTAGCGCGTTGGAGGAACAGGGTAGCGCGTAGGACTAACCTAGCGCATAGGAGTCGCAGAAGTTCGCATGAAACAGGGAGTTTAGCGCGTAGGCATAACCTAGCGCATAGGGCTGAAAGGGTAGCACCTAGGCAAAGGGGTTTAGCGCGTAAGATGAACCTAGCACATAGGATGAAAAGAAGAGCGCTTAGGGAGGATAGACTAGCGCGTAGACAGAGTCTAGCGCATAGGTTAGTTTGATCAAAACTATGGACAACAAATCTATTTCCACCTCAATGGTTCAATCATTCATTCATCCATTCCTCATCTTGATATACATTGGGGCAACCAAATACATCTTTCTTCTAATCCAAAAACTCAAAAAAATCAAAATATCCCAAAACTCAAAAAAATCAAAATATCCAAAAACTCAAAAAAATCAAAATATCCAAAAACTAAAAATCGACAAAAATAAAAAAAATCAAAACAAAAAAAATCAAAGCATGAACACATGGACCATCCATCAAATCAGATCAACAACAGGAAAACTCTCAAAATCTGCAATGAAACTTATCACATGTCTTGTTACTCAATTCATTACTCAAAATCAACATCAACATCAAACATGTCTTATACAAGAATAGGTACACTCGAAACCAGACAGATCGGTCTTATATGGGGTACTCACTCTTTGAAACTAGACATTTCTATCAATCATCAAGTCTTGATAATCAATCCATCCATCAAACATCATTTTTCATCAAAGCAGAGTGACAAACAAACCATTAAAACTATTTCTTGAGCTAAATTTGTGCTAAAACAAAAGTTGTCAGAATCTTAAACAAATCGCACGATAAAGGACGTCTCTCCTATCATAATCCGGAAAATTTCATCATCAGTATCAACAGAATCCTTTACCATCTTACGGATTTTTATCTCAAAAACACTTGTTTAAAACTTTCAAATTGTCAAATCCAGTTTCCAGATCGGGAAGCTTTTATCCATATCATTTGACACACTTTGTCGTGAAGGGACAGCTAAACCTTCATTCTGATAAAGTAAGATTTGAAACTTTCAAAAACAAGAATCAACTGAATCCAAACCAATCAAAGGAAACCATTGATCACTCATGCATGACTAATCTCCTTATTCTGAGAAGAAAGAACTTTTATCGTAACATCACGTTGAAGAAACAACAACCTAGTTTTTCAAAATTCATCAAGAGAAATAAGTTTTTATACATCAATCATCAACCAAATCATAACAATGACATCAATCAGTATGACTGCTGGGTTTTATTATAGTTAGCCTTATCTTTATCAATTGATGGAAATACATGTTTCACAAATCATATTGTACATATCATATCCACCCATCTGAGACATCACCAGAAATTCACAAATGCTTATCAATCTTGGACATACTTAGTGTAGTCACTGTCCTTGGTTTATCTGAAACAATTATCCAAATAATATCCCACCATGGCTTGGTGATCAGTATACATATCCATATCAAAGTAGTATCAACGACAAGGGGCAAAATCCTGACCTCGCTTGGGGCATTTCGCCTTCAAGATTTTCAACATCAGACCAAAAACGTAGCAAGACAACAAGGATCAAAACAACCAACAAATGACAAATGACAATGCAAGAAGGCTAAACATCACGAACTTGAACTGATTTCAACTGAACAAAGATCTATTTTGCAAGATGTTTTAATTGACAAGAATACATTTCCAATAGCATGCATGATTACTTATGGTTGTTAATTTTTGCTTATCATATCTCCTGAGCACCTCCAGGATGTCTTACGACTAGAGAAGCAAGGAAGGAATGTGATGTTTTATTTGTCTTCTATCTGTGAGTGAAGTTTTTTACCATGCAAATTTGTCCTATGAAGAAATCCGGTGGCATATCGCTGAGGACATTTCGGATTTATATGGGACAAAGGTTAACTCTTGTATGTTTACGCAATACGCACTCAGGTCGTCCTGGTTTAATTATACCTTGACGCTTGTGCTATCTTGCAAAATCAAATATCATGTAAATTTTTCTCAAGTTATTATGGTTCAATTATACCATTATGCTTGTATAAATTTTCAACATATCCTAAACAAATCAATGCTCAATGATGATATCTACAAAGAAAGCAAACAAATGGCTATATCGGATGGCAAATACAGAATGAGGATGCTACCAAAAAAATAAAAATAAAAAAAATAGTTGCATATCATTTTACAATTAGTTGCATATCATTTTACAATTAGTTGCATATCATATCATACATCTCATTTTCAAAATATCATTCATCATTCATCATTGCATCCCTCGCATGCATATCTATCACATCATCATGGAATCTTTCTTCACTTTCATATCTCTATCATTCTTCTAAACTATCTCTATCATTCTTCCAAACTATCTTCTATCATTCTTCTAAACTATCTTCCAAACTATCTTCTATCATTCTTCTAAACTATTTTCATCATTCTTCCAAACTATCTTCTATCATTCTTCTAAACTATCTTCATCATTCTTCCAAACTATCTTCTATCATGTCTTATACAGGATATATCATTCCTGAAACCAGACACTCGATCATCCATGTCTTATACATGCAGTATCATTCCCTAAACCAGACGCTCAATCATCCATGTCTTATACATGCAGTATCCTTCTTGAAACCAGATGCTCGATCATCCATGTCTTATACAGGAGGTGTCATACCTAAAACAACACTTGCTCTCATTCCAATCAATCTAATCCATCTTATCAAACCCATGCATGCCATCACTATCTACTCTTCCATCTTTCAAACAACATTCTTCTTCTTTCGAGAGATCATTCATGCTTTGTGTGCACGAATGATCTCCCGAGGGGGCATTATCATATCAAATCTCAAAACAAATCCAATATCAGTTTCCACATCAACACAAAGATATCAAAATAAAACACAAAGATATCAAAATAAAACTTACATCAAACACATGAAACAAATTTGCTCATCTACATCAAGTTCAAAATCCTCTCATTTCATATCAACTTGTAAAACAACTCAAGTTCTCAAAAACCATATCAAAACTTGTAAAACAACTCAAGTACCACAATCACATAAACTTGTAAAACAACTCAAGTTTCCCACCCATATCAAAACTTGTAAAACAACTCAAGTTTCCAACCCATATTGGCTTGTAAAACAACTCAGGCTTTCATACACATTTGAACTTAAAATAGACAACGCACATTATCATGTTCTGATCAACACAAACAGCTTGATATCTATACATAACTTGGAAAATTGCACATCAAAACAAGTTATACCAATACTCATCTTGGATACATCCATCACAAACACGACAGGCACGCAAAAACACAACTTTTCAAAATCTTCCCAACACACAAAATTTTCATGGATGCGCTAAAACAGACTTGAAATGCGCTAAAACAGACCTGAAATGCGCTAAAACAGACCCATGTGCTAGGCTGCTTGGCCTACGCGCTAGTCTATCTGCCTTCTGCGCTAGCTTTGATCTATGCACTACCTTTTTCTACCTATGCGCTATCTGATTTGGTCTATGCGCTAGACTCCGTCTACACGCTAATATTTTCCTCCCTTGCACCAGAAATGTATGTGGGAAAAATGGATTAATAAAACTAAATATGTGAAAAATTACGATAAATATCAATCCACACACACACACAGGACTTCTTGATGCAAGCTATGGAGTAACGTAGTGTTACTCAGCTTCCCAAGGAGGGTCCCATGGTTCTCTATCTCACAATGTCCCTCAAACCAATGTTTTGCTCTTAGGTTACTGAGCAAAATGGTTTAGGGATGGCAAATATGAGAACGAGAGAGATTTTTAACTGATTTTAGTATGAGATGTGTTATAAGCTAGATGAGATGCTAGAAATGCAACAAACTAAACGGTAAGATGATGAGGTTAGTATGAATACTATCCTAGCATACTATATTTAATCTATAATTGAACTAAAATGATAATGAACTTATTCTAAACATGCATATTCATGATTAATTCTGATCTAAAGAGAGGCTAAATGATGAGCATAAAGATGATGAAAAGCTTGAAAGTATTTGAGCATAAGTATAATGCTACAAATTTGAAAGATGATTGTTAAAAATGGAGGAATGAGAGCTCTATTTATAGCACAAACAGGGCAATGGATGGTCAAGATTGAATGGCTTAATCAAGGGCCAAGTTTGAAAGTTGGGGATCCATGTGCACAATTTGCACCAATGAAATGGTGACAAGTGTCCACACAGGATTGGGTTGAAAGAAGAGGTTGGAGGCATTAAAGGCCTGAGAAGACCTCATGGTTATCTAAAGGCTAAGGGTCAAGTCTAAGTTAGGTTTACCCACTGGATTACGAGTTAATCCAAGGATAAACCTTTGTGCAAATGATTAAGAGATGATCATGGTCAAAGCATTAATGGCCTGATGAGACCCTTGGGTTGGATAGAGGTTGAGTCAAAACAAATGTTTTAACCATGTGGGAAGGTTTGAATTAACCATTAATGGTTATTGGAGACTTTGGGGATTAAGTGGTTGAAGGTTGGAAGCCTTCAATGGTTTTCAAAGACTTTAAGGGTTTTAGTGGTTGAAGGTTGAAAACCTTCAATGGTTATCCAAGACTTTGGGCTATTTGAGAAGTGACCTCCCTTTGCTTAGGGATGTGACAAAGTTTAGAGGAGGGTTAGGTTAATTAGAAGCGTTTAGAAGATTCTAGAAGGGATTAGGAAGGGGTTTGGGATTTTGCAAGTGGATGGAGGGATAATAGGATTTAATTGAATTAAATGATTTTCATTCAATTTGGTTATAATTTGGAGAAATTAAATAAATTAGATTTATTCAATTTGGGATAACTATTTAATTAAATTTGAATTTAATTAAAAGTGGATAGGGGGATTTTAATTGAATAAAATGATTTATTCATTAAATGGTATAGTGAATTTAATTTAAATAAATTCAATAATTTATTTAATTAAATAGAGGAATGTGGATAGTTTAATTAAATTGGATTTAATCAAATAGAGAAATGAATATAAAATATTCATTTAGGAATATGGTCATTTTTATACGTCTACAGTTCCTTATACTGGTTTGCTCTGCTTCTCATGTGAATCAATACTTTGCTCATAAACACTTTAAGTGCTTTTCTATTTGGCATACAAACAACAATTTCACACTTGTCTTCTTATTGCAGCAGCTCCAATCATAGTCTCAAGTCATCATATATAAACTTGAGCTTTCCTTCCAAGAAACCATTCAAACTCAGAGCAGCTAGGGTTTCCTTTACCCAACACAATTTGCATGAGATCCAATCCATCCTGTATTGGATCGATCACTTGTACTCCAGGAATGCATCTGTACACGTTTTCCATAATCCAATGCATACTTGATAAAGATAGCAATCACATACAAGACTTTCTATCTTGAAGTTTTTCAAGTCATAAAAGCACTCAGTTGTTTCCCTTTCAAGGTCTTCTTGCAATTGGATTTCCTTTGCATAGATCCAAGTACTAATGACTCCCTGATCTTCCTCTGACATTATTTCTTTCTCAAGCCACATCAGTCAATTACAATCCCGCCATTTGTGGTTGTTTCATTTATGTCGACTAGTTGTTTCACCAACCAAGTTGATAGAGGCTTCACTGACCTCTACATATTTGCCACCTCAGCTCCACATGGCATCACCACAATCAAACACTTATCTCACTGACACATGGTCAGTTTATACTTGATCATTCAGCAAACTCATGTCGATACACCCCTTTACCAGTGAGACCGTCCTCTTCTGATAACCGAAAGTGCACATCTTCACCTCCGATGGATTATGATTATTTTAACATGTTGCCTCTTCATCATAAATAGGTAGCCAAACTCCATACCAGTATAAGCTCTACCGGTTATCACTTAACATGCTCACACTCATATGCATCTAACCTCATACCGATGAAATCACTAATAGTCTCAATAGCTACTTGTCTTTCACCATAGCGATACACTCTTCTTTATCCCAGATGGCATACCTCTACTGGTAGCCTTCCTGCAATACTGGTTGACATCAATGACAACTCAATGCCAACACCCTTGTCCTCCCTCTTTGTGTGGCCCCAAAATGAGTCAATCTGACCCTTGACCCTAATTTAGTCTTTGAGATTTAAATTTCCCCTATGTCAGCCTTTGGTGAGATGAAAATTAATCCTCTTAGGCAAGTATAAAAAGGGATTTAGTCCTCTCATTTGTATATGCAAGAATAAACGAAGATAAGCGAAATTGGGTAAACAAGTGGAAGGTCTCCATTATTGTCATCAAGCATTCAAGTCTTCTTCATTTTCATGTGTCTTCTTCATTCATCCATTGGAGAAACATTACAACATTTATTTGCAAGCATGTGTCTGTTAGGGTTTTGTCATGTTACATGCCATTTCATGCAACACTTGTGATTACATTTGAGAAGCCAAGCAATCATCATCAACAAATTGCAGATCTACAAGGTATACATTTGCATTATTTACATTTAAGCATTTTAAATTACTTTCTTTTAAGGTTCATTCCTCAACCAAGGTTTGACTAAGGAAAACCCCTATCCACAACCCTTCTTCCCTTCTTTTATGTGTGTAAGTTGCAAGTGCGAAGCTATAATTGCAGATTTAAGCTTCATTTGCAAAGACGGAAAAACCCTGTTCGGCTCACGGATTTTTCGGAGGACCAAGTGCAACTTCAAATCGGTCCTAAAAAAATTTCTCCAAATTTGCAAGGCAGGTCCATATCAGTCTAAATACCTCAGATCTGAAGTTACAACATGATCCTGAATCGGTAGCTCCTAAATCACCTTGGAAAACTAATCAAACCTCATCCTAAGACCACATAGACTAGCATGCATGTAGACATTTGACCAAACAATGCACAACAATAAATGGTTCTAATAAATTCATCCTGGGATGCAAAATATTATCCGTCAAAGTCGGCCACCTAAGTTATTTTGACAAAAAACTATTTTGAAAATAGTTCAAACCAAGAAAAGTTGAAGCCCTAAAAAAATATCAAACAATGTCCAATGTCCATGAAAACTACTAGTCATGTATATGAAGGTGACATAACCATGTTTGCAAAGTGGCTTCTCATGATGATTAATAGGTGTCGAGAAATTAATTCTCAAAGTTGGAATTTTGAAAATTTGTGTGCAATGTAGTTTGTAAATCTGAATAAATTGTGTTTGGTTTTGATTTTGGAAAATTATCAAATAGAATGTCGGGGCTCTAAAAACTTGCATAGGAGTTCATTGTGGTATAGACAATTGTAGGAAACAATTGGTTTGGTGTGAAGGTTATTTGTATCTAGAATATTAATTCCTACAAAAGACTACTTTAATAGATTTAACAAACATCAATGACAAAGTATCAAAAATTGCATTGGGTTTGGGTGTTGAAAAATTATAAAATGAGGTCATGGGATTCTAAAAATTAGTAGAGGGGTATACTATTATTTGGACAATTGTAAGGAATAGTTTATTTAGCATGAAAACTTTTAGGTGCAAAACTATTACTTTTCAAAAATGCCCACCAAGAAAACTTGTAATATGCAACTATTTTAAAACCCTAAAATTTGATACTCCAAAAATTTTCATATTTGACTTTAAGGGGCTGAAGATGGACACGCGAACTTATTTATAAGGGGTAAACATGATCCTAAATTAAATTCGCTTGTCAGTCATAGGATTCACAAATGTATTTTCTAGGGTCTTTATTGACTTTTCACATTATAGGTAACTCTAAATTTTGCAAAAAATTAAATTTCCAATAGACTCCATTTCTATCAAGGGTCAAACTTGAAGCTAAGTATCCTTTGGCCTTGGTTGATGGCACTTAAACTAAGAACTTATTGGAATTGTTATCTACTTGACTCATACAAGAGATGATATTTCATATGTTATGGGGATGGTCTCTTGATTCATGTGGAGCCACATGAGTTGCTCTGGAAAACAACTAAATGGATCATCCATTATCTGTAGGGTACTCATAATTATGGAATACAATATTAATGGGCATGGATATTGACTTAGTGGAAGACACAAACTTAGATTGGGTAAGTGATTCTCAAGATCACAAGTCCACTTCAAGGTATTGCTTCTCACTTGGTCCTAGTATAGTTTGTGTTGGCAATATTGACTATGTGTTGTTATTGATGTCAACACTATGCTCTAGAAGGATTTGATTCTTTCCCAATTGGTTGTTGCTATCCCGGTTGGTTCTGGGTCCCGATTGGACTTGGTTTTGGTTGATTCTAATCTGGTATGATCATATCCTTGGATTCAGTTATGGATGGTTATTCAGGATGGTTATATGCTTGTCATGTTCAGTTGGTTCATGATTTGGTGCTCTAGAAGTTATCGTTTATGTTCCTGGTTGATATTCTCGGTACCTATTGGCAATATTTGATGATTTGGTTAAGTGATTTCGGTCCTACTTATGAAAATGATTTCTAACATGTTGAAGGTGCTTCTTGATTGTGTCCTAATTTTTTGGTGGCTTTGCATTAGTTGGTGTGCTGATTTGGTGGTCCTATTTGTATCTGGTTGATTATTTTGTGTTATTTCACTGAGGGTTTCTGCTGGTTGGTGAAATGTGTTGGAGATTGGTCTTAGCGTGATTTTTGGTGTATATAATTGTTTGGGAATTTGAATTAGGTCCATGCTATGTAATTTAAATCATAATATTGGTCTGGTGGTATTGTGTGATGTAATATTTGTAATTATGGGTTTAGGGTTTAGCCAACCTTGTTATCAAGGTTGATGATTTGTATTTATAGGTGACTTATTCATGTAATTAAGGTATTTGTATGGTTATGTTTGCTTTATCAGAGAAATTTTTTTGTGCGAATAAGGTTAGATCATTCAGTGAAGGTTGTGAAGGATTTGTTATTGTAGGGGAGACATATGTGCTTAACCAGAACTATATCAAGTATTAGAAGATTCTACTTTCATAGTTCATTTTCTTTGGATTGTAGTCTGATGTTTATGTAAGTCAGTGAGACTTCTTTTTGTGATGAGCAGTGAGCTCTAGGCGGTTGGCCTGATTGCAAGTGCAATCTCCATTGTAATTATTTCACATTTTGTTGCAAAAGTATTATCTGATTGTGGTAGGATTTCCCACCATGGTTTTTCCCTTTACCGGTTTTTCCATGTTAAAATATTGGTGTAGACTATGGAAATCATCACCAAACCTTGAAACTCTTTATGAGGGTGACCAAGCAATTAAGATTGCAAAATTTGAAGGTTTTCGGGTGAGATATGAAACTTTGAAGATGGAAGAAGATGAGAAGATAAGTTCTTTCATGGATAGAGTGAATGAGATTGTCATGGGAATCAAATGTTGTGGTGGAAATGTCACTGAGGATGAGGTTGTGTCAAAGATTCTAAGAGTTCTACCTCAAGCTTATAAAATGAAGTCTACTGCAATTAATGAACTCTGTACAATGTCAAGTACCCCTGTTACTAGAGATACATTATCTAGGAAATTGGTTGCTTTTGAACTTGAGGAACTTGGAGATCAGAGTGCTACTAAAACTGAAACTACATTTAAAGAATTTGCCTCTAGTAAGCAGAAGATAGACTAGAAGGATTTATATGCTAAATATTTGGAAGACGTTGAGAGAGAAGACAGGGAACTTGAAGAGTTGAAAGCCCTAATCGCTAGAAGAATCCCTAAAGGACTGACTAGAAGTAAGTATGAAGGAAAAGTTCCTTTTAAATGTTTTTCGTACAACAATATTGGTCATTTTGCTTCTAGATGTCCTCAAAGAGATGCTAGGAATCAATAAATATTTATGAGTTATAATCCTAATCTGAAATATCAGATCAGACCTAGCTTTAGAAGGAATAAGGATAAATCATGTTACTATGTTGGTGGTGATGATTTTGGTATTATTGGGTTTTTATTGCTATTAAGGATGATTCTTTAGAACCTATCATTGGTACAACTCATACTAAGGAGAAGGCTCTAGCTACTAAAATTGAAGAGAAGGATGAATGGGTTATAGACAGTGGTTTCTCACATCATATGACTGGTGACAAGAGGAAATGTATGACTCTACAAGAATTTGATGGTGGACTAGTTAGATTTGGAGACAACAAGGGATGCAAGATCAAAGGCAAAGGAACTATATCCTTGGATGGTAAGACTAATACTAACAATGTTTATTATGTTGAAGGATTGAAGCATAATATTTTGAGTTTAGGTCAGATGGCGGATAGAGGATTTCATTTACAATTCAAAGATAGAAAGTGCAAGATTATCAATAGATCTAGATTGGAAATTGCCTCCAGAACTTAGACAAAGGAAATATCTTTCATTTGAACTTCTGTGAGAAGGCTTTCTTGATTGCTCAGATTGATGAAAGTTGGCTATGGCATAAGAGGATGTGTCATGTAATTTTGATTGCATAGTGAAGATCAGTTCCACATAGGTTGCCAGAGATTTGCCCATGATTATTAAGCCTCATAATCTAGTATGTAGAGAATGTCAAAATGGTAAGCAAGTTAGAACATCTTTTAGAAGAATACATGATAGATCTAATGAAATTCTTGATCTTATTCATACTGATCTATGTGGATTGGAAAGGACTAAAAGTTTTCAAGGTGATAGATACTTTATGTTACTTATTGATGATTATTCTAAAATGATGTGGGTTGCAGTTTTGAATCCCTTGAGAAATTCAAAATTTTCAAAGCTATTGTTGATATAGAAACATGATTGAAGATAAAATGTTTAAGGTTAGATCAAGGCAGTGAATTTACATCCAGTGAGTTTTAAAACTTTTGTGAGAAGTATGGAATCAGAAGACAATTTTTTGCACCTAGAACCCTACAACAGAATGGAATAGTGGAAAGGAAGAACATAACTATCTTAGATGCTACAAGGTCAATGATGATGGAAGCTAAATTTCCTAATATCTATTGGAGAGAAGTTATCAATAATGTAGTATACACTTTCAACAGAGTAAATGTAAAAGGTGATACCGGTAAGACTCCTTATGAATTATAGTTTGATCATACTCCTGTTGTCAAATATTTCAAAAATTTTGGAAGTAAATGCCATATTAGAAAAGATGATGCATTAGGGAAATTTGATCCTAGATGTGATGAAGGAATATTTTTGGGTTACTCTACTAGGAGTAAAGCATATAGATGTTATAATAAAATATTTAATAGGATAATGGAAAGCATAAATGTCAAGGTGGATGAGCAAGGTAATAATCAGATCAGATCATATGACTATGGACTAGTAGATGAATTTGTCAAATTAGAACTGGTAGTGCAAGAATCATTTCAGAGCATTGATCCAGTTGCTCCTGTAACATCAGAAAATTTCATTGTGACTATTGATGAACAAAAAGATTTAGAAAGTCAAGATAATCCAAAGCCTCCTAGGTATGTGAAGCTAAATCATTCTGAAGATCATATTATTGGAGATAAGAGGAAAGGTGTGATGACAAGAAGAAGGTTAGTTGTTGAAGAGGTATGTTTAATTTCTAAAATAGAACAAGAATCTTTTATTGAAGCAAATAAAGATGAGAATTGGATGAAATCTATGGAAGAGGAATTGAATCACATAGAAAAGAATAAAATATGGGAATTGGTTCCTAGGCCTAAAGATAAAAATATTATTGGAACTAAATGGGTTTTTCAGGAATAAATTGAATGAGGAAAGTTAGGTTGTAAGAAAAAAGGCTAGATTGGTTTGCAAAGGATATTCACAAGAAGGGGTTGATTATGATGAGGCTTATGCTCTAGTTGCAAGAATTGAAGCAATAAGACTATTTCTTGCTTATGTTGCACACAAGAACTACAAGGTATATCAGATGGATGTTAAATGTGCATTTCTAAATGGAGATCTTGAGGAGGAAATCTACATTGAGAAGCCTAATGGATTTTCTTTATCAGAGGACAAGGACATGGTATGAAGATTAAAGAAAGTGTTATATGGACTCAAACAAGCCCCTAGAGGATGGTATGCTAGATTAGATAAATATCTTTCAAAGCTTGGTTTTAGAAAAGGTAATGCTGATAGTAACTTATATTATAAGATTGAGCATGATGACATATTAATCATTGAATCCTTTGTTGATGATATCATTTTTGGAGGAGAAGAAAGTTTATGCATGAAATTCACTGATGCTATGAAGAATGAATTTGAAATGTCTATGATTGGAGAGATGAAATTTTTCTTAGGTTTATAGATTACTCAGACTGATAAAGGTATTTTTATTTGTCAAACTAAGTATGTGAAGGAATTGTTGAAGAAATTTGGTCTTGAAAAATTAAAACTTGTTGGTACTCCTATGATAATCGGTTGCAAATTGACTAAGGAAGATCAATCCCCTAGAGTGAACCCATCTAGATACAAATCAATGATTGGTGGATTGTTGCACTTAACTCAGACTAGACCGGATATAATGAATTTTGTTTTCATTGCTTCTACATTTCAGTCTGATCCAAGAGGAAGTCATGATATTGTTGTTAAAAGAATATTTAGATATTTGGCAGGAACAAAAAAGCATGGGTTATGGTATCCAAAGGATGATGATTTCAGATTATGTGCCTATATAGACTCTGATTGGGAAGGTGATGTTGATGATAGGAAGAGCACTATAGGTGGTGCATTTTTTCTTGGGAATAAATTGGTCTCATGGCTTAGCAAGAAACAATCATGCACTTCATTATCTACTACTGAAGTTGAATATGTAGTTGTTGCAACTAATTGTACTTAGATTTTATGGATGAACCAAATGTTGAAAGATATAAGGGTAGGTTATGATGAGCCTATTGTTATTCATTGTGATAATACTACTGCTATTGATATGTCTAAGAATCTGGTATTTCATTCCAAGTCAAAATGCATTTCTATAAGGTATAATTTCTTGAAGGAAAAGGTTGAAGTAAAGGAAGTAAGATTGGTTTATGTGCCTATTAATGAACAGATTTTAGATATTCTAACAAAATTATTACCTAACGATACTTTTTAATATCTCAAAGATTAGTTGGGGGTCACCACCCCTTCGGTAGAGACTTAGAGATGTAGAGATGCATCAATCTGGTGAGCTTATCAGACATATATTCTAATCCGCGATGATGAGATGATTTTGCTTCTTAGGGGGAGTAGTTAGCTATTTGGTTCAGTATTTTGGTTTGGCATCAGCCCTTTTTCATTGATGTCAAAGGGGGAGATAGTACTCATTTAAAAAATTGATAATCTTAGGGGAGAGATATTTTGTTGGTTCTTGATTCTTTGCGGAGATTGTTGGCATTCCTTGGCACTTGGATGTTTTTCACATTCAGTGTTGCCATCAATGCCAAAGGGGGAGATTGTTGGAAATTGTGACTATGTGTTGTCATTGATGTCAACACTGTGCTTTGGAAGGATTTGGTTCTTTCCTGGTTGGTTGATGCTATCCCGATTGGTTCCTAGTCCCTGTTGGACTTGGTTTTGGCTGATTCTGATCCAGTATGATCAAATCCTTTGATTCAATTTTGGATGGTTATTCAAGATGGTTATATGCTTGTCATATTCAGTTGGTTCATGATTTAGTTCTCTGAAAGCTATCATTTATGTTCCCGATTGATATTCTTGGTATCGGTTGGCAATATTTGATGATTTGGTTAAGTGATTTTGGTTTGGCTTATGGAAATTATTTTTAACGTGCTAGAGGTGATTCTTGATAGTTTCCTAATTATTTGGTGGTTTTGCATTGGTTGGTGTGTTGACTTGGTGGTCCTATTTGGATCCGATTGATTATTTTGTGTTATTTCACAGGTTGGTGAAACGTGTTGGAGATTGGTCTTAGCATGATTTCTAATGGAAATAATTGTTTGGGGATTCTATTTAGGTCCATGCTATGTAATGTAAATCATAATATTGGTCTGGTGGTATTGTGTGATGTAATTTTTGTAATTATGGGTTTATGGGCTTAGGGTTTAGCCGACCTTGTTATCAAGGTTGATGATCTGTATTTATAGGTGACTTATTCATTTCATTTTGGTATCGATATGGTTATGTTTGCATTATCAGAGAAAGGTTTTTCTGCAAACAAGATTAGATCATTCAGCAAAGGTTGTGAAGGATTTGGTATTGCAGGGTAGACATTTGTGCTTAACCAAAACTATATCAAGCATTAAGAGATGCTACTTTCACAGTTCATTTTCTCTGGATTGTAGTCTGATGTTTATGTAAGTCAATGAGACTTATTTTTATGATGAGAAATGAGCTCTAGGCAGTTGGCCTAATTGCAAGTGCAATCCCCATTGTAATTATTTCACATACTGCTATAGAAGTATTATATGATTGTGGGTAAGGTTTTCCACCGTGGTTTTTCCCTTTACCAAGTTTTCCACGTCAAAATATTAGTGTTGTGTGTACTATGATTTTATGTTCTATCTTTCACTGTGTTGTTCTTATCTTTCTCCAATAAAAGGTTTATAATTTTCTTTAATTTTTATACTTGTGAAAAAATGATTCACCCCCTCCTTCTCAGTTTTCCTCAGGTATCAGAACATTCTAACAGTTTGTTGGTCAAACAAGAAATAGTTTGCAATTTCTCTTTAAATGATAGAAGCTAAGTATCAAGGGATGGTTAATGCCACCACTAAGGCTATTTGTCTTCAAAATATTATCACTAAGTTTAAAATTCTATTTAGAAAGGCTACAATTACCCTTTTTGATAATCAAAGTGTAGATATCAAGGAATCTAGTTCATCATTAAAGCATGCAACACATTAAGATACACATGCACTACATTCAAGAACTAATTTAGGAAGGAATAATTAATCATAAGTATTGTTTTACATTAGAGTAGACTATGGAAATCATCATCAAACCCTTTATAGAAATCAAGTTTCTTTATTTGTAAGCTTTGTTAAGGGTGTGACATGTATCTACTTCAAGAGAAGTAGTTTATTATTTCATTTTCTCTCTCTCTACTTTGGAGGGGTATTTCTCTCTTTGTTAAGGGGGTGTTCGAACCCCCCCCCCCCCACCCAACAAAAAATAAAAATAAAAAATTGAGTAATCATAAATTTCAAGCCTACATTTTACTTGTTCCCATTCTAAAATATTAGCCACCTGTGAAAATCCTTTGCGCCTCAAACTTTCCCATTGTCATGACTCATAAAATCCCTATTTTTCCTTCTTTGATTGTAATCATCCAATTGCATTGGGTAAATAGTCCACCACCATAAGTTACTACATTATTGCAAGAATCATATTCCATAGTTGCAAGGATGCTATGGGACAACAACAAGAAAAAGAAGTGTTAATATAACACCTCTTAGTACCACAAAGTTAAGCTTCAAGAATAGTCAAAGGGTTGTGCGAAGGGGATAACAATAAAAGGTGTTAAATCATTTCACCGCCATCTAACAAGGCATTTTTTGTGGCTAGGTAAATTGTGGGTGGTATAGTGATAAGAACATAATAATCATCGCGCTACCACATATCTAATGTCATAACCCTTTGGGTGGACCATAGGATGGTGATAAAGGAATAAAGTGACACCATGGTCTCTCAAAAATAATATATTAAAAATTTATGAGCTTTGCAGTAGAGTGATAACACAATAAATTACCACTATACCACAAGGCATTGGTATCTAGGTGAAATCAACATTGTGAGAAGGTGACAAGAATAAACTTCTAATACTACATTACCGCAAAGGGAACAAGTGCAACATTATAGATGAGTTTTTTGGAAAGGGTGGTAGAAGTAAATTAGCATGCATGAATTAAATGTTGAGGTGACAATCACAGACCCTCATTAACTCCCACTTGAAAATTTCATTCTACACTCAAAGTAATTAATGATTTGAGCTCTGCGATGGCAAAGAGAGATAAAGGAGCAACTACACATTTGACAATTACTATAATCCTCAAAATTTTATGAATTGTAAATTTTTTGAAGATATCCAGCTAAGTTTAAGCTATAAATAGAATAACAATAATACCTAAAATGGGGGAGATCTCAAAACAAAAGGGAGAGTCATCTAACCCTACTGAGAAGAAAATACCCCTTTAGAAATCCCTTTTGGATGCTTTAACATAGTCAAAGGATACTGGGTCGAGGAAGGTTTTTAAGGATAGTATGCAAGGGTGTAGAGATTATGTGATTCCCATAGTTGGTAGAGATTTGTTTTGGTATTTTTACAATAATCAGGATGGAAAGCTTTTAGTGTCGAACCCTTGGACTCTAGATTTGGACAAATTGATAGTACCCAATATATTTGTTGATGTTGAGCTAATTCAAGTGTTATCTGAAAACTATCACCATATCACTAGAACAATAAGGATGTCAAGTGGAAACCATCTGCTAGTAGTAACTAGGTTAGCCATTATAGACTACTTTATGTTAAATAAGCAGGCCATTATCAAAATTGAGTTACAAAAGTTTGAGCAAGATTATAATAGGTTGAGGAAAACTTATAGGAGAGATGAACAACTGCTATGTTGCAAAAGGGGTTTTAATAATTGTATTGTGGTGATTGTGTCAAATGAGCCTTTTCCTATTGATGAGTTCCAAGTTTAATTTTTGAGAACACATTTTTCTTTATGCCAAATATTGGGTGAGGATGCTAAAGACAAGATACCAATTGCCATGATGTACATGGCTATGAGGATCCAAAATTTAGAGTTGAACTCAGAGTTTGATTTTTCTTTGGAACTTAAGAGTAGGATCCATGTGCAGTTTGTGGCCTTAAAAGAGAAAAAGGCACCTTGTAATTTTCACCATTACTCTTTTCTATCTCATTTAATATTATATCAAACTAGAAAAGTATTACAAGACAAGTTAAAGTTGGAAATTATTGACAAGATGGGAAACAAGGTACTAGTATATTTGTGGTACTACTTGTGGGATAAGAAATGTCCCAACAATGATTACAAAACCTTCCATTGTGTTTTTGTTGTGTCAATTTTGCGTTCTTTCAATCAATAAGTGAATAGACTATCACCACAGGTAATGGAGATGATAAGACCCTTAACTAAGAAGCCACAAGTAGGGCACACTCTGTAATGGTGAAAAATGAGATTGGGTATTTTAAGACCTAACCCCACTTTCAACCATACATTGAAATATGAAAGAGCTTGAGGAGATGATTCACTTTGACTACTACTTGTGAAAGAGAGTCAATGAATATCTTTAGGGTTTCTATTCCTTTGTTGCTATGAAAGGGAAGTGAGCTAAATGTGCAATAATGACAAACTAATCTAGAAAGATGAATTAAAGAAACTACTTTAACTGTAATAATAGAAATGTACATAACTAAAAATGAGATATAGAGTGTAGATCTGGAAAGAGGATTTAGATGTGTACCTATCACTAGAAATTAGAGATAACTGAGCTGGACTAGGGCACTGCATCATGGTCCCTATCACTGTGCCAAGCTGAAATCTGCAAATTTGAGATCTTGCATTAATGAAATGCCACAAGAAATAGGAAAACACAAAGGACCAGGGTACCATGCCTTGGTCCCTAAAGACTGAGGATTATTTATGCCTTTGAATCTGCACCTATGTGCTCTATTGATTCTAAAGATTGTGCATCCGCTGAATTTCTGTACCTATACCTATAATTTGAAAATTGGTGTTTGGGTAGCCATATAGGGTTTTACCTTAGTCAAACCCCTTGTTTTGGTAATTTCCACTTCCACAAATAGACAATATAAAGTTAAAAAAGTGTCTATGTTAGAACCTTGTGTGTATGCAAGATCCTAAATGTAAATCTAGAGTTCTACCCTACACTTGGAGAGTAAACCCTAAATGAATGTAAATGTAAATGCAAATGCTCCAAATCATAAATGCAATAGTGGATCTAAAGCATTAATTTAAATTTGAAACAAGTGTTTTGAAACTCACATTGAGACATGAAAATAACATCAACCATGCCAAACCCTAAAGGAGAGGTACAAGCTAATCAACAGTCGGTGATATCCTATTATTCTTCAATATCTCCAAAGCTTCAATTGATGATAAAAATGGTTGATGAAGACTTGATAAATACTTAATTTATTGATTGAAGACTCTGCATAACCTACAATTTCACTTCATAAGAGGCTCCTTCAATTTCTTCTAGATGGATCTTTCAAATGACGAAAGGAAAGGCTACATGTATGAAACCCTAGTATTTTTTTTTATCATAGGCTGACCTAAAAATGATATTTTTTTGCACCAAATTAGTTTTGAACATTATAATACTATCAAAACATGATCCTAAAATTTGGGGAGAAAAAGTAGGGATCGATATGATTCACATCGTTCTAACCAATCTTTTTCCAAATTTTTTAGGGATGTGGGGTATTGTGATTATAAGGTTATTCCTAGGAGGATGCGACAACTTGAGATGTTTTGATATGTGAAATTGAGCCTTGAAGGTCAAAATTGGATATAATTAGGGCTTTGATGAATTAACTACTTGAAAGAATAAAATAAAAAGGGGCGCACTTAGGATTAAGGGCCAAATTTTATGATGTGAAGGGATAAAATAAGACTTTAGATATAATGAAATTAATTAGTTAAATGCATAAAGGATATTTAAAATGTAACATGAAAACACACTAAGGCAGATGCTAACCTAAGCATAGAATTGTACCACCCAATTAAGGGTGTACAATTTATAATGCTACACACTCATACTTTTGGTGACTAGCTCTACATTCCTAATCATACTTTGATCTAAGTATATGGATGCCCATAGGACCCCCACCAATTGCCAGTGTTTGTTTCTGATAGGATTGCCTTCTTGGAATTCATGTGGAAAATGATGTGGATGGAGAAGGAGGTCATGGAGAGAATGAAGAAGGGGACCTTTTTAGCCCATGTGGATATATGTGCAGGACTCTCCATTGGATCTGATGTACTTGAATAGCTCCAAGGTTACCTAAAAACAAATTATTCTTTAAAACTTGGCAAGGAGAGATTGTGTGACCCTAAGTGTCACATTAATCATGTGAAAAGAAAAGTGCTAACTAGCCAAGGTGTCTCCCATGAAGTGCAATTAGATGAAGATGTTATTAAAAATTGTGTAGCTTTTGATGAAATTTTCTAGAGGAAGAGGAAATGGAATATTTTGGTGGAATTAGAAAAAGAAAGAATAAAGGACCCAAGCTTCTCATGGTTCTATTTTGAGGAACCAAACATTCTTAAAAGAATTGAGTTGTATATAAACAAATTTGAAAAGATATATCAAAAATCTATTGGTGATGATACCTCACCCAAAAAGGTAAAATTACCTATGAGAAATCCCAAAGGGGTTGTAATTGCAAATGTTTCAGATATTGTTTCTATTCAAGAATCTACACCTAGCCCACCTCCACCAAAAATGCAGAAAAGAGATGAGCTAGTGTCCTTAGTATCATATGATGACACTAAGGGAGCAGGAGACACACATGAAGTAGAAAGTGCTTTAATAACTTTGAAAGAAGGAGAGGAGGTTGATCAACCGCAAGGATCACCCCTAGGTATGAGGAGGTAACACATGGATACAAGGCTTAGGATGAGGGAGGTGTGTTACAAGAAGACCAAGAAGATGAAAGATGGGCTATTTCTTTGAATTTATTGAAGATGAATTTATAAAAACTCCTAAATTCAAATATTTTTGGATTAAAATGAAGACTAAGGAGTTTGAAGAAAAGAAACAAATGAATATGATGGGTGCAAATGAATCTCAATAGTGCAAGCAAAGGGGGGAAATTTGAAATCTGGAAATGGAGGGAATAGCGAGGCTGGATCCTCTGGTTCTAATGCCTTTGCAGGTCAAGGACAAGCGATGGATGATGAGGATGAGAGACTGGATAGGGACCCACAGCAACGGGACCCTCCTCCTGATAGCAAAAAGATGATAGTTTCCCCAAAATCAAGTCCCGAGGATGTGGAAGTTGACTCAGAAAAGATCAAGGAGGTGCAAGCCCTCAAACCCTAGAGTTGTCTTTTTGCAAGGAAAGTAATTGGAAAACTGATTGGTAAATCATCCTTTCCCTTTGTGAAAGACATATCTGATAGAAAAATGGGTAAAATTTCTATTGAGGTTCCAGATTTGGTTATTGATCATAGCATTTCTTTAATGGATTTCTCTCTAGTAGGGAAGTTTGTTGGACCACAACCCAATATTGAGGATGTTAGGTCTTTTGTAAAGAGAAAATGGAGAATGAAAGGCCAGGTTGATGTCTCTGCCCTATCCAAAGGTCTTTTTGTTTTCTCCTTCTCTTGTGGGGAAGATATGGAAGCAACATTAAGCTATGGTCCTTGGATGTATGGTAAATCCTCTTTATCTATGAGAAAATGGTCTCCTAACATGGAACTCAATGACTATTTCTTTGAATCTACTCTGGTCTGGGTAAGGCTGCCAGGCTTGCCGATGGAATTTTGGGTTGAAGATGTTTTCTCAAGAATTGCTAACTCCTTTGGGGAGCTTGTTACGATAGATCCAATGACTGCAACTCGTAAAAGACTAGTTTATGTGCACATCTATGTCAATATTACACAGAAAATGGATCTTCCTAGTTCTATTGATATAAGTTCCAAACTTGGATTATGGGAATAGACAATAGAGTTCAAATCACTTCCCTTTGTGTGCTTTTCTTGCAAAAAAGTTGGTCACTAGGTTAAGGCCTGCCCTAGCAACCCTAAAAAACCTATGACGGTTAACACCCACAAATAGGTTTGGAAAGAAATAATAATAATAAGGAAGGTAACAAAGTGGAAGGAAGAAGTGGAAGTCTTGGTAATATAATAGAACTATCAGAAGGAGATAGAAATGACCCTCCTAAGAACCCCCCTTTGAAGGAAGATAAAAAGAATGAAATCAGGGAGTTTGAGATCAAAACAATCAATACTTTTGAGGCTCTACAGATTCAAGGGGAGGAGAATGCTATCAGTGAAGACACACTTGAAGATGGTGAGATTGAGAATATCACTAACTCTCATCATGAGGCCCCTCAAGTTTCTATAACAAAAAGAGATGAACAATGCCTAAATGAATTTGAAGGACATGAAATTAAACTTGGAAGGACTAACAAGTTTGGATCGCCTAAGGTTAATCTAAATGCTTCATTCCAGAATATTGGAGCTGATACGCCCACATCATCCCTGAAATGAGGAGAATTGTGGAGTAATATGCAAGATGGGCCCAGAGAGGAGCAAGAGGAAGAAATAATAGGGAATGGAGAAAAGAAAAAAAACAAGACGGCAGGAGGCCTTAATGGGGTGAAAACTAGGACCAGGTCCAAGCCTGATATTGGTGCTTCAAAATCTCCATCGAGACATAAAAATATGAATGGTACAGGGACCAGGAGAGAAAGAAAAACATAGTTGATGGAAGGTAGTGAACTATACAGGAATCTTGTAGGATTCTTGCCCCCAGGTTTCCAAATGAAGGTATATCATGGAATATCAGAGGCCTAAATGGTCTCAATAAACAGGATATATTAAGGAAGCTCATTTGAGACCAAAAACTGGATATTATCCTTGTCCAGGAAACCAAAATGAGTAAGGAGAAAGTGGAGAATTTAAACTTATTAAAAAATGGAGGGGTATGTGGTAGAAGTTCAAATGAGGCATCGGGTGGGGTGGCTATATTCTAGAAAAAGAAAACTATCTCAAGAGAAATGATTGATGAAGATGGTAACATAATATCCATGAAAGTTAAAAGCATCTATGAAGGAAAGGAATGTGTGGTTACCAATATCTATGCCCCTAATTCCAAATCTGCTAGAAGCAAATTTTGGGATAAAATCCAACAAAAAAGAAGATCTTTCTCTAAGAACAGTTGGGTTGTGATGGGAGACTTCAATACTCCTCTGCAAAGCACTGATAAATTTGGAGGAACTCAAGCTCAACCGGATAGTAGATCTGAATTGATGGAATTTATCAATGTCAATTCTCTTATTGATATGGACCTTAATGGAGCTTCTTACACCTGGTCTAACCACAGGGATGGTGAAGACCTCATTCAGGTAAGACTTGACAGATCCCTTGTTACTAATGATTGGATTCTTTCTCATAGATGCTCCCTGTCTGTTATCAATAGAATTGGTTTGAATCATTATCCCATTACTTTTGTTGCTAAGATCATTAAGAATAATCAGAGCTTCCCTTTTTGGTTTGAGAAAATGTGGATTTCTCACCCCTATCTTGAAAAATCTATTGCCAACTGGTGGAATATTGATGTGAATGGAACTGCCATGTATAAAGTTGCTAAAAAACTTAGAAACATCAAATTCAACATTAATATATGGAACAAGAAGGTCTTTGGTGACATTTTTGACTCAAAGAAAAAGATGAAGGAGGATCTAGAACAAATCCAAAATTCTATACAGAAAGATGGCTATAAAAAGTATCCCAAAGCTATGGAAGATGATGTTTTAGTCAAACTTCGCAACATCATTTCTAGGGAGGAAATCTATTGGAGGCAGAGATATAGGGTGATTTGGTTGGAGGCTAGGGACAAAAACACTAAATTTTTCCACATGACTTCTTTAAAACATAAAGCTGCGAACAGAATTTCCAGATTAATTTTTGAGGACAAAATTCTTCTTAATGAGGATGAGATTAGGGATGAAGCTATTAATTTTTTCTCTCAACTCTTGACTAGGAACAAGGATATTGATTATACCCAACAACAAGATTTGGTTAATATTATTCCCAAAATCATTAATCCTAATCAGAATAAGGCCCTTTCTGCTATCCCTTTTGTTGGGGAAATTAAAAAAGTTGTCTTGTCTTTTCAAGGGGATAAAGCTCCAGGTCCTGATGGCTTCCCTATGTTTTTCTTCCAGGAATTCTAGCATATTGTGGGAGAAGACACGGTCAATGTGGTAAAAGAATTTTTTGTCTCTAAAAGAATCCTTAAGGAATTCAACTCCACTTTTATTGCCTTGATTCCTAAGGTTGTTGGGGCGGATTCATTGGGAAAATTTAGGCCAATAAGTCTATGTAATTCTTTCTATAAGATTATATCTAAAGTTTTGACTACTAGACTTTTGGTTGTCCTCCCCTTCATTATCTCTGAGGAGTAGAAATGTTTTGTTCCTAGCAGGCAGATTTTGGACTCTATCATTCTTGTGCATGAGAATATTCACTCCCTCAATGCTACTAACAAAGAAGGATTTTTGATAAAGTTGGATCTGGCAAAATCTTATGATAGAGTGGATTGACAAGCTCTTTTCAGAATCATGGAGGCTTTTGGATTTGATGAGAAGATAATCAAAGTTATCAGAGAGTTGATCTCTACTCCTATGTTTTCAATTCTCATTAATGGATCTCCTACTAAATTCTTTAAATTGTCAAGGGGGCTCAGACAAGGATATCCCATATCTCCTATTATTTTCACCATCTTGGCAGAGAGCATGAGCAGACTGGTCCAAAAATTGAAAGTGAATAAAATCATCAAAGGCCTTCAACCTTCCTGTGCTAATGTCTTTTGTTCTCATCAACATTTTGTTGATGATACTATCTGTAGACATCTAAAAATGGTCAACGCTTGTGGAATCGTACTTTAACATTTGCGCATTGCCTCATTTTAGGTTTTTGCGTCGCATTAACATTTCTCCTATGATTCGCACTTGATCTTTATCATTTGCGAGCATCGAGTCATTCTTCTGTATTCTTCATTCATCTCACTCTCAAATTTGGTCTTGTCGACAACACTATTCAGTCATGATTTTGGTCGATCTTTGTCCTTGTCAATCTTGTCATATTGCGATCGATTTGTCATCGATCCTTGTCCTTTTCAATCATGTCAATTTGGTCAATTTGTCATTGATTTTTGTCAACCAATCTCAATCAAATCATTTATCAATCAAATCATTTATTAATTCAAAATCATGATTGAATCGATATTAACTATCCTTTGTCAAGGCCTAATTGTCATCCTTGCATTTCTTCTAAGGTTTTGTGATTTAATCATTTAACCTTGTTTGTCATTTCTTCCTCTAGGATTAATAAATTATTTATTTATCCTAAGTCTTCTCATTACAATTAAATATTCATTTAATTGACTAATTATTCCTCTTTGTGAATGAATTAATTAATAAATGAAAAAATTATTGATTAATTCACTAATTTCTAATTTCCATCAATTTCCTAATTTCTAATTTCATTATTTCCTAATCCTTAATTTCCACCTATTTTCTAATTTCCTAATTTTAATTTCCACCTAATTAACTTGTCTCTAGTTCTCCCTATTTTTGTGCTTCATGTGTCATACTCTTGACATAGCAAGATGTCATAAGGTCCTAGTTCTCTAGCCATTGCATTGGAAATATGTCATAATTCATGACATAGAAGGTGTCATAACCTTCCTTTTCTACTCAATTGTGCCATTTTTGAACTCAATTGCCAAAATATCAATTTCATGCTAATTTGTCCTATCTCCAATTTATCTATAAATTGGATGATCTTCATCAATCAAAGCTAATCCCTATCTGACTATCGAATTTATGCTTCTAGTACTCTTGAGCTTTTCATCAATGTCAATCTTGCTTTCAATTGTATGTGCACTTGTAGGTGAGATCCACAAATCCATTTGAAGAGGAAAGAAGAACAATGGAGCCGCATGGAAGAAGCATCCAAATTGTCATCTGGTTTGCATGATCTTTGCTTTTGAATGCTTTGTTTTTATGTCTCTATTGAGTGTGCTTAGGATTAGATCATTGCAATGTGTATTTGTGATTGAGCTAATAATGAATAATATGTCTTTTTATATATTGCTTTGATGATTCCTAATTCTGATGCTACACTATCCTTATGGGATATTCGTCTGTTGGGGAGGTTGATGCCTTTAAAAATACTCTTAATTCTTATGCTTTGGCTACTAGCCAGCAAGTCAATTGGGACAAATTGGCTATATATTTCATGAACACTCCGGTCACAAGACAATAGAGAATTGCTAAAATTATTGGTTGCAAGGTGGACATGCTCCCTTCCACCTACCTAGGTCTCCCCTTGGGTTTAGTTCCCCCAAACTCCTTCTGGAATATGCTTATTGACAAACTCAACAAAAAACTTGCTAGATGGAAAGGATCCATTTTATCTCAGGCTAGGAAGTTGCGGCTTCTTCAAGCTACTCTCCAGAATCTCCCTCTTTATGCTCTTAGTTTATTTGGTATCCCGGTTAAATTTGTTGAAGCATTAGAAAGAATCTAGAAGAGATTTCTATGGTCAGGAGTTGAAGAAAAAAAGAGGATATCCTTGGTTTCTTGGGACAAAGTGTGTAAACCAAAGAGCAAAGGAGGGCTTGGGATTAAAGCTCTAAAAACTTTTAATAAAGCTCTCCTTGCAAAACAAATATGGAGAGCTTATGACATCAAGAAAGATTAGAACTGAATCTGGTTTGACAAATATATTTAGAATCAACCTCTCCAAGATTTCCTTAACTCTAAAGACATCCCTGTTGGATCCTTCATTTGGAATAGTATTATCAAATCCATTAAAGTGGCCAAAGCTGAAGCTGGATGGGTCCTTGGAAAAGGTGACAAAATAAGGTTTTGGGAGGATCCTTGGATGAATAATGAACCTCTCTTTGATCAAGGCAATAGTCAACTTATTGAGGAATGTAAAAGGAGGTTTGGACCTATGGTGTGTGACTACTGGAAGGAGAACAAATCGGTTAGGCTTGATGTTATACATGCTGGATTTTCCCTGCTCCAGCAGGAGCTGCTATCTTTTTCTATTAACAAAGACTATGATGATGTTTTTATTTGGAAAAGTAATCCTAGAGGTGACTTTACGGTTGCTTCTGCCTACAAAAACACTTTCACTCAAACTATTAACCCCATTTGGGGTAAAGTTTGGAACAGAATTCTGATCCCTAAAGTCAATATGTTCCTTTGGCTTGCTACTCACAATAGGATCTTAACTATTGATAATTTGGTCCAAAGAGGTTTCATGTTCCTTAACAGGTGTGAGCTATGCTAGAAAGAGGAAGAAACAGTTGATCATCTATTTTTCCATTGTTCTTTTACTTGGGAAATTCAGAGTAAGTTTTGGGAGAAATGGAAAGTTGATTGGGTCATGAACAAGAGTCTCAAGGAAATTATCAAGCAATGGACATTCCCCACCAATTGTCCTCTAATAAAGAACCTTTGGTCCCTGATCCTCCCCATGACTTGCTGGGGAATTTGGAAAGAGAGAAATAACAGAATATTTAGGGAAGCAAAGTGCACCTCTCAGGTGGTCTTTGAAAAAATTTGCAGGGCTATAAAACAAAACATAAATATTCCTCATAGGAACAATAAACAATGGCTTGTTACCGATATCAATGAAATTGAAAAAGGGATCCTTACTAAATGGAACTTAATACACAAAGTTCATAGATCTAACAATAAGAATAGGAGAGATAATATTGTTGGCACTTTCTTGATCATGATTGGATAAAGGTGAATTTCGATGGGGTGGCTAAAGGCAACCCTGGGAAGTCTGGTGGTGGAGTCATCAAAAATGATCAAGGTGTTTGTATTGCTTCTATTGCTTCTCCTTTTGGGGTCCAAAATAATCATGTGGTTGAAGCTCTAGCCATGCTAAAAATCCTCTAGCTTGCTCAGGGATTCAAATTTTAAAAAAATTGGCTGGAAGGGGACTCCCTAAATATCATCCAGGCCCTCAAAGGTACTAGTTCTGTCTCTTGGAATGTTACTAACTTACTTGAAAGTGCTAAAAAATTATTAAATGACTATGTTAGTATTATCATAACTCACACTCTAAGAGAAGGCGATAAGGTTGCGGACCTTTTAGCTAATGAAGGGGTCAATTTAGAGGTGGAGGTTAAATATATCAGAGAGACCCATTGTAAAAGGGATGTTACAGAGCAATTAATTTTTTATCGCATCAATGGATCAAGTTAAAATCATGATTACCTTTTGGGGTTCAGATTTCAATGACAGAGTTTGGGGGTAGATGAACTATTAGTTAATGATTGCTTTTAGGCATCATTTCTATGATCAAATGTGTGAGGGGGGTTATAATAATAAATGTTGGTTTTGTGCGGCCATTAACATTAGTGTTAAAACTACGAAAGAGACACTGCTCTGTTATTTCAGAATTTTACACAAGAACTTGGGGTTATACCTATGGATTGTGAGATACATCTTTGGGTACTTCGACTTGCTATTCAAAATGGGTGGTAACTTAAACAGGAATGAGCCCCCCGGCTACGAAAACTGGAAGAGTGAATGAAAAGTATGGAGAAGGCTTCATAGATATGGGTTTACTGACTATATGGAAAAGCTACATGGAAGTAGAAATTCAGTGTCACATGGCTTTACTAGAGGATGGAGCAACAACAGAGTCACATTGTTCAGGGAGATATGGAAAACTGATGAGGATCTGGTGGCGGAGGTCAAGGGTCTTCAGAAGGAGGGCACTAAATTCTATAGAGACCGAAAGTATGTTGTTGAAGCACTCAAAAACTTCCCGAAATCGGAGGAGGAGAAGGCCAAGCTTGTCAAGAAAGACAACATCTCCTACTACCTTCCACAGTAGGTAAAGTCATTTTGGCAAAAAATTTTAAGGTTTTTGATGGAGTTTCTCACTATGGATGGTAGATTCACTAAAATCTATAACTATCATTTTTCTATTCTTAATCACTTTTGACATGGGGTTAAAATCTCTCTGCCTTTTTACTTAGCATCTTCTCTGAATGAGAGTCTGGCTGATGATGCTAAAAAGCCTAAATCTTACTCCATAGCCCATCAAGGGCTCATCTTGCTCATTTATGAATACCTGAAGGAAAAATTTAGGGCTAGAAAGGATGATCACTTGGTTACTAATGCACATATTTCTAAGAGCTATAAAGATTCTGAGTCGGATGAGGATCAGTCTAATGCCCCTGCCCATAAAAAATGGAGAGTTGATACAGATAATGTGGAAACGGAGGTGCATTGTGATTTGGAGGAGGACAAGGGGAAGGATACTGAGACAAAAATGGAGAGTGAGAAGGATGAGAACGTTGGTGAAGAGGAAGAAGGGAAAAAAGATGTTAACTTGAAAAACCTTATTCTAACCCTATGGGCTCAGACAACAAGAATGTTGCCTTGAATTCTAAGGAGGAAGACAACCCTAATTCTGAGGGCACTGAGCAGGGTAGAGATTCCATGAATACTATTTTGAATACTGCCCGTAATTGTACTCTGGTATCCTTTAACTTCCAGAAATGGGTTATTGACAACATTACTAACATTCAAAGCAAATAGACAGACCTGGAAAATAAGATAAACAATTTGATTAAGGAAAGAAATTCGGGGAAAAAGAATGAGGAGACAGAAACCAGTGAAGCCAAGGAGGAAATTGAGATGGAGGAGTGGCTGGAAAAAGACCTGATAAAAGGGGATTTGAAACATCTGGAGGATGTTATCAGAATTGTAAAAGAACAGGCTGAGGAGGATAAAGGCAATATCAATACTCAGGTTGCTCAAACTAAGAAGGCTCTGAAAAGCTTCATGAACCACAGTCTTGAGGTCCTAAGAGTTTTGTCACATAATATGAATGCTTTGGTGGATCACTTAGAGAGGAAAAATCAAGATAAGAATCTGGTAATCATTGAAGATGTACCGACCTCCAGCTCCACCCATCAAATTTCTATGCGAAGGACTAGGTAGACCACCACTGTGATGGAGACCAATACGAAAGACATCCAGCTGAAATAGGAGAGCAATGATCTGAGAGAAGCTGCTAAGGTGATGATGCTTTTGGTTCAGAACGCTGAGGAGTCTATAAAAGTGTTCAATTGATATGTAATGCTGGGTTTTGGATACCAATTTCTTGTTGGCTCCTTGTTGTCTTTTTGTCCTAGCTATTGGTTTTTGTGCTGGTCTTTTGTAGCTGTATTGTCTTGTTTCTTTCATGCTCATCTCTCATAATGTAAGTGGGTTTCGGGTCCCTTAAAACCTATTTTTTCTTAATCAAAAACATGATGAGATTGTAAGGAAGGATTTTAAATATTTGAGATTTGATGAGATAAATGTCACCCTTGAAGAAGCTAGAGAAACTGGTATGAATGAAGAAATAAATATTATAAATGAAAAAATATTAAAATGAAGGATCAGCTAAAGGGTAGAGAAGCAAGTAACATCAAGGCACTTTTCCTTTATATTCACGCACCACTAAAACCAATTGACAAAAGTATTGACACTAAAAAATGAGTTGAAGAAAAACAAAAGTATGAAAAGGAACTTAGAGAGCTCAATAAATTAAATGAAGAAAGCCAATAGAGGATGTCACAACAAACTCTTTGTATGTTTGAAAGGATATTAACACATAGAGTGAAGTATATCATGGATAAGATAGAACATTTGTACAAAGGATATGACTCATTGTTGAAAGCACTGAAAGTATCCAAGGAGCTTAAGCCTATATTGGAGCCAATATCCAAAAGGTGGCAACTAGTGCACCATACTTTGATCACATTATGTAAAGTGTTACAAATAAACCTAAGTTCTCCTCCTATTGTTAAAATGACTAGTGAAAAATTTAATCGAGGAGCTCAAATATATCTATGTATAAGAACCAAGGATAAAGGCCAAGGTTGATTCCATCCACACGTTAGAACATTAGACTATTCCTTCAATTGTGGATAAGGATAAACCCTTCAAATACCTCAATGATTGGAAAAGTGACTTCACTCAGATGGTGCCACAGATCTTCACTCATATGCAAGAGGAGAAAGATATTGATACACATAGTTTCAATGTCTTTCTAGAGTAGGTAATAACACTTGATAATGGATATATGAAGTTTGTCTCAGAAGCCTATGTCACGATGGATAAAAGATGGAAGGACCACATGACAAATGTTCCAAAGGTATAGAGGTATAAGTGGCCTAGTGACTATGATGTTTACTAGTGGAAGAGCCAATATTTGAAGCCCTTGGATGATTGATGTTGTGGAGTGCCAATTGGTAGATATGAAGTTCACTCAATTGAAAATAGAACCTTGCCAAACCCATTGGTCACAAGTTAGATTCTAGATAATGAAGATAAGGAGTTGCACTTATATCCAAAAGCTATTCTCATATGTTATTTTTTTTTGTTTCAAAGATTTTATTTTAAAATTTCAAACATTTCAAATGTTTTAATTATGCTTTTCAAAATATTTTATGTTAATTGATGAAAAGGTGTAACCTTTCATTTTGGGTGGGTAAAACTTAAAAGTCATTTTGCAATGGTCAGAAACTTGTTGCTTCTCCCATTTTGTATACAAGGGAGAAACCAAGACCATTAAAGTGTTTAGAAGAATAAATTGAGATAGAACTCAAGGCAATACATATTTGTACCTTTTTTGCAGTGGTGATAATACAAGTTGCAAGGATCCAGTTATATTCTAATTTTTTTTGTATGGTTATATTTGCTATATGTGATATGGTTGTCTCCAATTTGATTTCTTTCATGTTATTTAAATTAGTGTATCAAGGATATTTCTCATTTATCAAAGCAACTTTCCTATTTTGTGTGATTTATTTAATTGGCTTATGTAAGGTAGAATTAAAATCCATTTAATAGGTCACAGTAATCTAGAAGATTTATTTGGATTAATAAGAACCTAATAAAATCAGTTTTATGCATGTTTATGCAAGTAATCAACAATTAAGGTGCCAAACAATTTGAATTATGTTCAAGACACAGATTCATATGGTTTAGATTTCGTTGCCCTCTAGGAAAGGCGCCAATCTTAAAAGTTCTTAAGAGTTTCTTTCAACCAAATTTAAAAGTTGTGCTCTTTTTATTTTTCAGTATTAGGAGTAGAAGAAATTTTACTATTTATCTATTTATGTATCCTCATGCCAGAGTGAAATAGATCGAGGAGATAATTGAATAGTTAAAGATAATCGCACTTATAAATTGTGTGAGGATTTCAATCTGTTGTATTATCATTCAAATGAGTGAATGATTGTTGATGATAAAGGGTAAAACCACCAAGGCATAATAGATCCTAAAGAGTAAAATATATCTACCTTTGGGAGATTCTTCTTTGTTGGGCAGACAAATTGTGAATCCTGATTATAAAATTTGGGATAATCTTAGGGTTTTACAATCTATTAATTTAGGATCCAATAGGGGTTTATTCCTCTTATGGGTGATTATTCCTTGGAGGAATCTTTATGTACATGGGTACCTCATTGGTATTATTTTCACCCACCTAAGCCACACTTAAGGGGGTGTTGTAGGTTTTTTATTTTTCCTTATGTTAGTGGGTATTTCTTTTTTTATACACATATTATTTAAGCTTTCTTAAGTTTATTAGGAGTGGTTAATATGAGGGCATGTAGTGAAATACATCAACTACATGTTTCACTCTCTCCCGCATATTGGTAGTTGAGTTACACAACTCTTTTGGCTTTCTTTTCCACTTCTAACAACTGCTATTCTATTTTTACTTGAATAGGTTATGGGGTAGCTGAGTTTCTCACCCTCCTTTGGATTTATGTGCCACCTACCTTTCTTTTGTCTTCACCTAATGAGGTTAGGCCACATGTTTTGTCATTTACCAAGTAGGTAATGTGGTGTAAATAGTAACTTTGTCAAAGTAGTTATCTATTAGCATGCTTAGATATAGTCCTACTCACATTGATTAAGTATCCACTTAAGGACTTTTATCATTTTGTCTCACCTCATCTAGTTGAAAAATGTGTCCCCATTCAGTGAAAAACTTAGTGCATAAACACTTGCCACTTGCAGATACACTTGTCAAGTGATCTTACAAGTGTTTCATGTTTGGAGAGTTAGCTAGTTGTTGTATCCAACTTGTCTACCTCCTCATTCTTGCCTATATATATAAGGTTCTATATGTACATTACTTACACTCTCATTGTAAATGATGGATATTTATACTTGTGCTAATTTGGTTTTTGTTGTAGAAGGTTGTTGTGCATTGTGATTCTAGAAAATTTAGATAGGTAAAACCCTCTACCCTTTATAGGTAGTAGAAGTTAGTGGACCTCTTCGATGTATGTGCACTTATTTTTTTATATATACAATACTTTCCTCTCACCTTCACTAGTTTGGTGATAGCTTAATGAGATTATTGAGAGTATTCTCAAATTCTCATACATTGTCTCTATTGTTCTCTCATTTAAGATATTATCTCTTCTTTACTATTTTGATCTTTGATCATTTTCTAATTAGAGTTGTGTGTAATCTATGTTTGACATAATTCTTGGCTTGATTTTCAACTTCTCGTAGTGCGAGGCCCAATTTTTTATGTGCATTAGTTACTATTATTTTCACTCTTTTTGGTTAGTTCCATTATTAGAGTTGTTGGCATTATGTGAACCGGCATGAAGACATAATGATATTGTATGTTGTCATTGATGTCAATATGTGACATGATCTGAACCGGCACATGTGATAGGTAAGAAGAGAGAACCAGCATATGTATGAACCGGTATATATGCCAAAGTGAAGCGGCATACTTGTTCAAGATGAACTGGCATGTAGTTATGGGAACCGGCACATGGAAGCATTGTGTGACTACCGGTTGGTAGGTAGTTTCCACTTCAGGATTTTCGGTTGGAGTACCTCAAGCCTATGTGACTCAATCGGTGATCTTTGTGTGATGAGTTAACAGTATAATAGAAAACAGGTCATGTTACCACGTAAGCTCTATGCAAGTGAAGGATCTTGCATGAAGAAGATTATTCCTATCTACCTCAGGAATGTGTGAAGTTTGTCAAACGGTGATAACGCATGATGGGTTATCAGCCACCATGAAATCGGTGGATAATGGATGATGGAGAATGTCTTGAGATCAATTCAAGATTGTTGCATTCAATTCAGTATGATTCAATAGCTAGGATTGAACCACTTGAATTTCTTAACCTAACAGGTTTAGGATTTAGGGTTTTTGCTATTGACCTATCTATTTCCTATAAGGTCGATGTTGTGTTTCTTTCTAAGGCTGTTGGCAAACTTTGTGAGTGTGTATCCAAGGGAAGTGATATGTGATTCTTGCCAGACCAAAGGAGAGAAGAGATACCTACAAAGTGAATGTGCAAAAGGTGAAAAGGAGCCAAAATGGATCTGCATTAGCATTAAGTGTTGTTACCAGATCATTGTACTTCCTGTTGATCTTTAACCACTTCAACAGTTGTGAAATCCCTTAAGAGGGTAGCCTTAACTAGGCTTGATACAAATCCCTTAACAGGGTAGCTTTAACCGGCTTGATTCAAATCCCTTAACAAGGTAACTCGAAGTTAATGAGTTCTGGGAAGCTATAGAGCTTTGGAGATCCTTTAGCTATTGAGTTCTTAAAATCCTCTAACAATGTAACCCTAACTAGGTTTAACCCTTAACTAGGTATTATAGCCATCCCTTAACTGGGTGATCCCTAATAGGATCGGTTCCTAGCAGAACCTATTGTAATGTCTTTAACCGGATAAGGCTCCTAATAGAGCGGACTTCAAAAGAGTTCAAAAGCAACTTGTGGGTATTCATCCCCATCATGGTTTTTCCCAGTTGGGTTTCCACGTGAAAAATATGTGTGTCATGTGTAATGCTTTTATCTTAGGATGCTTTGCTATTACCTGCTGAGCATATGATGGTTTTGTGTTTTATGCCTACCTATAAAACATATTGAACTAACTGTTATGAAGATCTGATGTTTTTTTACCTATTTTATGCTTAGTGAGTAACCGATTTATGATTGTTTTAGTTATTCTGGGTGTTATCGGTTGCACTCTGTTTCAACCAGTATCCCTGTTTGCCAGTCATTTGGAGTATTTGTTGTCAAACCAGTTTTGGACTATATTTGTGTTTGTACTGATTCACCCCCCCCCTCTCAGTACTAGTTTAGTGTTAGTGGTTCATCATTGAGTTATCAATTGGTATCAGAGCACTCTAGGTCCTCTGTGTTGTAAGCTTAACCACTTGAGGTAAGGATCCTAGTCAAATGATGAAGAGGGAAGGTCCAAAGTTCAACAGGGAAAATTTTGGTATATGGAAAGATAGGATGAAGATATTCATCAGAAGCATGGGTGTTCAACACTGGATTTATGTTGAGAATGTATATGTTGTCCCTACCGGTACTCTCACCGATGACCAAAAGAGAGAGATACAAGAAAATGGGCAAGTCATGGAAGCTCTCATTAGTAGTCTATCTGACATTGAGTTTATTGATGTTTAGGACAAGGGAAATCCCAAAGAGGTATGGGACGCTCTTGAAAATATCTATGGTGGTGATGAAAATGTAAAATAGGCTAAGGAAGAAAGCCTAAGATGGAAGTTTGAAGATATGTGGATGGTTGAAGGTGAGATCATTCAACAGTATGGAATAAGAATCAAAATAATTATTGGAGAAATCAAGAGTGCAGGTGGTAAAATAGAAGATTCCACTGTGGTAAGCAAAGTCCTGAGATCCCTATTGTCGGTCTATGCAATAAGGGTTGCTTCTATTCAGGAGCTGAGATCAATAGACAAGTCTAAAGTATCCTTGGACTCCATCATAGCCAAGTTAACAGCCTATGAGCTAAATAGTTTTGATGGTAGTGTTCAAAAGATTGAATCAGCATTTAAAGCCTCTGCTGTACCATCCTATGTGGGGAAAAAGTGACACTAAGCAAACATGCTCAAATCTCACTTTCAATCACACACTTGTGGAATACGAAAGAGCCTAGAGGTATCACACAATTGGCTACTTCTTCTTGTGGAAGAGAGAGCCATGGGCTACCTATTAGGATTTCTATTCCTTTGTTGCAAATGATAGATAGAATGATGCAAGTTCAATCCCTAACCCCAAAGTACAAGTATGAACTAGTAACAAGATTGCAGGATTGAACTTAAACAATGGAAAGCTGTAAACACAAGGACCAGACAAAAATGTAGATGCATACCCGGAGTTAAAATCTGAGTGAAAATGTTCAGGACAAGGGCGCGGGTGCCACTGTCCTGATACTGCCCTGAAAACTGCTCCTGAAACTGTTGTTTTACACCCTGGAAAGTTGTCGGAAATGTTGGAAATTGTTGTCTGTCAGAAGGACCAGAGCACCCAGCGCCCCTATCCCAAGGACCAGGGCACCCAGTGCCCCTGTCCTGGAAGGACCAGGGCACCCCACGCCCCTGTCCTGGTGTTTTACTCTGAAATTTGGTGTGGAGTGTTGTCTCAGCCTACTTTTCCCAGATCTGCAACTTGCGGCATCGTCCGAATCCCGAAACCTACACTTATATCTGAAAAGGGTATGCTGGGCAGCTATATAGGGTTTTGCCTTCATCAAAGCCCCACTTTGGTGATTTCCACCTCCATGAATAGCCAAGTTGTATTGTAAAAGTAATGTGTGTGCAGACCTTGTGTGTGTGCAAGATCCTAAAATGCAAGTAAGCAAACTAGAGCCACCTAGAAAGTAAACCCTAATTGCTTGTGAATGATAATGTAAATGCTCCAAATCAAGATGCAAAGTGATCTAAAGCATGAATACAAATGATATAATGAGGCTTATGCAAAGACATGAAAACAACATGAAATCATACCCAACCCCAAGGGAGGGGTACAAGCCAATCTTCAGTCGGTGATCCCTTATTGCTCTTCAATGCCTTCAAAGCCCTAAATGGATGAATGAAATTGATGAATGCTTGATGGATGGATGTTGAATTTTGTTGAAGTCTTCAAAGATCTCTTCTTTCGCTGCATAGAAGGTCCTTGAAAGCCAAAATTTGGATCCTTTCAAATGAAGAAAGAGAGCTCTTATATATGAAACCCTAGGTCTTAATTTCAACTTTTGGCTCACCTAGAGATTGAATCTCTCGCCAATTTCTTGGGGTTAAGCTTTATTTTATGATTGGATCGCGCTCCTGAAATTTTGGGAAAAATGTCCGGGACCATGTGCACTCTGGGCGCCATGGTCCCGACAACTTTTCACCAAATTTTCAGGGCCATCGGATATGATGATTTTAGAGAGAATCTCGAAGTTACAGCTGATTTCAAGATGTTTTGACCCCCGAAATCAAGCCCCCAAGTTTGAAATAGGACCTAATTAGGGTTTTTGATTAAATGATGTATTGGAAGAATAAAATGAAAGGGGCACACTTTAATGAAAGGGCCAAACTTTATGATGTGGAAGATGATAAGATAGAACCTTAGACCTAATTAATTTGATTAATTAAGTGCTAAAGGGGAAATGTAATGCAAAATGCAAAATGCAAAATGCACCAAGGTGGGTGCTAAACTAGGTGTGAAATTGTACCACCCTAGCAAGTGCGTACAATTTACGACGCTACACATCTAGAAAAGGAAAAGAGGCTAGTACTAGTGGTGAACCTAGTCAGAGCAGAGAAATGAATGATGAGGAGATTCTGATGGCATTTGAAGCTCTCCTTGCTAGGAAGCTTCCTAAAGGAACTGGTAAATACAAAGGTAAGCTACCTTTGAAATGTTTTTCTTGTAATCGGATAGGACATATTGCTATAAACTATCCTAATGGCGATAACAAGGACAAACCAAAAAGTTTCAGGAAATTCAAAGGAGGAAATCAGAGAAACTATTTTGTGGCAGTTGATGAAGGTGTCATAGATGAGGAATCAAAAGATGAAGAGAATGAAGACATTGTGTTTGTTCCTGTAAAGGAAGATGTGGCAGACAAGAAGGCTCTTGTCTCTCAATTTGATAATTCCAATGAGTGGATCATTGACAGTGGCCGTTCTCACCATATGATAGGTGACCGGAGCAAGTTTCTATCCTTGGAGGAGTATGATGGTGGTGTGTTCTCTTTGGAAATGATGCACCATGCATGGTGAAAGGCAGAGGGTCCA